>NC_071614.1:44869598-45511598 GCF_014839835.1 Dryobates pubescens
ACTGAGAAACCGGGAGTGCTTAAAGAGAAGAGAAATGAGCTGCTGAAAAAAAAAGGGAAAGAATTAATCCATTAAGTCACACATATTCAAGGAAAATATTGGAAGTAAAAGAACGATGAAGCACAGGAATATTTTTCTTGGACAGAACATCCATCATTAGAAGAATTAAGGACAGGTTAAAAGAAAATCTGTAAGGAGCAACATAGTTTGATTTGATCCTGCTCACTGTCAGAAGATGCCCTGGAAGAACTGCAGTCCAGCTGCATTTTTTATTATTCTTTTGTGTAGAGATTGGTTACCTACAGAGCCCACATCATGGAAATATTCATATGGTGAGCACATCTGAAACTTCTTAGGGTTTGGGGTTTCCTCGGGTCTGGTTCCAGACCTTTAGTGTGCAGGAAGAGTTTCACAGAATCACAGAATGGTCCAGGCCAGAAGGGACCTCCAAAGGTAATCCAGTACAACATCCCAACAGTCAGCAGGGACATCCTGCACTAGATCAGGTTGCCTTATGTTGAATGTCTCCAGGGAAGGAGCCTCAACCACCTCCCTGGGCAACCTGTTCCAGTATTCCATCACCTTCATAGTAAAGAGCTTCTTCCTGATATCCAATTTAAATCTGCCCTTCTCTAGTTTCAAGCCACTGTCCCTCATCCTGTCGCTGCAGGCCTTTGTAAACAGTCTCTCTCCATCCTTCCTGTAGGCCCCCTTCAGGTACTGGAAGGCTACTGTCAGATCTCCCCAGAGCCTCCTCTTCTCCAGGCTGAACAACCCCAGCTCTCTCAGCCTGTCCTTGTAGCAGCAGTGCCTCAACCCCGTGATCATTTTAGTGGCCCTCTTCTGGACCCTCTCCATCAGATCCATGTCCTTCCTATATTGAGGTCTCCAGACCTGTACACAGTACTCCAGGTGAGGTCTCACTAGAGAAAAGTGGTAGAATCACCTCTCTGGATCTGCTGGCAACGCTTCTTTTGATGTGGCCCAGGATGTGACTGGCCTTCTGAACTGCAAGCACACACTGCCGGCTCATGTCCAGCTTCTTGTTCATCAGTACCCCCAAATCCTTTTCCACAGGGCTGCTTTCTAACACCACCTCCCCCAGTCTGCATTGATAGTGAAGATTCTTCCCACAAGCACGTTCAAGATAGGTGTTTTGTTACATTACACCTTTCAGCCAGCTATACCAAAATGTTTGAGAGAACAGTTTACTTTTCAAGGACTCTGTGTCAGCATGAGGCATATATAACTTAAGGTGATTTGACATATCCACAGGTATGCCCACCCCCTTTTTTATTATGTTGTGTTAAATATTTAGCCTTTGTGATATTTGGTAATGAACACTGTCAAAATTATTTGAGTTTCATTCAGAACAGGCTGATGAATCCACAGGAGAAAAGACACTGGTTGGCAATTTTAAAACATTTTTAACAGAAAACTTTCAGGAAAATCTAAGTCCTGTAAAACAGAGGTTGGACATTTCGTTGATGCTGCCATTAGTGGATGACTCCAACTAAAAAAAATACACTCAATAGATTCCAAATATTTAGATTTTAGAGCAAAAGTGACAAGTGTTTACTTTGAAAGAGTTCAAAATTTTTAACAAGGGTAATCACTTACCCTTGTGTAATCAAGTGTCATCACTTGACAAAAACTCTTGCTAAATTTTAATACCTAACAAGTCATCTAGATGTTAATTTTGAAAGACAAGTACATAAATAACCACACCACAGTTGCTAAATGACAATTGATGGAGAGAAACATGTTCATACTTTTGGCCACAGAGGGTTTTTTTTAAGAATGAAGCCCAACAGCTGCTCACATTCACCAAGAAACCAAATATAGACAAACGTCATTGATTGCACAGTGCAAAACTGCCATAGCACATTGTGGAATAAAACCTTTGAAGGTAGGTATGTTATGGAGGCAGGTAAGAGACAGTCACCTCTGCAAGTACTTGATGCAGGTATATTTACGAACAGATAAGCTACTGGTGTCACATCCCTGTGGTAGGTTGAGAGAGGGCCTAGCTCTCCCTCCCCCACAGAGAAAGAAACCACAGCTAAACTCAGTCAGAGAAGCAAAAGATATATTTACAAGCATATATAGAAAGCAGGTTATATATAACACAATATATACAGGTATTTACAATATATATACAGGTATTTACAATATATATACAGGTATTTACAATATATATACAGAAATATACAGCAAAGAAAAATAACACAACAAAATTCCCTCCTCGAGAGGGAATTCCCTCCCTGTAACCCCCTCTCTCCCCCCCCCCCCCTTTTTTTTCCCAAAAAGGGGTTAGAGAGAGAAAGAAAGGCAGTTATTAAGGAAAAGAGATGTTATTAGGCTTCAGAAGCACATGCAGGATTAGTTTTGCTTATCTCAAGGTCAGCTCCAGCTAGTTTGCTGAGAAGCAGGCAGGCAGAACAGGCTGAAACCCAAACTGAGAAAAAATTCCAACTGCCCTAAAACTTAAAGTTGCATTCTGCCCGTCCACCAATGAAATTTGTTTAGAATATCAGAGTGTTTTCATTTTGATTCAAAAACATTCAGCCAGTGTCCCAGTACTGTCCCTTTCTTAACACAACTGCAGACATTCTACAGGGTAGAATTGGTGGGGTACAAATCTGGATATTGCATGTATGGGACTCATATGCTGCCTGCTGATGATTTGGTTACTATCCTGCCTCTTATTGTCTTCAGACATGCTTCACACTTTAGGAACCTATTGGAGAAATTGCTAGATCATGCTGGAAGAGCAAGTAATCTTTGAGGAAGTCCTGGAAAGACAGCAGTCTGCACAAAGTGCTTTGAACAACAGCATAAACTGTGAGGAACAAGCATGAAATAAAAAATGTGTGCAGAACATTTTCTCCACAGCCAAAAATGCTGCACACACACTGAAGAGTGAACTGCTCTATCAGTGCTAACATGCATGTTCTCATTGACAAGTACAATCACTGTTCTTTCATCATAACATTCACAGCTTTCTTCTCTTAGACATTTTTCCTTATTTTTCAGATTCCCCAAACAGGAGCAGGAGAAGCCATCCTTTCATGGCCCTGCAAGGCCTATCAACACTGGTGGAAGCAGAGTGTTGTTGCTGTTGAGCCCACACTGCAGCAGACTCACCTTATCGCATAAGCTCTACATCAGCATATCAACAACCAGTAGAGAGATAAATCATTTCCAGCTTGACTTGCACCCAGTTTTCACACCAGTTTAAACAACTCTGGGAAAGCACTCTGTTTCTACTGAAACAGAAGAACCAAGAAGGCATTTTGACTACAGTATTTATGACTGTGAAGAAGCCACACAAATTTGAGAACAAAATTGAAGCACAGATGAAGTTACAGCTAAACATCAATGCATCTATACAATTGCTGCTACATCAAGCAAGACCAGATATTTGTAGGATACTAGCAAGATGATTTCTAGATGTAGAAAAGATAACATAAATATCTGGAAAGCAAGCAGAAAACCTGAAATACATAAAAAGAACCATGATCCCTAGAGTAAATTAAGGAATAGAGAGTGACTATTCTCAGGGCACCATAAACAACCACCTGTCTGCCCTGCTTCTTTCCTTCCCCATGAAAATCACATCTGCAAGTAGTACTGTGCAAACCAACCTTATAATTAGAGCTGGGCTGGGGGTACAGAGGCTTGGATCAGGATTTCTACTCTCAATATCAAAGTTCAGACAAGTTTGGATATTTGGGGATCATCTTCCCACCCCCCCAACCCCCCCACCCCCTTGTGCTTATCTGAAATTCCCTGGAAGGTGAAGAGCATGGTAGCTATTTCTGGTTCTATTTCAGAAAATTGTATGACTTAGTTCTCAGAAAAAGAGGACAACTTTCTGGAAAGGCCAATGCAGGGCTAAAGCAGCAGACAATGTACGTCTGCTCAGCTGTAGCTTAAAATGCCTCTAGCCATTTATATGAGTTAATACACAAATATTTACTGGGTTTTCAATCAAAACCAAATATTTATTGATATTAGAGCAGTGCTTAGCAAACAGGCTAGTCTGCAAATATAGAGCGTCTCCTAAGGAAACACATACTCATCCACCGAAGGTAATGAATGCAAAAGAAAACCCACTCTTTCCTCCATTAAAAAGACATTTCTTTCAGCTTTCCTAGACTTTTGCCAATCACATAAAAATAAAGTCATCACAGTCCATTTCCTGACCTGCTATAGGTTGTTGATATCTTGTGATCCTTTACTGACATAGCCAGCGTGGCTTCCAGTCTGTATTTGCTCATGCACCTCACCACTCCAAAAGATTAATCTTTCATCTATAAAATATAGTGAGCCCTGCTGTCACTAAGAGTTATTTTATTTTTTTCCTACTTCCAAGGACAAAATATTGACACCTAAAGGCAGTTGGGTGTCTGAAAAGCTACTGAGAAAGATCGCCATTAGAAGTTCTACAGTCATCAGTTTACATTGCAGATGGAAACAGCTTCATTCAAGTGCATTTTGACTAAGTTACACATTTAGACAGTACAATCTGTGTTGCAAGACAACAAAAAAATCTCAGTTTTTAATCTCACCTTCTCTGAATCATTGTTCTCCTTTCACCTTTTCATGAGAAAAGAATGGTCAAATCTAAAAGGTTTTCTCTTCCATTAGCCTAGGATAGAATAAAATCATATCCTTCCATAGAGGATTTTCCACTCACTAGAGAACACTAGAACACTAATTAGACTTGTATTTACATGACATCTAACAGAAGTGACCGTAGACCATGATACAGGCACTTCCGCAATGTATTTATGAATCCATGCAGCCATAGTTTAGGGAGTAGTTTACTATAAAAGTATCCCACTCACAGCACTTTTTTGAGGACTTCTACAAACCACAAATGAAAAAACCTACTTAACACAGGAAGACACAATACTGGAAAAAGAGAATTCGAGATCCAATGGTTTGCTTGTGAACCTGGGCAAGACTCAGTGGAGAAGCACTTTACAAAGCAGAAATCTGAAATTTTCCTCTGCAGAGGAAAAACCCACAACCTGTTTTGCCAATACGAGATTCAAATTTTGCCCAGTCTTCAACATGTAAAAACAGTTAAAGCTCCTTGCTTACATATTAGTCCTGAGTGTCTGTTTAGACTAAATATCCTCCATCCTCCTTCAGATAGAAGAGGATTTTCAGATGAGCTGTCATTAATAATATGCTATGCATTAGAGCACATATTAACATGCTTTCTCAAATTATTGCAGAAAAGAGCACCTTTAACATATGTATAATAAGGGACTATTGTTGTAATTTTATTTCCATTCCTGAATGTCAACCAACTTAAACAGAACAAGATCCATTTAGTGCATGCTGAAAATACTGCATGTCATAAATGCATGTCATAAACAGATGGAAAGTTTTGCTTACCCACTCTGTTCTCTATGACCAAAGGTGGAGAGCACACAGCAGTAACTTCCAAGCCAGTATATTAGAGAGGAAAAACCTACACGCTCCAAAATTTCACTCAGAATAAGCAAGTGCTGTGAACCTTAACTGACTGCGTCAGCTTTGGAAAACTGGACAAAGTACTACAAGAGTCAGACTGAACTAACAAAGTTAAGCAGATATTTTTGTTCTAGCTAATATTTCAATACAGAGGAAAAACGTAAGAGCTCCACCATTTATAACATCTAACAATGAGTTTTATTTATAGACAACTGAACTATTGATTTCTACTCTGGAATATTTCATAACAGTGTCTTTAAACATTAGATAAATAACAAGAATGTTTGATTAAAAATTATCATCTCTATGTAAGAAATGGTGCACAAACAGGAAGATTACAAAGAATTAACTGCACCTTCACAATACTAAAATAGATGAAAAAGTAAAGAGAGATTGTTCAGTAACTTCAGTTACATTTTCAGGTGGCTCCCTGATCACCTTAGTGTTTATATTTTCAGATGCAATGAATTTCTTATACTTTGAGAAGCATAAGAGGACTTTGAAGTCCTTTAGAAGAGTGGCCTGGGTGCCCCAAATTTGTCTGAGACACCCCTGAATTAAGGCATGTATCAGGCTAATCCATACATTTTGCGGTTAGTACACCCCCAACAAGTTATCCAGCACAAGAAACAGAATTCTGCATAAGAGGTTTGAGGTTAGACAACCACAGATTTCTTCCTTCCTTCATCTCACAATAGAAATCTAAAGAAACCTAAACATACTGAAGGGGAGGGAGTTGCTCGCTTTGAATCGTTTGTTCCCATAAACCTGGTGACTTGAATTCCAGTTTGAGACAAGTGTGTCTTGAGACCTGTTCAAAAAAATGTCTGTTTCAGATAGACACAGTGTCACACCCATTTGGTTGGTCCTTCTGGTTTTGTCTTCATTTTGGATTTGGTTTGGCTCTCTTGGAGCTTGCTTTTAAACAAAAAGAAAAAGCTGCCAGATGCAAACAGTGGGTGTGTCTTGTTGACATCTTGTGGTCCACATAATATGGCCATTTTGCTGATTGTCAGGACAATAGGATTAAGACCTTAAAATCAAGGGAGATTTTAGCCAGAAATATACATTGAACAGCAGTATATTTGTTGAACAGCAGCAATTAAGCCTAATTTCAACAGTCAAGTATGACCATCTCCATCACTTTTCATCAATGCAATATCCCTTAATCCCCAGCTGTATCATTTGTCTGGGTCCTCCTTTACCAACCATTATTAGGCACAACTCCAAGCAGCTATTACTTTACGGAGAAATAATAACAGCCATAATGAGTTAAATCAAAGGTCCTTCTAGTCCATTATCCTTTTTCCAGCCATGTCCAGGAAATAACTGCTTAGGACCAGAAACAAAGCAAGTGACTTATACACCTTGTGGTATAGTCTTCCAGCAATCAGCATTTTAGGGAAACATTTCCTTATTTCCAGAAGTAAACTGTTCCCAAAAGATTATGTACATCCTGGGCTTGTTGTTCCCTCCTAGCCAACTGGCAGAGGTTGGATCTTCAATCTGTCAACCTTCAAACATGTCCAAATAGGCCAAATTTTCTGCCAATAAAAGTCAATTGCATTTCACCAGCTTGAAAGTACTTCTGATTTCTGTGGTGGTTTGGCCCTGGCCTGGAGGCCAGATGCCCACCAAAGCCCCTCTATCACTCCCCCTCTTAAGGGAACAGAAGGAGAAGGGAAAAAAAAAATATAACAGAAGCCAGTAATAGGAGAGGAGCAATTTTAATAACACTAATAAGCAAACAGCAATAGATCGTGCAGAAGCAAAAAGCAGAGAGAGAGATGTTACTCTCTACTTCCCATCAGCAGAACGATGCTCAGTCTCAGGAAGCAGGGCTCTCTAAGCTTGGTGGTTATATGGAGGACAGACGCCATGGACAATTCTCCACACTTCCTTCTTTCACTTCATTCTTATACCTAAGCTGACATCTTTGGCCAGTCTTGGTCAGCTGGCTCAGCCATGTCCCCTCCCAATATTTTGCCCACCCCTCAGCGTACTCTTGGGGCAGGGAATATGTTGAAAGGACACAGCCTGGATACTTATTCAACAGTAGCCAAAACACTGCTATGTTATCAACTACTGCTGCAAAAACACAGCACTAGAAAGATGCTGGGAGGAGAATTAACTCCAGCTCAGTCCAGCCCAGTACAATCTCCACCCCTTATTCCATACCATTTGTGTCACACTCAGGTTCTACACGTTTCAATACATTTAACCATCTCATTTGATTCTCACACTAAAACAACAAAAAAATTTCTTGCTTACACTCACAACCTGATCTACATATTTAAACTATCTCAATATCCAACATATAGAGACTTAGATCAATGTCTCAGTCCTCTATTAAAAAAAAAAAAAAACAACAGTTCTTCTGCTCCTTCAGATGTTATTTGGGAGTGTTCAAGACAGGAGAAGCAGGATATGAGCCTGCAGTGTGCCCAGGCAGCCAAGAGGGCCAATGGCATCCTGGCCTGCATCAGGAACAGTGTGGCCAGCAGGAGCAGGGAGGTCATTCTGCCCCTGTACACTGCACTGGTTAGGCCGCACCTCGAGTACTGTGTCCAGTTCTGAGCCCCTCAGTTTAGGAAGGAGGTTGACTTGCTGGAACGAGTCCAGAGAAGAGCAACAAAGTTGGTGAGGGGTTTGGAACATAAGCCCTATGAGGAGAGGCTGAGGGAGCTGGGGTTGCTTAGCCTGGAGAAGAGGAGACTCAGGGGTGACCTTATTACTCTCTACAACTACCTGAAGGGAGGTTGTAGACAGACGGATGTTGGTCTCTTCTCCCAGGCGGCCAGTACCAGGACAAGAGGACACAGTCTCAGGCTGTGCCAGGGGAGGTTCAGGCTGGATGTTAGGAAAAAGTTCTATACAGAAAGAGTGATTGCACATTGGAATGGGCTGCCTGGGGAGGTGGTAGGGTCGCCATCATTGGAGGTTTTCAGGAGAAGACTTGATGGGGTGCTTGGTGCCATGGGTTAGATGTTTGGGTGGTGTTGGATTGGTTGATGGGTTGGACGCGATGATCTTGAAGGTCTCTTCCAACCTGGTTTATTCTATGTATATTCTATGTATATTCTGTTCTTGGACACCAACTCCAGCTGGTCTCAACCACTGTGTCGCTCTTGATCCTTGCAAACCTTCATCAGTCTGGGTCCTTCTTACTTTGATACTTTCGGTTTTAAAGGTACAAACACACAACCTATCAGTGACCACATGGGATTTACTTCCAGATTTTACTAACATAACTGCAATAAGGAGAAGCAAAACAATATAATTAAAAAAAAAAAAAAATTTGGGGCACACTTTAGGCAGCATTCTGATTCACAAGAATCAAAGCTATTTTTAGGATGCTCTTTATTTAAAATTGAAGGAGTTTCTTATTTAACAGTGGCAAAGATTTCAGAATGAACATGATGAATAGTTCAGGAAAAACTAGTGATGAATGAAATGTTTGCAGTAACATGGGACTGGCCTGTTTTAGCACCTAATTAAACTAGTATCTTCCCTTCCTTTCAATGTGACTTGCTCATATGCCATATACAGACAAGATGGAGGAATAATGCATTCTCTATTCATCGCATCAAAGGGTTCAGTAGGTTGCATCAGAGGTGGCTGATCTGTGTGCCATAGGCCTGGGCTGCCAGTGCAGCTCACCCAGCCTGCTTCTCTTCTGTAGTGCTATATCCTGAGGGACCCCAAGATGTTGACAGTAAGGAATTCAACCTATTTTGCTTCTTTCAGGGATGTTAAGTTGTATCCCACTGCACGCAGATGAAACCTGCCAAGCCATAGGCACAAGTGTATGTTTGGGTCCAAGATCAAACATGTACCTGATGACAAGATGCTCTGCTTAACGCCTTCATTCACACCATACAAATGAGGAATACAACTACACTATGGAAAGAAGTGTTTGTCACTCACAAGGCTCTTGCACAGTCTAGAGGAGTGTCAAGATCATGACAGGCTGCTCTAAAGTCTATTCCTAGTCACACAGTATCACAGTAACTAAGTCAGATAACATCAAGAAGTCAGATAACATCAAGAAGTCAGATTTTCACAACAGTGCTACCAGTAAAGAGGCAACTTGCAACAGAAAAACAGAGCATTTAATTATGACATATAAAACCAAGACTAAGCGGAGCTGATGGAAGTCTTTTCATTGTCTTCACTTGGCAATGTATCAGGCTCATCCTTAGAAGAGTTTCTTCAGATCCTTTGTGAGCCTTACTAGTATTAGAAGCATGTGTTAGGAAATCTGTGACAATACCTTTACCCTAACATCACCAATTCATGCTGCCACTACAGAAATGAAGAATGATGAAGGGTGACAGAAGAAATTAGACTTCCTTTACCTTAAATAACGTAGACCTTCTCTATAGTTTTCTGCCCTCTTTCTGTGTGAGAGCAATCTTTCTCCTATTCAGTTTGCTGCTTTTCCCCAAGCAGTAGCTCAAACTAGCTGATTAGTGACTAAAGTGGGACAACAACAGTGCTTATCTGTGTGTTTTTTGAAACCTAGTTCTTTCTGGGGTCATAGCAAGACAAACACTACCTGTGAATTCCATCTTCATAAACCCAAGAAAGGAAAACATTCAAGGTTTTCAGTTTGCATGAGCGACCTTCTGTCATCCTGGAAACTTGGTTCCATCTGGAAGATCCTATTTTTGTATTTGAAAAAATATGGAATGAGGGAAGACAGCAAATGTAAGTTCACAACTGATTTTCATTTTATAAAAAAATTCTTTGTTTCAGACTAGGAATCATTTTCATTTCCACTCTTTCTTGTCCCTTCCACCATCATATGCTAGACTATTTTCCCTCTCATTGAACTTTTTGTTTGACTTCCTGGTGAAAGTCAGGAATGTCCTCCAACTAATTGTGAGCACCTGCATGGCTGCAGATGTGAGGGGAAACACCTAATGCAATGAGTCAAGGAACTCCAAGATGATTTACAATGTTAAGACCTGTTACGTCCCAAAGAAGCAGCCTACATTCATTCTGAACGCAGCGGCGGAGGGACATGTCAGCAATGCTGCTCACAGTAGTAGAAGTACTTACAGCTGCTTCATTTCTGAAAAAGTAAGAAACCTGTAGTTTTAGAACTGTGTGCTCCATGTTTTCAACAAACTTTGTTCTATTTTTTGAAAATTTCCACTTTTCTACTTTGTTCTAGACCAAAGTGAGCATACACATTGTGAGTACACAGAGACTTTGTGCTGCCGTCAGCAGTACTGACCATGCACATGGTATGCTGCCTATGGTACATTTTCAGAGTTTTTTCTGTTTAATTTTTAAACTGGTTTCATATGAGACTCTCTTTATCCAGACATCTCATTAAAGAGGAGAGATTTATAACCCCCAGTTTACAGTTTCTGGACTGTGGGTGGCCTTGGCCTTGCACAACTTGTAAAATTTTGCACACCACCATCTCCCAATTGTGAAGTAGGAAGAAGGCTCCTCCCTACCTCCCATACACAGTCTTACTGCTCAGAATAAAGCATTAATATTTCAGAGAGGATCTGCCTGTTACGACATGCCCCTCCGCTGGTTGTAACAATGGAACCCTGACCGCAGCTGGGGCTTCTAATAAAAATAAACTAGTGCTGCTGTTGTTAAACAAAATCAAAAATGGGAGAGAAAACCCAAGACCAAACCAAACCAAAACACAAAGAAACCCCACAACACAACAAACACTAATAGCTCCAGGAGAATTCTGTCAACACAGATGATGGGCAGGGCTGTCATAGTATTTTACTTGCTAGGTTTCTAGAACTTTTCTTTTGACCTTTTACCTTCTAGAAACAGCCACGTTACAGAAACCTCCCTGAAGAACAATCTCTGTCTCCCCATGCAAACAGCTGAGAAGTCTCTGGAGAGTTGCTAGTGAGATATATGCACCGTCTGTCAGTGGTAAAGGAGTCATTTCAAACCCATGATTCAAACAAATGTACTTTGAGAGCTTCTAATGTTTATATTGGCTTTGTGTCCATAATGCTATTTTGAGAATGGTCTGCCTAAGGCATTTTTCTCATTTTGAAACTAAAAAGTACTTTAATGGAGCCATGCATGCAATGGTTTAGCTCCTGCATTGGGCTCTTTGCCGAGCTTCCACCTGCCTGTTTAATGGCAGAGCTTTTAAAATGCTCTGCATGGACTGATATCTGGACTTTAAAAGACTTTGCAGTGATGGTGCATTGCATGGTCTTGTGCACTGCACCCACCTTTTGTCCTGAGGCTGAGAACAGAGCTAGGCAGAGGAGGGAATGAGTAAGGAAAAGCAATATTTAGATAGTAAAGTTTCCAAGCATTCAGGAGAGAATGGCTTGCAGATGTATATATGTTTAAATGACATTTACACTCCCATTGTTTCCCTTAACTTGGTGCTCCTCTTACTCTGGGCTTCTTCTGATGAAAAAAATACACAGCCGTGTGCTGTGATCTTCTTGATGAGAAATAATACCCTTCCCTTCCTTCTCAGAAGTGCTGAATACTAAAAAAAACCCCAAACAAACCAGTATTTTTGAATTATGTTTGGTGGAGAGACCTCCCTTAGATACATGAGCTTAGTCTCTTGGTTATTTTTTGGATGGGATAATAAAAAGCTTCACAAACTCAGTATAGGGGTTCAGAGCAGAGCCAGGACAACATTTTTGTATTAGCCACTCCAGGGCTCCAATTAGAAGGAGAAGAAGGAAGGATGGCTTAGGATGATGTAATATCCAGGTCCATTTTCCCCTTGGCAAAGGCACATAACTTCTGAAACAAACCTTCAGATATTCTTTTATAAACTGTGAGTCAAACAGGCTCTCCTTGCACAGTAATCCTGGGATGTTTTGGTCAATTCACAGATGTGCCTGCATCTACTCAGGTATGTATATATCTCTGAACGTAATATCCTCTTAAACCAGCCTCGTTACGCTGCAGTCTTTGTACCTCAGCACTGAATATGAGTCGAAAAGTCTCAGTGGTTTGGCACACACTTGTGATCTTTGACAATATAAACTGTAAGTATGATCCTCACTTCATGCAAATGATTCTCCCACTAGAAAAGTCATTGAAAGCATGTCAGTTTATGGCAAGAGATCATTTTCCTTAGACTTCTTAAAACCTCGTCCTATTAAACAGATTTTTCACACCTAATGCACTAAGCAGACAACATAAAAGCAATGAAAATTCCTCTTGAATTGTTGACTGTTCTGGTTTGAATACTTCTGTGGATACTGGGGACATTACAGTGAATATATGTCACATCATTTTGACTGTGGTCCAGGCACCAGGAATTAGCAATAAAAGCAGCAGTAGTGCACTACCAAAAGCTAATGCCAGAGCTAAATGCTGGTTTCTTCCACATGTGCAGCAGGAGGTAAGGGAAAACACACACCAGACACTTTCAGTTTCCTCTGTATTACTGCTTTCATTCCATACAAGTAACTCGTATGTGAGCGGTGATAATTAGCACAAGTGGAAAGGAATAGTTCAGCAAAGGGCATTTGGAAATAACAAAGCTACCTCTCCTATAAATAATTAGGATATCAAACAGCCACTTAAAGTCCAATTTGCCACTCATCCAAACCAAAGACTACAGACACTTTTGCAGCTTTTGCAACACACCTGCCATTTGTCACATCTCCACAGAAAAATTCTATTTAATTTACCCAAAGGCTTCTTCCCAGATGGCAGGGATCCTTTGGCATCCCACTCTGCAACATCCCTATTTTTGATTTCTGTCTTGGAAATTAGTTTTGTGGTTTGACCACACATATTTTCTAACTTCCTATTATTGACATGTGATCTGAGCTTGGCTAGAGCAAAGGGACATGCTGCATGATACATTATCAAGAAAACCTGCCCAGAAAATGAATTTGTGTAGACTTGGTTTGACTGGTAAAGAAGGAGATCCAAATCAAAACATTTGACATACAGAGGAAAAGCCTTATGAGTTTAACATGAAGGCAGGAAGAGAAATCGGATGTCTACTGTGATGGGACTGGTCCTGCATATGGTGTCATTTGTAGCTCTTTGGGATTTTGCAGAGCTGGCAATCTGCACACCAACTGCAACTGAAAGAGACTGTCACTCCAAGGGTCCCTTTGGCACTCCCCATAGAAAATGACAAGTTGCAGCACACAGTCCTGCTCAGGCTCTAGCTTATGAGCATGAAATAAGAGGCTGAGGTGACACATGGGATTTGTTTATCCTGAAAGGGAGAAAAAGTGAGCACTGACATTTCTAACTCAACTCCTAACACAGTCTGCATCTCTTGGTGCTATGTTCAAATGATTGCACAACTATGTCATAGAAATTCAGAAGAATTCATTAAGCTACATATTGGCACAATTACAGTTATGTACACATCACAAGCAACCAAAATGGGACCATGACCTGTAAAGCCATTCCTTTCACAGCTGACCAACCTGATTTGGCTTTTTATTGCACTCATTCAAAATATCACACCACACAGACCTGACTTATGCAGCATCTGTGATGGAAGAACTGTGCCCTCTGAATCCAGCAGACTTAACTAGGACTTTTCAGGATTGCCTTTATTTTATGGTCTTGCTCAGATACCTTTGCATATGAACTTGCAAAAGAGCTAGTATGGCAAATACAGTCAGAGAACGCAGTAACCTGCTAGGAATCAAGTTGATTAAATCAATTTTGTGAAGAATTTGCATAGATAAATATGTATGAAAAAAGCAGCTAGAGCTAAAGATCAAACAGGATTCAATGCAGATCAGTATTTCTGAATGTATGTGGACTTCTGAAAATACAAAACACAACACAATTCTGGAATCCAACAAAAAACCAGCTACACTTGTATTCATTTTACAAATATAAAAATGTTCTTTTTTGCCAAAGCCTTCCTCTCCTCTCCTCTCCTCTCCTCTCCTCTCCTCTCCTCTCCTCTCCGAACCTCTCCTCTCCTCTCCTCGCCTCGCCTCGCCTCGCTTCTCCTCTCCTCTCCTCTCCTCTCCTCTCCTCTCCTCTCCTCTCCTCTCCTCTCCTCTCCTCTCCTCTCCTCTCCTCTCCTCTCCTCTCTCCTCTCCTCTCCTCTCCTCTCCTCTCCTCTCCTCTCCTCTCCTCTCCTCTCCTCTCCTCTCCTCTCCTCTCCTCTCCTCTCCCCTCTCCTCTCCTCTCCTCTCCTCTCCTCTCCTCTCCTCTCCTCTCCTCTCCTCTCCTCTCCTCTCCTCTCCTCTCCTCTCCTCTCCTCTCCTCTCCTCTCCTCTCCTCTCCTCTCCTCTCCTCTCCTCTCCTCTCCTCTCCTCTCCTCTCCTCTCCAAACCTCTCCTCTCCAAACCTCTCCAAACCTCTCCTCTCCAAACCTCTCCTCTCCTCTCCAAACCTCTCCTCTCCTCTCCTCTCCTCTCCTCTCCTCTCCTCTCCTCTCCTCTCCTCTCCTCTCCTCTCCTCTCCTCTCCTCTCCTCTCCTCTCCTCTCCTCTCCTCTCCAAACCTCTCCTCTCCTCTCCTCTCCTCTCCTCTCCAAACCTCTCCTCTCCTCTCCAAACCTCTCCTCTCCAAACCTCTCCAAACCTCTCCTCTCCTCTCCAAACCTCTCCTCTCCTCTCCTCTCCTCTCCTCTCCTCTCCTCTCCTCTCCTCTCCTCTCCTCTCCTCTCCTCTCTCCTCTCCTCTCCTCTCCTCTCCTCTCCTCTCCTCTCCTCTCCTCTCCTCTCCTCTCCTCTCCTCTCCTCTCCTCTCCTCTCCTCTCCTCTCCTCTCCTCTCCTCTCCTCTCCTCTCCTCTCCTCTCCTCTCCTCTCCTCTCCTCTCCTCTCCTCTCCTCTCCTCTCTCCTCTCCTCTCCTCTCCTCTCCTCTCCTCTCCTCTCCTCTCCTCTCCTCTCCTCTCCTCTCCTCTCCTCTCCTCTCCTCTCCTCTCCTCTCCTCTCCTCTCCTCTCCTCTCCTCTCCTCTCCTCTCCTCTCCTCTCCTCTCCTCTCCAAACCTCTCCTCTCCAAACCTCTCCTCTCCAAACCTCTCCTCTCCTCTCCAAACCTCTCCTCTCCAAACCTCTCCAAACCTCTCCTCTCCTCTCCAAACCTCTCCTCTCCTCTCCTCTCCTCTCCTCTCCTCTCCTCTCCTCTCCTCTCCTCTCCTCTCCTCTCCTCTCCTCTCCTCTCCTCTCCTCTCCTCTCCTCTCCTCTCCTCTCCTCTCCTCTCCTCTCCTCTCCTCTCCTCTCCTCTCCTCTCCTCTCCTCTCCTCTCCTCTCCTCTCCTCTCCTCTCCTCTCCTCTCCTCTCCTCTCCTCTCCTTTCCAAACCTCTCCTCTCCTCTCCAAACCTCTCCTCTCCAAACCTCTCCTCTCCTCTCCAAACCTCTCCTCTCCTCTCCAAACCTCTCCTCTCCAAACCTCTCCAAACCTCTCCAAACCTCTCCTCTCCAAACCTCTCCAAACCTCTCCAAACCTCTCCTCTCCTCTCCAAACCGCTCCTCTCCAAACCTCTCCTCTCTAAACCTCTCCTCTCCAAACCTCTCTTCCTAATTAAACTAAATTGTCATTCACTACAGGACTGAATGAAAATGATCAGACACTAGAAAGACTTCTGTACATATTGGATTGAATTCTACTGGAGTAGCTTGAAGCAAATGTTTATATACCCTTCCACTGAGTATATTTTCTTAGGGTGAATGAAAATAATAATTTCTTGGAGCAGAGGATGAAGAGAATCAACCTTCCACAGAAACCATAACTGAGAACAATTTGATAACAGTGCAGAGTAGGGAGTACTATGGTATTTAAGTTTCACTAAAGACTTCTCTTCAAAAATTGCTTGCACCTTATATGCTTAAGACTGCTTATCCACTGGCTGCCTTCAACTGAGCATTTGGAAATGCTGGTTTCAACAGAAGTATTTTGATGCTGAAATCAGCATATTGGGAACCCAAGTTAGACAAATCAAAACAATATCATCTCTAGTACCTCAAGACGCAATATAAGAGCTAGTTATTTCTCTCTCCCTCCTCAAGCACGTATCAAATTATCAGTATCACCCAATCACATTTCAAAACTCCTTAACAACTTTCAAAATAGGTTCGATACTGGGCCAAGACTGAAAATTTACTAGATAAAGAAAGCTCAAGAGAAGAAAGCATGTTATCTTCAGTACCAATAATTTCATCATCTCCACACAGAAAATAGACAGGTATCATGTGTTGAGCAATGAGGAGCAAAAAGAATGCTCTGTAACGTTTCAAGGCTTGAAAAAGTGTAGAGGTTTTAGCATTCTTTCCTAAACCAAAAAAATTTTTAGACTCTTCCCTTTCAGGTACATTACAGTGTCCTTTCTCAGTTGTTAACAACAATCTACCCCTGACACAAATAAACCTGAAAGGAAATCAGTCAATCCCTTGACCAGAGCTTGCTGTCTTCCTCCACTGAAAAATTTCTAGCACTCTGTAATTTCTCACTGTGAGGGAGCCTAACACAGTGCCCTACTTTGGCTTATCAGAAGAAGGGCACATTAGCAGTTGGGATGATTTGGATTGGTCAAAGACCAATGTTGGCAGCTGAATGGAAGAAACTTCCAGACCACAGCAAATATTTGAGAAATGAGAAAATATAGAAATCAGTTTAACCAAACACATTTTATTTTACCTAAGACTGGAGAACACCTGGTGCAAATGCCTCACTTTCTGTACACTTCTCGTACAAATTCTCTTCAGAAAGGAAATTTAAAAGACCTATGTGTTCAGTGACTCCCAAACTTTGCTTTTTCATTTGGCTGTTACTGAGGGCATGCATAGTGCCCAGAGAAATGCCAACATCCATCACAGTGAATAAATTAATCTCTTCTCTGGCCAAAAGTGAGTAGTACTTGGTGTCTCACAAGCTGCCTTTTTTTTTTTTTCCTTTGTTTTGTTCCCCCCCCCCCGACTTCACTCTTAAAACAGTGCAGTATTAGAGGAGACCCCGCAGTGTAGTGCAGACACCATCCAGATCCTTGGGGAGTGAATAAAACAGGAGAGGTTTGGAACTGTGGGTGCCATGGGACATGACCACAAAACAGATCCAGAAATTCATTCTTATTTTAACTAAATCTCGTTTTCACACAGGGAATAATTCAGTCTGAATTGTCACTTATTGTTCCTCACTTATTGTTCCAGTACAAAGCTACAGAAGGAATTGCATTCATTTGGTTTAATACACAAGAAGCAGAAGTCAAAGTGCTATCAGTCTAGTTTCATTCCATGTGTTTAAGGTAACTTTTTGTATTGTCAAAAAAGAAGAAAGTCTTGATGTGTGGAGAGCTCATGATACTAAAATGGCATAGCAACAATACTTTTGTCTGGAGATAAGATCAAAGGTGGAAATGACTGACATGAGATGATACATCAACCAAATCAAGACCATGACTTCAAAAGGAAAATCATAACAGCCCTGAATCCACCACAGCTCTCCATGACTCATTTGAAGTGTGTGGAAGGACAAACTGGTTTTGACTAAACTGTTTCACTCTGCCAAATAATTATGTCTCATAAAAACTCTGAGCTGTTCAACCCACAAAAAACCCCGTCCATTATATTGTCTTTTCATTCAGATTTGGAACTGAAATAAACATCAGTTTGTCAGGATTTCTTCAAGATGGAAATTCTGAGGGAAGTTGCTCAACCCTTTCTGTCAGCTGTCATGAAAGATAAATGCTTTGAGCACAAGTATGCCAGGGCTCCCTCCATGCATAAGAAACATGAAAACAATCATGGGTGCCATGGCCACTATCAGCTTGAGGATTGTCCTCCTACCAGACACTGTCACAAAGCACCTATGTGACTTCTGCTGGACAGCTCCAGATGGCAAACAAGAAAAGAGGCAAAGGTGGTATTGGTGCTATCCTCACTGCATATCCACATACAGCCTTCTCCCAGAGAAAGCCACTTCCACCATTGCTAACTATGACAACACTGACAAAATTCCTCTGTTTCTATAAGATCCCAAAATGGATGTTCGGCTTCCATAGTGTTAGCCTGAATTCTGCCAACAGGCTTTTAAAAGTCCAAATTACTCCTACACATGCAGATCACAGAGTTTGCAATTTGCTCATTTATTTTAGGGTAAGCAATATGCTTTTTCAGTTATTTACTAGCAGTTGTTAACTCAGTGAACAAGAATTATTCACAAACAGAATGTATACACATCAGACTGTATTTTTCAAGGTCACCTCCATCTCGCTTTGTACATGAGCTATACACTAACAGTTTTGCAGAAGCCTGCAATGGGAAACCAATTAGCAAAAGGATACCAGTATCATTTGAACTTTCAGCATGGTTCATCCCCAGGAACCATAATGCTTGAATTCACCTTCTCCAGTGTATTAACCTGTCACTTGATCAGTACCTCCAGAGGAGGGTTGAGAAGAAGAAAATTTCAATGTATATAGGACTGAGAGAAAAAGGTCTAGGAAAACACAGGCATGGTCATACCTAGACATTCAGCTTACCTAATATATCCTCCAATGTCAGCAAGCTGACGACCTTCTTTTCCTCATTCTGGGCCTTGCTTAGAGCATTCACCTCTCTTCTGAATGATTCTTCTTTCACTTGTTGTCAGACCTTTTTCTAAGGTTGGTTTTCAGTTATGGAGCTAGCAATGACATTTAGTTAACAGCACCCTACACACATGGAATGCCAAAAAAAAAAAAGTCTTATTTGAACAGTCCATGCCTATGTTCTCCTTCAAGGCACCTCAGGCAGGACCTTACTAGCACATTTCTCAGTGGTGTCTCAAGTTGAAGCTGAGGTTGCACTTGCAAAACACGAGCAAGGAGCAAAGCACGGGACCCCTCTAATAATCTGCATAACACAGAAATATTCAGGATAACACGACTATTCTGCTTAATGCCTCCTCACTATGTTTACACCCCAGACATCTCTCTGGGCAGGGCCTCAGCACAGCTGCTGGATTTTTCCTTATGTCAAGAGTCCTTCTTTTGGCAGTCTTCTGGAAGAGCAACTTTGCTTTGGACATTTCCAGAATAATGTCATCTCTTCTTGGCATCTATTCCTGCAGATGGCCACCACCCAAGTGCAAAGACTCTGCTGTTTCTATGTGATTAACAAGAAATCCTGGTATCAACCTGGATATTGTGATCATCGCTAATCACATCACGTGAATCCACGCCATTGCAGCATCCATTCTGGAAACTGAGTTGCTATTAGTGACTGACCCAACTTCAGATATAACTTTTGGTCTCTAGTAGAAGTCCCAGGACTATTTTTTCAAAGGATTATTTCCTTTACACACCCACCTGCATGCTGAGAAACTAACTTTCCTTCCTATCAAAACCTGGGCTGGGCTCATAGCCTTCCAAATAAATAATTTCCGGGATCCCATTAATCATTTATTTTTCATCTTGGCTATAAATATTATCCCTCCCTGGTAATTTGAATCTGGATGACATGGAAATTTTGAATAGATTTTATTTCATTTTTGCTCAGCAAGTGTTCTGCCCATGGCTGGTAAGAAGATGAGTGAGTTTTTCCAAAGTAAAAGTTGTTACATACTCTTTTACTTATTTCAAATGTGCGCATGTGCTGATTAAAACCATCCACTTTCCCAGACAGAAAGATACTGAGTCTTTATAGAATACATAGAATACATAGAATAAACCAAGTTGGAAGAGACCTTCAAGATCATCGTGTCCAACCCATCAACCAATCCAACACCACCCAAACATCTAACCCACAGCACCAAGCAGCCCATCAAGTCTTCTCCTGAAAACCTCCAATGATGACGACTCCACCACCTCCCCAGGCAGCCCATTCCAATGGGCAATCACTCTCTCTGTATAGAACTTTTTCCTAACATCTAGCCTGAACCTCCCCTGGCACAGCCTGAGACTGTGTCCTCTTGTCCTGGTACTGGCCGCCTTGGAGAAGAGACCAACATCCGTCTGTCTACAACCTCCCTTCAGGTAGTTGTAGAGAGTAATAAGGTCACCCCTGAGTCTCCTCCAGGCTAAGCAACCCCAGCTCCCTCAATCTCTCCTCATAGGGCTTATGCTCCAAACCCCTCACCAACTTTGTTGCCCTTCTCTGGACTCATTCCAGCAAGTCAACCTCCTTCCTAAACTGAGGGGCCCGGAACTGGACACAGGACTCAAGGTGCAGCCTAACCAGTGCAGTGTACAGGGGCAGAATGACCTCCCTGCTCCTGCTGGCCACACTGTTCCTGATGCAGGCCAGGATGCCATTGGCCCTCTTAGCTGCCTGGGCACACTGCAGGCTCATGTTCAGTCTACCGTCAACCAGCACCCCCAGGTCCCTCTCTGCCTGGCTGCTCTCCAGCCACTCTGACCCCAGCCTGTAGCTCTGCATGGGGTTGTTGTGGCCAATGTGCAGAACCCGGCACTTGGATGTGTTCAATCTCATGCCGTTGGACTCTGCCCATCTGTCCAGCCTGTCGAGGTCCCTCTGCAGAGCCTCTCTACCCTCCAGCAGATCAACTCCTGCCCCCAGCTTGGTGTTGTCAGCAAATTTACTGATGATGGACTCAATGCCCTCGTCGAGATCATCAATAAAGATGTTAAAGAGCATGGGGCCCAGTACTGATCCCTGGGGCACACCACTAGTGACTGGTCACCAGCTGGATGTGGCACCATTCACCACCACTCTCTGGGCTCGGCCCTCCAGCCAGTTCCTAACCCATCGCAGTGTGCTCCCATCCAAGCCATGGGCTGACAGCGTGGCCAGGAAAATCTTTCAATCACAGATGTCCAGTACAATGTAACAGGACAGCCTACTAACATAACAAGTGACACTAATGACATTTCACTATTTTTTCTAGATCTTCATTTTGAGGTGACCTAAATAGCTCCAAGCCAAAGATTTCACATGAAAAATGCAAGATATACTTCACATAACCCTGTGAAAACGTGACTTCATACTACCAAAGAACAATATCCCATGCTTCACAAGATGCCTCAGCCTTACCAAGTTTTGCCAGCCTTGCAGCAGATGTTGCCAGATCCAAGAAAGATGAGTTATTTGGCATGCCTTTCTTTTCAGTGAAGCTTTTACTATTCAGCATTTCAAGAGTTTATTTTCTCTCTTACCTGTCATACTTGATGCTGATGGTATCAAGACTAGCATCCCATGTTCTGTGGCTAGGTACCCTCTTGAGTAAGAGAAGTTCAGCTCTACATCTAGGAAGGTCTAGGGCTGGTGACAGCTGTTTGGATTTCTGATGTTTTAATATGTAGCCTGTCATTTCTCATGTGGACTGTTCAGAAACAGAGGGAGGCAGGGACAAGGGGTTGTAGGGTGCATTTTTTTCCCAGTTGAAACATAGATATTCTCTCTCTCTCTGGGAATTGCCTCATTCAGCTTTAGCCAGTATCTGGGTGCATATCCAGCAAGAAATTGCTAGAACGGTTTATACAACTACCCCTACCCTCCAGGCAATGCAAGAAATGACAGATTAAATCCTTGCCTTAGGAGAGAGAGCCACTATGGACTATTAACTATTAAACTATTAAAATAGTTTTTTACACATTTCCTGTTTCCTTTCTCCCAAGCTGACATGAGGGCTCTGGAAGAAACATGTGACATTACCCTGTACAAGAAATACACCCACAGTTCTATTATATTCCAAGGCTTCATTATATTCGGTTCCCATGATACCACCTCCCCTTCCAATCAAGGAGCCCAGACACACTATTTCTCATCTTGAGGAAACAAAAAATGATTTGGTAGAACACTAATTCCTTTGCTTTCTCTCTTCACAGCTCCGTCTCCGACACTGATACATTTTCACCATTATTTCTCCCAGTCACTTCTCAGTACCCATTATCCTGTATTAAGCAGTTACACATGAATCTCTAGAAAATGTTTACAATTCCTGCAACAACTTATTAAAATCATATAAGCATCTGTGAGTGATTGTAATGTCCTCTGGTCCCATCTTTTGTCATTTCTGAAGTATACGAATGTACCAATACTAGTACATACCAGTACAGCACATGCTTTATGAGCAGATCACGGTACTCGCTAGACATACCTTGCCATGGCTTTGTATTTCCCATAAGATGCAGAGTTTTCCAGTTCAACTATGAATACTACAAAGCTATTTCTTTCTTAGAAGGCAAGCAACCAGTCCTTCTTATCAGGTACTTCAAATTGCACTAATATTACTCTAATTTTTTGTCCTGAAAGGACAAAGCCTTGGATAGAATAGAATAGAATAGAATAGAATAGAATAGAATAGAATAGACCAGGTTGGAAGAGACCCTCAAGATCATCGTGTCCAACCTATCATCCAACACCACATAATCAACTAAACCATGCAACCAAACACCCCATCAAGTCTCCTCCTGAACACCTCCAGTGATGGTGACTCCACCACCTCCTCAGGCAGCCCATTCCAATGGGCAATCACTCACTCTGTGTAGAACTTTCTCCTAACCTCCAGCCTAAACCTCCCCTGGCACAGCCTGAGACTGTGTCCTCTTGTTCTGGTGTTGGTTGCCTGGGAGAAGAGACCAACCTCTGCCTGAGATATGCCCTGAATCAGACAATGGAGCAGGAGACAGGAGGTCTGATTTTTCAGGAGATTGCCCACATTGCCCAGGCTTGTCTGAACATGCCCTGGGGTCCAAGTGGGCCAGGTGTGCGTGCCTTTGGCCATGTTTAGAGAAAACTGATTCTATAGGTTAAAGTATCAGGTTTCTATTTCTTATCTTTGTTGTCTCTGGCCATCACTGTCTCAAAATCTATAAATACTAGCCCAAAGAGTTGAGTTCTTTGCCTTGCCTTGTCCAAGATCTGGGAGAGAAGCCATGAGCCTTATCCTGCAAGCCTGAAAAGCCAAGCCTCGCTTGCTTTGCAATAACATGCTGAAAAATAAAAGCCCAGAAACAGACAGACATGTCTTGCTGGGCTGAAGGACAGACCCTGGAGAAGCCAAGACCCTGGGACAATTTTGTCTTATTGGAAGAAGCAATAAGAACCACTGAGAAGATTGCAGCTGAAAAACCTCTCCGTCACAGGTAAAGCTACAAAACTGACAAGTCCTACAAGCCTTGGCAGCAACCACTTTTCTACAAAGCTTCCAGCTACAAAGCCCTTGGAGATAAAAGTTTTCCCCATGTCTGTGCCACAGCAACCACCCGCAAAAGCCAACAAAAAGTGAAACTGTACTCTTTCAGCTTTCACATGTTTAACACCATTTTGGTTTTGTTTAAATCCCCGCATGCGCCACACGGTACCATAATCTGCGGATTATAAATGTAGCAACTGAATATACCGGACTAGAGAGCAATTTGCAATGAGTAACCTAGTAAATATGATTTTTATAAGCATCTGTTAAAAGGTCTGCTGCCCTAGAGAATTCTAGAGCCCCCCACCTTGTGGGCAAAGCCAGCATGTTGCTGTCATTTGGGGTTTTTTTTCCTTTACAGTTTGTTGTTTCTGTGGTTTTTGCTAATATTGTTTAAATTGTTACATGTTCCTGATGGTGAGCTGTCTGTTCCACAAACAAATAGTTTGAACCAGTAAATAGGTTTTATTAATATTTCTGCAGGATTTTTAATTAATAAAGTTATTAATATTTTATTAAGCATTTTACATATTAAATATTAATAACCATAACACCTTTACACTGTCTAAAATTGTAAACCTCATTCTAATACCTGAGAGTTTGTCTGATTGGTCTCATTCAGAGGCTACAGTTAATCTCTTTGCATTTAGTATCTGCAATCCTTTACTGCCTAGCAGACTTGACTTCACCCACAAGATGAGTAGAAGTGTGAGTTTTCTCCACCAGGAAAAATTCCTCATGCTTTGGGTCAAATCTACTCCCCTTTGTGCCAGCAATTGTCTCTGAATTCTTACAATATTAACACCACAAACTAAACTATCCCTCTAGGACACTTCTGAAAGAAATACATTCAGCTCATCTTTTTAGCTCCACCATAGTCATAGAGGCACATTCTGTTTGCAATAGAATCATAGGATCATAGGGTTGTTTAGACTGGGAAAGTTCTCTAAGATCATCAAGTCCAACCATCAATCTAACACTACCATGGACATGTCATGAATTGCCTTGTTTGCACGTTTTTTGATCACTCCCATAGATGGTGACTCCACATGACCTCCCTGGGCAGGCTATTTCAATGCCTGACCAAATAGACGCCAATAGATAACCTCTCTATACCAACAGGTAAAAACAGACCCTGATGGATTGCTTCCTCATAGCTTTCCCATTTCTAGACTCAATTCTGGGCTCCATCTGCTCCTTGCTAGTCCATTCTCCCTGCTTCACTCCATCATGTGGGAGGCTGGCAGGAGGAGCAGCTGATCAGGTGGCCACAAGGCTACTGCTGCTGTTACTACAGAAGGTGCAAGCCTGACAGGTCCCATAGAGGCTGACACAACCAGGGGCAATGACAGTGCCTGAAAATGAAAAGTTTTCTCATTCTTTCCCAAGGTTCCTGTAACTTTTCCTGAGGTGATCCAGATGCTGCCATAGCTATTGTTTAGCTCCCCATGAGCCAGTTAACATCTCAACATGGTGCTTCAATGCTAAAGTCCCATCCCATGCCAAGATTGCATGAGCAGACTGTTGCACAAGCTCTGTAACTCACACCCTGCTATGATATTTCAGTTTCAGCCATAGTCAGAGGTCACAAGCCATTTTATACAACCACCTTCCCTAGGGACCTGTCTCTTTCCTAGAATCCTTGTCTGAGCATCTTCTCAGTTAGGTCACATCAGTTCAGTATGGCCTGTCTGAACAGAAAGGCACAATTTCACATGGACTAAAGAAAAGATGAAGAGATGTTTAGGGGGTAGATAGTTCTGCTCATGACATCTTGGCATGGTGCCAGGCTCCAGCATCATATCACAGCTCTCTGCTCAGGGCTGTGTAGACAGACCAGCCAGTTCTTCAGAGAGTACTCAGCTACTGTCACTGTTTGGAAAGAGAAAGCAAAATTTATGACTGGTAGCCACCATCTTTAAAAAACTCACTAATCCAGTTGTGAACACTCGTGCTAGCATGCTGGCAGCACTGCCAGGTGTTACACCAGGGCTACTGCTTGCTGAATCATTTGCCAGTGTTGTTCATGTTGCTTCTCCTTCTGACACACCAGCTGTTGCTATCAGGCAGACATTTAGTGCTGCTCTGTCAGTTGTATGCTTGCATGGATATTATATATTGGCCTGACTGAGGCTGACTTCCATTCACAAAGCAGTTCAAAAGCCAAAGTTTGAGACATTTTATCACTAAAATTCTGCTGTCCACATTATCCAAATTAGTTGTATAATGACTTCTCTCCCAGAGCACAGAGCTGGAGTATAAATCTGCTCAAGGCATCATCCGAACCCTGTGAATTGCTATCTGGCCTCTGAGCAACCTGGTTAACTCTGAAATGGATCCCACTTTGAAGCTGACCTGCTTTGAGCAAGTTAGACCAGATGACTTCCAGAAGTTAAGCAGCAGTCAACACTATTCTGTGGTCTAGACAGGTAGAGGCTAAGTTGCAAATTCCACTTCTATTTGTGCTTCCTAGCAAGCACACCCATTCTAGAGTTATCAACAGTCCAAATTTTTTCCTGTCAATTTAGTCAAAAGTTATAAGAATCAAAATATGATAATACGTGTTCTCACTTCATAAAAAGCCCAAATGACTTCAGTGGTATTTTCAGTTGAATAAAGAACATAAACTGAACATAAACTGCTTGTGTGTGGATTTTTCACCATACAATTTTGTTTGGTTTTAAACAGTTGTTATACATGTAAGGCATTTGATTGATTAATACTTACTTCCCAGCATCAAATGGTTATAATAAGCTTGTTCATATAACCTTGTTTGCTAGATGAAAGGTAAAATGAAAAAAAAATAATCTTGTTGACAGGACAAGGGGAAAGGCACAAATAGCATGGGATATAAAAGTCCACTGACATATTAAAGATGTACCAAAGAATGCAATAGAACATATCTGCAGTCACTTGAAGATGCTTTGAGTGGGGATAATTTCTCTGGATTATTATGTGATAACATTCTTGATCACAGTACAAAACGCTCGAAGCTAGGATTCAGACTATTTTTTTTTCTTCTGGCATAGACAAAACATTTCCAGGCCTTTTAGCAGCTAGGTTTTCAAAGGAGCACAAGCAACCAGTTAACTGGGACAGGAGAACCAACCTAGAACCAGAAAAAGGATGTAGGCAATTAATTTGCAATTGATCTAAATTTCAGGTACAAATTCATGGTGAAGTGACAGCTTATTCTGTAGGTTTATACCACTCTGTTACCAACATCTCTATATGCCTAATTATTTGTTGCCAATTGTGAAACTCATGACAATGACTCATAAGACATCTTGCTCACAACTGACACTAGGGCACATACTGAGATGCATTATTTCTTCTTGTACAATGAAACAAATGAAGCTCTAATAACCATGTCTGAAACAGCAATATCAACAAAAGGGGTGAAGGTGGCAGAAGACTGAAAAGATATTCTCCTAACTTAGAAAAAGCTGAAGTCTGCTCCACTATCTGTGAAATAATTTCCAGCATCATGCAGTAATGCTTAAAGTTTCTACAGTTTTCTTGTGCTGTGATTTCCCTTTCTTAGCATGAAGACTTTTTTCTAAGTCAACAGATGTGCACAAAAATAAGCTGGAAAAAGAAAAAACTTCAAGCTGGTTACCTTCAGTCCACTGGTTTGTAGGGAAAACCTACACTTTTGACTACACAAAACTGCTGACTCACAGCATCTGGTGATCTGATTGACGTTAATCCACCCATTTCTGAACAACTTAAAAATTGTGCAGTTGGTATGATAGGCTTTAGCAACAAAGTTTTGCATGCCAGGCGCACTCAGGGGAGGATCCCTGCTCTAGAGGAGCAGTTTCATCACCAATGAAAAGTCACAAAGTCAGATATTGCCTCCATTGAAATCAGTGAATTAGAGGGGCTATCACATGGGGAAAATGTGACACAGGATCTCCCCTAAGAAATCTACATCTCCAGAAGAATAAGCAGCTGCTAGTTTGGTCTTTGGTCTCAATTTTATTGCCAAGCATACAAAAAGAAATGTTCCAATATTTTATTCCTTTTTTCCCACAGCTGCTGACTCACCTTAACTTACTTCTACCACCACCCCTTTTTTCACTAGATATCCTGTAAAGCTCTACACAGATAACAGCCTGATCTATAAAGTGATAGAATCACCAATAGAGTCAACCAAGTATCTTCAGAACAGGGTACCTAACAGAATCAGTCCAGATTTAGTGTATTACACTTTCACAGGAGGAACTGGCAGTGCAAGACAACAGCTGCACTAATGAAATCTTTAGCTACAACAGATGTAGGCTATGAAATGTAAAGGACACACTTGCATCTTTTTTCTTTTATTTTCTGTTATCTCTATCCTGCTTTTTATTGTTTAAATGACATTTCTGAATCATCAAGAGATTTTTGTGGTTGTCTAATGGCTGGAGCCTATTCCTACCACCCTTGAGTTTCACTGCAGGCATCTGGCATGAGCAACATAGCTCTGGAAGAAGTCTTCTGAATTTAAGACCACCAAAGAGAAACCAGCTGTAAAAGAGACACAACTACAGCTTGAGGAGAGTGAAAAGGAAATATTATTAGTGGACATTTGTGAATTCCTTTTCTTTTGTCTGACTGCAAACCAATATCAAACCTAGTTAAATGATGAAGATTTCAAAGTTCAGCTTCAGCAAAACCAGTTTTTCCTTGGTTCCATTTACAACTGACCAGAATATTGAGAAAAGAACAACTTATAAATGACTAATATAACAGAAGTTGTTAGTTCTTGTGAAATCATATGAAAGAGCCACTGGTTTAGGTGGACTTCTCTTCATTCTAAGCCAGAATAAAGAGAAATTTCAGACACCTGGAAGTTGTCATGAGATGGAAATGCCATTGCTGGGACAAGTCAGAAATCATTCTCTAGAACATGGCCACTACACTACCCCATAAGAAGGAATCCTGTGGAAGCAGACTGGTTCCCAGCCAGCTTCACAGACAGAGCACTGGCCACTGGGAAAGCAGCACTTCACACCCAGTGGATTATCCTGGTTGTATAACTATTCAGCCTGCTTTCTAGCCTGTTTGAGCTCACTTTCTGTTGCACCAGTGTGTCATTAAAGATTATTTAACTCCTTTGGTTTTTTTACAGATTTCCCAACATCATCAGCAATGCATTATAAATGCCCATGAAGTTTCTATTGAAAACATTACTTCAGAAGTAATTAGAACAGATACTTTTGAAAAATCACAATTTACCAACTTCTTTCAAAACCTTTCATTTGAAGTGTTTTTTTCCTAACAAAACATTCCTTTTTGGAAAAAAAAAAACAACCCCACACTGCATTTACAGAGGCTGCTCCACATGAATGCTAATGTAGAATTATTGCTTAAACTACCATTTTCTCTACATTGCTTTAGTCTAGCAGCAGCTGTTGGGCCCAGGAATGGTTACAGGGGTGATTTTCAAAGCCCAGTAACATGCAGTAAGTCTAAACAATGGTTTTCATGGGCTGTTCTCACCCCTGGAAGCTTTCCTATATACTAAATGCAGCATTACAAACTCATCTCATATGAGAAACAGCACAATATAATAGAGATAAGAGGGTCATGGATAAGTTATTGATCTACAGAAAACCTAAGGGATCCTAAGATTAAGAAAATAAAGTTCAACATCTTAAAAAAGGACAGTACTTTCAAACTGATTAAAAAAAAAAAGTTGTTAAATGAAAACCACACTGGTAGCAAGTAGCACGCTGTTGCAATAACTCTGCCTAACTTCTTCTGAGCAATTAAATATTATGCTGAAAAGCAAACTTCTGCCTTGCAAAAGGCAGGTAATTGATAATTCAGGCTATGCTTCAGCATCCACATTCCAGAGCCTTTGGCTTCTCCAGTGAGAATGAGGAACAGCAACTGCAGAGGCAACTGTAACAGTAGTTGTACTGATGCATGATGACTGGCCATGAGGAAGCACACCGAGTCCTCCACCTCTCTAAATACTGGTCTTTGGTCAAATGGAAGAATGCATGATCCTTCTGGGGTCTGGCTATGAATATGATCCAAATATTTTAAAGTACTTTTTCAAACAAAGTTTTAAAAACCTTCCATATGCAAAACTTATATGGGACAGAGCTGGATCTCAACTCCAGTTCTCTAATCCTTAGTATTCTGGCTAGCAAAACTTCTAATCCTGTACCAAAATGTAGTGTTCAGAAGGTATCAAGCATTTAAGTTTTACATGGTCTTACAGTTTACTTAAGATTAACATAAACATCACTTCTTAAAACATCTACCTATTTGGCACTCCTAATAAAGTGCATCCTCACTGTGTTCTTTTTTATTGGGTAGCTATAAACTTGTAGAGAGAGCCCATGACAACAATGGAGGTAGCATGGCCCAAGCCAAAGGAAATTCATATATGAGAAAACAATGGGAAGTTGGCAGAAACAACTTGAAAAAAACAAAGAAAGTTTGTTGGATACACACAAAGAAAAGGCAACTCTATGTGTGTGGTATATATTTGTGCTAAATCTCACATCTTTGCTGTGATATATATTTTTTACAAGGTTCTAAGCTTTTTTATGAGGTGTATAAAATACACAAGAGTAAAGTCTCCAGCAGTTAAAGGGCAGTAGTGGATGCTATGCATTTGCTTCTAATAGAATTCCCATTCACTTTCCTTGAGCAAATGAAAATGTTGCTGGAAAAAGTTCTTTAGAGACCAATGACCCAAATTATCTTTTCCCAAAGGAAAGAAAGACACATTAAATGTTTGGAAACCTGCCTCCAAACATGCATGCACAAAACGTCCTGTTGAGCAAATGAAGTGCACAGTAGTTCCTGATGAAATCCTGTGTGACTCTGAGATCTAGCTGAGGGACTTCAAAGGGCCTACAGCAGAAACATACTCAAAATCCCACACTGCCTTGCACTCTCCCATACAAGTTTGCTCAGTTTATCTTGGAGGTTCAACATTTTCCCTCGTTTGAATTCAGCCAACTGATTTTATGTCTTGCCAGCCATTTTGAAATCACATCTTCCTCCAGTATCAGTGAGAGGTCTAGCTCTTGCCTATCTCTCTTCTTTTACCATTTAGCATCTCTGAACTTAATCATCAATTACATTCTATAGCCCAAGTTCTTCTTTATTGCTCTTCTGTTTTGTTCTTCTCCTCTCCTGTCATTTTGAGGGCAGCTTTAGTTATGCACAGTCATTACACTCTTCTAAGGATGTGGTAAGTCCAACAGGCTTTGGTTACTTTGTGTAAGGCCTCAAAACCTGTCAGTGGTGAGGGAAGGATGCTGGCCTCCACTGTGTGGGAGAACTTACTAAAATTAAGCACATGACAAAAATTAGCAAAAAAAAAAAATAAAGGGAAGCTTTAACACATGGAAAGAGTTTTGGTGGAACAAACAAGATTTGCTGGACCCTTCTCATATGATTCAACAATTCTGTTGTTACACTGCAAGCTGCAGTAATGTAAAACAGAACAAAATTACATGATGGGAGGTAAACTGAAAACAAACCAGTATGTTACCTTGTAATGTGTTTATGGCACATTAAAATGCATTACTCACTTGTCAAGATAAAATCCATCTTAAAAGCCTTTCATTCATTTTGCTTTCTTACACTTAAGGTATTAGCACAATTCTCCATTCTACAAAATAATCCAAGACTTACACAGAAGAAAGGACTGTTGTCCCTCTTTGTCCAATAATCCTCAGGTTCACAGAGTCTGAGTAGCAGTTTATCTCTGAAAAATATCTATGACAGGCTCAGAGATAAGTTGCTGTAAATTCTGCTTGCTCATGGTTATGAAGAAAGCATGTCATCTTGTTTCCTGACATTAAGGTCTCAGCTATGAATGCAGCTTTTTATTTCATACAGCAGGGTTCATTAGCTTTCACCATCCATCTTTACTACACTTGTACCACTTTTCAGTAAACATGTCTGTAATCTAAATGTTTCTCATCATTACATTAGGAATCCCTCATTATTCGTGGTTGCTGCTGAAAAGAGTTGTCTCTGCCAGTCAAAGATGTTAAGCTGCAGTCCAATCTTTCACCTTAAAAGCACAGATTTCTAGTTGTGATAGATACAGGGAATATTCAAAGAATCACTGGTGACTAAAGAAAAAGGCACTAATTAGGCAGAGAAAGCTGGAGAAAGGTGGCCATTTCTCTTTTGTGGGAGTCTAAGAGCATTCTGTTTCTAAAGGGTTAAAACAACACATAATTAGCCAACTTCAAGCAAAAGAGATTGGAAGCAAATTTAAAGCAAACAAACAAACACCACCGCCAGCACCACACACACACACACACACACACACACACACACACACACACACACACACACAAAACCAAAATCAACCAACCAACAACAACAACAAAAACCCACCACAAACAAAACACCACACCAAACAACCAAACACACCAGTGGCAATAGTATGGTTTTCAATTACTTAATATTCAGGCCAGTGTTGATATTTGGACATGTTTGGGAGACAATTCTGGAAAAAATCAGACTAGCAGCTCTTATCCAGGTGTGTTTGTCCACAGCTGACTGAGGACTCAAACATCTTCATCTTCAGCATCTGGACAGTCAGCTCAGCTGTGCTCTGAGTTTGGACAAGGGAATACATGTACAAGAGTGTACATGTTTTCTTGCAGTTTGTAGCATCTTCAGCATATAATAGTTCCTCATTATCACTCTTCTTTGACTGTATGTGGTCTATGCTAAGAAGCTGTGCTGTTCTGCAGAACTAAAGTTGTGTGGTTTTGCGTCAGCAAGTGTTCAGTAAGGAAAGAGAAGAGCTAGACACCGCTGTTCTGGCTGGCATTTATGGTGCTCAATTAGCACTTCAGTTTCATGTATAATGAAGGTGAATGAAAAAAAAAAGCATAAAGATTTTAACCTGAGATTTCTAACAACCACTGTGCACACCAGTAAACTGGAGAGCTGTGTCTGACGTCATGTTTTCTGCCCGAGGTTATGTACATAACATACAGGAGCATTGTGGCTCCTCTATAGGACTAGAGGGTCAGACTGAAGGAACTTCTTGCTGTTACATATTTAGTTCATGGTACTCTGCAAGGACTCTCTAAGTGTTTCACCTTAGGTAGTCACCGGATAAGAATGGTGAACAAGACACAACAGAGACAGTATTGCTCATACTTATCAAAGAGTTTCAAACACCCCTATGTGCTTTCTGATCTTATCCATTTTGCAATGTGAAGTTCAGAATGAACTTCAGAATGGAACAGAGGCCCTTACATCCATTCAGGACGTGAAGAACCTACAGAGGCCCCTTAGAGCTGTTCTGAATCCTGCTGAAGCCTATGAAGAATCTTCCATTGACCTTTTAAGAATCTGGATCAGCCCCTTAGGAAAGGATTCAGTGTAGAAAATACAATTTCTTGTCGTGATTCCACTTGGTTTGGCAGAGATTAATTCCAGGCATAGTGGGTGAGAGTTAAGTTTGAGTTTCCACTGCACCCCCACAAAATGAATAGTAAGAAGTTTTCTCCTGTTCTGCAAGGTAAATAATCATCAGGCAACAAAATATATAGCTGATAATTTTACCCATGTGTGCAAGGACTTCAGATTTCAAGTGACCACGCTCACTGTCATCATTTCCTTGCTCCTCCAATATCACCCAGTCCAGTCCCTGACAATTGTCCCTGGTAGGAATCTGCAACTATTTAATTCCTCTTCCACAAAAATGCTTTAAAGTTAGAGACTAGAATAATAAACCCATATAGGTTTCTACTTGGAAAGAATGTTTCAGGGGATTCTTTGATATGCTTTGTTTACTGTTGCAAGCAATTGTAAACCACAATCTTTTTTTCTTTGTTGCTCATACCCAAGTTGCACATCTGGTTGTCAGGTCAGTGTCAGCCTGGTGGGGGACCTCTGCAGAGGTCTGTGCATGATAAATATGTGTGTCCTGCAGTATGGTGCACAGGTCTGGGATTCCTTTCTTTCACCTTTCAACCCTACACTGAAGCCCCATAAGTAAAGCACAGTGGCTCATTAACAACATCTAAGATTTCCAGATAAGCACAAAGCTCCCTCATACAGAAAACCTCCAGAAAAAAAATGAGCAAACAGCATGCTCATTTGGTCTTTATTAACCACATTGGCCAAAACCTTTTTTGTTTGCCCATGTCCAATAAAAGAGCACATTTTAGTGGTCAGCTCTTCTGTTGTCTCCCCACAGGTCCTGTGGAAATGTCTGATGCATGAAGACACTAGGGCTGTCTGAAGATTAGCAAGGCTATCATGCCTTATTTAACCATTTGGTGGTAAATGTGAAGGTGACAGAAAGGGGAAAATACTATGAAGTGACCTGTTCCAAGGCATCAACATACTGCCAGAAAGAAAATATGGGAAAGTCAAAAGTTTGTCAAAGCACATCAGAAGCTGTACTCTACTACACAAGGCTAAGTATACCTCACTCCTGCAGCTATGTCACTAGGTAACTGGGCATCTCCTGCAACTACTTACATCATTGCAATGCTTCCAGACCTAAGCAGATTGTCCCTGACCAAAAATTGAGACACTCTCAGTTGACTTTTAGCTTTGTTTTCCTACTAGAGAGATGTTCAATGAGAAAAAACTGCCCTGTCTCCATCAGAGTCCCTCACACAAGCATCTGTGTGTATCCACAGGAGACTAAGCCCCAGAAAACTCATTCTTAAAGCGGACAGCCTACAAAAATAACAGAGAGCTGAATCAGAGACATTAAGACCTATTTCTAGAAAAGCATTTACATCCTTGAATGCCAGGTTGGTGTTATGAATTTATGCAAACTGACATGGCAAATATGAATATCAATTAAAATATTATTAACATTTTATTAATATGAACATTTGCTCAAAACTATTAAATGGGTTTGACGTACAGTTGTGTGATGGTTTGGCCCACCAGCATTAACAAAAACTCAGCTCAACTCAGTCAGGGAAAGCAAATGGAAGCTTCATTTACAAGCAAAACTACACTCTACAATGGAATGCAGTGAATATGTACAAATATATCATATTTACAATACTGTACAGGTATTTACAAGGTGAAAACAGCAAGAAAATCTGGATGGGGGAAAACTGCCCCACTTCCTCCCCTAACCTCTCTCCCTTTCTTCTTTTTAATTAGAAGAAAAGAGAAAAAGATGTTAGAGAGTTAGAGCTCTTATCTCAAGGTTAGCTGATAAGGTTCTCCCAGGAAAGCAGAGCAGAAAGCAGCATGCAGTGAAGGGAGAAAGGAATGAATGTGGGAAATAAGACTGCTAAGGGTCCCCTTTCACACATCTGGCTGATGAAATTCATTTAGAAAAATCTCTTGTTTTCCTTTTTACACCCAACTGTGGATTTGTTTGTACTTCTTCACTCTTCTGCTCAAAAATTTGCAGCTAACTTTTAAAGGCATGGCCTAAAACTGACACAGGTTGGAACATATATTTACAGTGTGAATGTACAGTATTTAGGCAAATATAACAATTTTAACAATTTCAAACAAACCAGGAGGAATAACAGGGAAAGAGAAAATTCGCCAGCACAAAATGGTGCTCGACCACAGGAAGGGAGACTCAACAAGAACCACTAAGACCAGGAGGCAATTAATTAATTACTCACAGAGAGTTCTACCCTGAGTAGGAGGGTGCTGCTGCTGTATTAGTTGTTGAGGTTGAGGTTTTCTGGGGCACTCTCATGCACCAAGCATGGCTGCTGGCCAGCATGAATGCCATGTGGTCTTCAGTGCTGGTTTGGCTCCAGCAGGATGGCGGGCGATATGACACATTCAACACAGAGGGCTTCCTGCCTCTTCCTGGGTAAACTGAGGCATGGCAAAAATCCCAGTTGCAAGGGAAGTGAGGCTTGGGTCCTAAGATGGGGCATTTGATGCCCTGGTTTAGTTGATTATATAGTGTTGGATGATAGGTTGGACTTGATCTCAAAGGTCTTTTCCAACCTGGTTAATTCTATTCTACTCTATTCTGTTCTGTTCTATTCTATTCTATTCTATTCTATTCTATTCTATTCTATTCTATTCTATTCTATGGCTCATGGCTTCTCTAGCTTGCAGTGAATAGGCTTCTGGCTTCTATCCTGGGTTTTTGAGCAGGCAACTCAAGGTAAGGCAGTTTGAGGAAAGGCAAATTAAAGCAAGGCAGGTCCAAGCAGGCAAGGCAACTAGAAATTGGCCTGTATTTATCATTTGCCGGAGATTCAATTGGGCCAATAGAGCAACCAAAGCCAGCAACAGTTACCCAATGAAAAGGGACTCTGCCAGGCTGTGGCCATAAAAACCAGAAACATAAGCCTGGTCAGGGAAAAGCAGTGGCCAGTATATGTGCTCTTACCCCAGAAGGAGGCTTGTTTACCCAGACATGTTGGGGGCTGTTCTTTTGTCCCTTTTGTCGCACTTCCCCGATTCCTGCAGGAGGGAGGGAGGAGAGAGGGATCATGTATAGACATATCAGAACCTGTCTGGGTTTGTGCTGGGCCCATTTGACTCTACCTCGACAGCTGGAAATCAAATCTGAGCCCCTAGCTAAGAAATTCAAAATCTGATAAAACTTGTGATGAAGCTTGTAAAACTGGCCATTACCTCTAACCTTCATATTGCTCAAAATTTCCTGGGTTCTCATGGTGCTCCATGAAGACCAGTGTCCTACTGCCTACAGCATAACTGTAGAATAGAATAGAATAGAATTAACCAGGTTGGAAGAGACCTTTGAGATCATCCAACACCATCTAATTAACTAAACCATGGCACCAAGCATCTCATCCAGTCTCTTCCTAAAGACCTCCAGTGATGGTGACTCCACCACCTCCCTGGGCAGCCCATTCCAATGGTCAACCACTCTTTCTATGAAGAACTTCTTCCTAACATCCAGCCTGAACGTCCACTGGTGCAGCTTGAGACTGTGTCCTCTTGTTCTGGGTTGCCTGGGAGAAGAGACCAACCCCCACTTGTCCACAACCTCCCTTCAGGTAGTTGTAGACAGCAATAAGGTCTCCCCTGAGCCTCCTCTTCTCCAGGCTAAACAACCCCAGCTCCCTCAGCCTCTCCTTCTCATAGGGCTTGTGCTCCAAACACCTCACCTGCTTTGTTGCCCTTCTCTGGACACATTCCAGCAACTCAATATCTTTCCTAAACTGAGGGGCCCAGAACAGCACTCAAGGTGTAGCCTAACCAGTGCTGAGTACAGGGGGAGAATGACCTCCCTGCTCCTGCTGGCCACACTGTTCCTGATACAGGCCAGGATGTCATTTGCCTTCTTGGCCACCTGGACACACCGCTGGCTCATGTTCAGCCTACTGTCCACCAGTACCCCCAGGTCTCTTTCTGCCTGGCTGCTCCCCAGCCACTCTGACCCCAGCCTGTAGCTCTGCATGGGGGTGTTGTTGCCAGTGTGTAGAACCCAGCATTTGGATGTGTTAAATCTCATGCTGTGAGACTCTGCCCATCTGTCCAGCCTGTCAAGGTCCCTCTGCAGAGCTCTCCTATCCTCTAACAGATCAACCGCTGCCCCCAGCTTGGTGTCTTCTGCAAACTTACTGATGATGGACTCAATCCCCTTGTCCAGATCATCAATAAAGATATTAAAGAGCATGGTGCCCAGCACTGATCCCTGGGGGACACCACTAGCGACTGGCTGCCAGCTGGGCTCAGCCCTCCAGCTAGTTCCTAACCCAGTGCAGAGTGTTGCTGTCCAAGGCATGAACTTGGCCAGAAGTTTGCTGTGGGGGACAGTATCAAAGACCTTGCTGAAGTCCAGGTAGACTACATCCACAGCCTTCCCTACATCCACCAGGCAGGTCACCTGATCATAGAGGGAGATCAGGTTGATGAGACAGGACTTGCCCTTCCTTAATCCATGTTGGCTAGGCCTGATCCCTTGGCCATCCTGTAAGTGCTGATTGCACTCAAGATGACCTGTTCCATAATCTTGCCTGGCACTGAGGTCAGGCTGACAGGTCTGTAATTCCCTGGCTCTTCCAACCGGCCCTTCTTGTGGATGGACATCATGTTGGCCAGCTTCCAGTCATCTGGGAGATGCTGGCTTCTAAGGAGAACATTGTTGGTTTTGAAACCTGGACTATTATATCCATATTTAATTGAATTTGAAAACTTGGAACTCAATTTAGTTTTGCAATTCTCTGCAAACCATACAATTTGATTGTTTGGGTTTTTGCTTTTTTTTTTTTAACATAAAATTTGACCAGATGATAGTGAGCTAGAATACTTCATATTTCATGTCTGTACAAGTGAGCTGTAAATAGGTGCTTTCTTTCATAAGAAAGTTCTTCACGTGCTTGATACATCAAGGCATTAACTTCTGCAAACATTCTTACTCCTGAGCTTTATAAGTTAGAACAATCTTCTTATAGTAATTAGTAACAGTCAATGTGAAATTACTTATTCTGTTTTCAGAAATTTTTAAAAAATAAATAAATTACTGCATTGTGAAAAATTCAAATCATGCATCCTGAAGAAAAACTATGAAAACAACAGGGGACAATGCCAGCACCAATGTCAGGACACGTTCTTCTTTAGACATCATTAATTCTAGCGCATCAAGAGCAAAGTTGAAAACAGTAATTGGAACCACCAGTCTTTGTAATGTTAATGCATAATCCACTAGATCAGGCAGGATTCTGATTTTAGAAATTCTAAAATATTTGTGAAATAATGCCTGTGCAAATTGTCCCCAACATGCTGTTCTGATACTGGTGCACTTCAAGAGATTAGGGAAAACAAGCTTTAGAGGAGTTGCTATACAAAAAGAATCCACCTCCTTGTGCCATATCTGAATCATTAGGGAGCACAGTCCCTCAAAACCAGTTGACTTTTACAAGTCTGCATAAAATAGTGTAATTATCTACCTCTGATAAGTGATACTTCACTTATAGCTGTGAATCATGTATTTCTGGACTCAGCTCCTTGTGGATTCCATTTAAAAAACCTCTGTAAATTAGGAAGATTGCAAAGAGTGATTTTGTAGTCATGTAGAAAATTCAGACCCTAAGAGCTTTTGTCCTTACACCCTCCCTGAACTCAGTTTGGTTTTCAACAGTATCTTGCTTTGGGCAAGCAGCATTTCCTTTCTTATCACTTGTAATAGGAAGACAGTTCTTCCTTTCTCCTGTCCCTTTGCAGTATCAGCGCTTCATTGCTTCATGGATCTTGCCTTCAGCATTGACTGGCTATATGAAGACTTTAAAATGGAGAATTCCCAGTTTGGCTTCAAGTGTTGTTCCACAGTCCCACAAATTATACATCAGTTTCCTTCCAGGATGGTTCTTGAGGTCAGCTGGCTTATTTCTTCTGAAATAAATCCAGGTGCAACTCTAGCTATACTTCACTTCATGAGTATTATGAAGAAACATAGTGAATGAGACTGCACCATCTTTGTCTCCATCTTCATGAATATTATGAAGAAACTTCATGAATATTATGAAGAATATTCACTTCATGAATATTATGAAGAAACATAGTGAATGGGACTGCACCATCTTTGCCTCAATCTTCCCTACACAGGGCTCTATTTATCCAGGGAGATTTCTATCCTTGGACAGCACTACATGAATGAGGACTTGTGATAATCTCACACTTTAACAACCTCACTCTGGAAGGTTGCAGCACAGTTCCCACATCCAATATTTAAGACATTTTGAGCTATACAAATACCGACAAGTAATCAGAATGTCTTGGACCACAGAGAGAGAGTATGAATCCCAAGACCAAGTGCAGAGTGACACAGCAAGTCTGTTCTACATGCAATTAGCCCAGAGCAATGCACATACAGACCATCTTCCAACATTCAGCTTGGAACCTCAGGGAGTCATTGTCTTGGATATCTTTATATAAAGATATCATACAAATACAATACATTGCATTTATCACATAAACCAAGGTCAGGGTCCACTATCCACTCACTAAGGACCACAGAGGTCTAAACTTAAACCTACACCTCATTGTCAAGAGCTGGAAGATCAGAAACTATGCAGCCTTTCAATTTGCACCCACTGCCAGGAGGAGTTAATTTTTCCAGTGGAAGTAGAACAAGTTCCTGAACAACACAGCAAGTGGCTCACCCACACCAAAAGCTCAGTATTCCACATGTTGATGACTTTGTCACCACCAGTTTGGCAGTTCTTCTAACATCAAGAAACTATGGGAAATTTAAAACAAGTGCAAGATTGGTGCACTTTTAAAATGCATCTGTATGAAGAGAGTTTCTTGAGGAAAAGTGTTACTTAGAGACAGATGGTACTTTCTGGCCCAAAGCTAGTGCTTAGTTTTTACCACCACTCTTCAGGAGTCTGAAAGTTTACATCAGATATAGATTACTTTGATATGCAAAATACATGGGTTATTAATCACAGCCAGATAAACAGAACTTTCGTTGTGAAAGCAAAATGCAATAGGGAAAGGGTTTTCCATCGTCCCATTGAGCAGTTCCCCCAAAATGTTGAGTACTTCTTCCTTTTTGTTTCAGAATCTGGATAGATAACATTTTATGCCCTCAAAAAAAATAATCAAAATTACTTCATGAAAGATGAAAAGATAATGGAGCTTTTCTTTTTCCGTTTCAATTATTTGACCATAAAAAAGAACTTTCTTCTACCAAATGACAGCTTCACTGGAAGAGTTCTGGATTGGCAAGCCTTTCCCTTTCCCTCTGCTCCTTTGAGATACAAGTTGACATGAAATTACTTCCACTTTAGCTAATAGCACTGTAAAAGAAACATTTTTTTTTTGTTAATTTACTGCTGCCACAGGTCTCCAAACAGGTCAGAGTGCTGTTAGAAATTTTGATATACACCTTTCATCTAAGAGTTCTAGTTTCTTTCTCACTGATATTGAAAAGATTATTTTACAAGCGTAACACCAAAGGTCCAAACCCATATTACAAGTATTCCTATCTTTTTTTTTTTCCCCCCCCAGAATGAGCACAAATATAAAAGATTAGAGAGGGGTACAGCTCCTTAAGCTGGTTTTATCCTATAACTGTGTGATACTGTGAACAATTGGAATTTGCATATAAAACCAAAACAAACAAGCTTTTTAAAAGATAAAACCATATGCAATCAGACTTAGGATTTACACTTTCATAAAAAGTTGTAAAATACGACAGACAGTGTTACAAGATTCCATTTCCTACCCCGGATTATTCCCATGTGTAAAATTCAAGGAATAGAATCACATCACAGTAGCAACAGGTAATTTGTCAGTTCAAGATGAGCATATGAAAGTGTTTGGTAAAGCATCATCATTTGATACCATTTAAGTGCAATGTGTGACTTGCAATAGCCTCTTGGTCCTCTTGGCTCTGTAACCACCTGTCTAAAACCAGATCTGTTGCTGCTGAGGAGCAAATGCGGAGTACAAATCAATTATTCCATTCTGGCACTGAAGTCTGGAGACAGCGTTAATCCTAAGACCGTATATGCAGGTATTACACTGTTTTGCAAAGAGACATGGCAAAAATCATTATGAGATGAAGAAAGGGAAATTATTTGAGGGCCAAATAAATGACATTTCATGAAACACTGGAAATTTTAATTTTCTCTACAAGATCATAGCTACTTCAGCAAAATTTTAGCTGAGAGAACAGCTGTGCTAAGTAAATCTCATAAATTAGAAGGGAGCCTCCTTAACTCCATCAGTTCTTTCAAAACTCTTTTTCCCTTTCAGTTTTACATTACCACCATAAGATGCTGCTTTGGTAATGGAAGAAGGAAACAAAATGCCAGAAAAAGTGTAACACAGACATTGCCAAGACTCACAAAGTTCAATGAGTCCTAAAGCTTTTCTGATCCAATTCCAGCTTCTAAATGGTCAAAGCTTTGCAAATTTTATAGGCCATCTGCAGACCTAAGACAATTTATGTTCTCAAAATTACATCAGAACTTTAATTCCTATTTTCAAGAAAATTTTAAAAATGCATAACATTTATGCTTAGCAAAAATTCTCTTCTTATACCAAAATATATCAACAAAATCAATATACAATAAAAGCAGGTATCTTCTGACACTTCCTGTTATGTGACATCCTTCCATCATTAAAAATGCCTAAATGCATTCTAGAATGCATTCTAGAATGTTCTCTCTTCTGCCTCTTCCTAATCACCTTTCCATCTCAGCAGAGAAGCTGTGAATAAAGTCAGTTCTGGGTCAGTAAGATAAGTAAGTGACCTGAACCTTTATCTAAACTGCAAGACAAAATGCTTGTGGCTTAACAAAGTTTAAGGTTTTTGTTTGTTTGTTTACTTGTTTGTTTGCAGCAAGGTTTTTTGTTTGGTTGGGTTTTAGTTTTGGCTTTTTTCCCCAGGTTTTGGCTCACATTGGAAGCAAAAGTGACAAAAACCCTGCTGAGAGAAATCCATTCTTATAGAACTCCCTCTGGGATTTTGTACAGGTGTGTGTTTCAGATCCTCTCAATATCCCATGCACTCAAGTGTTTGTGTAACAGGGCAAACCAAACACAACACTGGTTTTGTTGCACTCTGAAGTAACCCCAGAGGATAAAAAATTCCCAGTTATAAAATAAATATTTACAAAATCTGTGTGCACTGCTCCATACATGCCTGCACTCGAAAATCTCAAATTCCACAACAGAGCAGTACTGGCAGTTAAATCATGTGTTAAACTCAACAGTCAGAATGCAGATTGCATGTTTGTTTTCCAGGCATGTCCCGCACTTCCCTAACAAATACTCTGCTTTGATGACTTAGTTGATAAGTCCAAGGAAGCCCAGCTAAGTTAAACAAGCTGATATTTATTGGCATAAGGGTGCCACCTATTGTCATGACCATTGATGCAAGAAAATCTTCAGTAGATTTTTTTGGGAAGCATACCTCTCTGTTCATACCCACTTTAGGTCACCTCCAGCCCTTGAGATGATTCAGCTTTGGCAAGATTGCATTTCTGCATGACATACACAGATTGTACACATACATATTGCTTCTTCCATATGCCTTAATGCTGTAGAACACAGTGATTAATATAGTAATTCCCACACATAATGTTTAACTGTGTAGGGAAGCTAAAAATTGTATAAATGAGTGCACTTCTATGTAAGGAACTGCAAGCTTCAATACTTCATTTTTGGGAACACTCACCTTTATGCAATGGTGTTCAGTAATGGGTAAAGAAATGTTTAGGAGTCAGACCACCCAGCTGCTGCTGAGATGAAAAAAACACTATCTATTTCCAGGCCAGTGGTAAAGCTATATATAAAGTTCAAACACCACAAGGTGCTTGCTTAGATAGATAGATAGATAGGGAATGCTACAAAATCTTTACTTCAGAACACTTCACCTCTGTACTATGCCAGGCTACTTCACTCCTACAGCCCAAAAACCCCACACATTCTTTCAACAAAATTAAATATTCTTGGTGCCATAGCTTATAATTAGCAAAAACACTGAGGGCAGAAAAAATGCAAAACAAGGTAAATCTAGTCAGTGGCACTTGCTAAGATCTCCATATTTATTTAGCATTCCCTTTGTTGGCGGATATATGCATGTTACTTTCAGGTAGTGGCAATGTATGTTTTGCTTTATCAGTTCTGCCACCTCGTTCTTTCTCCTCTTTTTCTCACTTTAAATTTCATTTTCCTCTTTGAGTCACCAGGGAAAAAGCACACCAAGAACAAAGACACAGACTCTGACTCTCACACATTTCCATTCCTTGAACATGCAATGTATATGATTGAGTTTCCCTTTGCACTTAAAGTTATTTTCTTGGCAAAGGCAAGCTGGCTAGTGGAAAAACTCTCCTTTGCTCTATTTTGCCCACCTACCTGCCTTCAAAAGCCAAAAATCACAATCTGATTAACAAAATGAACACTCAGTGGCTCCAAGTTGTGTGCCTCCTCCATTTATTTGCACTTAATATACTCCATTGAGTCTAAGGATGCAGATCAATTCCCTTCCTTGTCTAGTCTTCCTGCTCTGCTGACAGAGCAATGTAATTGACACTGTCCATTGTCCACACCAAAATGAATATGAAATAACACCAGAAATATGCCTCTATCCAACATTTCTAACTAGAGAGGGGAGAAGAATGGTCTTAGTGTTGCCCTAATTCCTGTCTGAAAACATGACTACAACATGTCTCAAAATATGACTACAACATGTCTAACATAAATATAACTGGAGAGCTTAAAGACCCCTGTCCAAAGACCTTTTACAACCAAATAACTAGAAATAGTTGTAATAGATAGTAGTTGTAATAGATGTAATAACAATCAATGAAACTGCATGATATGTAAGTGGGTAAAGGCTGTAAGAAAAAACTGAGCTATCTATTGCCAGCTTCTTCATTTCTATAGGCAATAGTCATATTCTGTGCTCCTTCCCTGTTTGTATTCAGAGTCTACTTTTGTTGGACATACTGCATGTGTTTGGAAACACATAGCTTACATGTCATATATATCTTCAGAGCACAACCAAGGGGGCACCAGTGGGAAAGAAGCTAAAAGACCCAGTGTGGTTCCCCAAGGGGCAGAATAAACACACCCACAGGGACACCTGACACTGGCTGATTCTTCTGCTGACTGTCAGCACAGAAAATATGTACTGTCATAAAACTGTTCATTCTCACAGGGTAAGTTTTTTCTTCACAGACTGGAAGTAAGTTCTAGGAGAAAGGCACAGAGGAAGAGCTACAAGCCAGCATCAGACCTAATTTTAGTAAAGTATTTGTTGGTACTATTCACTGGATACCCGCCAATGCTACTGAGGACAGTAGCAGCCCTTCTTTTGCCACGCCCAGGTTATCACTTGGGTTCTAAACTCAAGAAACATCAAATTAAAACATCCACACAGGGGCTGATTTCTGCTGCTCTAAAAGTCAGTCATACAATGGACACATTAGAGGTAGAGGAACAACAGTTGGCAAAATCCCCCCTGTCTCTCCTTAGGTATGACAGTATCACCAAGGTTGGAAGAGACCTCAAAGATCATCAAGTCCAATCCATCACCACAGACCTCACGACTAGACCACGGCACCAAGTGCCACATCCAATCCCCCCTTGAACCCCTCCAGGGACAGTGACTCCACCACCTCCCTGGGCAGCCCATTCCAATGGCAAACAACTCTCTCAGTGAAGAACTTTCTCCTCACCTTGAGCCTAAACTTCCCTTGGCGCAGCTTGAGACTGTGTCCTCTTGTTCTGGTGCTGGTATATTACAGCCTTGCAAGACATTATAATTTTTCTTCATTTAAACAGTGAATAATCTGGTTAGCAGATACATAGCAAGTGTAAGAATCCTGTAGAAATCCTGTCTACAAATCCTGGATGTAAATCACCTTGCGATTGTACCATGAACTGAAGATTGCTCCCTAGACTGCAGCTGCCCTGGAAATAATGGGAGATACCACTGCTATTGATACTCTCTGGAATATGCATAAGGTAAGATCATCTCCACCCATCAGGTACCCCAGAAAGGGAAGATGGTGAAAGGACAACGAATTCACGACCTGGACACATACCTAAAAACCTGTATAAAAGATCGAGCAACTACTGGCACGAAAGAAGGAAAAGACCTGAACAGTGCCACTCTGAAGAAAAAATTAAGAAAACAGCAGGAGAGAGAAGGACAGAGACATCACCATGTAGCCTGGAAGAAGCAGACCAGGAGGAACCTTCTCTCTGTGTCCTAAGTTCCGCCTGCTGCAACTCATGGAACTGAAGAGGCTGCTCAGAGAAGGACTTGGACTTGGACTTTGGGATCTCTCCCTCCCCTCCTCCAGCAGAGGACAGCACAGCCAACAAGGCAGCACCCTTCCTCCACAGACCCAAACCGTCTTGGGGGTGGGAGGTGGTAATATAATTCCTTTCCTCTTCTCTCTCCCTCCTCTCTCTCTGTTTTTAATCTCTCTCTCCTTCTGATCCATCCACTTTATTCTGTTAATAAATAGCCTCACTGTTGATATTTTGGCCTCATTTGTGCCTTTAATTTCATAACACAGGAATATTCAAAAGAACTTAGTCTCTTTCCCTCCCTGGACCGAGACAGCAAGAAATGCAAATACTTCCTCAGCCAAAGGCAGACTAATACTACACTGGCAAACCCATGCTCCCCACCTTAGTTTGGGAATGGTTAAAACAGTAAAAAAGTGTAACACCAGTGGATAAAGCCTGTAGCATGCTGTACAGACAAGAAGTAATATTGTAATTCATGTGGGAAAACATTCTTCTGTGTTGCAGAGTCAAAACCTCAGCTTTAAAGCCCCGTGGGAGAGCTGATCTGGAAAGGCTGTATAATTCTGTCTTAGTTGCCTCATGGAGCTGGAGTACAAACAGGTGATGTATTGTGTATTCTGGACTTCTCTTTGGAAAACTGGGCTCTAAACCACAAACATTTATACACAGTCTCACCCTCTCACCAGGGCCATCATCTGTTTTAACAACAACAACAAAAAATGCACAAAATTCAGTGTGACAAGAGAATTGCCACACTCATGATTTTCGCTACTTATTCTGATACTGGGTGTTTTTTTCTTTAAAAAAAAAAATAATAAAAAGCTTCTGGAATCTAGAGTATGTCAGTGTTCCTTTTCTTTTAGCCTCTAGCCCACAGAATTAGAGAGAAAAACTTGGAAACACAAACCCCAAGATATTTTGACTTTAAGATATTTTATTTTGTAACTATCTTTACTTTTGAAGTCTTAGTCATAGTATTGCAAGGATCAGCTTGTGATTTAACAACCACTAGAACTAAGACTGTAGATCTTATTCCTTACATATTCTATAGGTTACATTGAATTATAAAATCCACATACTATTATGCAATATTTATTTCTGCCTGGAAAGAACTTCCTTTTTTCACCTGTGAAACATTTCCTTTTTTTTTCTTTTCTTTTTTTTTTTTTCTTTTAACAGATATAATGAGAAAAATAATTATTTTTAAAGAAAGACATAATTCTCCTGGGGAATTCCCTGCCTGCTAGGCTACTTTATAAACTTAGACCAGCCAATTACACTGTTTTAGTTATACACTGTCACACTAACAAGTACTGCGAACGTAATTCAAGTTAAAGAAGCACACTCTGCTTGATTGATTGTCAGCTGACTGTTTTCACCTAGTTTTGTTTTCTCATGAACGTTTGCCCTGTGTGAATTACAAGCCATACATAGTAAGAATAGTTTTTTACAGAAGAAGAGAAATTGTCTACAGATTTTTAACATCCCCTGTGGCTCAGCAAGCAAAATGACTCTATGCTGGTAGTCTGGCATGCCCCTGGATTTTGCAGGTTTTATGAAGTCTGTTGCATCCTCCTCCAGAAAGTACCAAACTAATCACCTTGCCTGGCCATTCCTGCCAAGTAGTAGTTGGCAAGTGAGTACCACACTTCTATGAGCAACACCTTCTACTGATGACATTTTTACCCATAAACAGACATTATTTACATTAATTTAAGTGACCAAATAAATCAGTATGGGAATAAGAATATCAGTTTGTATGTTTCAGCGTAATGCCTTAATAAAACAGGGACCTGCACATACAGATCCATGCAATATGAGAAACCAAAGCTAAGTCTGCAGATTCTCACATCATTCCCAATCTTCTAAGCAAGTTGCTTCCAAAAAACCCAGTCTGTAAACCATTTCCCATTATGAGTCAATTTCCTGGTATTGTAATAAGACTATCTTTGAAAGGAGAGGAAGGTAATCCCAGGCTGTGTGCAAAGGCAGCCTAATGTGAGCCACAGCCTATACGAGCCCATCTACCCCAGTAGCATTTGCAATGCAGATTATCAGCTTCACTTCACTTTAACTCTGCTGTGCAATCCCCTGATAGGAGTCAAGTTTGAGACTTCCTCATTCCATAAGCGTTCCTGCAGGACATTTCACTGGGAATTACTGACTTCTCCAATAGCTATGAGCATCAATACCTGTCTACAGCCCCTGGTTCTTTTCTAGGTGCAATTCATTTCTTCCAAGCTGACTGGATTAAAAATAACCCTGTGTGTATATCTAAGTACCATTTTTCACCATCTCACACCAGCTCTAATAAACTCTATAGATTACTGAACGTCTTGCTGTAATTGGGTATTTTGGTCTACAAATCCCCTGGCCTTTGACAATGGTGGTTATTTATATGATGAGCATTTTCTTTTCCATTTGTGAATCTCCAAGTTGAAATGAAAGCATATTCTTGAATTTATAGTGTATTTAGATAGGTACAAAAAAAATCTTATGCTAATTTAGATCTGAACTCTGCAAGTGCTTCCATGTTTGCTTGTCTTTAGTAGTGTACCATTCCCCAGAACGAGCAGATTTCAGCAAGCTGGTGTCAGTGGTAGTAAATTGAAGCCTGCTTCCAGTTGTTTGCAGGATGAGGGCATTCTCCCCCTGGAATGTATCATTGTAAAGGAGAACAGTTTTCAAATAAGGTATCTGCATTCTGACACTCACTGGAGACTCTTAAATGCCCCTTTTCTGTCCCTAAAGGTCAAACTGAACCACCAAATATGGAATTTTTGACATCCAATTAAGTAGTCCACATTAAAAATTGGGCCAGTGTTTAATTATACCTGGAGAATACATGAGATCAGCTGAGACAATTCACACTCACCTCATGTGTTTCTCAGTGTTTTCAGTGGTAGAACTGAGTAAATATTCTCATGCTGCACAGATGCTTTGGATCAAGGTTTAGCTTGTTACACATAAAAAAAATAAATCAGCTCATATTTCCTTGACTTCATTTTTCCGGCTTTGTCATTCTGTCTAGGAGCATACTGCATGGTCAAGCCAGGCATGGCTATGCATGTTAATAACCCTTGGAAAACTATGGATACTTCTGTGCAAAATTCTTCTTTGTTTTTTTCCCCAATAAATAGCCAAAGTGCACCTGATGAAAAATACTTGATCCTTTTTTTCTTTACTTATTTTAAAAATTATTATTATTAAAGCCTATGTTTCCAAACCTCTAAGTGAAGCCACAACTATTGTGCTGCTGTTGAAATCTAAAGGACAGTACAGTCTTCAGAGGATATGGCTTCCAGCCAGTTGTTTAATGCTTGTAGGTCAATATACAACCAACTCAGCTTCTGCTGCATAATTGCCAAACCACATATCAGGCACGGGAAAGTTAACAACTGCACTTTCTTTCACCTAAGATCATCCATTGAGTTTCTGGGCCCTCAGCCCCTTTTTATTTTATTGTTCACAAATATCTGCTGTGAGTTCCCTCCGGGCACAACACACTAACTGCATGCCTGAAAACAAATCAGACCCTGGTAAGCGGTGAGTGTCTGGTCACTCAGGAGCCAGGCTAGCTGTTCATCATGCTCTTCAATTTCAGTCTGCCAAAGAGGTTTAGACCCACTGCTCCCAGGGTAAATTATTTGTGGATGAATTAACTAGGAAACATTTCCTCCAACATATTTTTGATTAATGGAGTCATGACACCAAAAGTCAATGCATCACCAGCCTTGATACAATCCAGCAACGTATTCCAGATTGTTTGTCAATTGTCTGCTTTTTAAGGTAAATATGTCTTTGCAAAACCAAATGTCTTTGTAGAACTATATTTTCTGAAACACTAATTAAGTATCAGCCTTCCTTTTATTGTGTTGTTTTTCATCTGGTATTATTGACTGCCTGTTTAAATGGAACAAACCTACTGGTAGGGGAAGATTTCTGGAGGGGACACCTGAGAAGGGCAGAGAACACACAAACACCAACAAGATCAAATGCTTGATACTACCCAGGGAAATCGCTTGATTATTTCACCCCTTCTGTCCCCTCCACATCTTGGCAGTCATGAATAAGGGAAATATCTGGACAACACCCAGACCTCTATCCAAAACTTAGTACTATGGGATATGCCTCAGACCAGATACACCAGTATTAAAGGGAAATAAGAAGCTACTAATATTATTTCAGTTAATATTCTCATCCGGATTTTTTGGGATACTGCTCCTACTGTATCATAATAGTGATATCTTGTACTTCACTCTAATAAAGCTACAGCAAATTCCAGCACAGAGATTTCAGCTCTATCTGTGACCACAAGACCCCATATAGAGATATAAAACTATCTCTGTGCATGCTGCTTCCATTAACAATGAATGGATAGCTGTCATCTGGAAAAGAAATAATCTGGTGAAGACTCTAACAGTAAGTTCTGCATACAACATGCATCCATGCAACATTGAGTTATGTTGCAAAGACTTAATGATTCTTAGTCCCTCAAGACTGATTGCTGATTGTCTGAGCAGTTAAGCCAGTGAGTTTGATGTGCACCTTCTTGGAAGGAGACTCTGAGTAGTTCCATAAGCAGCACACACAGCTGTATCCACCTGCTTGTACTAGCCAAGAAAGACATGCTGCTGTTCTACCAGCTGTTGCTTTCAATATTTTTAGTTTCAGATCATTGTTGTGTTTGATGGTGCTGAGCTCAAGGTGTGATGACCATGCCCATCTGATTGTCTCAAAGTGATGGAACTGCGTTCTCTATCCAGCCCAAATAGAAGACATGGCTAGTTTTGCAGAAATGCAGAGTTCAGGTCCACAGTTTGATTAGTATAAGTAAAATAACCTTCCCTGTACTGCCTGTGAAAAATTGATCACTCTTGAGCCTCCTTTGTTGCTACTAGTATTTGTACTACTCGAGGAATAGGCACCCGTTTCAGGTAAAACCATCAATTTCTTACACTCAGAAGCTCTTGAAGAGCAACCTTTTGAGGATATCATCTTTCAGCAAGGACCTCCTCACATGCATACCACAGATGTTAACATGCAGCAAAGCAACAGCACTAAAAAAAAACAGGAGAAATAAAGCAAAAGCAGATACCATACTGCAAAACCAGTCAAAATCAATAAATACTTGTGTTCAAAGATTCACTGATAGCTCACAATATACAGAACTCAAGAGACAGATAACAGAAGCCAGGGGTTGTGCCTAAGCTTTTCCTTTACCTCAAGAGACAAACCCCGTCCTCCTTGATGATATCTCTGCTTAACTCACAATTGTCAATTGTTCTACAGTACACTTTTAACAAGGTCAGCACAGTACAAAGGGCACAGATATGGGAGTTCTAACTTTAGGTCACAATGATTTCTGGCAGGAAAATTACTTCAGCTTTGGAAACACAAATGTATCTTCAAAAGATACGTGGGCCAGTTGCTGTTTCTGTATGTTTGTTTCTTTTCCTTATGTGACATTGAGAAATGTGATTCCTCCTGTAAAGGGAGGAAAATTCCAGTATTCATCATTTTGAAGGATTACAGTCAGTGCCATTAGCTTGTGACTACAGTTTTAGTCTAAATTACATTTTCTCTTAGGGCACTCTGAAAGTGAAAGTGAGCATGAGACTTGAAATTCGACTGGATTGGGAACAGAAAGCCTAGGAACTTTTCTCCTTTCCATAAAGGTACTGAAGCAATTTTACTTTGCAGCAGAAGTGTACAATATATTTCCATTGGCCTGGAAGACAAAGCTCCATTTGTTTGAGGAGATTAAAGAAATAGAATTGTTATGATGAACAATGTTACATAAGAAGTTCTTTTTAGTTTGATGTCCAAAAGCCAGTTTTCACCTCCCTTATTTTAATTTTTCAGGCCTTCATATACTTACAAGCAACTTCATTTGCATAAAGGTCTGCTGGTATTCTTCAGAGTTAATCTGGTAGAAGTGTCATATCTATTACTGCACGCATGCAGGGCCTAATACCTTTTTTCATCTTTTTCCATCTTTTTCCATTTCTAACATAAATCACAGGCAAGATTTGCAAAAGTGCCTTGTACTTTCTGCTCCCACTAAAATCAGCACTTGAAAATTCAGTTTTCCTTTTCTGTGATTACAAACAAAATCACAAAAATGTTAAGCTAACACATTGTTATCTTCTCTAGTCTGTAGACCGTTTGAAAGAATACGTCTGAAGGAAATGAACTGCTGTCTCTCTACTAGTGGAGTAAATCTGAAACCAGAAGATGATAGTCCATGTCAGCATTGTTAACTCTTCCAAAGCTAATGATGTCAGCAGAAATGTTCAGCTGAACTTCTGCCAATTGATCTAGGTTTTTTCCTCAGTGCCATAAAAATACTAAATCCTAATACATATCCAGTATCTTTCTCTATAACTCACTGGAAACAGTAGAGGACCTCATGCAATTTATAGCACAAGGGAACTGAAATCAGACAAAAGGCAGATGAGAGCAACAGAGCTCTCCTACTAATCTCCAAACACCTACACACTCGCATCTTCTGCTTGCTTTCTTGCCTGAAGAGAAAGTCCTCCTTTCTCCCACCATGACCCAGCCTGATGCATGGGCCATGCAAAAAGTCCTACAGGAGAAAATATGCTTCAGGGACCACAAAAATGTTGTTTCCTTACCAATACTAAACTCTCAAACCAGACAGGCAATAAAAATAACTGAAAGACATTTATTTGAAGCTCGCTCATTTTAAACCAAGTATGCAATTTATGGAAGTATAAGATACAACTGGGAAAGACATTGAAGTGGCAATAATGAATGCAAAACTGGTTGTGTTGGGAAGGTACCACTGCCACTAAGGACAGCAGAGCTCTAACACACTCTATTAAGCAGCTGAGCAAGACCTCTTGATGCTCTTCCTTAAAAATTCTGTAGCTGCTACTTGGGCTATGTAAAGCCATGGCATTGTCCTCAGATTTACTCTCCCTCATATTTCAGAAGTTCACAGGCTATAAATACATCAGTATAATTCTCTCTCCATTTGGAAAGAAAATTTTGTATTGCTAAACTGCCTTGTTCTCAGGTTGCCCAGCTGACTCTTATGCCATTCTCGCTGCCTCTTACTCAGCTGACAAAGTGCCATAATAGTAGCATTAGAAGAATTTCTGCTGTCATGATAAAAGTGATTTCACAACCCTAGTTTAGGCAGATTTACAAGCAGTTAACAGTCTGATCACTTCAGTGGATCACATATTTGGTAGGATTTTGGAAACATAATCTATTTGTTTTCATTTTAATCTTTTCCTTTTTTCTTCTCCTGTCATTTACTCTTGCCAACAAGTCTGCTGAAATGTAAAGCAAATTTTTTTTATGTACTGTTAAAGCTTTTTCAAACTATGGGCATCAAGTAAATATTTGCAGATATTCTGTGGTTTAATGAATTTGCAATGGTCTGCTCTAAGAGGGGGCATGACATTGGTGTATCTGCAGAAGAACATCAATAAGGAATGCCTCTGCTCATTTGTTTTCTTCTCTTTTGTGTATGTAATTTTTGCCATTACCTGGAATACCAGATTAGAAGTGTCATATGAATATACTGATTCTGGCAATGATGCTTGGAACTAACTCTCTAGATCCTGTCCATCACGTTTCTATGGTTATTCATAAATATTATGGCCAACCTCAGTCAATATATGCCACTTGCAAATGAAATATATTCATTTTCAAATTGCTGAAAGCTGTTTTCTTTTGAAACTCATTTCAGAGTACTCAGAGAAATTCAGTCAATTTTTTTCTAATGTCATTTAAAGGGTGCCCAATGAAAACACAGTTATACAGTGCCAGCGTTTTCATATTTGGACCAGTACACCACTTCTGTACATTGTTTACCTCTGCACAGAGTTTATAAGGGAGGACAAGCAGGAGGAGTGGAAAGGCTGCTATAATAAAATTTAAAACAGCAAAAAAGTCATATGGCAGTTTCCTTATTCCCTGAAAAATTAGTGCACTGCCTGGAAAATAAAAAGCAATCTGATCTGTAACTCCAGTGGAAACAACTTGTCATCTATTGTCCAGATATGAGAAATGCTACTTTTCCTCTATCCACTCATGCTGCAAGTAGCAATCCAGCTGAGTGCTTTGCAGGGACTGGAAGGCCACTAGAGACCAAACACAACCATTTACTCTGGGTTCCTGGATGACACAAGCCATGGAACTTCAATGCCTATAACTCCTGCTACAGCAACAAGAACAGTCATCAGAAAGACATCCATTCTTGATTTAAGGACTTCCAGTGCTTGAGATCCACTCTGTTGCTGGATAAGTTTTTCCAAACTTGTTAAATAACCTTATTGTTAAAAAACCAGCCTTGCTCCTACTTTGAACAGATCCTCCTTCTTCTATTTGTTGGCTCTTGTTACACCTTCATCAGCCAGAGCAGAGAAAACTTCAGTTACAATCTTCTGACCATTAGAAAATTTTACACTGTGAACAAGGCACTTCTCATTAACATGAAGAGCCTGAACTACTTTAGGCTTTTGATGCCAAGGAGTGTTATTTATTTACTGTACTTTATCTTGCCCTTTAAATAGCCAGTGTATGAAGACAGTCTCTATATAGAGATTATGTCATGCTTTACCACAAGCATACCTGATAATTGGTTTATTCTTTCCAGCAAAGGATGCCATCCAGAGGGACTTTGACAGACTGCAGATGTGGGCCCATGACAACCTCATGAGGTTCAATAAGACCAAATGCAAGGTCCTGCATATGGGTTGGGGCAATCCCAAGCACCAGTATAGGATGGGCAGTGACTGGCTTGAGAGCAGGCCTGAAGAAAAGGACTTGGGGGTTCTGATGGATGAGAAGCTCAACATGAGCCACGAGTGTGCACATGCAGCCAGCAGGTCAAGGGAGGTTATTCTCCCACTCTACTCCACTCTGGTGAGACCACACCTGGAGTACTGCGTCCAGTTTTGGAGCCCCTATTACAAGAAGGATATGGACATGCTGGAATGTGTCCAGAGAAGGGCCATGATGATGATCAGAGGGCTGGAGCACCTCTCCTATGAGGACACACTGAAATAGTTGGGGCTATTCAGTCTGGAGAAGAGAAGGCTCTGAGGAGACTTTATTGTGGCCTTTCAGTATCTTAAGAGGGCCTACAGAAAGATGGTGAGGGACTTTTTAGGGTGTCAGGTAGTGATAGGACTAGGGGGAATGGAACAAAACCAGAAATGGGTAGATTCAGATTGGATGTTAGGAAGAAATTCTTCACCATGAGGGTGCTGAGACACTGGAACAGGTTGCCCAGGGAGGTGGTAGAAGCCCCATCCCTGGATGTTTTTAAGGCCAGGCTGGATGTGGCTCTGAGGAACTTGATGCAGTGTGAGGTGTCCCTGCCCATGGACTAGATGATCCTTGAGGTCCCTTTCAACCCTAACAATTCTACGACTCTGTGATTAATATTATCTTAAACGTTAAGAGCCCCTCCATATACTTCACCTCCATTGTGCTTTCCAACATAATGAAGCAGATGAAATACTGCTATTAACAATTAACATGACAGTCTCATTGATAGAGACCAGAATGATATGAGACTTGCAAACATTTGATTCTATTTCAGAAGACGTCACTCATTAGAGGAATATCCACAGTCTACCCTCTGTATCACATCCTGTTTAGAAGTTAATTTTGTAAAAGCAAGGAGTGACTTTTCATTTAGCCAGCCTTTTGGAGAGTAAAATAAATTTCTTGGAAAAACCTCCACCTATTTTCTTCTGTTTGTGAGTAGCTTGAGATACTCTCAGATTTATTTGAAAGAACTTGTGAATATCTACCATTTCCCTCTCAAAGTAACTTAATGAGAAGTTTGCTGTTAACATTTTGGTATTTAATTTAGAACACTGCATTGTGTACATGGTTTACAACAATTAGTCATTGCTTTTTCTGTCCCATGACTGAATACCCTGCAAAGACCAAATAGGAACTTTAGATACAAAGAAGACCAGGTCTTGTGAACATTATAGCATAAACATCACAGGAGAAGACATCAGACAGCAAGAGGCACATGTATTGGTGTGGGACTGTAAGTTTAGGATGAAAAGAGACAAGCAGTAGAGCTGCATGTGCAGCTGCTAAACAAATTAAATCCGGCTTCTTCCAACACCATCCTGGTTGCTGAATCAAATATTGTTAATTATACTGTAAATACTCTTGCTGCTTCATGTACATTCAGGAAAAAAAGGATGCAAAGGCATTGTGACCAGGCCTGAATGGAAACTCAGCCTTATAGCACCTGCTCAGGAGTAGAGAATGGGGTCAGGATGTGAATGGCCAGCTGGCACTTTTTGGAGCAGCATTTAGACTGATCTTAGCCTTATTCAATGACACTATGCTAACTGGCACCTCTAGGACCAAGGGAATAGAGACATATATTACACTCACTTGCTTCTCCATCCTAAGTACCCTTTAAGATAGCACCATTTGTACAATTAGAGTTCTCTCTGGAACGCTCTTAAATAGTGCCTGAATACAGTTCAAATGCAGTCCCAATGCTGACATTTGTGCAAGTTTCTATCCAGTATTTTCTCAGGCAAAACTCCACTGGCTTTGAGAGCAGTTTGCTTAAGCAAGAACATCAAGTTTGACCTTTAAATTGGACAGTGACAATTAATAACAACTCAAAACAGAGATTTTATCTTTTTTTTCTTACATGCAATACAAAAAATCCAGTCTATTACAGAATGTTTGCTACCACTGACACTCTCTTCTCCCAAAACCAACAATTTTTCCAGAGCTGCTTCATCATCCCTTGAAGAACCTCTACAGAGTTCAAGAGTTATTAAATCAGCACTTTTCTGAGTGCCCATACTTGCACCAAATTCAGCAGGTCTGTCAGAAGCCTCTGATTCCTATTTATGTAGCCTAAACCAGCTATGCATACAAATACTTCTGCAGCAGAGCAGTAGTGAGTGCTCAGCTCACATCCAGTCCTCTATCTGTTAGTAAATGTTTTTTGTCCCTTTTGACCTTCAGACAAGCAAAGGAGGTGGTGTTTTTTGGAGTCCAGTGTAATTTATCTCCTCTGTAAATCTTGTGAATTGCTATCTAAACAGCTGCTCTATAAAGCAAACCTTTTGACTGATTGGTCGCATGTGTCACAGGGCCAGGGGAGATAGGTATCTCTTTGCTTATTCCATGAATGTGAGAGGGAGGCCAGCATAAATTTCATGTCAAAACAATGTTTATTTAATTAGACTATTAACTACATGTGACAACAAAACCTGCCACTGAAAGGAGGAAGGTGACTTTAAACTGTGGTGGAGACCAGGTGAGTAACTGTAAGTTTATGAGCTACTCCATCATTTCATTCCATTGATTCATTCTTTCACACTTCTTTCTTTTTCATTTCTGACATTTATGTCAGAACTCAACTTTCCAAAACAGCCTGAAGCACCCTCATCTCTTCAGTGGCTGGAGAAGAAAAAGTATTACCACTTTATGCAGCTTAGCCCAGCGTTTGCCTGCACAATTAAGCAAGAAGCACTTTACCATATCTTTCAGACTTGACTGCTGTTGAAGCCTGCATAAAATCTTGGTCCCATGGAAGACAAAAGCAAAATTGCCACTAATTTCATGAAAATGAAGGTTTCCCTTCTCCTGTGTCTTTAACGAATACAGAAAGTCTAGAAAAGCAGCAGTTCTGAGTTGTTTGTTGGCTTTTTTCTTTCTAGAGACAGGCAAGACAGCATAACTGATTTCACTTAGAAAAATTAGAAGTCTTAATTTTGGAACCTGCTTTTTTTAGCAAAAACATTACCAGGCAGACTGGAAATGGTAGCCGAACAAGGAATAGTAAATCACAAATTTAAATCAACTCAGACAAGAACACTGAGTGTGGCTCTGTTTCCTTGAGATGCATGCTACATCACTCAGGAAAGAAAGCCAAATCTCTAGACAAAGAGTTATCCAATTCCTCAACTATTGCTGGTAAAATATCTGTTTAGCCTTTTAATGCTATTTCTTAATGTCTCTATCTTATTGTACCACATTTTGACAGCATGTGAGAACTCTGATACATAAAATTTCCCAAAATTGAGCACATGGTGCCTGCAGAAGATAGGCTTCTGTTTGTCTTGTCTTTGACAGCTAAGAACTCTGCTTCAACATATTTTTTTCCCAAGTGCATTGATCAATTGATTACATGGCTTTCTGTTGTTATTTAGTATCAGGTAGATTGGTTTTTGTTATAGTTGGAGAGTCCTGAGATAGAATGCTGTTAGGATGGTATTACTTTCACCAGTTTTTCACAAAGATGTTGCAGTATTTCCCACTGACAGTCAGACACTTTGCTGCCCCTGGAAGACCTTGTATGGTCAGACACTTTTGGCAAATAGTATGTCTCAACTCTCTCTCCACAGTTCCATTGGAATGCAGCTATAAGTGTCTTTATTAGCCTCAAAATGAGTCCTGTGGTCCACAACTTAAAGCAGAGATGATTGTTCCCTATTTTGATTAACATCCAATCTACCAATGAAACGACCACCTCTGTACACATTGCACTGGGCAAGCACCTAGCACAGAAGAGCTTTAGATACAATTTCCTCCAGTTACTTCTATAGTGACATTACTAATATTTTTTAGATCTGATAAATTTAATCTGCTGATTAAATCTGATTTCCACCTCCTTCTGCATTGCAACAGCTAGGTGAGATGAAAGCAAGAGATTTTAGTGCTAACAAGTGTTATAGCGAGGATAGGCTGACTGGACTGATGGAGTTATGGAAAACAGGGAGTGCCTAAAATACTGATAAACCAACATCCAGCCTGAAATTTTCTTCCGTATTCTTCTGCTTTCCATTCCAGACTATGTTCATATCGATGCTTGCTGTCATGATGTCTTTTAATCTTTTACCAGTTCATTGTAAATCCTGATATCATTACAACAACAGAACTGAAACACACTCATCTTGACAGGACTGAAAGCTAAAGAACAGGAAGTCTTTAAGATAAGTCCCTAGCTCAGAAAGTATAACACAGAGGCCCTAATAACCACTGAGCTGTAGAATTACCAGTTTTGCCAAAAGCAACAGATTTCCTTCTGATCTCACAGCAACTGTTTCCACACAAATCACATGTGGAGACATTTCATAGGGGTTATGTTATCTATGCTTCTTCTGTTTTCTCCTTGCATAGATTCTTGTATTCTGACACTACTTCTCCTCCCATATAAATGGCCTTGTAAATTAAATTTATAGCTTCACAACTGGGGTCAGATCAGTACAGTTTGTTCTACTTTGGAATATAGAATAAGAAGGAGTGTTCTTAATGGGTTTAGGACTGACATTACTGCTTGGGAATGGAAACAGACTCCACCAATCTCTGGAACAACAAACTGGGAATTGGGAATCCCTTGTTTCATCTTGGCTGACTGCATGAAAAAATCATGAAGTCCTTCTGTGGCTCCAAGTTCACCCATCGGTAATGAGGAAATCTGATCATTCCTGTCTACTTCAGAGGGAACAGATCTGCTTCAGGCACTGACATCTTGAAGCAGAAATAACTATAAACACATAAATTTAGATCTCGGTGATAAATGGTAAAAGTTAAATCAACTCACTGTTCAGGAGACCCAAACACAACACTCCTATCATACTCTGAGCCTGTGCATTCTTACCCACACAGTACTTATCAGATACATCTCTGGAGCTGGCAGGACCTGAGCTTTAATACCGTATGTATAGTGTGCTTTATCCATTTCCTACAGTGAACATGAGTGCTGCAGATACTCCAGTATTGTTCACCATCAGAATAGAAAACCAGTTCTAATAAAAGATGATGGCAGCCTCTGTATGTGTCATTCATCACTGGAAAGTTATAAAACAATTTAATGATTTATCAGACTGTATAGACACTATGCAGAGAGAAATGTTCAAACAGGATGTGAGAAATCAAAAACCAACAAATTTACTGAGCACAACTCAGAAGACAAAAGATCCACAGGCATTTTTGTCACAGCTACCGACAAATCAGATGACAACTTCACAAAAACATGAATGTGGTTTTTGATCTGCATCTTTCCATCCACCCATCCCAATAGCAAATTATTGCAGTATTTTGGATGCATTTTCCTTCTAAAGGAGGCAAAGTTTAGTAAGCAGGGCAGAAGGAGTCAGGTCACTTGGGCTTTACTCTTTGCTGTGCTAGTGACCTGCTGTTTGACCTTTTCCATCTCCCCATGGAAACAAATAGCACCTTTGTTTGTCTTTATTTCTGCTCTTACCCTTTGCAAGTATAGCTGTTCCTACACATGCAGGGTGTAATGCCTAACAAATCCTCAGCCTCAGTAAGGGCCTCAGCATCCTCAAATACTAAAATGAACCACATAATTGTTCACTGGATGTCAAAAAACACACTCTCATAGAATCCAAAATGGTTGGCAGACAAACCTGTACAGAAGTGTCATTCTTTCCATTTTCAATTCCTCTCTCTTGTTCAGCTTTGTATGTTATGTATATTAATACAAAGAGTCATTAGTTGCTCATCTTTCAGGCCTAAAACTGGTGCACTCCTTACTTGGGTAGTCCACACACTTTCTAAATTGTTTTTAGATTATCAGATTATGCAGTTTACACTGATAAGGGGAAAGGGGGAGAAGAGTTAAAAATGTAAAAGAGAGCATTCCAGTACCTTAGAGATTTTTATGTGTTATTCTTCTGCTTTCCCCTGCTAAGTTTTAGATCTTCTTTTCAGTGCCTGGGAATTAGGAAAAAAAAAAAAAGGTCACTTAAAACCTGTCAAAAGAGTGATCTCACATGACTTACTGAAAAATTAAGTTTCATAAGGGTTACACTGAATAGCTTAAATCTGTCCCTAGTATGAGAGAACATCCAGACTGCACTGCAGGAAGGTGTTCATCATGCACTCCGAACCATGGTCAGTTTGGTGCACATTTGGAGGAAAAAGAAATCTTTGTTGCCATTATGATTTAATTTTTTTGTTGAATCTGATAGAAGTCGAGACATGTTGTGAACAACCAGGAGGCAGTCATAAACAGAGCACAGGTAAAACAGTCAAAAGCTTTCTGATGTGCATTGATTATCTATATCCCTCTATGGTTTCATCACAGTCAGTATAAATAATGCATTTGTGTATTTTCATGTTTTTAAAATGGAATTAAATAATACAGTCTATACTGTGTCTGTACTGTATGTGAGTATATACATATAATCCTATTTATATTTGACAACTCTAAATAAAAATAACTAGTAAATTTTCCCAAACATACATTAAAAAGAATCCCCTTCCTTGAATGTGTAACAATGACACAACTCAAACTTTAATCACAAAGTGCCAAACACTAGGAACTATTGAAAGTCATATCAGTCCTGAGTTCTTCCACAGTGCAGAGTGCAGAACTAGCACCCTGGTCCTTAGACCCAGTTTTACAGTTCACTCTTGGATAAGGCTGAAGGCGTCTGAAAACATACTGTTTCTCAGCAGTGAAGTAATTTCTTCTTTTTAATTAGCTAGTAGATAAGTTTTATAATAGGAAAACCCTAGCTGAAATATCCAAACTGCCAAGGATTATGAATTCTTTGTTTTGCTTTGGAAACAAATGCCCAGTAGAAACTGGAGTCACAGTGCACAGAAGACATAACAAAGGCTTTGTTTGCAAGAGGATGAAACCACTGCTCTCTGGTCGGGGATGAGGTTGGCTGATGTGCTTTCCATAATAGTCAATTGAACAATCTCAGCACTCAATCCTGGCCAAATACTAATCTGCTGAATTTATTACATTTTGGTTTTTAAATTAAAGTTACCATCTGTAACTCATGTGTGGTAAACAGTGTAGAACATGTCACAAGAGGAAAAAAAAAAACAACAAAACAAACCAAAAACCACCACCACCAAACTCACTCATGAAAAGGTGGGCAACTTCCACTTGGTCCGAGGAGCCCTAAGAAATATGACACTGCACACTGAACATTTTTTTGCTGAGCAAAAAACTTAACAGCTTAATGAGGTCATTTGTTAAAAACCCCTCTGTTCACCTCAGTAATGGTCTGTGCAGCCAAGGTCTGGAAATGTAGTTGATGGACCAAAGTGATACTATCAACTGAACAAAGCCAAATTTCATAGGAAAAATGCTATGGTAGCCAGAAATAATACACATACTCACAGAGAGGAAAATCCCAGCTTAGGTTTTGGAATTTTTTTTGTTTTGTTTTTAAGATTTCTGTTCTCACAGTCATAAATATTTTCAGGACAACAAAAGGTGATTCAGTTGTGCAGCTACGTGGTCTGAGGTGGATGAAATCCCAGGCCCCTAAGCACAGGGTATTTGGACTTCCTCAGGCCCACAGTGTCACCCAGCATTCCTGGCTTATAAAGCTATTGGTGATGACTCTATGGACTAATTCCTATTATTTCAAGCAAGGCTGATGGCTTAAACATTTTTTCTCTTTCACTACAATTCTTATATAAGTGCTCTCTTCAGAAAGTCAGTCCTTGGAAAACAGCAAGTCTATTCATCTCCAGTTGAATAAACTGACAAGGTATGTATGCCAGTTGGTTACCCACTTCATGTTTTCAGTTTGACCTGTTCCAAATCATGTGTTTGACATGATTTCTACACAGAAATGGAAATGGGTCTGGGTGTAGTGGAAACATGTCACTCTGCACATGTACACATAGGTACAAATTACCTGCAAAATGATGCTGGGTAAAACTGGCTTAAAAAAAAATAATCTTTTGAGAGCAAGTCTGTTTCCAGCAATTCTTTTTTATTAACATCTTTTGTCCAAGTATCTGCAAACCTTACAGGTCAGTATTTGAATTAATTTTCTAATGATGGCATCATACAATCAGTAATCCTGCCTTACTAATCCCAGGAAGTCATGAGTCTTGGGAGCGACCCAGATAGGGTCTCCTGCCATTCCCATGGCATCACTGCTTCCAGCTTGCATTTCTGTGTTCAGATAGAAACAAATAGGACAGGACCATAGATATGCTAGTGTTGTGCAAAAAGAATCCATGCATATAGTCCTTTCTGTGAAAATGAGAGACTAAGAACTGGTCATAACTGTACAGTCAAAGGAAATGGGCACATTCAAATGATGACTCAGCCCATACGTGGGATGGGATGGGATGGGATGGGATGGGATGGGATGCCCATCTCTCTTTGTTCTTTAGGAGCAAACCTTAGACAAAAAAGGTTAATTTTTTTATTGTTTTAGTGATGACTATTTCTAGGTAAGAAAAATCCCATGTTTAAGACTAGCAAAGACTTCCTATACTCATCTTGTGAATGAGAACAAATTAGGCTAACAAAATGATCACACACTTGTTCAATGTCACATAAAAGGTTAGGAGAAAAGCTAGAAGTTAAAATTCAGGTAGTTCAGCCCTTCCTTCCTCATGGTGAATTGAACAGGAAAAAGGCTCTCACTGTTTTCCAATAAACAGCAATGGAAATATATAATTGACTTATTTCACACTTTGTCCTTCCTATACACCCCTATGAAAAGAACACTATGCCTGCTATTTCCCTTCTTCCTGAACTAAGTGAAAGACAGAAATTCAGACCGCCACTTTTCCTGTTTCCTTGGCATTTATTCCGAGTCATTCTTTATGCTGTTAATTTCATTGTGGCCTGATTCTTCAGCTGAGTACAAGACCTGCAACCAATTGGAATGAATTCAGTATAAGGTCTTAGACACAACTGTTTCAATACATAAAGATACCATGTGAGAGTTTTCAGGGGATGGTGGTGTTGATTTTTTTTTCCCCCCATGGCTATAAAGTCAATATAATTTTTCACACAAGTTTTCTGTTTCATTGACTCCCACTTTACAAACAAGAGATCTGACAGATCTTTTCAGATCTAGGACTAATAGACATAATTTAAAAAATTCTTCTATCTGTTCAGCTGAGCACAAATAGCACAAGAGTAGAAGGGCCTTTGCTGAAAAGTTTCACTTGTTTGGTGCACCACAAACCATGCTATTTGTCATGGTGAGTTTATGACAAAATGGCACTTAAAACTGACTATGTGGCAGAGTATCAGTAACACAGGAGCTCATGAAACTGAAATGATGTTGAAGCCATCAGTTACTGATAACAAAAGCTAAGAGGAAAGAATATATTCCTTATATTTTTTTGCTTAGGTGGGCCATCTAAAGACTTGTTAGAAGCAAGACCTGAATTTCTACTTGAAGAGAACATCACAGGCTTCCTTTCTCACACCAAAGTACACACAGATTGGGGTTGCTGAGGTTTCTGACAACAGCTGTGAATACCACAGCACATTGTGAGGAACCCTGGTGAAAAGAACATTGCACAGGCATTAGAATCACTGCAGGCTGCTACGTTTGACATTCACACAGGCAGAAAAAGCCTGTGAGTTCAGCTCTGACTTCCCTGCATGATGAAGTGGCCTACAATGCCAAGTCTAGTTTTGATTGTCCTTTAGGACTCAAAAGCCACTTCAAAATAATTTAAATTTCTTTACTTTTGTGTTTAACAGGTTAATTTTACATGCAAAATGTCTTCAGATAAATATTTTCCTCAGGAACATTAAGATATTTTAAACGACCAGAAAGACATTTTGGTAGGATTTCTGTGACTTACAGTTTAATTCCATATTTTATATAAATACAGACCAAGATGATGAATAAGTTATTTGCTTAGTAGTTAGCAGTTACCAATTAATTAGTAGGTAGCTAATGAACTGAAATATAGAGTTTATAATTTTCTAGCATAATTCAAATTCTAGCAAATTTGGGTAGCTAAAAGTCCTAACACTTCGTTACCTCATTTCTTAAATATATACCAGGGATAACACTACAGTGAAAAAAAAAGTCAGGATAAGATAAAACTTCAGCAGAAGTGTACTGGTGAGCATCAAATTTCTAAAGATTTAGATGCAGACCTAAACCAAGGCTGAAGTGAGTTATTCAATAGGTTGTTTCTACCAGGACTTCATCACTGATCATATTTAAAATCTGAAACAGTATCTTTGCCACCCAGTGCTTTTCCAGTAGGCAGCATGATCCTTCAGGTGCACATCAGCATTTTTCTGCTTCCTCAACTTCCAAGAGGTAGAAAAGCACATGCAGGTTCCCAAAAAAGAACTACACACAGAAAATGCAGTTTGAGATGCATCTCAGCAGTGGGCTCCTATGCTACACATTTTTGTCATTCTGTTTCTGCTCTTGTTTGATCATGTACACAGTTCTCTTTGTCCTCTCCTAAAACTAAAAATTCTCCCATTGTCTATCACATCGTTTCTAACATGTCCCCTGAAGCTATCATTTGCCAAGGAACTCTCTTTTCCCTAGGAGTCTCAAGGAATTCCAAATGCAAGTTGGAGAACTTTTTCACAGCTGCTGCCAGTATTTCACATTATTTTGCATGAAGAATATGTGCCCTAGTGCCTGTAATGGTCACTATTACCCATGGGTGTGCATTCACCTCAGAAAACACAGCAATGAGCAGTTTGGGGAGGGGGAACAGAGCAGCTAGGCTGTTATTTGAATTTAGCTGCTAAAGCACTATGTGGAGGAGAGATAATTACAAAGAATGACATTTGTGTTTTAAGTTGACATTAACATAATGGAAATGGTGTGTAACTCCCATCTCCCCAGCCATAAAGGGTCTGTCACAGACTTAGTCAGTATCCCAAGGCCCTCTCACTCATCCTCCTTAAAAGTAAATGAGTCGTTAAGCATCTGACTGATTCTTCCAGAGGCAAGCCCAGCAGGGTCCTCCTTCCCTCTAAGTTGTCATAGTCCAGAGTTTTGTGTTTTAGTAACTTGAAACATCCTGTAAAATCTATCAGGATTAGTTTCCAGCATAGAAGCAGTTGTACTCAATCCAAGTTAATCAAATGTTCTTCACATACTAAGCCCCGGGGCTTAAATGAGCACACCCAACATATTAAGCAAAAATGACCTAGTGGTGCCTACTACATCCTTCTTTTTGACCCCCTGTGACACAATTTTGTCTGAAACAAGCTACAGAGTTAAAGCCATGGTAAAAAGGCCAAAAATAATATAGTGTGTCTCTGATGTCACGAGAATGTTATACCCTAAAACAAAGAAAGATGTTTTTAGATAGAACTGGATATTTTTTACATACTAGTAAAATAAGCTTTTTAACAGATAACACTTTGTTTTCAAACTCTTATTTCAGTCTCTCCCAATGGGATTAGTCATCATATTAAAGGGCTTTAGGAGCTCACATTATAACCAAACACAAGTCTGAATTTATAAGTCATGTATGACCTGGCAGCCAAGAGGTTATGGTGAGTAAGAAGGTGGACCACAGAAGACCAAAGAACAGGAAACTTTCAGTCTGATGTTGATGGAAGAGCTTTGGATATGATGGATGCAGTACCGAACAACTTATTTCAAAGCAAACAGCTCTCTCAGAAGCTTCTGACCGTTTTATAGAGGAAATGTTGAAGACGTATGATGTAAGAATTCAGAAGTGCACACTAAGCTGCAAAGTCTTGTTTTGAGTTATATACAGCAGGATCTGTGTCTACACAGCTATACAAAATGAATCCCTCTTCTTCCATTCACAGGCTCCATTGACCGACTGACTTTCTTAATTTCAAACCCCTGTATTTATTATTCCATGGAAGCTTAAAACTTAAAACTTTGACCAAGGTTAGCTTGAATTTCTATTGGAATAAAAACAAACAGATAGCTCTAGAGTAAAATGAACAAAATATACAATACTTTAAAATCAGACTAAAAGTCCAAATCCCACTAGGGAAGCTGTACATGCAGTTCCCATTCATATTAAGCATTCATCTACAAAACCACGTGTTTTCGTATCTACAAACAGCTACAGTTCAGCTGATGAAAGAGTAGCTGGCCACTGGAATGGTCTGCCCAGGGAGGTGGTAGAGTCATCATCCCTGGAGGTGTTCAAGAGGGGATTGGACATGGCACTTGAAGCCATGGTTTAGTTAGTCACGAGGTGTTAGGTGATAGGTTGGAGTTGATGATCTCTGAGGTCTTTTCCAACCTTATTGATTCTATGATTCTATGACTGGCAACTTCATGTACTTCAGGCCAAAATCTATCTAGAGGCAGACTCTTGTGCTGCCTGACAAAGCTACCTTATGTTTAAAAGAATGTTAATTTCAATTAATATTGAGGGTGCTCAGGTTAAAGTATAAATATTAAAAATAAGCACTGATAGAACTCAAAATATTCTTCTCAGGGGGGGAGAACCCTCACCACCCTATTTTGGGTAAACTTGTTCTGACTACTGGTAGCTTTTCACTGTTAGGGCTTGTCGTGACAGTGATGAAAGGATTCTGGATCTGGTCCCTCTAAAAGGTAGAAATGAGATACCTGAATTCATAGAATCTAGCCCGATCTAAATCCAAATAAAGAAATATTTCAATCACTTCCAGAAATTCCTGGCTAACACTTATTAACAAATTTGGGGACCAAGGGAAAGTGGAAAAGTCTTATAAAATCTCTTGACCAAAAGAATATTACTATTTAACTTTCACGCTCATAACTCAGCCAAAAAAGCCCCAAACCACCAAATGGCCAGATTATCTTCTGGTGTTAATCAGCGTAGTTCAAACATATACCCTGACTGTATGCCTTTTAAAATAACAACTCAGGTACAAAACATTTAAGATCTGATTCCTTACTCTAGGCAGTTATAAGTACCATACTGCCACATACTTGAAATAGTATTTCTTTTTAAAAACAAAAAAAAAATTGCACAAGATTTTGGGGCAAGGTTATTGTTCTGGTTGGAACGTTGTGGTTATACAACACAACATTCATTCCTAGATACCAGATGTTAAGAAATATCAGATCACATTAAGAAACAATTAACTTTATTTTCTTTCCATATCTTGATCACCTGGCCTGGGCCACAATTACTGTTCTATCATAAAAGTCAGTATTTGCTGATTCCACTGATTTTTGCCACACTCAGCCTACAAAACTTGCTTTCAAAATCTCTGAGAAAATACATGGTTTGTTTGGAACGTGTTGAAATAGAATACTGGGGTGTCACTTCTCTGAAGCTAATTTATAGACTAATTTAAGTATTCTCAATTTGGTTCTGCTTAAAATCCTTCCTCATCAGAGCCCAGTCATAGTGTAGGAGGCCTTGGGGTGGGAGAGACAGTGAGACCAACACCGTGGTGCAGCTGAGCTGCTGGGAGCAACACAGGGTTACTGTTTGGAGAAGGGAAAGTTTAATGCAGAGAGGGAATGGAGGGCATCCTGGAACAGGGATTGGTGTCAAGGGGGAATCCTGCTGAGAGGAATTTTCTGAGCCCAGAAACTGTCTCTGGTTTTATTACTATTTATAATTACAAATAAATGACAGCAATTTTCAAAACTTTCCTTTTTCAGCAAAATCCCAAGGTAATAGGAATCACCAATGCCACAAATGCAGATGAGGATATGAAAAACTGCAGCTGCACAGGGTCTGTCAGATAAAGGTTCCCGTTTCTTCTCTCTATTCTCCACCTGGTGCTCCTCACCTCCAGTGGATAGACTCACTGTAAGGTGAGCACTACCTCAATACTAAGCTCATGCAGCACTGGAATATTTAAGAGCAAATTCAGGTTCACAGCATGCCACAACAAGCACACTTGGTGCTTCCCTGTGAGATCGTTTTGCACAACAAGCACACTTGGTGCTTCCCTGTGAGATCGTTTTGCACAACAAGCACACTTGGTGCTTCCCTGTGAGATCGTTTTGGGTTAATCCAAGCATTCATGTGACCTCTGCACTCCCTCTTGTCATCAGTGTAACTGTGATTGCCATGAGGCCTTTTGTCGTCAGCAGGCACTGGGACTGGAGCCCAGTACAAATAGCACAGCCTGAGTAACAGCCATGCCTGGAAGAGCACTTCAGCTGTGACCCTAGCAACATCAGGGGGGAAACGGAGTAAGCCAGGAGATAAAGACACATCAGCTTTGAGTGGAAGAGCATAAGAAGACAGCCATGATTATGGCAGTCAGACTTTCCTGATGGACTGCCTTCTTCCCTTCATCTCAGCTTCCAACCTGCTTCGTGCAGATCCCAATCTTTAAGATCTTCACCTTTTGTGATTTGTACTCCAACATTTCTCCAGAGAGACAGACCAATCTGAAAGATTTTGCTGCCATATACTCTACTTGCTAGTATCTTACTCTCACTACTGTCACATCCACTGGTGTGCACCTTTCTCCTCTGAAGGGATATTCAGCTATCACTAAAACTCCTGTAGGCTTTAAAGAGCTGTGTCTTTATCAGTACTTAAATATAAAAAATTCTACTGGAAATTTGGGAACTATCTAAATTTGAGTGAAAGGCAGAAGCTACCTTCCAATCATCACCAGCAGAGCATGCAGAATTTCATATAACTTTGCTATGAATCTGTTTCATTCTTTGCAAAACCCACTGGTGCCTTGTTTACCCCAGGTCCTAGCAATCTCACATAGCTCAATACAGTGTCTCCCATTACAGGAGTGATTGTAGATAATGGCAGATTAATTACTGAAAACAAGGTGTTTTGTTGCTGCTCCAGCACAATGCAGAGTCTTGGACTAAAAATTACTTGTCTTAAAATAACTTAAGTTAGGCAGTTTACAATGAACACAGTCATATTCCATTCCCAGGACATTCTGCCTTCGTCACACTTACTGGAGTAGCTTCACTGTCAGTAGGAAGCTCATTCACAAACAGGTTTTATCAGTGCATGAAACTGATAGGGATTTTTTCCATCTACAAACATCTGTATGTTTATCAGAACAGTTTCCTCTAAATGGAGGCTTCACTTTCCATAGAAAACGGCAATGTCTCATCAGAAGAGCTAAAATCTACCCAGCAACAAGATATTCATAATTCCAAAAAGAGAGAAGTTCCCTAGAAAAATAAAATGTTTCCAACATCAGCACCAGGTACAAACTGCCTGAAATCACAGGACCACCCTTTCCTTCTGTAGTCATTCCCTGGGTGTCTCTGTAGCACTAACACCCAGCTGAGCCTCCAGCTAAGAAATCATAACATAACACCCACCATGAGTAAGCATGTTCAATGAAAATTTTCCTCTGTATTTGTTTCTTTGTACATGACTAATCAGGATATAACTCAAACTTTTCTACTTTGTCTTTTTAAAATATAGATGGTATGAACAGTTACATTGGGGTGGAAACACCACTCCAGCAACTGCCCTTAGCAGTAAGGACCACATATGCTCCTTTCCTCCTATCTGTCCTGAATGTAACAGCTTACCAGGAGGTGCCACTTATTATTTACTGCTTGCAGAACAGAAGTATCATCACAACCAGCATTTCCTAATTTTGTGTTACCTTCTTTCAAGACCTGTTTTCCTGGTCTGCCTTTCCAACAAACCCTTGCTTCCATGTGGACCATTACAGAGGTTATCACATCCCAGGAAATCAGAACACCACCTTTTAAACCCCACCACCTGGGATGGCAAAACCCTCAAGATTAGTAACTTGCCATCTTTCTTTCTTAAAAGCAAGTTACATACTTACCTGCAGTGTTTCATTGATACTACTGCTTCTTACCTGGTTGTCCGAAAGTAGGAAAAAATATTCCACTACTTTTTATTTTTCAAGCTGCAAAACTACTGCATTTTACTTTATTTATAAAATACAGGAATTTTAAGCCTGGAAAGAGTACCAGGTTTACTTCCACCAATCAGCAAATATTTTTCTGTGGGCAGTTTCAAGAAATGAATACATATAACTCTAAGAAAGAGCAGAACAATATTAGCCAGGATATTTCCTTATGTTACTACAGAGCAATCCAAATGAGGCTGAGAGAGACTGAGGATCCACATTGTTTAATCACAGATAGGCACTTAATAGGGTTTTCAAAGGTCCTTACAGAGGTTAAGGATCTAAATCCCTTTGATAACTCGAACATTAAGGATATCTAAATTTCCACTGAAAAAACAGTGAGGCTATGAAAACATTCAGAGAGACATACACCTTTTCTTGAAACTGCTTGATGTAATGCTACTTAATCCCATGTAATGGTTTAATGCAGTTGAAAAAAAAAATAGTGTAAATGCCATTTCCACAGCAAGAAGAAACTTGTATCTCCTGTAATCTTCACAGGCATCTTATGCTGAAAAGGTGCACTGTGATCTCCCTAACAAGGCTAAGAGGCTATGGAAGCTGTAACTGGAGATAAACAAGGTGGTATTTGCTGTAAAACCATGCTGTAGAATTGGTGTTTACTATAATGGCTGTTTTTTTCGGGGGGGTGGAGGGGTTCATTTGTGGTTGTTTAGGTTTTTTTGCAGGGGGGTGGGGTTTGTTTGTTTGCTTGGGGTTCTTGTTTCTGTGGCTACAATAAAGCAGGTTTTAAACGTAAACTGAGCAACAGCGATGACAATTTTTCAATTTGGAGTCAGGACTCCAAATTTCACTGCTTAATTCTATGTTCTAGATCCAGTTGTAGCCAAAGAGAAACAATGGAGTAACTTACTGTCTGTGGAAACATGCACAGAGCAGTGAGATATCTCTGTATTTTGCTGTATCTGATGTGCTCATTTCCGAAGTACCATTCTCTCTGTTTTACAATTAAAATCTTTAAGATTTTTCCCTATGTCCCTTTATAAGCAGAGTTTGGAAAACAAACACCCTAACAATGCCATCTGCTATAGAAATGCCATCTTAGCAGCCATCCAGCTACACTCAGGCCAGGTGGCAAACATCACCTAAATGCTCTGCCTTCAAGCATCAGGGAGCCGTCTGCTCACACCGGATAAAATTCTGGCCACAGAAAAGACCTGGTTGAGGGAGGGAAATAGAAATAATATGGGATTTCCAATTCCTTTTTTAGTCACTCTGAAAATATCCTTCAAAATAACAATCTTTAAGGAGGAAGAAAAAGAAAAAAACTGCTCCAAGATGTGATTCTTTTTGTTTGGGTTTTTTTTTTTGGGGGGGGTGGGGGTGGTTGCTTTTTGGTGGGTTTTGTTGGGTTTTGGTTTTGGGTTGGTTTTTTTTTTTGGGGGGGGGTTGGGGGTGGCGTTTGTTGGATTGGAGTTTTTTTTGTTGCTGGTTTGGCTTGATTTAGCTGGACAATAGCCATGCATGCTTTGGTCATGTGAACACTGACAGGTTTCAGAGAGGTTTGAAACTGTGGAATACAGATTTTTTTCTTGCATCTGCAAGGAGACCTCTGAGAACCAAGGGGACCTCTGTCCTATGACTCTCTAAAGGGTCTGAGCACTGGAGCACCAGAGGACTTGGAATGGTGGTACGACAAAGACAGATCTTTTTTAACCCAGAGGCTCAGCTTGGCAGTAGAATTAAATTGAGTTTTCACTTCCCAAATACACAAAGCCCAGCCACATCACAACTGAACAGAAAAAATAATATCTGTCCTTCCCTTATTCTTCTCCCAGGCACAACAGTTCCCGGAACAACAGGTTGCAAAGGCAGCATCAAATCCAATGAATTCAAGTTGAACCATGCAAGTGATGGGAAACTGCATGGACCATACTGTTCACACACCTGCTCGGAGACAGATAGGGTAAAACTCTGCTAACATGCCCCACTAAGATCTCAGCTCTAAGTTCACCAGAGCCTTTTATGTAACTCTAGTGCTCATGAATTGTGTTTCCATCTGAATGCGAGCAGCCTATTTCCCATCCTTATTTTGACATATGGTATGATGGAACTCTGACATCAGACGGAATTTCTGGCCCCTATTGCAATGCGACACTCAGAAAATTCATTTTTAAAGGATGCCAATTTTTCCAGTTGGAGTGATCCTGAGGCTCATTTCAAATTCACTGCTGAGAACAGAACACCTTCCTGTACAAGTCCCAAAATCTTCGTAGTGACCTTTGTTTTTTTTCATGGCAGCCAAGAAATAACCCATCCCTGTTACCACACAGGGGCACTTGTTTAACACTGGCAGAGAAGGAAGTGTACCACCTACTGAGTCACCAGTTTAGCCACATCCTAAACACCTGACTTTTCCCTTGCTGGGCTTCCATTTAACCATGAATCTACCCAGAGTGGAGCTGTAGAAAAAGTCTACAATAAAACGTCAAACCACACAACACTTTCCTGGATAGGAGGTGTATTGTGATCTCCTAAGGTTCACATACCTTCAGAGGAAAAATTAAATCCTTTCCAAAGCAGATCCATCTGCTTAGCTTTTGTCCAATTTCAGGGATAAAAATTGTGCATGCTATGTCTCAAAGTAAGGTACAAAATTAAGCTTACTTTGAGTCAGAACTAAAATCACAACAAAAATGCATCTATTAAAGTCACTACATAAAATCATGGCAAATCTTCCAATGTTTTAGATGCTTAATCTTCCATTTAAATAACTTTGTTAAAGCTCATCCAAATTCTTATAAATTCTCACAAGACTTCTGTATAAAAATTCACAGATTTCTTAAAGCCTAACAAAATACATTTCTTACAAATTAAATTCTTAACAGTAAGGAATGAATCATTTACCATCCACGGTACATCCCATAGTTGTCAAACAAAGTAGTATTTGCCACCCTGTTGCAAAGCATGGCACATAATTTAGGAAACTATTCTTCATTAAAAAAAAACAAAAACAAACAAACAAACAAAAAAAACACCACCAAACCCAACATCCTCTAAAGTAGTGCAATGCAACAGGAGTCACCCAAATGTGCTACATCCTGTGACTGGCTCTGACATAAGCGTGAAAACAGTCACAAAACATTTTGGGGCTAGGAGAAAGCACACTCTTTTTTCTGAGACATCAGCTCATAGATGGGCTTGCTCACCTTTGGTGTGTCCTGACTCATATCACAATCCCTTTAACCCCACACTGAGTAGCTCAGCCTCTTGGCAGCTCTCCCACAGGCAGGATGATCTAGACAGCTCCCACTGAAGACACTTTCTGCAATGTTCTACCACAAGGCAGCATGTGGTTTCCATGACAAATTGAATATTTATCTATCTAAAGCTTCACTTCCTTCTGTATCTGCTACCTGAAGAAATGAAACATCTCTGTCTCAAGCTCAGAGACCAAAACCATAAATGCACAATTTGAAGGGAAGAGTCATGACAAGGAGGGCCACTCCTGTAGAGCACATCCTTTTAAAATCTGCAACATGTAATTTTGAAAAACCTTTTGTTGTTGGAGCATTTGAAACATTTATACTTTTTATACATAAAGTATCAGGAGCATCATCCCAGATTAATGCATCACACACAAGGAAGAGGAACCAAGCACATCCAGACAGTTCCAAAAGCAAGATGACCTCAAAACATACCACCAATAAAATTGTTAATAATGTCTCAATAAGATGTTCCAGTACACACTGGAACAAGTGAAGCCACTCTTGAACAAGGAGATGGACTTGAGACGATAACAACAGTAGTGCATTTTCTTTTTTCAATGCATATGCTTTTCCAATTGATAGCACCATACTTAAGCAGAAACAGACTCCTGCCTCAGCACACCTAAAGCACTGTTTTTCTTGAGAAGTACCCAGCAAATAACAGCAGGCAACTGCTCTCCAAGAGAAACATAAAAAGCAGAAATACCCTAGTGGAACAAGTCAGTTTAATCAAGACTTTGCTCATGTGCAGACAGAAAGAGAAGGTTTCCCTAGTAGCCTAAGAGTTCTCTATATTGATATTTCCCAGAGAAAAATGCATAAAAAATAAATTAGACTAACTTTCCCCCCCTTTTTTTCTTTTTCTACACAATCCTCTTTTTTTTTTAAATCAAAATAAATTTCACTTTTCTAAGACTTATTAAATTTGCCATAACCTTCTAATTGTCATAAGTGGCTTTTTTTTTTTACTGTGACTCAGCCAAAAGCCATATTCTGAAATCTGAAAAAGCCAACAAAACAAATTATTTGTCTTCTGTACAAAGCTCAGCTTCTCCAGTCCTTGCACATGAGAAGACCCTGAAAAAACCCATCCTTTCACAATCCAATTCAAAGCTCCTAAACTTCTTGGAATAGTGACATGCACAAGCACATAAGAAGTGGACATCTCTTGCAAAAGGAATACATAGAATACATAGAATACATAGAATAAACCAGGTTGGAAGAGACCTTCAAGATCATCGCGTCCAACCCATCACCAATCCAACACCGCCCAAGCAACTAACCCACAGCACCAAGCACCCTGTCAAGTCTTCTCCTAAAAACCTCCAGTGATGGCGACTCCACCACCTCCCCAGGCAGCCCATTCCAATGTGCAATCACTCTTTCTGTATAGAACTTTTTTCTAACATCCAGCCTGAACCTCCCCTGGCGCAGCCTGAGACTGTGTCCTCTTGTTCTGGTACTGCTTGCCTGGGAGAAGAGACCAACATCTGTCTGTCTACAACCTCCCTTCAGATAGTTGTAGAGAGTAATAAGGTCACCCCTGAGTCTCCTCTTCTCCAGGCTAAGCAACCCCAGCTCCCTCAGCCTCTCCTCGTAGGGCTTATGTTCCAAACCCCTCACCAACTTTGTTGCTCTTCTCTGGACTCGTTCCAGCAACTCAACATCCTTCCTAAACTGAGGGGCCCAGAACTGGACACAGTACTCGAGGTGCGGCCTAACCAGTGCAGTGTACAGGGGCAGAATGACCTCCCTGCTCCTGCTGGCCACACTGTTCCTGATGCAGGCCAGGATGCCATTGGCCCTCTTAGCTGCCTGGGCACACTGCAGGCTCATGTTCAGTCTACCGTCGACCAGCACCCCCAGGTCCCTCTCAGCCTGACTGCTCTCCAGCCACTCTGACCCCAGCCTGTAGCTCTGCATGGGGTTGCTGTGGCCAATGTGCAGAACCCGGCACTTGGATGTGTTAAATCTCATGCCGTTGGACTCTGCCCAACTGCCCAGCCTGTCGAGGTCCCTCTGCAGAGCCTCTCTACCCTCCAGCAGATCAACTCCTGCGCCCAGCTTGGTGTCGTCAGCAAATTTACTGATGATGGACTCGATGCCCTCGTCCAGATCATCAATAAAGATGTTAAAGAGCATGGGGCCCAGCACTGATCCCTGGGGCACACCACTGGTGACTGGCTGCCAGCTGGATGTGGCACCATTCACCACCACTCTCTGGGCTCGGCCCTCCAGCCAGTTCCTAACCCATCGCAGTGTGGTCCCATCCAAGCCATGGGCTGACAGCTTGGCCAGGAGCTTGCTATGGGGAACGGTGTCAAAGGCCTTGCTGAGGTCCAGGTAGACTACATCCACAGGCCTCCCCACATCCACCAGGCGGGTCACCTGATCATAGAAGGAGATCAGGTTGGTCAGGCAGGACCTGCCCTTCCTAAACCCATGCTGGCTGGGCCTGATCCCTTGGCCATCCTCTAAGTGTTGTGTGATTGCACTCAGGATGACCTGCTCCATAATCTTTCCTGGTACTGAGGTCAGGCTGACAGGCCTGTAATTCCCTGGCTCATCCAACCGGCCCTTCTTGTGGATGGGTACCACGTTGGCCAGCTTCCAGTCAGCTGGGATCTCTCCAGTGAGCCAGGACTGATGAAAAATAATGGAGAGTGGCTTGGCCAGCTCATCTGCCAGCTCTCTCAGCACCCTAGGATGGATCCCATCTGGTCCCATGGACTTGTGGGGGTCCAAGCTGCTGAGGAGAGCTCCTATCACTTGCTCATGGAACAAAGGGAAACCATGCAGCTCCCTGGCTCCCTCTGCCAGTTCTGCAGGCCAGCTGTCTGGTAGACGTTCTTTCCAGGTAGTAAAAACTGAGGTAAAGAAGGTGTTAAGTACCTCTGCCTTTTCCTCATCCTGTGTTACAACATTTCCTTCCATGTCAACCAAGGAGTGGAGGTTGTCCCTGCCCTTCCTCTTGCTATTAATATATTTATAGAAGGACTTTTTGTTGTCCTTCACATCAGAGGCCAGTTTAAGTTCCAAATATGCTTTTGCCTCCCTAATTTTCCTCCTACATGCCCTAGCAACCTCTTTAAACATTCCATGGGTTGCTTCACCTTTCTTCCAAAGATGATACACCCTCTTTTTTTCCCTTAGTTCAATTAAAAGTTCATTACACAGCCAGGCTGGCCGTCTGCCCCGGCGGCTCCTCTTCCGGCACACTGGCACAGCCTGCTCCTGAGCCTTCATCAGCTCTTTCTTGAAGCAGGTCCAGCCCTCCTGGACCCCTTTATTTTTAAGGGCTTTCTCCCAAGGAACCCTCTGAATTGTTTCCTTGAGCAACCTGAAGTCCGCCCTCCGGAAGTCCAGAGTGGAGGTCTTCTTGCTGGCCCTCTTAGCTTGACTGAATACTGAAAATTCTATTATTTCATGGTCACTGGCCCCTAAACAGCCTCCGACCACCACATCACCCACCAGCCCTTCCCTGTTGGTGAAGAGGAGGTCAAGCAAAGCCTTGCCCCTGGTAGGCTCACGCAGCACCTGGGATAAGAAGCTGTCCTCCATGCAGTCTAAGAACCTCCTAGACTGCCTCCTCTCTGCTGTGTTGAGATCCCAGCAGATGTCAGGCAGGTTGAAGTCGCCCATAAGGACAAGGTCAGGAGATCTTGAGACAGCCTTAAGCTGTCTATAGAATGCTTCATCGACATCATCCTCCTGGTTGGGTGGTCTATAACAGACTCCAACCAGGATGTCTGCCCTACCGGTCTTCCCTCTTATTCTTGCCCACAAGCATTCAACCTGATTGTCCCTAATCTCTAGCTCAATGGCATCTAGTGCCTCCCTGATGTACATGGCCACCCCTCCACCCCTTCTTCCTTGTCTATCTCTCCTGAAAAGCCTGTAGCCATCAATTGCAGCACTCCAGTCATGTGAGCTATCCCACCACGTCTCCGTGATGGCAACTACGTCATAACTTTCCTGCTGCAACAAGGCTTCCAGCTCCTCTTGTTTGTTTCCCATGCTTCGTGCATTAGTGTACATGCACCTCAGCTGGGCTGCTGGTTTGGCCTCTGACCCTAGCTTACTGCCCCCAGACTCTTGCCTGAGGGGACTAGTTTCAGCCCCTCCCCCCTTCGAAACTAGTTTAAAGCCCTGTCAATGAGAGCTGCCAGTTCCCTCCCCAGAATCTTTTTACCTTTGGGGGACAGGCCATTCTCATATACTGTGACCTTTCCCCTTCTTTGGGACAGATGTACTCCATCTGTTGCCAGGTGGCCTGGTGCAGTAGAAATTTTACCAAGATCAAAAAACCCAAAATTCTTTTGTCTGCACCAGCCTCTAAGCCACTTGTTGATTATGGCTGCTGTCCTGTTCCTTGTGGTATTCCCTCCTGCAACTAAGGGTATTGAGGAAAAAATTATTTGAGCACCTGTCCCCTCAACCAGATCTCCCAGGGCCCTGAAATCATTTTTGATAGCCCTGGGAGTTCTGACTACAACATCATCATTCCCTATCTGCATAAGTAGCAAAGGATAATAGTCAGAAGGCTGTACCAGCCTGGGTAGCCTTCTGGTAACATCATTAATTTGGGCTCCAGGGAGACAACAGAGTTCCCTATGAGATGGGTCTGGCCGACAAATGGGGCCCTCCATTCCCCTCAGAAGTGAGTCACCAATAACAATTACCCTCCTCTTTTTTTTGAGGGAGCAGGTCCTGATGCCAGGGGAGGGTTGTTTAACCTTAGGCTGTTTTGCCTTAGGCCGTTTAACCTTAGGTTGTTTACCCTTAGGCTCTTTAGCCTCAGGGAGAACCCCAGATGGTGTGTCCTCTGGTAACAGGACCACCTCACCCTCGATCTCCAGTGCCCCATACCTGTTTGTCAAGAGCAGCGGGGAAGGTGTGGGAAGGCAAGGAGGTTTAACCTTGTGCCTTTTGAGAGGAACCTGTGTCCATTCCCCTCTGCTTTTTGGGTAATCAGCCTCTGCTGTGGGAGCCTGCAGAGCCTGCTTACTCACGTTCATATCTTTCCCCCTCTGGTTTATCTCTTTCCTCTTCATGTTCATCTCTTCCCTACATTCCCTTACACTTTTAAGACTAGCAACCTCATCCTTTAGTCTGGCCACCAGATTAAGTAGGTAGTCAATCTGCTCACACCTTATGCAAGAGTTACCCCTACTACTCTGCATCTCAAGAGCCAGGCTCCAGCACTCTCTACAGCCAGATACCTGGACAGCTACCTGCTTGTGTTCTTCCTCAGTCTGGGTCGACACTGACTTTTTTAGGGAGTTTTTGCTACGAGTTACTACCATGATTGTCCCTTACCACAGAACCCACTAGGAAAGAAAAAAAAAAAAAAAAAAGAAAAAAAAAAAAAGCAAGCAGCGAAACCGTGACAATACGGGCTTCCCGACGAAAAGACCCTCGCGTGCGGCAGTAAAGCGCGTTTAAATCAGCCGGGGGTGACGTAGCAGTCACAGGCCCCAGCGGCGCGAAGAGCCGATTCCCGCCGACCTCGCGGCGTGTTCAAGGGACGTTCTCAGCTCCGGCGGCCCCAACAGGAGAGAGTCGGACGGTCCCCGGTGGCTGCAGGTCCCGGTGCGGTCCCGGCACGGCTTCCCGACGAAAAGACCAGCACCCATTCCCACACTGAGATAAAATCCAAATCTGCCTTGTAGAACAAATCCAGGAATGAGAGAGGAGAGTCTGCTGAGGAACAAAAGCAATTACTTCTCTGATTTTGCCCAAGCCACAGCAGAATCCCCTCAATAGGGCTGCAGGCCCTGAGGCCATAAGGCTGCTTCAGTGCTGCAGGGCAAGAAAGCACCACCACAGCTTTCTTGTATGAAATCCACATTCTACATGAAGACTACAGCAGAAATCTCCAAATTTTATGCTTGTGATAGGAATAAGCCTGTTAAACAGTTTAATTTTCTTTAAGTTAAGGACTAACTTCCAACCCCAGCTGCTTTGGATGTATACCCAGCACAACCTGGCTTCAGGTTAACACTTCAACCTGATGCTTCTCACACCGAATTTGAGTTGTGGGAAAGAGGCTATCATGTCAGTACTCTTGTTTAACATTTTGACTCACATACTATGTTAGTTCCGAGACACAGTAATTGTGTTTCCATGCCTTTCCCCTCATTGAGATTAATAATTCCTTAGAGAGGCAGGTTTTCCTAGGTACTTTTGGTTGGAAACAAATAGGTCACTGTCCAAACAGGCTCCCAAGAACACCAGAAGTGTCCAGAAAACTTCACTCACATTCTTAACTCAAAGTTATCAAATAATCCTGCAGAGAAAAAGAAAACTTACATGTTGGTATTTACTTGCAAAGGGAATGCAGTCAGTCTCACTGCCAGGGGCTGTGATCCCAGTCTGCAGAGCATCAATGTACAAACTTCTGGGTACAGCTGATGGGCCAGAAATTCCCCCCACTAAAAATAGCTCTCTTTCTGTTAAGGCCCCTTTAGTCCATACCAGGTCCCTCTGCTTGCTCCCCTGCTCATGCAGGAGCTATCTTTCTTGCTCCAGTTGTTTGGTTTATTTAATAAAAGCAACTGAGGACCTTCTCATGTGCAGTCTCCACACTAAAATAACCTCCACGTTTTGGATTATAGCAATGAAAAGACATGGAGCAGCCAGGCCTTGCCTCTGTCCTCAGCTCACTCTGATGCAGTTTGGTGCCAGAGGTATCAGGGAAGTGGTTCTGCACTCCAAGCCTGTTGTCGCTCTTCCCTTCCACTCCTATGACATTAGACCATCAAAAAAAACAAACCACCAACCAACCACAGGGGGAAATTGTTCAATTTACACAGAATGCCCCAAGCGGCCACAAGCGGGACAGGCACGAGTGTACTCCTGGTACATCCCTTGCCTTTCAAATAAGTTTTCCAACTTTACAGCTTGGTGGTATAACAATATCAGCTGTGCAGCATTGTTGTGTCCCTTCTCAACCATATTCCTCCCCATCCTTGGCCCTTTCTCCAGTCCACAGAGCACCAGCTGCTGGCTGGCAGGCAGGGACAATCTCACAAATAAACAGAAATGTTTTGAGAACTTTCCTTTTTCCATAGGTTGGGGTGTGTGGGTGTGTGTGTGTGAGAGAGAGTAATATATCACATTCATACTGGTCCTATCAGGTGTTGGAGAGTCCACCCTGCACATTGGTGCCTCTATCCAAAACCCCCCAGTTCCTCTGCTGCCCTTTTTAGCGAGGGTTTCCCTCGTTATTTTTTTCTGCATAGGCTGAAAGCAGGAGGCAGAGGCAGCAGCACCCATTGACCAGAGGGAGAAAGTGCACCAACACTCCAGAAGGCACCAGAATGTTTTGGGGCTCTGCACTGCACTGTCAGTAGGGCTGCGGTACTGGGCACAAATTTACCATTATTTCCTGGATTTTTTGAGGTATTAAAAAAACTTCTGAGGAAAAACAGGCCTTTCCCTGCGCCCCAAGCACCTTCACTCCAAACTACAGGCACAAGCCTGACACCAACAAAAAGCACTGGGGAGGGAGTGAGCTATGGCTGCCCTCTCTGCAGACTGCCCGCCAAAACAAGACCTGTGCTACCGGGTAAACCCCTCCAACGTGAGGAAAGCAGGGCTGCGTAAACTGTTGGGGGATCAAAGGTGTCTTGCCGACTCCGCACCCTCCCTGAGGAGAGGCACGCACCTTCCCCTCCCGCAACTGCTTTCGGCGTCCTCACGGCCGCCTTCTCTTGCTGCTGTGAGGAAAGATTTCTCCCCAAGACCTCTCTGCATCAGAAACTGCTTGTTCGGAAGGAACAAAGAGTGGGACGTTCGTCCTCGGAGGCGGGAGATGGAGCTGCACCGTCTGGTTGACGGTTTAAAGGGAGGGCGGGAAGCGGCTTTCCTCAGGGTGTTGTGGGGGGTCAGAAGCAGCCCCTGGTACATCTGTCGCAAGCGGGAAGCGGCTTGCCTCAGGAGTTGTGGGGTAGGGGGCTGGGGGAGTGTCAGAAGCAGCCCCTGGTACATCTGTCCCAAGTTTTCCCCGTATAGTGAAATGAATACTTGATGTATTGCAGCACCATCTGCTGGTTTCTGCAAATCGGGCGCAGAGGCATCTCCCCGCAGGGCGGGAAGGAGCGGAAGGGTTTTGGAGCGGCTTCGTGGGGTGCAAGGCCCTTGTGGTTGCCCGCACACAGGCATTTCCTGAAGGGTTTCCTCTTTGTAAAAGAGTTAAGGTAACTCTAAATAAGCAGCCTAAGAAAAGCCTCCTCTTTGAGGAACAATAGACAGACATGTGCTGAGTTTTGGGATTTCACTGTGTAAGTATGATAGGCAAAAGCTAGACTTTCCCCTGTTTCTATAAAGCAGAAGCAAATTCTGCAGAGCCCTTGAGGAATGATTTTCTGAAGTGACAACTCATTCTGGCCACTTCTATTTACCTAACTCAGGCTGCCTGCCTTTAAAGGTGCTTGCATTTCAGAGCTCCTCAGCTGCTGCTTTCTGACACTGTGGTCATCTGAAGGGCTTCCATCCTGGCCACCCCCAGCCAACCATGACTTTAGTAAGACCTAGCTGACTTTCAGCAGTTCCTTATTTCAGCCAGTTTCCTTCCTAGGCTTGATTCAACCCAACAGTGAAGTCGTGTTAGTGAACTTCATTGGAACTTGCTCATTGCTGGTAATTTACAGCCTGGTGAAGGGAAAAGGAAGAGATTTGGAATTTCTTTCCCCCTCTCAATGAGTGATTTCAGATAACATAAATATTAAGAAATACCTTACTTTGAAATTATATAGAGAAAGGACACTCACCTCTCTTGCTTCCTTACAATTCAAGAGCAATACTAGCTAAACCAGTAACACTGGATGGAGACTGCCGATACACACAGGAATTACTGGGAACTGTCTTGCAATAAACATCATAACTTTCCTTTTAGCCAACCATTTATTGCCTGCAGCAGTTAAACGCAACACAACATTTATGCTGAGGATTTGTATAAAGAGAAAAGTGTAGCTAGCTTTTAGTCTCTTCTAGTTCTTTGCCCAAATAATTTAATTTACATTTCCCCTCATCTCTGTTTTTCAATAGCTGTGCAGCAGCTTTCAGGACAGAGGTCCCATTTCAAGTGCGTTTCTGGCACAGGATGAGCCTACAGACACCAACATAGCTGAGCACAATCAAGCACCACAGGTCTGTTCAATAATTAACCCTTTCCATATCTGCTATCTTAGCCTGCCTTGCAGCAGCACCTCCTCATTACCCATGCCATCCTGTAGCACTACACTGTTTGTTTCTCTCTTTTCCTAATGATGAGACTGTGTTTTTACTGTTAGTGTCATCACAGCAATGACTGAACAAAAGAAAACTGGCTAGCATTATAGTGTGTTTGATTTGAAGAAAAAAGTTTCCATTTACAGGGCCCAGCAAACATCCAAGGTTCAAACAAAGTATGAAGTGCTAACAAATAGTCTTGACAAACTTTGTTTTCCTGCACAGGGCCTCAGTGCATGATTTAATTCAGCAGCTACTGTTCAAGCATGGAAAATGTTGGTAAAGAAATCCCAGAGTTCAGACAAGCATTTTCCTAACTTAAGCTTCCCCCTCCTCTCCTCACCCCCGACATCTTTGCCTTTCGGGTGTCTGTCAGTCATAACATAAATATTATCAGCTGATATTTGCAGTAGCTGTGAAGTTATGGATGAGGCCAAATGCCTTTCCCTCCTGCCCCATGTGCAAAATGGCAGCTTCTGGTCTTAGCTCATGGACAAATGACACTTTCCCAAAGTGCACGTGCAGGCTTTTCAAATGCAGTCAGGTTTTTAATGTGCAAAGCAGAAATGCTGTCTACCTAATATTTACCATGCGATTACTGGGGAAAAAAAATACTTTGTTAGCTTTAAAATTTGAGATGCCTTGACATAACAGACAGAAGTGTTGGCAGCTCAAAATGTTGGTTGGTTTATTTCAGGGGGCATGACTGCTGCAGGTGTCCTTTCTGAATCAAATACCAGACACTTGAACCATTTGTTGGGCAGAAAAAAGAAACAGCTTTTATTCTTAATGTTTGTTTCTTAACCACCTGGGTGCTGTCAGAAGGAGCCATATGCACTGGAAAACACTTTTCATATGACTTCTTTAAGCCTATCTTAAACCCTGGATCCTGAAAAATGGAATCCCCATTGCCTGTCATACGTGCTTTTCCACTGCAGATTAGCAAGGGGTTGCTGCTTTACAAATGTTCCACTCCCACAAAGCCTGGAATTATACTCTCAAACCTACCACAGGATAGCAAGACATCTGACATAATCACACCAGCAAAGTGAAAAGCAGAGATGTCAGAGGAACAAAATGACAGTGCAGTGTCATAATGAATCTAATTCAGCTATGTGCTATTCCAGCCAAAAGAGCTGTCCTCAGACTGGGACCTTAAGCCAAAGCATTGCTATATCTTAAAGTCTTAAAAAATCCTAAATGACCAGAGTGAGTGGGAAGTTCTGATAAAGAGGCTTAGCATCATTCAGTATGAGGGAATCTCTTTGGAGTCTGAGCTGAACAAATCAATCATCCTATCCTGCCTGATTCACATAGCCTCAAGCACAAATAAGAAAACCCCCCCAAAAAAACCAGAAAGCATCAAAAGCAAAGTTATAGTCTCAATGAGTTTGAGAAATGTTGCAAACATCTAATTTGATTTTCACTATGAAAAATCCAGAACATTTCCCCCAATCTCCAATATTTTGTGGCCAGAATAGAGTACATCTTCTCAAAACCCATCTAGTTTTCATTGAAGGACTACAAAGGACAATTTACCACATCCCTTGGGAACATTCCAACACTAATAACCCTTGCTGCAAAAAACCTGAACAACCCACATTTTGTTTTTAATATCTTCTGCTTTTAGCCACCGTATCCTGCATGTCTTTGTTTTGAGATGAAAGAGCCCCAAAATCATGTTGCCAGTACCTCCAAGTTACTCTCTCCACATTCTTAATAATCAGCCATGTACATACACTTCCTGGTATGTTTAAATGCACTGTCACAAAAGGCTGTTAAAGGTGTTAGGTCGTGCATGGCTTCTATCTACAGACATAAAGCAGGTTTCATCTCTGTAAAAAAAGACCCAAGTTCACCAGCAGGTTCAGTGATTATCTCAGACAGCTTTTAGCTAACGTGTCTCAAAAACAGTAAAACCAGCAAGCCCAGAGAGATGCACATTGGCTAGAGCTTCATTGTTTAGAGCCACCCAGCTATGGACATCGATGAATTCCAAACAGTCATGATCAGGGCAGGAAAAAAATGGCAAGGCAGGTGGTGGAAGTCACCTTAGTGTGGCTTCTTTGCTTCTGAATGCAAGTAACCACATCGTGAATGCACGTCTGGGATGTATTTATACACCTAAGATCAAAAGACAGACCCTTAGCCAGACACATTTGCAAAGTTTTGTTTTGAAGACCTAAATTACCCACTGGAATTGACTTAGGATCACTTGATTTGGAAGATTTTAATTCACAAAGCAAAAATAATGTATTAGGAACTGCTACTTTTGACATTGAAGTTACATACCGAGTATTTTCTTGCAGCAAATTAGATGCAAAAATCCAATGTTCTTATTAGGTTGACAAGCCCATTTTTATCAGCTGTTTACATACTATCATGCTGCTTAAAAGTGTCTTGCTGTGGCAAAGGAATTGTCTTTGCACAGTATAAGTGAACAGTGATTAATTGACACACTTCACTGACAGCACCAGAAAATGTCAGCACTTTGCTAATGATCAAAAGCAACAAAGTTTGTGATATTCCTTCCCAGATTCCCATGTACTAATATACGTAGTAATATACATGTTACCTTTCCTGTATTAATAACAAAAAAAGATTTTGATAGAGGAAATAAAAATCCTTCAAGTTAAATTCATCCAGTCTATTAAAGGGAAGATAAATTCAGAATGGAAACTTTGTCGGTGTATGCGCTGCAGTAGCAGCTCTAGAGATCTGGCAGCAGCCCATGGTGTTGGCTTAGAGATGCTTTGCATTGCAGCCAACATCTTTGCTCATTGTATACTACTGAAGATTTCCAAACACATCAGTCATCAGTAAACAGCAACACAAATTAATAAATGAGCTGATGTACTCTACAGTTCCATGTTCTTTGAAGGCAATGTACATCCTTAGTAAAAACTGAAAATACAACTCCCACCCATTGCAGAGCAATAATGGAAAAAGGATTGAGAATCAAAATAAATACTTCTTTATCTTTTTATCTTTATGGTAAAAGAACCTTTCTGTGGCAGATCAAAAGTATGTTTTTATGCTTTCCAGGGGAGCACATACAGCCAAACCCAACACACTTGAAACTGATAAAAAGCAGAGCATGCAGATAGCTGAACTGCCTGGGTTTACTGTTTGTTAGCATGCCAGCAAATTATTTCGGTCACATGTGTTTTTATAGTGCTATGCAGCAGTTGCACACCTGTCCCTAGCTGCTTGCAAGTGATTATCCATAGACTAACATGAGAAGACACTGTTAATGAGTTTCTGTGGCACCACTGAATAACCAAAAACTAAGCTGAAATTAGATCTACCAATTATGTCTTCTAGGCCTGCTGTACAACTGAGGCACATTCCAGGTAAAGCAAGCAAAAAGCAAAGGCTGGGAGACTTAAATCTGGTTAAGGTATGGTTTATAAAGAGTAAAGTACTGAAGTCATAAGGTGCTTGCTTACTTGTACATTAAAGTGTGCATGTTATGCAACAGGGCTGTCCATTTTTCCATTCGCTTAAGATGGTCTGATACTCAGTATCAACTCTGTAACAGGGCAACTTTGGCTGGAAAATTGCAGCAGCATTAAGAAGGTAGCTGTCCAAGCCTTGCCAAACTGAGAGCACTCATCATAACCTTACTGTGGAACTTGCTGCTTTCCTACAGCTGTTGTCTTGAAATTCCTGACAAAAGTGACAATCACACCTCTCATGACAGGAAATCCCACAGATTCAATATATGGACCTGATGGGATGCACACAACTTCCAGTGAAACCAATGAAAAATTTGGTATCTCTTGGGAGGGTAGTTAGAAATGAGCCTGTAGGTTCAGATTTCCAGCCGATACAGATTGGTACAACATCACAGATTGCAACAGAGCTGTGCTAGCCCATGATTTGGCCCTAAACATTTTGGACAAAGATTGTATGAGCATCTAAACAGATGAAGTGGAAAGAATGTTGTAATGGTGGTGGGCTTCTTTATTTGCTCAGAGCAGAAGTTCTGTAACAGCAAGCCCTAACCTCTCTAGTTCCAGGACTACTTGCCCAGCAGTGTTATGTAATGCAGGGAAGAGCACTTCGAGGTCTTTGCTAGCCTCCTTTTCTTCTTTTTAACTTTTTTTTTTTTAGCATGGCTATAGGTGGTGTGTCACCTGGGAAGCAAGAACTGGGTTCCCCTGCATTAAGGAGGCACTCAGTGCTTTCTCTGTTGATGTAAAGTGCTGCTGAAGCACTGTAGGCCACCTATAGCTTACACTGAAATCTCACTTTACAAAAGTTCCCTTGTCCCATCTGGCAAACCACTTCAATTAAAGTTCAAATTTAATGCTGGGTAGGAGGCTTTTGAAAAATTAAAAAGAGATCTCACCTTTCAGTCCTTCAGCATACCCACGCCTGCCCACACTATTTCAGTTTCCAAAGGGCAAAGACTCTGCCCAGAGGTCTCAAGCATCTCTCTTATTCCAGCTTCCCTATGAGACCAAAACTAAGAACTTGGGAGCAAAGGCTGGTACAGACACAGTGGCAATGTACAGGATGAGATGTAATGCCACAACGAAGCAGAGATGGATGCTGGCACCCTCAGAACTGCAGCCATGGCTGAGACGCTCTGGAACAAATGCACCAGAAGGCAGTAAGGAACTCTTCTTCTTTATTTGCAGATATATTCTATTGTTGTGCTTTCTTAAGTCTGTGACCAAGGTTTCTTTTCTTACTATGATTTCTCTGTTTGTAGTTTTTTCAAAGAGCTTGCCAGTAGAGTTTCTTGGATGAAGAGCACTTTTTAAATTTTGCTGGGTTTATAGATAGAGATGCAAGCTTGTCAAAGGGAATTTGTTTATACCTAATTCAATAATTTTCACTGCTCTTAAATACCTGATGGGAAGACAGCAGATGTGTAGGTCTGGAGTCAGTGACAGTTTGTATTAAAATCACAACAGAGACCTCACCTACACTCCTCAATACGCTATGCTAACTTTTCTTTGCTAGCAGACCATGCATACAGACCCAAGCTTAGGTATGCAGGATGATCTTGCTGTTCAAATTCCTGTCTGTGAACATCATTCAGATCTCTTTGTTACAAAGACTGCTTATCTCACATCTATGCTAGATTTTTGGGTCTAGCAGTGGTATCTGCTGAACTTATTTGCTAACCATACTACATAGAACTGTATACCATACACATCCTAAATTTGTGTAAGAGGTAAATTTATGCCACATTGCCTTATTATAGGGTTCTTGCGCCTTCCTCTGGAGACTTCATGGCCATTCTTGAAAATTGGACAAATCTCATGTGAAATGAATCTCACTATGAGTACATGGTCTGCAGGATTTTTTAATGACAACTAAGTTTTAAATCCATTACTTTCAGTCTTCCTAACAGGAAAATCTAATTAACACAGTGTACAGAATTAAAGGGGCTAGTATACAGAGTAGGTTGGAGGAAGAAACAAGTAAAATCGTGTTATGGTGCTGAATTATAGACAACCATCAAGAAACAGGAGGTCCTCCATTTCCATACTGCAAAGCCACCACAATCAGATTTTGATTGGCAAGCTGGCAGTCCCAGTTGTATAAGGAGCTCCACCTTAGCAAGGAAAAATACAGAGGTTAAAGGCTGTGCTGTGGATCAGCTCTCCCTCTGCTCCGCAGTTCATGTGGGGACCTTCCTCATGGCTGTTGAGTATTAGTGATATGTGATGCCTGTCCCAGAGTTATCTGCCTAAGGCAGAATAACATGATTTATAATTAAAGCAGTGGAATGGACATTTAAAGGACTTAACTGGGGAGATTAGTTTGTTTCTCCCCCATTTTATATAGCGAGACTTTTTTTTCCTGTGCCTGTCAATTTACACTTCTGGCTCTGTTAGATAAAGACTACTACTTGCAGGAAAGCATCTTTGCACAATGCCATCTTGACCTTGACTGAAACCTACAGCTGCTGTTGTCATAAAATAATATTAATCATTGTCAGTCTAGTTATATGAATGTCTTTCTGGCTGAACAAAGCATTTCCACGTATCTACCAGCCTTCCATACCATAATGGTGCCACCATGCAGTAGACTATGCAGCATGGGGAGCTATACAAGCACCTCGCAACATTGTAATAAAGGAGATGCATTGATGGTCCCAAGGCATTTTTATCAGCATGTTTCTGGACGTGATCCATCCTAAATGATGACTTAAGAGGTGGAATTCCCTAAGAGGAAATCAGATCTTTGAAGTTCAGTTGGGAGAGTCTCTGGATGCCCCTTAGAGAGCTCCAGGCCCTGAAGAAATGTAAGACTGGCCCTCAAGAGCATTCTTATATTGGTGCATATCTAGCTTCAGCTTCTTTCTCTGCAAAGGAAGAAGCTGAATTACAACACACAAGCATTTTGCATCTGGAGGACATGTTCTCAAAGCAGCAAAACATCTTTGTTATGAATGTAACATATGTGGTACTCTCCCTCTGTTTGGCAGGAGATAAGAAAAACAGAAGCAAGGCAAAAATGAAAACAAAATGGAGCATATACGCATCGTGAAACAATTACAGTGCTGTGACTCGTTAGTATCTAAATCTGGGATTGCCAATCTTGTTTTAAAAACAGTTTTGTTCAACACAGTGACAGAATTTAAAAGCTGACATATTTTGCAGTATTGTGGGCCACAGTCACAGCTGGTGTAAATCAGTATAAACTAATGAAGTCAGTGGAGCTTCTCTGATTTACACTAGCTGAGGTTATGGCTCAATAATGTTAGACTTACTTTCTAGGAGTGTTCAAGGAAGCCAACTTCTGTGTGTCCTGTGATGAAGTGGTTATTTATAATGACCTTCAGTGTGGTTTGGAGCCAAATTTCCACATCAAAAGTAGCTTTATAAGAGATATCCTTACAGTGAGGTTCAGTGCAAAATCATGACTTTAGAAGCCAGCTTTGCCTGTGCTCTCAAGTATTTATTTCAGCCTGAAAACCAGTTGAGAAGCCAAAAAAAGCAGAGCCATTCCTGCCTACTTCCCCAGATCTGCTTCATCTTTAAGTCGCCTGCATATCCAACAGGCCCCAACCTACACTGCCCATTTATCAAAGTGAGTTACTCTAAGTGTTTGTTTATTTATATTCAGAAATTCACAGTAAGACAGACAAGTTTCATGTTTAACCTGAAAAATTTGGGATGGAGGAGGAGTTCTTACCAGTTCCAGAGTTATTTGTTTGACTTGGCCACTAGTAAAAATAAAACACAATAATGTGTCCCAGAGTCACAGCAAGAGGTGGAGGTCACAAGAAAACAGATCATGTCTTTCACAGCTCTTCAGCTTCAGTGCACTGAATTATGACTCCTATTATTTACCTACTGGATTCTCCACCCTGTGCACAGGCTCCAAGCATTCAAAAAGCAGCAGGTCTCTGCTTCAAAGAGCAAACAGTCTAAAGTCTGTCCCAAAGCTACACTTACCTCCTTCTCCACTTTTTATCTGAAAGGTCAGATGATCTCACAATGCTCATCTGACTTCTGCCATCTTTAGCTCACCATACTGACATGCTAGCGGTCTTGCACCCCTGTGGTATTAAACTGCCAGGCTCTTACGGCAAATAAGTTCTCAGTGCAGCCAAACCTGTCCTCCAGGCACAAACCACCCATGTGTTGTGGTTTAAGATTATCTTTCAGAGAAGCTTGTTGTTTTTACTCAGAAGAGTCCTACTCTCTGAATGTCCAGTCTCAATGTGCACTATCAGATGTCCAGTCAGTGTCACAGACGTTCACTGACCTTATCACTCCAAAACAGACTGTCTTCTTCAGAACTTCTTGCTAGAAATGGGTCTCTCAAGTCCAGTTGGTGACATCCCAAAAGAGGGCTGAAGCCTCTCCAAATCTGAGCAGTTTCAACACATCCTCTATAGAGTGCAACACTCTTCCATATTCTTCTGGATTCTGGAATCCTCTATTGGCTCACTGCAGCCAAGGAGACATCTTTGTGGGTATGATTCCAAAAAGGGAACATTCTAAACTGACATCATCAGACAAAGCCACAGGTGCGCTGAATACGAAGCATCAGTATTAGAAGCCTGTCTCACACTTAGCCTCATGGGAGGTACCACTTTCTTGTAAGAAGCAGAGGATCCTCCTCCTCTTCCATAGTCTCAGGTTTTGCTTTTCGTCTCCTCTCTCCACAAAAGATCTGATAAATATTCTCTCTCATTAAGACCTGCAATCTCCTTTCCCAGAGAATGTTTTTGAACTACTTTAGACATGGCTAGGGAGCCCTGTTCAGATACTCCTTAGTCACCAGCCTCCCACTGGGGTGGTTGGGGTTTTTTTCTAAGCACACAGCACACCAGTTGAGTACTGTCTTTCTGGGTACATAAATATTGCTCACTGTTACTCCCTTATTTGTTTTGGTTGTTGTTTTGTTTGGGGATTTTTGGTTGGTGGTTTGTTTTTTTGTTTTCTTTTTACTATTTAGACATTTTCATGGTGTCTCTGGCTTAATGTGGAGCCAAGGTAGAGTCAGAAAGTAATGACACAATTAAAACCATCAAGACACTGTGTTTGTTATTTAATAAACAGATAGCCAGATATACTAAGCATCATAAATGAAAAATACATCTTCTGTTCCACTCTGCTTCTATGCCTTGACCTGAGGACTGTGACAAATGGCTCCCAAGAGTTTGCCAGGTTCACTTGTTACATTAGAGGCAAATACTGTATTTTTCTAAATATCTCACAAAAATCTATGATTTTTTTCTGCTGTATTGCTAGATTCTCCTCAGACACACCTTCACAAACTCCAGAAAGATCTACAACCACAACCTGTTATGTGTGCTATCTTCTCAACTTCCTCAGGTGACACAGCTGTGAGGTAGATTTTTTTCCTTAGCCTGGACATTGTTCAACCTTTAAAATAGTCAAGGGCACTCAGTCTTTCTGCTTTCTAAATAAAAATCAAAACCAACCAGAGTTCCTGCCTTTTAAGAATAATTTCCAGAAGCAGTTAAGTTTGTCTCAAAATCAAGGGAAATCTTCTTCACTGTGGACTATTTCAAAAACAGAAGCCTACCAGGCTAATTAATTTAATTTCTGTTAACATCTCCTCTCAGCCTTTCAGGATTTGGTTCTAATTTTGGTTTATAATACATGTCTGTTCTTATTAAGGTTGAACTGGAAGGCAGTCAGACAGTTCTCAGATAGCAAGTAGGAAAAACCAACATAAACCCATTATCCAAGAAAAACTAGAAATAGTTAATTGCAAGTAACAGAACTGGTTTCCTCACCATCAGAACTTATCCTAGACCACATTGTTATAGAACTTTCCTTGAATCTGGCTGGGGCAAAGACAGGAAACTGCATCTTCTAAACTTTAGAAATAGATCTTAAGCATGTAAACATGAGATATGATGCCTCTGTCTTGTAAGTAACATTTATATTATCTAAAATAAACAGTCTTTCTGAAGTTAGTCCGTAATTGACATCTGACACAGTCCACATTGCAACAGATATGATAAGTGCAGTAAACAGCAGAAATTATGCTTCTCGGTGCTCTGAGAAACAGTCATATTTCCTTACACAGATAAACTTTGTTTTGTTGCTACGCAACCCTCACCAACACACTAGATTCTCCAGCAAATAAAGTACAGATTTTACAACTGAAGGGCAAGCATGTGGCCTTTTGGGTTTTCTCCCCATTTTGAGTTCCAGCCCCAGCTTCAGTTCACATTGTAATATTCCATCATTTTATTGCAAAGCTGCCTCAACAGCTCAGTAAGGGATATTTCAAACAAAGCGAAAAGGGAGGGTCTAACTGCATGAGTCCTTCTGACACTGATGGGAAACAAATGGAGCCAGTGATGTCAGTGACTGAACAATGAAATCAAGGCACTTTTTATTTTATTTTTCCTTAATCCTCCTTAAAAATGAACACCAAATTTCCACAAGATTTTCAAAACATCTCCCTGCTCCCAGTTACATTGTTATACCTGTAATAGAAGTGAGACAGATGAAGAGCCACCCTTAGTTTTCTCAAGATGAGATTAGCAGAGTCTTCCCTCCTCTGCCTGCTCTTTGGAAAATAGTCATTTTGCAGTAGGAAGTTATTCCTTTGTTCTTTACAGTCATAAAATTCCTCCTGAATTCAATTTGTATTTGGATTGTTCAGAGAACAGAGGAGCAGATGCGATAATATCTGTTTATCTTCATAAGCAGAATGAATAGCACTATAATTTACCGGTCTGAAAGGTGTTTGTGGAAAGTGAAGAGAGCCACTAGAATCTTGCCAAGTCACTAGTTAATACCTTAGCCAAATTTCTCCTTCGCACATGGCTGCAAATCCTACAAACTGCCCTAGGTAGCATCAGCCTTCAGTTGTCACTGTCCGCAAATGAAACCAAGTGAAAAGTGTGTGAGCTCTAGCAGGATACCCTCAGCACAGTGCAGCAGAGGCAACAGGGCTACAAAGATTTGTGCAGCCAAGGATCTGACCTGTACCTGATGCACTACATAATGATTACCTGGCTGCTAAGGGAGTTGTGTCACTTAAATGACAACTTCCCCAGTTTTGCTTTGCTGTTCATTTCTTTACACTAAGAGTCCTCTCAGCTATAGGCTACAAGCCCACATGCTTGTATAAAGGAGTAGCCCACATGCTTATAAAGGAGTAGCACATAGTCACTAGGAAAATTACACGATTCATAAGAGAGCATGATTTAATCTCTATGACCTACAATATAGTTCCTCTAAACAGTGAGCAAGAAGTATTTTTTAATTTTGCATTTCTGCATTTTGGTTGCTGTTTGCCATCAAAAGGAAACTATAAACAGAAACGTTTTGATAGCTGTTTGCTGTCAAAACATTTCTGTTTCTAGTTTCATTTTAACAGCTAAGTTACATCCTGGCACGTAAGCTCATACTAGCATTTGTCATGAAACACTTTGAAGTTTCTATGTTGTTCTTCTTTAAAGGCCCATCTTGAATCACAACTACCAGCAGAGCCTAGGAGAATACAGAAAATACACCTGTAAAATTTGCTTCATGTATTTTCTCCAATGAGTGATCTCCTACACCCCTTCTCAGTCAGGATTGCAGGATGAGGCCCAAAGGGTGAAGGCTTTTTGTTTGGTAGTACATTTTCTGTATGACAGACAACATGCAAGGCAATAGTCTTCAGATCTAAATCTTGGAAATCCATACTTGATCTCTTCGTATCAGTGTCCTGCCAATTTCTTCTACTTTCTTGCATCCTGGAGGAGAAGTTACATATCAGAAGAAGGTTTTGCATTTCTATCCCAGTTACAGGTTTAGGCCTGCATCCTAACCATAGAGATGATTCTTCCACAGTACCAGAAGGCATAAGGAGCTGAACAGTCCAGCCCAGTGGGTGGACACAGGAAATTATGTTATTCCATTCCCAGAATGCCTGCATCTCCCCCTTTGTAAGGGAAAAGGACGAGCTGTCCAGACCCCTTCCCTTTTCCCTGCTCCCTTCTGACTCAGGCTCCCTTGTCATTGGTGACCTGGGGGAGTAGGGCCTTGAGCATCCTTGAGCTGGCAAGCTGAATTTTAAGCTGCATCCCATGGGTTTGGTATGGGATGGGAGGTGGGTGAGGAGAGGCATTTATTTGAGGCCTGGGGTTTTGGCCTGCTTTGGAGGGAGGTTGTGGATGAAGCTTTGGCCTAAGGAGGCTCTTGGAGAACCATGGCTGAGGTGGACTGTGGATTTTGTGTATTTTACATGCTTTTGTACTGTTGTATGTAGCTATGAATTCCATTTAAACTTCCAATTCTTTCCAATCCAGTGTGGAGCGGTTTTCCTTAACTTATTTGAGACTCCTTAAACCAAGACAATCCCACTCTAAGCCTTTTCTTTTTCTATCTCGTAGAAGTCTACATTCTGTCAGATGAAAGTCACCCCTTGGTGACCAAGGATTTACCAGTACTTTTCTACAGATTTCTTGCTCTCCTTGCAAAGAATCTTTTTGCTTTCTTTCATTTAATCTCCTCTGTTCCCCATCTTTAAGACAGGGATAACAAGAAGTCCTTTTTTTCATCTCTCCATAGCCTAACCTGCTCACATTGCAAAAATTTCCATCTTCCTTCTGTAAGTTACTACAGCCTATTGCCCAGGGCAAATGAAAACTATAAGGAAATGTGAGACAGAGGTGACTGTTAATAAGAGGAAACATCGATGTCTTACCTGTCAATGCCATTGCCAGTCGAAACTCTTCCTTCAGCATCTGGAGAACCTCTTTTGCTCCTTCTTCACCCTAGGAGGTTCGAGGACAGTATGAACTGTTAGGTGTACATATAGCTCATGAATGTAAATACAGACATGTATACATGGTGCCAACAAAGTTTTGTGCATAACTCGAGTACTTGTCATAGCAAATTTTAGATTAGACAGGCTGAATCCATACAGATACCATCGCACACACACCCCTGCGTGCGCACAGATATACATGCATATGCTAAACCCAAATAGCAAGCCTAAATATCTACAAACATAAATTTGAACTTTTTCTAACTTACTTGATAAGCCAAGCCCCAGATGAGAGGTCTTCCAATGAATACAGCTTTGGCACCAAGAGCAAGCGCTTTAAGAATGTCTGTACCTTTTCTTACCCCACCGTCTAGGAACACCTCCACCTTCCCCTCCACAGCCTCAACAATTTCAGGCAAGACATCAATCTAAAAAAGTAAAATAGGAATGTAACTTGTCCACTTGTGTACCCCTATTTAAGTGAACTCTTATGTACAGGATCCGGGATTTAAAGAAGTTAAATGAGCAATTGCATGCCTAACTATGCACAAACGATAGTTTTGTATTGAAAAACAGTAGTCACTTAGCATGTCAGCAGATATATACAAAGGTCAAATTTACTTAGAAAGTCACATAAATAGAGTAAGAGTCAGCAGGGTCACATAAAATGTCCATCTGATCCCATGACATGTATCCAACATAAGTCAGTACCAGATGTTTCAGAAGAGTATAAGGAACAGCTCCCCAGACTTCCAGGGTTCAGTAGTTTGGGGATGAAAATGAGTCACAGTCACTTTTCAAGGGGGCGGGGGGAGGCAGAATTTTTTAATGCTTCTAAGTTACAAGTAACCAACCAGGGAGTTAAGTAACATGTCCACACCATGTTCATGCCTCAAGGAGATAAGCCTCCTGAATTCAAGCCTCATGCATTAATTACAGGGCAACTGCTCCTATACCAGATAAATAGCTCCTATTCATAAAAATTAGGAAAGACAAAACTGTAAGTCAAGTACTAAGGAGACTGTGGTAGTGTGAGAAAAGGCACAAAAATCCATGTCTTTCAAATATGGATCTAATTAATTTCCTTTCTAATGGATAAAAAATTACTAGGAGATGGGGGTGAAGGAAATTTTAAAGTGCAGTTTGTTTTTAGATTTGGATTAAAATTTTCTTGAAGTTTGGCACTTGCTTTGGTTTTATTCTCTTGCCAAACATATTTTCGATTTGTTTCCATATACAGAGACCACTTTCTATATCCTGACAAATCATATCAACATTAAAGTACTATAACTACTGAAGCATGAGGCAAACCATAATTAAAACATAGATTTCCTCAATGTGTAACAACACATTAGAAATATTAACCATCTTGGGTTCAGCTCACATTCTGAAAACCTGTGAAATTAAACAGATATTTAAACTAGAAACATTTAGCATGATCTGACACAGGTATTTACATTATGAAAACTGCATTGTGAAATGTATTTCTTTGCATGCTGAAATCCAGTGAACATACCAGCTTTTATAGTGCCTTTTCCTCTGTAATGTGATATTGCAAAAGAATAACTCATAACAAGTTGTTTGCAGGTTTAATTTCTGTGCTACTGCAGTTGGCAAAAAAAAAAAATCCTATTACTTTACCATTTCTCAAAATGATGTTTTTAATATCCTTGTACATTCTTCCTGTTGGATTACCTCACACACAGAGGTAAGCCCAAGATTTTCAAATACTCTTGGTGAAACTGAGGAAAGCATTCTCAAAAGGTGACAAGAAGATAAAGAAGAAAGAATATTTATTTCGGAAGTACCAAGCACCCAGACTCTGAAAATTGAGTTGCCCTTGAGGTGTCTAAAACTGAATAGCTGCACACTCTCCAACAGCACAAAATCATGTTTCATAGAATCATAGAATGGTTTGGGTTGGGAGGGACCTTTAAGGGTCATCTAATCTAAACCTCCTGCAGGGAGTATAGAAATCTTCAACTAGATCAGGTTGCACAGAGCCCTGTCCAACCTGACCTGGAATGTTTCCAGGGATGGACCTTGTACCACCTCTCTGGTCAACCTATGTTAGTATTTCACCAACCTCATTGTAAATTTCTTCCTTCTACCTAGTCTAAATCTCCCCTTTTTTAGTTTAAAACCATCACCCTTGTCCTGTCAACTACAGGCCCTGCTAAAAGGACTGTCCCCATCTCTCATACAGGTCTCCAGGCAGCACTTAAAAGAAAAATCTCAATCTCAAAAACATCAGGAGGCCTTTGTCATACCAGTCCACTGGAATACCTAAAGACAGCCAGACAAAAGCATCTCAGAGGACAGTACCTCAGCTTAATTAACCATTTAGAAAAACATTTGTGCTGGCAGTTGTCTCTCCAATGTAGGGCTTGGCTGGTGAAGAACCAGCCAACACAACCAGGCAGTCACTGAGTGCATGTGAAGACCTAAAAAAATGAATGGATGAAGGAACAGGGCTGGGAGAATCCTCAGCTGTCTCTGAGAAGGAAAGAGCAGAACTGCTCCATGGAAGGGAGGGACGTGCCAGTGGGACAGAAGAGCTGAGCAGGTAAGACTTCATGTGCAAAACAGTCTGCAGTGAAAAAGGGCTTACCTGTCCTACTCTCCCTTCAGAAAATGATCATGGAAAACATGAGGCTGTCCATCACGGACACATTAGGAATAGTGGGCTTCAATTCTCCTTTTCATTCTCTTTTTACTTGCACAGCTTTCCCATACCAAATGAAGACGGATGAATGATGACTGGAATTTGGGGGTTTTTCCTTTGGCCAGAACACAGACTTTTTCATTTTCCTTCTATTTTTTTCCAGTTCAGAACTTCTCAAATCCCTTTTCACCTTCGGAAAAAAACACAGGGTAGCATGACAAGGAAAAGGAAAGAGGAAAAAACCATGTAATTTAACCACCCTGTACCTTTTCCAAAGGTGAAAATGTTTGAAAGGATAAAAATGGAGAGTTAATTCTGCCTTAAACTATTCTGTAACTGTAATTTTTCAGAAGTCTCCGAAGAATATTAAAAGGGAAAAACAACTGTAGAGCAACTTTCAGTGAACTGCAAGCCACAACATTGGGGTTTTTAAAAAAAAAAAAAAAGGGGGTGAGAAAGGAGAAATAAGAGAAAAATAGAAAAAAAAAAATTAAAGACTTTCCAATTTCTAGACATTTAACTAACAGTGATACGCTGTCTGAAACTGCTCTTCTAGGCTTCCATGGAGGTTGTTGCAACCAAGGACAGGATGCTCAGGTAGCTTGAAGAAACAGCCACATGTAAGTCCTCCTGTGTTTTTTTGGTTTGATCTCACCAAGGGGAAGCTTCCCCTAACTTAAAGTGCGACAGGGTAAGGCATATCTGTAGTCTTTTTCTCCAGCTACCATGTGTTCAGAACAACCAAACAAGTAGTAAAAAAAGTAGAGAAACCCAGAGACTGCTGATCCCTATTGGCACCAGTACTTACAGTTGCAGGGACCCCATCAAGCTGCCGTGCTCCATGATTTGACACCAGGATACCATTTACCCCAACTTTTACAGCTTCTTTAGCATCATCAGCTACAAAAAAAAAAAAAGACCAAAACCAACCAAACAAATAAACAAGACATGCCCTTCCATAACTGGGAACTTATTGCCACAGTGATGAAGGAAACTTTGCCATGAAAAACACCATTGCCACCTAATACAAAGCCACCTTAGGGCTTCATCATGCCAAAGTCCCATCTCAAAACAGGAAGCAGTTTTATCTTTAACCAATAAAAACATAAAAGTAGTTTGAAATGTTGGAACAGAGCATTTTACCACTTAGGATTAGGTACCACTTTGGTTGCTAGCTTTTATTTTTTCTGCTATGTCCCACAACTCATCACTTAGAAATTATTTTATTAAATAATTTTCTCCAGCCCAAAATCATTGGCATCATTACAGTAATAATCCACACCTAATAAAACCACTTCACTTCACTCAGTGCTCTTGAAGGAATGAAAATCCAGCTTCCCTTTAAGTAACATCCAACTCAAATCACAGTTAGGAGCTTACAGACAATGAACAGAGAAAGTTCAGTCTTCCTGGCCACAGGATTTCAAGTAGAATTATGTGATGACAGCCAAACAACTAGGTTAGTGACCAGTGGCTCCAGTTACTACCTAATGAAGATCAAGGTAAACATACTGTATAGCCATTAAAACATTCTGACAACTCCAGGTAGTTATTTAAGCAGCTGCTTCTGTGTGTGTCTTTGTTGCTGGGTCCCTAACCTAGCATGAGGAAAAGAAGCTTTCTCCTTTCAGTCATTTTCTGTTTTGCACAGAAACATGAACATGCACACCCCACCATAGTCTACATCAGCAAAGGAAATGCTTGCCAATTCTATGCAATGCTACAGAAATTTCCTCAGCATGAATACTTCTTCCCTGGTGCCTCTGCAAGAACATGTGCCACACCTGCCCCATGGGAAGCAGCAGAGCTACACACCCCTGAGGATCCCTTTGGCAACGATGGGCAGCGAGGTCAGCCTTCTAAGCCATTTGATGTCTTCCCAACTGATGCTTGCATCAATTGCCTCAGCTACATACACAGCCAATCCACTGTTTTCTCCAAAGTCTTTCCCTGAGGAGAATGCCAGGTCACTGCTTGAGAAGTTTTTTAATCTAAAAAAAAACAAAAAACAAACAAACACCAAACCACAAACACCAAAACAGACAAGAGAGAAAAATAGTCTAAGAAAGATTCACTGTAGCTATAAATCAGTTCCTAATGCCAATAGTCAGTATAGTGTTAAACCCCTTTGCTATAATGCCAAGCAGGAGCAAAAAATGCCTATCCTGGCATGTCAGATCCCAGTCTTTAGTCAGCTGAAACCTTTGGCTGGCAAAGCATTTGATAACAGTGGTTCAAATTTCTCTGTCCCAAGGCAAAAATCCTAGTTCATTCAGAAGAAACAGGATAAAGTCTGAATTCTAAACGTTCAGCATGACCAGCAAGTCAAAGTAGGTGATTCTCCCTCTCTATTCTGCTCTCACCTGGAGTACTCTGTCCAGCACTGGAGCCCCCAGCACAAGAAGGACATAAAAGTGTTAAAATGGGTCCAGAGGAGGGCCATGAAGATGATCAGAGGGCTGGAAAATCTCTCATAAAGACAGGCTGGGAGAGCTGAAGTTGTTCAGCTTAGAGGAAAGAAGCCTCTGGGGAGACCTTATTGAAGCTTTCCAGTATGCGAAAGATAGCTAGAAAGTGACTTTTTATAAAGCATGTAGTGATAAGATGAGGGTTAATGGCTTCAGAATGGAAGAAGCTATATTTAGGTTAGACATTAGGAGGAAATTCTTTACCATGAGGGTAGTGAGGCACTGGAACAGTCTGTCCACAGACACTGTGGCACTTGAACCCTAGAAGTGTCCAAAGCCAGGTTGGATCACAGAATCACAGAATGTTAGGGGCTGGAAGGAACCTTGAAAGATCATCTACTCCAACCCCCCTGCCAGAGCAGGATCACCTATGCAAGATCACACAGGAACACATCCAGGTGGGTTTTGACTATTTCTAGAGAAGGAGACTCCGCAATCCCCCATGACAGCCTGCTCCAGTGTTCTGTTACCCTCACAGTGAACAAATTTTATCTCCTGTTTACATGGAACTTCCTATGCCTCAACTTCCACCCACTGCCCCTTGTCCTGTCATTGAGCTTCACCGAGAAGAGCCTGACTCCATCCTCTTGGCACTTACCCTTTACCTATTTATAAACATTAATGAGGTCACCCCTTAGTCCCTTCCTCCTCACCAAGCTAAAGAGCCCCAGCTCCTTCAGTCTCTCCTCATAAGGAAGATGTTCCACTCCCTTAATCATTTTTGTGGCTCTGCATTGGAGTCTTTCAAGCAATTCCCTGTCCTTGAACTAAGGGGCCTTCAGCAACCTGTTCTAGTAGGGGGTGTGCCTTCCCATGGTAGGGGGGTTGGAACTAGATGATCTTCAAGACCCTTTCCAACTCAAATCCATTCTATGGGTCTATGATTCTACAAAATCCACAGCCCAGAGGAAAACCCAGCAGTGAGAGCACTAATTTGGGCTTAAGACTCTGTCCTCCTGTGTGACTTTGAACACAACAGTCAGCCACTCTTCTTGCCCCAATTTCTCACCATAAAATAGGAAAACAGTATCTGCCAGGAGCATCATGAGGATAAATGCACCATAGGATGTGGGACATTCAGGTTCTAGAGCAGTACAGGCTGGAACTTTAATCTTGTTTTACATAATACAGGATCTACTTACCAGCAAAAATCCCCTTAACCTTCATGCAGCAAATTTGGGGTTGTTTTTCCTTTTCCCAAATCTAAGGGGTTCATTTACTGGAGGAACAGGGGATCAGATAGGTGTGAGAGGAGGAGGAGGAAGGGAAACTTTGTTAAGCCTGTGAATTTGATGGATCTACGTGAAGCCTTGCAAAGAATTCAGAATTTTCATCTGTCCAACAAGACCAACACTCTGCTGGTTTACGTTGTGTCTTTTTTGTATGTTTCCTTGTAAAATGCAAGGGGGAGAAATGAAGTTTGTATGAAAACATTTGACATCATTTACTCTTTAGCACCATACCAATCTCACAGGTTCTAGGAACTGGATGGTAAGTGACAACCCCTGTGTCAAAGAGTCCTTACTAGACAAAGCAGAAGAAGGGGGAAAGAGGGAAAGTGGAGAAATTCAGGCTGTGCTGGTACGAGAAAGCTGAAGCAGACCCATGAGCTCACAAGCATTAGACTGCCATCAGCAACATCAGTACCAACAAAGACAACCATGTCCTACACAAGGCTTACTGCTCTGTCCTGTGGAAACTGTCTCATTCCACATTGCACTATTTTATACTCATATTCCACATTTTGGGAAACTCATGAGGTTTTTTTCTTGCATGGAAACTGGCTAGTTTCACTGCTGATTTCATGCCTGCAACAAGCAGCACTTCACGTGGCTTTTGTGTTCAGATCCAGGTCCAGAAGAATATGAGAAAATAGCAGGCTCTCAGCAAGATGCAGCTTTTTAGCTGCCGGTTTGTGGAGGGTGGGGTACTCAGAGGAAAACAGAACCATGGATAAGATTATATAAATAACTGTTTTTCTTGGCCAGTGAAACACAAATCAACACTTGAATGAATGTTGCCTTACATACATTTCCAAGCACAATGGCACCTTGTTGTCGCTTTGAAACTTTGTTGAAAATCTGAAGCCAAGAAAAAGTTATCACATAACTGAGCAGAGCCCAATCTAAGAGAGCTTCACCACCCACTCTGCAACAAAACACTGTCCAAGTGTCATTGTGAATCTGAAGTGATTCACAGAATTAACAAGGTTGGAAAAGACCTCAGAACTTTCTCCTCAAGCCTAAACTTTCCCCAGTACAGCTTGAGACTGTGTCCTCTTGTTCTGTTGATGGTTGCATGGGAGAAGAGACCAACCTCCACCTGGCTACAACCTCCCTTCAGGTAGTTGTAGATGGCAATAAGGGCTCCCCTGAGCCTCCTCTTCTCCAGTCTAAAAAACTCCAGCTCCCTCAGCCTCTCCTCATAGGGCTTGTGCTCCAGACCTCTCACCAGCCTTGTTCCCCTTCTTTGGACATGTTCCAGCAACTCAACATCTTTCTTAAACTGAGGGGCCCAGAACTGGACACAGGACTCAAGGTGTGGCCTAACCAGTGCTGAGTACAGGGGCACAATGACTTCCCTGCTCCTGCTGGCCACACTATTTCTCCTGCAGGCCAGGATGCCACTGGCCTTCTTGGCCACCTGGGCACACTGCTGGCTCATGTTCAGCCAGCTCTCAACCAGCACCCCCAGGTCCTGCATGGAGTTGCTGTGACCGAAGTGAAGCATCCATCACTTGGACTTGTTGAATGCCATCATGTTGGACTCTGCCCATCTGTCCAGCCTGTCAAGGTCCCTCTGCAGAACCCTCCCACCCTCTAACAGATCAACACCTGCTGCCAACTTGGTGTCATCTGCAAACTTACTAACGGTGGACTCAATCCCCTTGTCCAGATCATCCGTAAAGATACTGAATAGGACTGGGCCCAACACTGATCCCTGGGGGACACCACTAGTGACTGGCTGCCAGCTGGATGTGGCACCATTCACCACCACTCTCTGGGCTCGGCCCTCTAGCCAGTTCCTAACCCAGCACAGAGTGCTGCTGTCCAAGCCACGGGCTGACAGCTTGGCCAGGAGTTTGCTGTGGGGGACAGTGTCAAAGGTCTTGCTGAAGTCCAGGTAGACTACATCCACAGCCTTCCCCACATCCACCAGGTGGGTCACCTGATCATAAAAGGAGATCAGGTTGGTAAGGCAGGACCTGCCCTTCCTAAATCCATGTTGGCTGGGCCTGATCCCTTGGCCACCCTGCAGGTGCACTGTGGTTGCCCCCAAGATGATCTGCTCCATAATCTTTCCTGACACTGAGGCGAGGCTGACAGGCTGTAATTTGCAGGTTCCTCCGTCTGACCCTTCTTGTGGATGGGCATCACATTGGCCAGCCTCCAGTCATGTGGGACCTCTCCAGTGAGCCAGGACTGGTGGTAAATGGTGGAGATCGTCTTGGCCAGCTCATCTGCCAGCTCTCTCAGCACCCTAGGATGGATCCCATCTGGTCCCATGGACTTGCGAGTATCCAAGTGGCTCACCAAGTCCCTAACTACTTCCTCATGAATTTCATCAGGATTATACTGCTCCCTGACCCTATCTACCAGTTCAGGAGGCAGGCTATCCTGAAGTCCTCCTGCCTTACTGTTCAAAATTCAGTCAAGGAAGGTATTTAGTACCTCAGCCTTTTCCTCATCTTTAGTTACAATGTTTCCCTCCAGGTCCAATAAAGAGTGGAGGTTCTTCTTGCCTCTCTTTTTAGCATTAATATATTTATAACAATGCTTTTCATTGTTTTCCACAGCAGTGGCCAGCTTAAGTTCTAACTGGGCTTTTGCCTCTCTATTTTTTCTCCTACATGATCTAACAATGTCCTTAAACATATCACAAGTTGCTTCCCCCCATTTCCAAAGGCAATACACCCTCTTTTTTCCCCCTAATTCCTTCAAGAGCTGCTTGCTCCTCCAGGCCGGTTGCCTTCCCTACTGGCTCATCTTTCAGCTCATGGGCACAGCCTGTTCCTGTGCCTTCAAGAGCTCCGGTTTGAAGTAGGTCCAACCATCCCGGACCCTTTTGTTCTTCAGGGCTGCTACCCAGGGTACTCTCCAAATCAGTTGTTTAAATAAGCTGAAGTCTGCCCTCTGGAAGTCCAGAGTGAGGATTCTGTTATTGCTCCTCCTTATTTCCCTGCATATTGAAAACTCCACTATCTCATGGTTGCTGCACCCTAGACAGCCTCCTACCATCATATCTCTCACCAGCCCTTCTCTATTTGAGATCAGCAGGTCAAGCAGGGCCTGACCCCTGGGAGGCTCACTTAACAGCTGCATCAGGAAGCTGTCGTCCATACACTCTAAGAATCTTCCGGACTGCCTCCTCTATGCTGAGTTAAGTTCCCAGCAGATGTCTGGCAGGTTAAAGTCACCCACGAAGAGAAGGTCTGATAACCTTGAGACATCCTCCAGTTGCTTGTAGAATATTTCATCAGCCTCTTCATCCTGGTTGGATGGTCTATAACAGACTCCAATCAGGATGCCAGTTTTGTTAGCCCTTCCTCTGATTTTAACCCACAGGCACTCAATCCTTTCATCCTCTACCTCAAGTTCTGTGGCATCAAGAGATTCCCTAATATACAGAGCCACCCTTCCTCCTCTTCTCCCTCACCTGTAAAGAGCTTGTAACCATCCAGTGCAGTACTCCAATTGTGTGAATCATCCCACCACGTTTCTGTAATGGCAACTACGTTGTAATTTTCCTGGTGAGCCAAGACTTCCAGTTCCTCTTGTTTGTTACCCATACTGCATGCATTGGTGTACATGCACTTCAGTTGGGCTGCTGATTTCTCATCTAACTCTAGTTTATGTCCCTCTCTCCTCTCCAGAGAGACTGGTTTCATCACCCACCCTCTTTAAACCTAGTTTAAAGCCCTCCCAATGAGCCCTGCCAGCTCAAGTGCTAGTACCCTCTTGCCCTTTCTACATAGATTCACTCCATCTAGGTTCAGCAGGTCAGGTACAGTAAAAGTTGCCCCTTGATCAAAGAACCCAAAATTCTGCTGCTGGCACCCTCCCTTGAGCCATTTATTGATGGCGTGGGTTCTTCTGTTCCTTTCAGTGAGGGAACTGAGGGAACTGAGCAGAACACCCTGTGAGCTCCTGCCCCACCAATCAATTATCTGAGAGCCTTGAACTCCTTTTTGATTGTCCTGGTGCCCTTCTTATCAATCTCATCGCTTCCAGCTTGGATTACCAGCAATGGGTAATAGTCAGAGGGCTGTGTTAGCTTTGGTAGTCTCCTGGTGATATCCCTTACCCGGGCCCGAGGTAGGCTGCAGACTTCCCTGTGAGATGGGTCAGGACAACATATAAGACCCTCTGTGCCCCTCAGGAGCAAGTCACCAACAACAATTGCACTTTTCTTTTTCTTTATGGCACTAGTCCTGATGGTTGGTGGGGACCGATTCGCTTTAAGCATCCCCTTAGATGGTTCCTCTTCTCTCTTCTCATCCACACTGCCCTCAACCTGCAGGGCCTCATACTTATTGTGCAAGGGCAATGGGGAGGTGAAGAGGCTGGGATGGATTCCCCAATGTGTCTCCTAAGAGGGACCTGTTTCCATGCCTCTCTTTTTCTGGGGATGCTTCCATCAACAGGGGAGGTCTGCAAAGCCTCATATGTAACTCCCTTTCACATTCCCTTATAGTCCTGAGTCTTAATACATCATCCTTTAGCTCAGCCACCAGATTGAGAAGATAATTCACTTCATCACACCTCACACAGGTGTTGCCTCCTTCACCCTCCATTCCAAGTGCCAGGCTCCAGCACTCTCTGCAGCTAGCAGCCTGGACACCTGCATGCTTGTGTGCCAGCTCTCTCTGGGGACCTACCATTTTTCTAGTAGCCTTTGGCCGAGTCATTACCATGGCTGGATCTCTTCGGGTAGGCGAAATTAAGTTTGGGGGTTTTTGTTGTTAAATATGTATATTCCACCTGACTACTATATTTTGCCCAAGCTACCACAGAGGCTTCTGCACTCTGTCGGCTGACCCAGCACACGCCGCTAGCTGCGATCCAGCCAGAAGGTTCTCTTGCCAAATGGGAGTCGTGTGGCTCTGCTCTGCCTCGTTTAAATTTCCCATGGCTGATGTCACCCTCTCGAGCAGGCATGCTTGATTACTCCAACTTCACATTATTTTATATCATTCACTCAAATCACAGCTCTGTCAGGTGGGGTTAAAGTGTTTCAGAAATACTCTATCACCTTCCTCAAATGTTTTGGGACTATTGACTTCTTTTTTTTCTTTTTTTTTTTACAGAAAATGAGTGTGCCTCAATAATGCTTTGGCAATCACAGATCTAGAGCAGGATTACTATACAAGACATGCATATCACTGTACTACATTTTAGTGTTAGATGTGTCAAGGAATCTTTTCTAGTGTTTTCCTCAAAAGTTTATACTTTAACACTGAAATCATAGTTAAGGTTGTTCTGTCATCTTTCATCATACTATTCATTAGCTTCAAGTACAAGCACAGGGGGGAGATCCAACACGTCATGTTCTGAAGGGTTTTTTGCCTGCAAAGTGAAGAATCAGATTTATTGCACAGTCCCATGTCTTGCCTGTAGTTTGAATTGTATGAAAAAGAGGAGACCTCAGGGTGTGATATTATGTTTCTTGCTAAGTACATATTACATACAGGATATACATAATGTAATTTAACAGTCTTAGGAGACACAGGAGGAGCATTTCAGACCCACTGATAATTTTCAAAGCTTGCTTTCAATGAGAATGCAAATCAAAGTTAATCTGCTTCAAGACATGGTCAGCTCTCCTTTTTATTTTTAGTGTCTTTCCATTTTTGTGTTCATTTGCAGGTTCTGAAAGCAGCAGACATTAGTCTTAATATATGTCATGGCAGACTGCAGTCACTACTAACCCCTACTTGCAAGACTCTCACAAGTTTTTTAGCTCCATTTTGCAAACCCGTACATTTCCGTATCTGAATAAAAGAAGAGTTGAAGTTGCTTGGAAAGGGGCTCTGTGGTCACTAGCGACACAGCCCTAGACCCCTTGCAGCATCACAGGGTAACATAGATTAGAAGGGCCTATAACATCACTTGGAAGGGACCTTTGCTGCGTTTAGTCCAGACCCCCATTCAGAGCATAGCCAACTCTGCAGCTGAATCTATGTTCAAAGTGAGAGCAGATTACACAGGGTTGTGTCCAGCTGAGTTTTGAAGATGTCCAAGAATATTGTTGACAGACATACAAGGAAATGCCCCATGCCTCTAACTTTGCCAGTTTGCAGCCCCATGTTGCCTAGCACATGGTCTCTTTTAAAGTCTACAGACAACTGTGAAAGTGTAGCTTTGACCCAATGCTGTTCATAGCACGAGCACAGTAAGAGATGATACGAGCACAGTAAGAGATGATACGAGCACAGTAAGAGATGATACGAGCACAGTAAGAGATGATACGAGCACAGTTCCTTGGTGTTCATGCCCAGTGCAGCGTGTGGCACCTTGAAGAAATTCCTTGTTCCAAAGACAAATTTCTCCCACCGCACCTCATGGTGACCATGGCACTGCACATACCTGTTCTACATCCCACCAGCAGACACCTACCTGAGGTGAGGAGGAAGCTGAAACTTGTTGCGCACGTCATCGATGCGCCTGCCAAGGAACGGTGCGTCCACTGTCACAAAGATACCTTTGTAGCCTGCTCTCTCTGCACGCTTCACAAGGGATTTGGTAACCTCCCGGTCTTTGTACACATAAAGCTGCAGCCAGTGAAGGCCAGCTGGAGCTGCTTCAGCCACTTCTTCAATGGAAGAAGTGGCCCAGGAGCTCAGCATCATCCCTGTCCCCATTGCATGGCAGGCTGAGGAAACACAAAGTTATATTCAAGATTAGAGAAGCTTCTGTGTTTATCCAAAACAGGATCACTTGGCTTGGGAGAGTATCAGTGCGTAGAATGTCACCCTGCCACTCCCCAGAGTTTTCACACTTTCAGCCTTTCAGGGAATGCTGCACTAATAGCAGCTACTAACAGTGTGGGGCTGCTGCAAAAGTTCTCCAGCTTGTAGGCACACTGCTGGTGACACTTGTCTGTATGCTGTTGGAATGATCCCCGCTCCAATACTGGAAATAAAAGATATTTCCTGTGCAACCTGATCTAGGCAATTCTGCTTTAGCAGGGGTTAAACCAGATGATCTCCAGACATCCCTTCCAATCACCACTATTCTGTGATTACTGTATCTGTGATCATGATGATATAATCCAACTAAGCCTAACCCATATTAATAATTCTCTATCCTATGAGGAGTCTGTTTTTAAGCCCCCAGCATCTGGCCTACTTGTCAAAAATTTTGGCACACATATTTAAGGGCATAGGAGTTTTAAATTATATTTAAGGCTTCCAGCTTCTTGAACACTGCCACAATGCTGCAGGTAAGTGTTTAAGACCTGTGATTCTCAATATTGCTCTTCATCTCTCCTCAAAACTATCACAGAGGCTCCCTTTAACATTTTTATCATGGTATTTTGGCTGCTTTCTCCCACCCTCAAAATGGTCACTGGCATTAAACCTATGCTCTTTAAGTAAATGCCAGTTGTCAACCCTACTGGGTGTTTCATGGTATAATGAATGCAGCCCAGCAAACAACATTATCTAAAGACTTAAAAGGGAAGTTCTTTGCTTTAGCATTTTCACCTCCTGTCTCTTGATTGGAAGGAGAGGGACCCCACACTCATTTTGTCTCCACCAGGATGCCAAAAACAAATACAAAAGGTGAGCAGACACAACAGACAAGTGCCCAAAGTCTCTGCTGAGGCCAAAAGGGATGGATGCTTATACTGAACATATTTTGGCCTCTCCTCCTTTACTTTCAAAAATCTGTGGAGCAAAATCATGCCCAAGGTGTAGCCCCAAGGTTAAATGTGATCTAACAGTCCCAGATGTGGTCAGACAGAGGCTCTGTGCCCACTGCCTTGCCAGGGAGATTCCCAACCCTGGCTGTGCTACAAACCAGCTGACCTCCTATGATGAGATTATAAATCTACCACTTAGTCTTTTTGAGTATCTGTCACTTACTGTAAAATAAAGGAAAACACACTGTAAAACTCAAAAATATTATACAAAGCTTTATTCTCTTAGTCTACCATAGTATGCATATTCATAATGTAAATGGGGCTCTGTTTCAAAACATCATCTCTGGCCCATCAAGGAATTAAAAGGTGGTCTTTATGAGAAGATTTTATTAAATAAGGATTACAAGTCTCTGAGAGTGGAAACTTATGAACAGCTCATTCAAACAAATTGGTTACACCCTCCCAGGGCCACCAGGCAGCTTTCAACCATTTGGAATAGAGTAGAAACAATCCTAAACTCTACATTGCAGTCATTTCACTTAAAATTCTAGAAAAAAGTGTGCTCTCACAGATTAAGTACCTAGAAATTAGTTTCTTCTGCAGAACTCATGATGAATGGCTAATGTCCTGTTAAAAATCAGTTGTGGTGGGTTACCACAACCCACCGCATTAAGTGATTTGTCAAATCAAGAGTATTAAGTGATACTAAGAAACAAGGGCTCTGCATTCCTGTTGCTCTGTCAAATATGAGTTCATGAATGCGAGGGAGGGTTGCTAACCCAATAATTGCAAAACCCTCAGATCAGATAAGGGAAAAATGCAAATGTTATGGCTCAATTTGCCTTTAGGTATCCATTTATTTCCATTCTTCCTTTTATTCTCCAGTCTACCTCTACAGCCCTGTGGACACAAAAAGAGTGGCAAAAGGCAAAATTAAAATGGAAGTGGCACCAAGAAATATGTTAGGTAAGTAGAAGATCTAAAATACAAAATGCCACCATGTCTTTTCCATTTAGCTGTATACAGATAGGGAAAACGATGTTTTAATCTGATTTAAGATTAGATTTAAGAGGTTTGGTTCAATCAGAGTTCAACTGTCTCAGACTGGGTTATGGCATTTCCATGAAAGCCATGCTTACAAAATTCCCTTTGCCTGCCCTGCAAAGTTCAGGACTCTTGGGTGGAGAACCAGCTCAACACTCACATTTTAGATCTGCATGGTCAAATCCAGAGTTCACACACAAGAAAAAAAATTCAGTTTTAGAGATTCCAGGTTCCAGTTTTGGTTGATTTGTGCTTTACGTTGATCATTCCAAAGCTTATTTTCACAATTTTCTAGACTTTCAAAAGCAAACATACGTAGTCCTGAAGTATTTCCATTTTCCTACCTTAAATCAGGTTTTGCTAAAAATACACTCCCATTTGTGCACTTATAGCTGCAGTTGAAGGAAACAGAAGCAACTAAATTCCTACACAGCTGTATTTTACACTTACATTCTGAGGGTGCTGCAAATACCTCTGTTTATTAAAAATCAGTATAAATCAGATCCCAAGCACCGCCCAAACCATGTCTCCCTTTGTACTGCAGGTTCCCACTGAGGTCAATGACAGTGCAGAGACCATGGCATTAGCCACATACAAGAGGCTGGGGAAGTTTTTGACATCAGGAAAGTAAAGCTTTGAGCTCTTTGTACCCTACCTTGTTTCAGTCTCAAATGCAACTAGAACTGGGTGGGGTGCCTGGGAAAGGGGACATTCACAGCTTTTGTTCCATGGCTCCTTGAGCAGGTGCAGATTTCACTACCCTACTGCTACCTGCTCACACTTAGTCTCACAAGCAAGGACATACTTTCTCACCAAGGAACATAAGCCTCAGCAAAATGGGGCTTTTCACACTCTTGGGGAACTCAGCTGAAGTATTTTACATAGCAACAAATAAAAGCTGACCATGGGACAGGACCCACTCGTTAAGTCCACAGGAGAACAGAGCAGTAATGGTTATTAGCCCATTTTTTTTTTCATCCTGAAACCTCAATCTCCTTCCCTCCTCTGATTAGACATAATTTTTTAAAGTGGTTCAGGAAGGGTATGGAATTTGTCCCTGTGGGCAGCTCAGAGGCAATGTACTTCAGGGGGTAGCACTGGAGAAGAGCCCAGTTTAAGCTTACATATTTTGTCAGGATTACTTTGTACAGGAATGGGAACCTTTTCCTCTGGCTGTGTAAACTCCCATAATTTCCCTTTTAGGGGCATCTCCAAGGCACGTCAACCAAACGGCCCCACTATGGTTGTTCTTCCTTGAATCCATTGGTGGATCCATGGTCTCCAAGTTAGGGGACAGACAACATAGCTTGGGATCAACACAATATCCTTTTGACATGGTGGTATTTCACAACAGAAACAGCTATACTCTTGAAGCTGCATCTTCTAAAAACCAGAGATGTTTGAAGTACTTAACATGACTCTCTTGAAGAAACACAATTGGCTGAGAAATACCCTGCCCAGCTTCACCTCGCTTACCCCTTACAAAACACTGCGTGCAAGCTGTGCCTACAATCATTTTGTTGACACAATGCATTTTGTCAGTCAGGCCAAAGGCTGCAGGCAGCAGGAAAAGATGAGTCGCCAAAATGGATCTGGCTGGGCTAGGAGGGCTGTCATGACAGGCTGCCTGTGTACACTCAAACTGAAAAAGCCTCTGGCCATGCCAGTTTCTGGGGACAGTCAGGGTCAGGTCAGTACAGGCCATGTTTTCTCATGTGAGTATTGTCCTCCTAATGACCCCAAAATAGCCATACCTCAAAATTAACATATCGGGGCGGGGAGAACATCACATAGGTAACAGGTGAAAGATTGGTACAAAGTCCTGCTACTTCCACTATGACTGAGCACAAAAAATTAGCAGATCACAAACTTCCTCCTTCACACTCAAGAATGTGTCCAATGAGCACAAGCAACCTGAATTCAGATGCTCAGCAGTACTAAAGCAAAAAATATGGCAGAATTCTATTATGAGCCAGAGGAACAAAGGCATTGTTGCCTCTCTAATGGAAACGCTAAAGCTGCCAGCAGATCAACAGAGGAGGAAGAAAGGGCTTTTCAGTCAATATTCCTATCCTCTCTTTGGCAAAGCAAATGGTGTAGCCACATCACAGATGATGCCAAAACTTCTTGTGTCAGCAGTGACTCAGAAAGTTCTTTGAGAGCAATTGCAAAGGGTAAACATAAAACCAGCTACTATTCCATTTTCAAAAGATCTGGTCAAAAACACTCAGGCTGTTCAGCCTTGTTTTCTGCAAGCCAGAGAGAAGACAGGTAGATATAAGGCAATGCATCAGTAAGGCAGCATTTTGTAATTAGCAGCAATACAAACGGAACAGCACTCTCAAAATAATATCACAGTATCACAGTATAACTAAGGTTGGAAGAGACCCCAAGGATCATCAAGTCCAACCTGTCCCAACAGACCTCACAACTAGACCATGGCACCAAGTGCCATGTCCAATCTCCCCTTGAACACCTCCAGGGACGGTGACTCCACCACCTCCCTGGGCAGCCCATTCCAATGACGAATGACTCGCTCAGTGAAGAACTTTTTCCTCACCTCGAGTCTAAACCTCCCCTGGCACAGCTTGAGACTGTGTCCCCTTGTTCTGGTGCTGGTTGCCTGGGAGAAGAGACCAACCCCGTCCTGTCTACAACCTTTCAGGTAGTTGTAGAGGGCAATGAGGTCACCCCTGATCCTTCTCTCCTCCAGGCTAAACAATCCCAGCTCCCTCAGCCTCTCCTCACAGGGCTGTGCTCAAGGCCTCTCCCCAGCCTTGTTGCCCTTCTCTGGACACGTTCAAGTGTCTCGATGTCCTTCTTAAACTGAGGGGCTACATATACGTTTATCACCAATTAAGGCTTAAGAAAAGCTACTTCTTACTCGGCACAAGGTTTTGTTTATTTGAAGGTAGGCTCTATTTACAGAGCCACGAGTTCTATTGCACTTGCACAGAGACAACACAGGTATCACACTGGTTGCAAGCACAGCGTGAAGTCAGAATGACAGTGAATGTCCTTGCATGGAGGAATAGTGAACTTCCTGATGGACAAGCAGGAGAAAAAAAAAAAATCAATCACGTAGAATCTGAGTTCTGTTGAAAAGTGTTCAGAGACCAGCCCTTTGCTCTTTAGCAGCGGCTAAGATTATTCATCAAATTTGGCAAATATTTTTAGTTAAAGAAGCTGAAATTGGAATGGGTAAGATGAGAAAAACTCACCTAATTCAAAATGTCATGTGTTGATATTTTCAAAGTGGAATGTTTTCTTCTGAGCTAACACTTTTGTTTCAAAACAGGAGTGTAGTTAAAAGAATTAGCTAGTAGGAAAATGAAATAAAACATTGTGTTTTGGATGAAACCAAACATTTCAGTTAATCCAAAACAATTTTTCTCCCAATTTTTCAGTTTCTTCTGAACAGAAAATCCATTATTTGGAAAACTGCCACGTACACTGATGAACTACAACTGAAATGTTAGGGAATATACTTGAAGAAAGACCTGGAAAAACTGGGACAACTGCCAAAGTCCATGAAGTTGTTTCAAGGACAAGAGAGCTTTCTCTGTAAGTAAGGACTCCAGGTTCATAGGCATGTCAAATAAAAGTAAGTAGCAACCTTAATACTGCCTATATAGACAAGTATTTTTGTGTGTGTATTTTTTGGTTGGTTTGTTTTGTTGTTTTTGTTGGTTTTGGTTTTAAAGTCTAGCTAACAGGAATATAAATTAAACAAGGTTTGAAGCTGTACAAGTTTTGACCATGCTTATGGCTTTACTCTGCTCAGGGTGGACTTGCTCAACCTTTGCAACAACTTCAGTTGTGGTGGATAGCCTGTCATTGGCTACTTCAAAATTGCAATTGAACATTTTCCCCGCAAAAGATCCCTTACTATTGAAATAGATTTGCCAGTGAAGGTGTGTTTAAGGCAAGTCACCAAGCTTTGCCCTTTTGGGTAAGATGCACACTCCTCTCCATGAGCTTGGTTGCTGCAGGAGAACATCCCTTTAGAACCAGCACCAACAAGCCCTCAAGTGAAGGATTATGAAGACAGGAATTTTTACCTAACAAGACAACCCATGACATGCCCTTGTCACTGAGAAGACACTTACACTGTTCTCGGGGGGCAAACCTACTGGAAGAGCAGAGTTGAAATTAAAACACTATCACTCATTGGGATCAGGCATCATCCCCAAAATACGAAACAGCAGGGGAAGGAATTGTTACTGCTGCCTGCACCACACTGCTCTGCAGGTACAATGGTGTCAACCCAAGATTATCTCTTGCAGTATAACACCAACTAACCACATGTATGGCTTGTGGCACCTGCTGAGTCATGTCCAGGTACACACAAGGGCACACTGTGGCAGCTGCTACATTCCCTGACACAAGCCAGGGCACAACAATGTCTGTTTTTCCCTGGCTAGGAAGTGGCACGATTCAGACCATGCCATGCTTTTCAAGGATCATCACAACAGCAGAGGTACCACCTCATATGCCACTACCTGCACCCCTCAGCAAAAAGTCAAGCTTAGGTTTGCAAAAGCTTCAAGACTGAGATTCAAACTTTCTTGGCTTGTGCAGCTAAAGCAAAAGCTTATATAAAGCAGCCAACAAACTGCTCACTAATATTTCAGAAGTATCAGAGAGTTTAAGACAAGCTGAAGGCAGCAAACTCCCTGATCCCAAATGTCCCAAGTTTAAAGAAACCTTTAAGCCACGCATGTACTTTACAGCTAACCCTTATCATCTTATAAGGTCAAACCAAAACCTTGGCACTGAAGCCACCTCTAACAGACAACAAAACCAAAGCTGTATTTTTTACCACCAGAAACACTTAATGCAATACAGAGGGTGTGATTTCAACTGCACTTGCCTTTGAAAGCAATGAAAAATGTATCAACTCCAGCAGATCTATTTATCTGGCCACACATTCAAACCATTGCCAGTACACCAAACCCTCCTAGACTGAAAATCCAAGAACATTAAATAAAACAATCATTCTGAAGTCCAAAAATCAAAGTGCACAAAAGTCAGGAAATTCCCAAATTAAGTTATCTAGCACAACTATAACTCAGTCTTATTGTACCACTTGACTTATAAATTGTTATAGATTTATGTTGTAAAACGCAGCCAGGCATTAGTGGGAATTTTTGCTAAGAAACATCCTGGATTGTGTGTTTCAAACCTCGCTTTTAACTTTGCATTAATTTGTTTGCACTTGGTGGTATAATGGTTCAGAGTTTCCTCCCACCATAACCAGGGCCAGAAATAATCCACAAAAGCTGCCAAAGGAGAGGATAGCACCAAGGTGTGCCACAAGACATGGCTTCACAAACCAATTCAAGGTATTCGAGCTCCATCGTGTGGAACATGCCTGCACATGCAACAGACATAAAATTAGATTCCCCATGAATCTTTTGGAAAAGAGAAAAATGTATCCATCCCCAAGCACACTGTAAAACTGGAGAAATCTGCTGTCACAGAGACTGCTGCCGGAGTTGTGCTGCAGCCCATCACAGTGCACACGACAGCAATGCAGCTTTTTAATGAGGTCTGAGACCAGCTCCCATGGCCAGGCAGAAATTAGATTTGCTTCACACTAGCATTTGTTACATTGGTTATGGATATGCTGAGAGCTGAATACCTCAGCCATACACAGGATAATGATACTTTTTAAAGTACTATTTAGGGTTTTTTAGGTTTACACACTAATGAGATCCCCTCTCGGTCTTCTCTTCTCAAAACTAAATAGCCCCAGAGATCTCAGTCTCTCTTCATAAGGGAGATGTTCAAGTCCCCTAATAATCCAACTCATTTATGGCCCATTTTTTGAAGCTTTTTAGACTGCATCTACACTGGCAATGTCTTTGTGCAACATGTAGCCCAGAGGGGCCCTTATCTCACTGGTTCCCTGGGACGCTCTCAAAGACATATCTTCAAAGCAAGTATTTTTCCCAGACAAGCAAAAGCCCCTGAATTTCTAGAAGCACTTCTGTAACAGGAAAAATGTTGTCATGGCAATATATATAGTTATAGTCACAGAATATATAGAGACATATATAGATAGATGGAGCTTTCAAGTTTGTATTTGTTACTCCTCTTACATACTGTTTCACAGAGAGAGAAAACCTGCACACCAAAATAGGCAAACAGTGAAAAATCAAACTAAAAATAAACCTGATTACTCTGAGCAGCAACTCAAATCCATCCTGACCGCAGCACCAGGAAGAAGAAACCAATCCTGGCTTCACAACCAATAGGCACAGTATCACTTTGTTAATCTCAGACCCCCTGCCGGGGGGGCTTGCACGGTGTACCTCTAGCAGTAGCTGTCTCTCCATCAGTGTGAGCCATGCACTGCATAGCAGTCGCTCCAACGCAGACTGGCATGCTGATTCTCTGCCCCAAGACTGAGGTCGACAGGTCCATTACCGATACATCCCTGAGCACCCAAGGGTACAGCTTCCATCTGACACAAAGAAAAGTAAAGAGAATAAAAAGCCTGCATTGTCAGGGTTATTTACAGTTCTTCATGGCCAAGAGCAGAATTTTTTTTTCTGCTGTCAGGAGAAAGCTGGAGGAGAAGCAGCTCCATAAGTCACTGGGGAAGCTGGAGTAGAACTTCACTATACAACCAAAAACTGCAGCAAGACTCACAAAAAGCACAAGCTCACAAGGGAGCAGGCAATGAGGGATTGAAATATGTGTACAGTGAAAGCAGCAAATAGTCTTTGAATGTTATTGGCTGGTCCTATTTGAAAGCAGTATAAGACTTCCAAAAGAGTTAGGTCCATGCCAACCCTCAGTCTCCCTGAAAGCCTTGGGGCAGAACTGGATGAGAGAGGGCATGCAGGAACATAATTCATCAGCCCCCTTGGTTATTCCTTCTATAGATTAGGCAGCAAAAAATCATGGGATTTTTGTATAAAACCAGGCTGGCCAGTATGCTTAGTTCTCTCTGTCCCTGTGCTAAGGGTTTATGCAGCAAAACTACACAGAAATGAGTTGCCGTATGGGATGAGGGTGAGCAGACCTGCTGCCCTGCCTCTCTTCAGCATCGGGTGGGTGACAGAGACTGAATAATCACTTTACTCAGAGAGGTCTCATCCCCAGCAGTCACTGGCTGCCGTGTAACTGTCCCTGGGACTACAGCTGCCAGGTAAAGACTAAATACAGCCACAGTAATTTGGTGCAGAAAAGACCAAGTAGCACAACTGCTTTCTCAATAGGGCAAGTTATGGTCTAGCCCTTGAATGACATGGCCCCGAATTTGCTCAAATGCTTCCTATCTTGCTCTACCCTTGACATGTAAGCCAGAAACCACATGAGCCCAGAACTAGGCTTATTCCTCTGCTGGGGTCTTCAGTTTAAGTGCAAGTGGAACCTGATTCCAAAACAGAGCAAACCAAAACATACTTCATCTAAAATGACAATGTATTGCAGTGCAGATGGACAGCACATGCTTGCACACGGGAACTGATCTTTTCCACCCCATAATAGAACAGGATCACTAGCCCTCTTATGATGGGGTCTTCTAGATGACACTACAGTATCCAAACCTTTATTAGGGTGTCATTTCTGGGGACATCTGTGAAATGGGACAGGTTTTGATCATTCAGGTGATGTTGCAGAGCAGCCACTCTTGCTGTAAGCCACAAGAAGGGGTACAATGTTAGGGGCTGCCTCAGTGTGCCCTGAGCAGGGCCAAAGGCTCTGCAAGAATAGGGCTTGTATTAACCTCTCACTAAGGCATTCTTCCCTCTGGAAGGACTCTGATGGCTAGTGAATTGTAATGACAGAAAGTAATAAAAACTTAAGCTCTAGTACTGCTGGTCCTGCTCAGCACTAGAATGCCAGAGACTGGTCATGTTATTATCAGCATGCAGACAGCAACCAGAGCCTATGACTATGCTCCAACAGCAGGTAGTGTTCAGTCTGAGCTTGCATATCAAGCTGACTGGTTAGAAGAAAACAAAAACCAAAACCAACCAACCACCAAAAAAACACAACAACAAAGCAACGAGACATAATGCACAATGTCTTCACTTTAGAAAGATCAAGATACATTTCTGTAAGAAGCCTGGGACAAAGCCAGGACAACACAAGAATTTCTGAAGCCCTAGAGCAGAGGGCAGTGCCAGCTCTCCAGGAAGCGCTCCCCAGGGAGCAGAATGATACGATGTTTGGAAGGAGACACATAGCTGTGGGAATCAGCTGTACTATTCAATGCCAAAATACACACTGCAAGTATGACTCCTCAGAGTTGTTTCCATGTTATTGTATCAGTTTGTTATTTTTCAGGGGATGGTAGAACAAAGAAAACACTACTTTTTCCTCAGTCTTTCTTCCTCATCCTCATTTTGAAGGCTCTCCCAGATAAGAGCCTCCTTTTCCCAGCAAATAAAACCAAGTATCCTTTATATAGTCACTGGGTTCCTTTATGCATTCTTTTTACTGTGCAGGGAGCAGAAATGGAACAAAATATTATTTTCTATTTTGCTAGACTTCAAAGGTGTAATGGGTTGGGGCAGGTCCCCTCCCCACCACAGGCAGAAATAACGACTCAGACAAACGGATTGCAAAAGTGATGAAAGTTTAAATAGAAAGCAGTGAATGTTACAGAAAACCCAAAGCGCAGTGACAAAGAAAGATCCCATCCCCACCTGAGGGTGCATCCAAAACCCCCAGGGCTCCTTCTGCCCCCTCCCTCTGCTGGGCTAGTCTCAGCTGGCCAGGCCTGAGACTGCCCATCCCCCTGTGGCCTTGGGCCCAATCAGGCCCATGGCCGGGAGATCTCTCCCCCAGTTACCAAGTCTCGGAGAGGGAAGGAAAGAGGAAGTGCCAGACTCCGCACTGGATCTTATAGTGGTGCAAAGAATTATGGTAGGAAATACACAATTTCCTGTGTCCATCCCTCTGGGCTGGACTTCTGGACACAGGAAGTGAACCCACCAGGGGGGCACCCAGCTCAAACTGCAACAAAAGGCAATGTGTCCCTAAAAATATGGAAAAAAAATATATTCTCAAATGGAAGAAAATGGGCAAGCACAAGTTATCATGAAGGAATGTCAATAGAAAGCAGCTTAGCATGGGCCATAATACCTGTACTCTGTCTCTAAAACCTAAGAAAGCACCAAATTCCATGCTTTCAATAGTCTAAACTAAATCTCAAGAGGAAAGGGGTTTATTTGTTTTGTTCTGGTTCTTTTCTTTGTGTCATTCTTCTGTACAAAACCACAGCTGATCACAGAATTCCACTAAGTTCAGGAAAAGCTGTACTTTTTACAGACTGTTCTTCCCAGCCAGCCTGCATTCACATCTGGTTTCAGTTTCATCCTTGTAACCTTGGTTCGGGGCACCTGTAAAGCTCAGTCTAGCACCTCAGAAGTATTTTAAGCATTCAGCCTTTAATTCTAAATTGTAAAGCAGTCATGGCAGCATCAGCTGGACAATATTGCTGGTGCCTGAAATTACCCCCACCTAGACACTGTGCATAGACATTCAAGGATGTAGGCAGAGCTCCATTACCTACTGGTACATCAATGCCTCTTTCTCTATCTTCTCATTCACTCTGTTCTATTTGTGTTATACAGTGCAGTTTCTTCTTTGTGATATGGATCCAGCCTGACTTTCCAGTTAATGATGTATTCTGTGGAATTCTGATTGCTCTTCATCACAACATATGAAAGACACTGTCACTCATTTGAGACTAAATTTCACTCTAGATTTAAAATTTAACCCACCTTTTTATTCTCAAAGTCCTTCATCCTCCCCAGCCTTACAGTAGCTACACTGCAAGTTAACAACATATCCTGGCCTTGTAAGTAAAAGCATTAATTAACAAGTGAAACTTAATTACTTAAGAAGTTGTCCTTAGCTGCAGCAAGCAAAACCCAGAAGCACTATTTCCCACCAACCAGAGGTGTGCGTTAGGCTGCCACATACTCCATGCTTCCTCCAAGTCTGAGTAAAAAGTTTTCCTGGATCTTTTGTAAAAACCTTGCACAGTTTTTTCAGTCACCTTCTGCTTATCACCCACATTTTTTCCAGCCCAGTCTACACCTCACATGCTGCAATCTGCAATTGCAAGCAAGTGCATCTTTTCTCCTATCTGGAAGCAAGGAGAAGCTGCAGCAGGACAGGCAGCAAGTACTTCTGATTTAGGCAAGTTCAGCTAAATGGGGTTTTGAAAGAAGGATGGAAAGGACTGAGAGGGAGATGAGTGTGTGTGTATAAATATATATATTTTTTTTTTCTCTCCATGATCAAAAATTCAGAGCATAAATTATCTTGCAGTTGGAAAGCTCATTTTCAACTGTGAAAAAGGCTGACGTTTTTAAACTGCAACATATTCTGAAGCAGCTCTTCTTGCTTCCCTTCTAAGTCCATGCTAAATAATCTCTTCATGCTGCATAGCAAGCAGAGTTCTTGGTCAAGGACACACTCTTCAAAGTCCCTATTCCAGTTCCAAACCACTGTGCTGCCTTAATCTTTCCTACAGCTCCACTTCCCATCACAAGGGGTAGGCGCTACTGCTGTGGAAGGCCAAGCAACAGCTGCAATCACTTGAGAAAGACTGACTGTTTTCTCCAGAGGTGTCTTGTCATCCACAGAGACCCTTTTTGCAGCACTCTGCAAACCTGAGGTAAAAGGCATGACAAAAAGTTTTCTATTCCAAGCATTCCCTTCCTTTACTTCCCCCTTGCAACTTTGCATGCTCACTTGACCCTCCCATCCCCCATCACATTCTCAGCCTTGCTTTTTCAACCAGTATTTTAATCATGTGCCCAGTCAGTTTAACAGCCTTCACACATGTTTGCAGAAAACAGGCATTGATGCAGTTGCTGATAAGCCAGCAGCTGCTGCTCCTCATGCACACCAACAAAATGCATCTCCCCCAAAGGCCGCTGAGCAGTCAGTTGCAGAAGGTGTCATGGCAGATTAGCAGAAACATGTTCCTGAACACACAGACATCCCCCTTCACTGACATGCCAAGAGGGGAGATTTCAGATTGATTTCTTGAATGCCATTCAAGCTAAAGACATCCTGACCTTGTTATAAAAATCTGCTCACTATTTGGGTGTCTCAGTTTCTTGACAGCTTGAGAGAGAATTTAACTGCCAGACAGCCTGTCACAGGAAGGACACATGGTGTTTCGGGGGACAGAGCAAACGCAAGGTGAATGCAGTCAGGCACCACAGGGAGTAACGTATGCTCTGACATCCTGAAATCATCTTCTCTGGCATTAATGCCTTGCTCATATCAGTACCATCTCCACATCATTTGAAACCATGAATAAAAATTAATTATCTGGCTTTAGCAGGAACTGACTGACTTTGAAATGCAAGCTCTGGTTCTTCCCTCAGGCCCAGAAGAGCTGAAAGCTAAAGGAGAGTTACTGTACCTAGTGTGAACCTCATCTTAAACAATTTATATTCTTGTATCCAAATCCAGGTCTAAAAAAAAAAGCTCCTGTGTTGTCAAAAGGCCAGGACATTCAATTTGCAATCAAATGGATATGGGTTGGGCTGCTCCAAAAATTGCACGGGCCATTCCAAAGGTATTCCAGCATCTATTTGAACTACCATTAATTTGCTAGATCAGTCCTTAATAAAAACCTACTTATTTCTCTGTAAATGCAACCATTTGGTTGCCAAAACTTAAAGAACTCACAGACAAACCCAACAAGGATTTTTCTCTAGATAGAATCAAACCCAGACGTCTCACTCATCCAAGTAATCTTATACCACAAAAGGCTAACAATTCATGCTTGAGAGTTGGTTTTGTACTTTCTATTTTCAATTAAACATTTATACACATATCTATAAATATATAAACTGTAAGCATTTTTAACCAGGCTGAATCCTGCAACTGAGCTTCTGACAGTTGACATCAACAGGAATACTCTGGTCACGAGAAATGAAGCTGAACGTACTTGTTTTTGTCACAAAGTCATTTGACTTTGAGACTTGGGGGTGCAAAGTCTGTCTTACTTGTTTGCCCACATGTTGTGCTCAGGGGCAGCAAGAAAACCCAGCAGCATGCTTGGAGACACACAATGAGCATGTGAGATTACAAGCGAGAAGCAATCCCATGTCCTGAATGGTTAGGCCATGCTTGTTCCAACAGCAAAGACAAAAAGACTTTCCAAATTGCTTGTGTCAAACAGTTGTTACAAAACCAAAACCCTGGGAAGAGTTTATACCAGGTTTCTACCTCTCCTAAATGTGTTATCAGCAAGCCACTGCAAATGTGGTCTCAGGAACTGTTAATGGCAGTATACCCTGTGCTCAGAAAACAGAAACAGAAACACATACGTCCCTCAGCAGCATCAAGTGTGGACCACTGCAGCTATCAAGATAGAGCTCATGGAGTCTTCTGCTCAACATGCTTCCACAACACTTCAGCAGCCCATTAAAGGGGCTCACCTTTGCAGGGCTGGAGGTCCATCTGGCTGCAGGCAGCAAGGGCACACTGCTTGCTGGAAGTATTTCAGCTTGTAAACAGGTACAGGAAGGTACCAGAAATGTTGAGAATGATGTAACTTTCATTTTTAATGCTACATAAGGGCTATTTTTAACTCTGACAACTTTTACTATCATCTCCCTCTTGTAACGGCCAGGTAAAAGAAGCAAATTTCTCCCTGAACTGTGAATCACTGTATCTGTGCTCCAGCCCTCCATCCTTTCCACTTCATACAGGTAAAGCTGGTAAGCCTCAGCAGACAACTTCAGCTGTGACATCTGTTCTTGAAGGAAGAGTTGCTCCAGTGCTGTTATGACCAGACAGGAGGGGACCACATCTTACCAGAAGAGCTGGTTTCAGGCTCTGACCTCAGCTCCCATGCTGATCTACTGGGTGATCATCAGCACTTTTCTGTGCTTTGGTGGACACCAAGAAAGAGGCACACAGTGATAAAAAGGTAACAAGCAAAGCTTTGGCTTCAACATTTTTGTCCCGTGGTCTCTCTCTTTGACTGTCAATAAGTTCTGTTGTTTATTTCATAAGGTCTGTTTTCAAGTCTTTTAGATTTTATTAACTGCCTTTTTGGAAGATGCTTAAGTAGTCAAAAGCTACTGTGGAAATTAGATTCTGTTTTCTTTAAGACAAATATACAAAGAGAGGGGGGAGCAAAGACAGAAACACAGCTTCCATCCCCTTCAGACCTTTGCTGCTGAGTAGTAGGAACCCATCAAAGGTCTTTTTGACACACCCCTATCTGAGAAATTTCATAGACTTTTTGGTGTCTCAGGCTGTTCAAGGCACTGCTGATTAATATCTTCTTCAGTTCCAGGCTGCCTGTAACCTCTGCAGTTCTGAACACCTAAAACTGGAAACTCTTATTGAAAATATCATGGAAAACACCAGGAAAGAGGAGATGATCCTGAACCCCACAGGTGACCAGCCCAAGGGAAGGAAGTAAGCTTATCAGAGGAATCTGTCCCTGAGGTAGGAAACAGCTTCACAGCAGAGCTGCTCATATCACGACACATACAGTTCTGCTAACATCAAAACAACAAGTAGACATACCCAGCATTCTGCTAGCCTGTCTCTGGGCAGATCAGATCCTATTTGTTTCATCATGATTAGCTGTAGCTGTGGGTAGTAAAAAGTTCACTATTTCCACAGTTTATTGCCTCTGAGTGTCCTTTCCTTAACATCCCATTTTGGTTCTATGCAGGCAAATAACATCATAGCACCTGGAAACTTAAAAAATAGAATTAGGCAAGCACTACTACATCCCCTCCTTCACCTATTTACTCCTTGGAGCCAGAGTAGTCCTTTGGCTTGTGTCTGGGCAGCCCCAAGCACAAGAGGATTTCCAGTCTACAGTGGGGCCTTCTGGTTAGTTTTCTTCTTCTCCTGACATTCTAAAGTTATTCAACATGTCCCTAAAACTACAGGTCCTGAGCTGATTTCTGCCATCTCTACATAAATCCCCCCTGTGTTTCCTATAGCCTTAGGAGTTGTGTGGAATTTCCAGCTGAATTGCTCATATCTTGTGGAAAGGCAGCTGGAGGAGTACCCAGGATTGCTGCTCTAAAGCAGAAAAACAAATTGAGGGGAGAGAAAGACTAAAGATAAATTAGAAAAATCTTGGTTTGGTTTGCTAGAATCAAAGGGATTTAAGACAAAGCCTTTAGAGATTAGCAGACAAGTGCGAGGGGTAGGAGGGGTGGGGAGAAGGGCAGATACATGTCTGCACCAACACAACACCACAACAGCTGTGTAAGCAGTTCAACTGGGCTCGGCAGAGCTGAGGCAATCAGCTTCCAGCTGCCTTTTTCCCTCTGCAGCACTTGGGTTGGTGCTCTGAAGGCAGAGCAGTGGGAATTCAGAGTATGGGAAACTGACTTGATGCTATTTTTGATGCTCTTCCACAAAATATAACAGCAAATGCTGACTGATGTTGGCATTGTGCTTCTGAGACAAAGGGTGACCTGAATCCAGACTCTGACAGCAATTCAAGGGGCCAGTCTATGTCAAAACTGGATTATAACAGCTCCCATCATTTCCTGGTGAAGTGCTGGCCTGCTGAAACCCCACCAAGGCACAGCTTGGCCACCCAGGACTGAGCCCTGACTTCCATGTGTCCTAGTTCTGGAAGGAGCCAATTCCTTTCTGCTAGGCTATGAAGCTACAATCTAGCAATGCTGCATTTACCAGAAAAGGCTGCATAACTCATTCATTTTAGGAGGAACAAGCAAGAGGCTAAACTGACTCAGGACATAAAAAGTATAACCCCATCACAAGGATACCTTGATAGCATAATAGTCCATAATGAAGAAATCACAGTTTCATCATAACATGCTAAGGATCAGAAGGGACCTCCAGAGACTGAGTTCAACTGCTATGCAAAGCAGGACCACTCAGGGCAGGTCACACAGGCACGTGTCCAGGCAGGTTTAGATCTCTAAAGAAGGAGACTCCACAACCTCTCTGGGCAGTCTATTCCAGTGCTCTGTCACCCCCAGAGTAAAAAAGTTTTTTCTTATGCTGAGATGGAATTTCCTGTGACTGGATTTATGTGCATTGCCCTTCACCCTATTACTGAGTACCACTGAAAAGAGACTGACTCTATCCTCCTGACAGCCAACCTTCAGATATTTGTAGACATTGATTAGATACCCTCTCAGCCTTCTCTTTGCCAGACCAAACCACCCCAGGTCTCTGTCTTTCCTTATGAGACATGCTCCAGTCACTTATCCTTGCTCTCTGTTGAACTCTCTCCAGGAGTTCCCCATCCCTCCTGAACCAGGACGCCCAGAACTGTACACAATGTACCAGATGTGGTCTAGGTAGGGCTGAGTAGAGGGGGAGAAGAACTTCCCTCTACCTGCAGGACACATTCCTCTTAATGCAGATGAATATACTACTGGCTTTTTTGGCCACCAGGGCACCTTGCTCTCCCATGGATAACTTCTCAACTAGGATTCCAAGGTCCTTCTCTGTGGAGCTACTCTCCATCAGGTCAGCCCATAACCAGAAATGGTGCATGGTGTTATTCCTCCCCAGGTGCAGGACTCTACACTTATCCTTGTTGAGCTATTTATCAGCTGATGAAATACTGGAGCTGAAGGACTCTACACAGAATTAATGTTAAAAAAAGCAGCAAAATGTGGGTAAAGTTAAAAGCATGCTAATGGATTTTTTGGGACTGCTTTTTGACAGAAAATGTTAGGTGGAGGAGTGCAAAGGGAGAGAGAACTGTTCTGAAAAAGAATTGACAGTCTTTTTGAGAACAGCCAAAAACGTTGCAGAAAAACTAACTTTTGTTCAGAGACCAAAAAAACCCCAAAACTAATATTGCACCACATCTGCCAATAAAGCACAATTTACACCCCCTACCTCCCACTCCAGCCTTAAATCATCCTCCTACCTGGAAAATGCTGCTACATTATCTGCTAAAGTTTTCTGGTCATCTGCTCCGGATCGGTAATAATCATACACTGATTTGGGGAGAAATTTTTTAGCATACTCTTCAAAATCAGCAATGCAAACTGGTTTGCCAGACATGTTTGCAGATCTCACAAAGTTAGTTTATTCCCTCTCCTTTAAATCCTTTTTTTAAGCTCTATAATTTTTGTCTGTAAATCATTAATTTGAAACCTCAGCAGGATTCAACTTAGCTACATAATGAAAAAAACCCACCCCAACCTCTTGTGTCATGCTGGACCTCAGCACTGTGTTTTATTTCATGTGGTAACATAACAGAATAAAACATGACAAAGACCAATGGAAATAAAGCAAGGGAAGAAATATGTAGGTGCAGCACACATGACTTAAACCTGCAACGACAGAAACATACAGTCTTTCATGCATGCCATTATAATCCAAAATACCCAAGAGACTGAAACCAGAGAGATACTGGTTTATTGTGATTTAGGTGACTTACAAAAGTAGGTCCCAGCCTGGACACTTAGGACACCTAACACAAGCAAGTTTCCCATTATTTCATTATAGCTGCCAAACAGAGAGGGACCTGGGGGTGCTGATTGACACCTGCCTAAACATGAGCCAGCAGTGTGCCCAGGTGGCCAAGAGGGCCAATGGCATCCTGGCCTCTATTAGGAATAGTGTGGCCAGCAGGAGCAGGGAGGTCATTGTGCCCCTGGACTCTGCATTGGTTAGGCCACACCTTGAGTACTGTGTCCAGTTCTGGGCCCCTCAGTTTAGGAAGGACATCGAGACGCTTGAACGTGTCCAGAGAAGGGCAACAAGGCTGGGGAGAGGCCTTGAGCACAAGCCCTAAGAGGAGAGGCTGAGGGAGCTGGGATTGTTTAGCCTGGAGAAGAGAAGGATCAGAGGTGACCTCACTGCCCTCTACAACTACCTGAAAGGTGGTTGTAGACAGGAGGGGGTTGGTCTCTTCTCCCAGGCAACCAGCACCAGAACAAGGGGACACAGTCTCAAGCTGTGCCAGGGGAGGTTTAGACTCAAAATGAGGAGAAAGTTCTTCACTGAGCGAGTCATTCGTCATTGGAATGGGCTGCCCAGGGAGGTGGTGGAGTCGCTGTCCCTGGAGGTGTTCAAGGGGAGATTGGACGTGGCACTTGGTGCCATGGTCTAGTTGTGAGGTCTGTTGGAACAGGTTGGACTTGATGATCCTTGGGGTCTCTTCCAACCTTAGTTACTGTGATACTGTGATTTCCAATTACCTGGATACTGAGTCAAGTTGCAGGGACCCATCAAGCACCCAACATCTTCAGGCAAATGGCTCCAGATTTTAAGGTAACTCCACCCTAACACCTAGAGAGCTCTGGTTCTTATTACTTTTGGGGAGAAGGAAGATATCAATACCTTAATCAGACACAAGCCCCCAAAGCACAGCACAAGACATGGCAGGCTTTGCATCATGCTCTGGAGCAGAGCAACATACACTGTGTTCATCACACCTCTCTGGTGCAAGCAAAGCCCAGAGCCCGTGTTTTACTCACCGGTCATTATTTGTGATGCTCCAAGAAGAATACAGCTGTCTCACTCCCTCCAATAATCTAGGGCATCAAGTGACTTGATTTTTTTGTTATTATTATTATTCTTCAGCAAGCCTGAAGAATTCAGATAATATCAACTTATCTCTGAGATACACCTCTGAGAAAACCACAGCCGTTCTCCATGCTGCTGGTTTATAAATAGCAACTAGGAACACATATGCTGCAAAAAGTGAGAAAAATGCTTAAGATTCAGAGAAGATTGTAAAAAATCTTTGGAGAGATATCTCAGAACTGAAGCAGGAAGGACGGTGCCAGCTACAAGCTCAGTCTCAGGAATCATTCAAAGCGAACAATGGCACTCAGATTTGCAGCCAGATGCTTTCTCAGATGAGGGCATCACAGATGAAGTTGTACAGGGTGTGGAGAGGGTCATTTTTCTAGCTGGTCAGAATATTTATGGGAGAAAGCACTGGAAATGAATATCAATACAGACAAAAATTACACCATAAGGCATTTATCACACATCAGTGTCAGACAATTTAAATACAACCTGGCTCAACATTGACATTTCTCTGTGCTCCCAGTACAGAACTGGTGACATGTCTGCTTTCCTTTAGGTGAAGTTCACTAAAACCAGGTGTTCCTCCCAGGGTGTGAGACAATAAGCATTGCACCATAGCTAAACATTTTAGTGCACATAGCTGAATTCAACAGCTTTTAATGTTGGAAAGTTGCACAAAAATTACTCAATGTAATGATACTATTTCACCACTAGTCTCCACTTTTATTGTGTCTATATTCACTTAAAAAAAAAACAACTAAGTTCTTCAAGACACTTACCCACCTTGATAATTCTCTCTCCACTTATATGCTCATTTGCCACATTCACACAATATATTGGTGATTTACTTTACTGATCATTCTTTGCCACAAGCAGAAGTTCCTCTTCCTTCCCCTATCACAAATTTGCTCATGTGCCACCCATTGCAGATGCCCCCAAGATGTGCCAACCAAACACCAAAGCCCAGCTGGCATCACTGAATTCTGGCTGCTGCCCAGTCAACACACGCTGGAATTCTCCACAGACCTCAGGAGTCCACCAGGAGCTGGAGACTCTTCTAGTTCCACGCAGCATGCCTCCTTCCCTACTCTGGCTCATTTACGAGCCAGGGTGCAGTGGAAGGTGCCAGTATCAGCACAAAGCAAGCAAAACAGGAAGTTAAACCTGCTGACAGATTAAAACTTGGCCTCTTACAGTATAATCCCTAGGAGAGCACAGCCACCATCTCTCCACCAACATATAGACTGTCTCTGACACAGCTCCTGTCCAAGTAATTAGCTCATTTTAATGTATCTCTGGATGAGGGGCTGCTGCTGGCCACTGAGACAGCAGCTGTCTGAACTTTAACCTCAAAGACCAGCATACGATCTTACAGCAAAGAGTTTGCCCAAGCAGCCATGGCAAACCTCACTGCTAAGTCAATGTGTGATTCAACTGAAACACCTGACACTCAATTAGGGTAGTGTTAACATCTTCCCCCATATCTACTGCTTCTCATTTGTTCCTTTCACAGGTCACCAGAGAATTACCAGTGGAGAATGCTATCACATAACTGGAGCTCAGTTGTACCAGACTCTGCAAAGGAAGCTTTGCACTGTATTTCACGCATGTAAATGCAGACTGCAGAAGAACACCCCCCATCCCTGCAACGGCTGTTAAACACACAGATACAACTTCTGGCTTCAAAAGTGCTCCAATCAAAACCCAGAAAAGTATTCTGAGAAATATCACAATAGTCTTGTCCTTATGTACGTAATTTGCTAGAGAGAAATCACTACACAGCGGTGTAGTGACCACTACACAGCTACTGTGTCCTACTGGAGAGACAATGTCAGCAGTCTACTGTCAACATGCAAAAAGCTCCAGAGGTGAAGGATGAGTCAGCAGCTGGGATTTTCTCACTTGAGTTAACCGTAGTAAAGATTAACTGAAAAAGTTAACTGCAGTACATAAGTAAAATATTTCAACGTTCCAGCAGTTACCCATTTCTCAACTGATAAAACAGCTTTGCATAACAAACACTTTACATAAGTAAATGGTTACTTGGACTTCAAATTCCCCATGAACACCTGTGAATTCCTCCAAATCAAGTCGGAAAATACCTATTTACAGACTGTGCAGTCTTCTCAGGAAGCATCTCATATCCATCAGAGCTGAACTGACTCACATATGTAAAATAATGGACTAGCAAGCTCTGAGAAAATGTAAGGACCCAAGAAAAACTGCCTTTCCACAAAATAGAAAATTCAGAGGAAATACTTGCTTACTAAATCCTCTTTTGTTGCTTGTCATTTTAAATACTGAGCTTTCCTTTCTCCTCAGTAAAGACAAAGTTAAAATAGAGTATATAATTTTTAAAGCAGCTTTCTACTGGGAAAGGAAGGAAGATGTTTGGTTAACAGCAGCAGTCACCACAATCATCATGAATTGCAAGACTTTTTCCCCCCCCATGTAGGGAAGGGAATGAAAGGAAGGCATCAGCAGATTTGGCTCCCTGGCCAGTAAGCTTACCAGTGAACCATTGGTGTGTCACAGGTTAGAAACAGGATAAGCAGAAAACTGGAGAAAAGGGAAGAGGCTCCAGGGAAGAGCTGCCAAAGCATCACAAGGGACATGCACCATCTCCTCCTGGGCAGAAGCAAAGCAAAAGGCAAAGCAAAGTGAATGGCAAGTCACCCAGCCCATGCAACAACTGTGCTCACAGTGAACAGCAGCTCAGGAAACTTACCTGACAAAAGCAAAACCATGTGCTGGATGTAGTAGTTGTTCACCCATTATATAGCCGGTCATCCAAACATACTGCAGAGGTGGAACCTGGCAGTCACTTTCCCCTGCAGCACATCTGGCCTATTTCTGTAGTAGTGACTGCTTCCTGTGAACTACAATCAGAAGTGTGCACTTGCAGCCCAGAAAGCCAACCGTATCCTGGGCTGCATCAAGAGAAGCGTGGCCAGCATATTGAGGTGATTCTCCTCCTCTACACTGCTCTCTTAAGACTCCACTTGGAGTACTGTATCTAGTTCTGGAACCCCTATTACAAGAAAGATACAGAGATGCTGGAATGTGTCCAGAGAAGGGCCACAAGGATGATCAGAGGGCTGGAGCACCTCTGAGGACAGGCTAAGAGAGCTGGAATTGTTCAGTCTGGAGAAGACTGAGGCGACCTTATTTGTGGCCTTCCAATATCTGAAGGGGGCCTTCAAGAAAGCTGGGGAGGGACTTTTTAGAGTGTTGAGTATTGATAGTAATGGGGATCTTCACCATAAGGGTGGTGAGACACTGGGAAACCTGATCTAGTGCAAGGTGTCCCTGCCCATAGCAGTAGGGTTGGAACTAGATGATCCATGGGGTCCCTTCCAACCCTGACAATTCTGTGACGTGCCATCTAGAGCTTTTTGACTGTTCATACTGCTGTCCTCCAAATCCAAGAGAGAGACAGCACATGATTTGAGTTCGTAGATTTCTCGGGGGGGAAAAAGCCTAATGTGACACAGAAACGTAGAACCCCTCATTGGGTCACAGCTACACTTTTTGCCCAGGAGCCTGCGTTCGATCTCCAGCTGCATTTCATACCTTCAAGAGTGTACTGCTGTAATGGGTTATGCCTATCCTGAAAACAGGTGGGGAGGGCTTGCAAGTGCATTGCCCTCCCTGCAGGGTGTTTTCCCCCTGGGAAACTGAGTCTGTTCCACCTCCCCTCCCTGACCAGCTAGGGTATAAAAGGGAGGACACTGCAGCCATTAGCTCTCTTTTTGTCTCCTGCCTTTCCTGGATGAGAGCTACCACAGCTCCCTCTTCCTGCTCCTCTTCCACGTGGTTGGGCCTGATCCTTCTCCCTGCTGCCTCTGCACCTCTTCAGAGAGACTGGTTTTGTACTCTTGTTATTTTTTCTCTCCCATCCATCCTTGTTCCTTGCCCTTGTGAACCTTACCTGTTATTGTTTTATATATACACACATACACATATATATTAAAGAAAACTCTTTACCTCTCTACTTCCAAGCTAACTCCAAATTATTTCTTGGTGGATTTGCTCCCTCCCTTTCTTTTTTCCCCCTCTCTGTTGGGAGGGAGGAGGGATTCTCAGCCTTGCCCCCCGATCTGAGCTCTTAAGTCCCAGTTAAGGCTCAAACCACTACAACTGCTCAGGCAGTTACTGCAATGAAAGCCTCACTCTGGGTATGCTTTTTGCAAGCATTGTTTCACTCACATAAAAGAGAAGCAATTCATTAATGTACAGGTGTGTCAAGTTTAAGGAATCTTCAAGTCACAACCTCTATTATTAAATGGAACATCAGTATGAAAAATAATTCTTTAAAAAAGGTAAAAAACCCCAAACCCCTCTTGTTAATTACACAGGTAAGCCATCCCCACGCTGAGAAAATGAAAACTAACTAGAAGACCATAAATACAAATTTATATAGAATTTCAATAACAAAACCCACAGTGTAAGTTTGCAACACCTGCATGTAGAAACAATCCTGTACATCATCTCCGGGAAGAAAGCTCACGCAAGCGTTGCCCAGCACACTTGCAGCGTATACAGAGTATTCCAAGACGCATGGACAAGTTTAACACAAATCATAGAAACGGAACATCATTTGGGTTGGAAGAGACCTTTCAGAACGAGTCCAATCATTAACCAAGCACTGCCAGGTCACCATTAAACCATGTCCTGCAGCAGCACATCTACACATATTTTACCTTGAGGACAGGACCTTTGAAAGGCCCTGTGTATTTCCAGCTACTCTGAGAAGCAACCCACTGGATTTTATGGGTTTTTTTGATGACTTGCTTTCAAGCATTCCTGTTCTGATCCAGCAGGGCCTGGCTTTCAGAATGGTATGCATCCCATTTGGAATTGAAATCTCTTCTCCAAAATATATTTTTTTTTCCTTTTTGCTCTGCTTTAGAAGCCTTACAGCCACATCCCTAATCAAAATATTTTGAGCAGTGTTAGCAGCAGCTTCTTCAAGGACTTTTCTTTTCTATGCTAGAGTTGCAAGAACAAGTTCCACTTTAAAAGTTAATCGCAACAAATAGAGTGCTAAGATTGCACAAAAGGTTGATAAGGAGTTTGTGTTTTTTAAACATAGCAATAATAGTAACAGTCTAATTTGTACTATACTTCCATGATTCAATGAATATGTTTTCAGAGGAAAAAACCTAATTCTGATCATTATATTAAGTTTACACTTTTACTGCATACTAGTAGCCTGTTGAACACAAATGTAGCCTTTACAGCATTTACTACCTGTTTGCTAGATAAGTGTTAGTCAAAGTTGAGTGTCTCCAATGTCACACTACAGTATTTCTCCTACAAATGTGAAACTAAGTTGTAGAAATAAACGGGTGCATAGCACCTGCTTTTCTAAAGTCTCCTTGATCTTTGTAATAAGATCCTCCAGTAGATGCCAAATACAGTCAAACTCAAGTTCGCATCAATGTCCCTTACTTTAGTGATGAAAACACAGGAGCAATGGCAGATGTATTATGTTCAAGAACCTCAAGACCCAGCACAGCTCATTTCCAGCTTCACAACACAGATCTACAAAGAGATGAACTGCTGTCACCTGCTGCTGCTTACTTCCTGCTTATCAGGGTGAGTTTAGCAAGGTCTGATAGAAAATGCTTAATTTTAAACAATCAAAACTTAAGAGTAACACATATAAGTGGAGACTTTGGAGTTTTAGGCTGTGGTGGGTTAATGCCCACTCTGAAAACTGGGTGGCCTTTCACTGCAGATTTCGAGCAGAAAATTGGAAAAATATAAATCACTATTGGGTGTAAAAAGGAAAACAAAAGATTGTTCTAAACAAATTCATTGGATTAAAGTCTGGGATAAGAGAAACTGTATCATCACAGTTCAAGTTTCACTTCCATTCCCATTCCTTCTCACTTCTCTGATCTTGGCTGTTCTGCTTTGCCCAGGAGAAGATAACGCTTCTGGCTGATCTTGAGATAAGCTAACACAGCTTTTCTCTCTCTCTCTGGTACAGGGGGTTTGCAAAGTTTGATGGGGGAGGGGCAGTCAAGCAGCTTCCCTGGACCAGGGGGGTTTCCATGGTATTTGCCAATTTTAAATATCTGTTTAATACTGTAAATGCTGTATATTTTGTACATATTCATTGCATTCCATTGTAGAGTGTAGTTTTTGCTTGTAAATACAGCTTCATTTGCTTCTGAGTTAGTCTGGCTGAAGTTAATACTGGGGGAAACTTCAACCCTCCACAGTGGGACAACGCCCAAGTAACGCCGAAGTGTTCTCATTCTAGTGCAATGTATACAAGCGACTGGCTGTTTTCACCTATGTGAAAGTATATTTACACGTGCCCACTGTATGAAATTAGCTCCAGACTGAGAATGTTCCTTCAGGAAAGTCACGTTCAATCTATGCAGTGTAATTCTGTTCTTTACACGCCGTAACAGACAAACGCAGATACCATACAGTTGCAAGGCCCAGTATGTAACAGGACAGAGTCTGGAAAAGTTAAAAGTTAAGCTGAGTAAAGATGCTCTTTATGAGCAACAAAAACCCACAAAACTTTCAACAGAGATTGGCTCTATTCATCTCAGTCTCAAAAGAAACAAGTATTTTGTACTTGCAACTTGTCTCTTCTAATGAGAGATGATTTCATCTCTGATGGTTCTTTAATCTTGTTCTTCAATTCATGCATGGTAACAAGGGTTATGCAATATACATATAAAAATAATATCCAGATTAAGACACATTCTATGCATGTGATCACACACACCAACGAAACAGGAACATACAGCATCTCACTGCAGGTACCAAAAATAAGCCTATATTATATATTAACCAAGCCAAAGAAGAGAAATATTGGTATCTTTAATCATAGAATGGTTTTGGTTGGAAAGACCTATAAGATCATCAAGTCCAACCATCAACACAACACCACCATGATCCCAAAGTGACAGTGAGACACAGTACAAGGGGTTTTGGGCTTGAACTTGGACTGCTAACTTCACTGGAATAATGGTGATAGAAATCTGGATGTCATCTCAAGAAGGTATCATTACAGAATCACAGAACTGTTTCAACTGGAAAAGTCTTCCAAGATCAAGGTCAACCATCAACCCAGCACCACCATGGCCATTACAGCGTCCTGAAGTGTTATGTCCACATACTTCTTGAACACCTCCAAGGATGGTGACTCCATCACCACCCAAGGCCACCTATTCCAATGACAGACCACTCTTTCAGTAAAGAAATTTTTCCTAATATCTAACTTAAACCACCCCTTGGCATAGTTTCATGCCGTTTCTTCTCATCATGATAGTCTCTTCTCCCTAGTATAACACCCATCTCACTAGAACACTTTACAGGAAGTTGTAGAGAACAATGAAGTTTCCTTCAGCCTCCTCTTCCCCAGACTAAACAACTCAGTTCCCTCAGCTGCTCCTCGTAAGACTTGGTCTCCAAACTCTTCATCAGCCTTGTAGCCCTTCTCTAGGCAAAATCCAACACCTCAATGTCTTTCTTGTAGTGAGAGGCCCAAAACTGAACCCAGAATTTGAGGCGTGGTCTCACCAATACCAAGTACAGAAACACAGAGTCACAGAATGTTAAGGACTGGAAGGGACTTCCAGAGACCATGAAGCCCAACCTGCTTTGGCCAGAGCAGGATTATCTTGGGCAACATCTGCACGGGAACAGATTCAGGCCAGCTTTGAAAGTCTCCAAAAGGAGGAGACTCCACAACCTCTCTGGGCAGTCAGTGCTCTGTCACCCTCACCATAAAAAAAGTGCCCCCTCATATTGACAGGGTACAAGCTAGAACACAGGAGGTTCCCATTGTTCTGTGTCCTAGCACTGGGCACCACCAAGAAGAGAGGAACCTGCATCCTGACACCCACCTCTCAGATATTTGTAGACATTCACAAGATCCTCTCTCAGCCCTCTCTTTTCCAGACTAAACAGCCTCTCATAGCTCTCTTGGTCTCTCTCCAGTAGTTCTTTCCCTCTTGAACTGGAAAGTCCCACCTGACACAGCGTTCCAAGGTGTGGTCTCACCAAGGCATGAGTACAGGGGGAGAAGAGCCTCTCCAGACACACACAGGGCTCGATCACTTCCCTACTCCTACTGCCCACACTATTCCTGGTACAAGCCAGAATGCTGTTGCCTTCTTGGCCACCTGAGCACCCTGCTGGCTCATATTTAGATAGCTGTCAACCAGCACCCCAGGTCCTTTTCTGCTGGACAACCTTCCAGCCACTGCCTCAAACCTGTAGCATGGGGTTGTTGTGACCCAGGTCTAGGACCTGGCACTTGGCTTTGTTATAAACCTCATACAACTGACCTTGGCCCACTGATCCATCCTGACCAGATCCCACTCTGCAGAGCTTTACTACCTTCAAGCAGATCAACACTGCCCTCAGGTTTATTTCCAGCCAGTCCGGTTTTGTACTCTTCCCCCTTCAAAACAAGTTTAAAGCTCTGTTAGAGAGCCCTACTAGCTCCTGGACTAGGATCTTTTCCCTCCCTCAAGACAGGTGTATCATGTCTATCGCCAGCAGACAATGTGTGGTGTCCTGTAAATCAACCCTTGATTAAAGAAACCAAAGTCCTGCCAGAGACATCAGTTTATCAGCCAGGCATTTATCTCCTGGCTCTTCCTGTTTATTCCTTCATCACACCCTGCAACTAGGGGGATAGTGGAGAACACTACTTGCACTCCCAATCCCTTAACCAGTTGTCTTAAGGCCCTGAAGTCTCTCTTCATTGCCCTTGGATTTCTTGTCCTTACTTCATCACAGCCTACCTGAAAAATCAGCAGTACAAGGGAAGGAAGCTTTCTCCCTCACTAACCTGGGCCCCTGGGAGGTAGCAGACTTCCCAAAGACATGGGTCCAGCCTTCATATCAGTCTTACACTCTCTTTAGAAGCGAGTCACCTAGCACAATGACTAGTCTTTTATTCTTAACTGAAGAGGTTTTGGTGCAGGGTCTAGACTGACTAAACCTCAGCAACTCCTCCAATCTGGGTGATCCATCACCCTTGTAAATTCCTGCTTCCCTTTGCAGAGCAGTGTACCTGTTTTGCAAAGGTGGCTGGGAAGGTAGGATAGTTACTGGGGAGACAGGCCTGCAGCGCCTGTTTTGTTGGGCAGGAACTTGCTGCCATTGCCCACAATCATCTGAGCATTTAGCCAGGAGATGAGCAGACCAGGAGCTCTCCATAACATCATGTGTTTGCTTTTTGGGGCTCTTTCACAGGCTGCAATTCCAAGACACTCTCTTCCTCATGTTCCCTGATATTCCTCAACCCGCTTGCCTCCTCTTGGAACTCCATCACAAGACAAGAAAGTCCTCTACCTGAGCTCACCTTTGACAGATGAACTCACTGCTCCCATCCAACATTGATGTAAGAGTGGGGCACACCCTGCAGCCCAACACCTGGATGGCAGCATGTTCCCACTGGAGTTCTACCTGTGAAGCTGCACCAGACCTGGCAGGTGCAGAGCTCAGGGATGTCATGGCCTTCTGTTGGGTGGACACCATGACTCCCTGGGCAAGCTCTAGCACCTTCCTTGCACATCCTTTTGTATGAATTGCTGGACTGTGCCCCAGATGACATCACACATCCTGAAGGCTTGCTCACTGGTTCCTGTGCTCTTTCAGAGCTTTCCATAAGGCTGTGGGGACTGTGCCCTTGGACAGGGAACACCCATATCTCCTCAGCCTGTCCTGTGAGAGCTGCTGGCTCCTGCCAAATCCTTGTTTCCACAGCCCTTCCGTACTAACAGAAAACGGTAGGAAACCTCCTGTACACCAAGATCTCTCTCTGCTCCTGACCTGACCAGTTCCAAAGCAACTTCTCTTGGCAACTTAAGTCTCTAACCACACCTAATGCTATCCGTCAAGCCATTTTCACTTTACACAGTTCAACAGAAACACATTCATCTTGACAGAAGTAGTGAAAAGCTTCTCCCACTACCCACCCATGCCCCTCCTATTTCCTAACATGCTGATTTTAGTGACAAAAAGTAAAATAATGATCTAAAGTAAAACCTTAAGTGCCTCATCAGTTCGTATTACTAAAGCAGTTTGACTTCTGCCAGATGCATTTCAAGTTGGAAATGGCAAAACTGTGCTGCAGGACAAGCTTGTATTGGCAAGAAAAATACAAGTTACTAACTGCAAAATGAATAATTCTTGCTATGATCGCTTGAAAGGGAGGGTAAAAAAAAGAGACAAGGCTTTGGCAAAAATACCCCCAACCAAAATAATTTCCTTTAAACTTTTTAAAAGTTCAAAACTACTTTAAACATCCAGCTGCTGCTCTCTCTTGACCTTAGGTTTTCAATTACTCAAACTCATTTGGTCAAAAACCAGAGCTGTCAAGCTTGGACTGTACAGCATGGCTCCAAATTACCCAAATCTGGTGGTGTACTGCATGATAATCTTCCAAAGCAAAGTTTAATGACAATGAAAGGTGCTTAAATTGAAAGTGATGAAAACCAAATCGACCAAACACTACATCTTTCACAGCAGACTAGTAAGGTGCCTTCTTTCACTACTGTATCACTTACCTAGTGCTTCTGTGGCGTTTGGAAACAATAAATATTCAGACAGAAAAGTCACAGCCCTGCCAAGCTACTCAAAAGACTGAAAAGTCCTGATCTTGCTTAGATCAGTACTTAGAGGAACACAAGCAGAGATGACCATTTTACAGCTGGTGAACTGAGACCACTACCCTTCTTCTCTTAGAAGACTTCAAACGGGTAAGATACACTCATTTTGATTGTCATGGCTAAGGCTATACAACACACAGCGTATGTGCTTATGTAACAAAGTAAGCAAGTATCAGCTTAAAAAATGAGCTGCCTGCTGACAGCACAGAGGGCTTTTTGTAAACACAAATGACAAATCAAGTGTAAGCTTCAGCCTCAGACCCAGGTCTGACACTTCTTTGGTCCAAGTGTACAAAACACATCAGCGAAAAAACTATAGTCCATTATCAGCTACGTGACTTTTACGCTGTCTTACTGAGCTTTCAGTCTCTGAATCAGCTAAAGGTTGTTCACTTAAGCCTTCCATTTCTTCTTCCCCTGATTCTTTTCCAAGTGCTAAATCCTCCTCTGACTCATCAGCACTTGAATTTGCCGCATCTTCTCCACCCAAGAGATCTTTTACATCTGCAGTCTCTTCTGCATCATCTCCGGAAAGCTCTGCAGGCTCCCCCGGTTCTTCCAGTGCTGCATTCTCCATGTTATCCTTTGCAATTTCTTCTTCTAAACAAAAGAATTTCAAATACCGAAGTTAGAACGAATCTCAGAACAAAATATTTTAAAGTTACATCCCCACATATGTATTTCAAATAATAATCACAAATGTTGGAATTGAAATCTTGCACAGGACTCTGTTTTCCTTATTTTACACTTATTTTGATTAAATCTTCAGTACTATTTATCCTCCATTTCAATTTGGTCTTCTTGCGTTATCTGGCACAGATAGCTTCCATTTCGTTCCACTAAGTTACGCACTAAAGACAGATCAATTCTCCTTGACTCCTTGAAGAACTATAATTATCAACCGAATCAGCAGGTAAGTGATAAGCTCCTGACACGCTGCTGTTGAGTCAACCAGCCAGCTGGATGAGCATAATGCACAGGTAGGTGTAGCTGCATTTCTCTTTTGATAGCAGTAAGCATCTAAGAATCTGAAGATGGTGATTTTGCACACTCAGGAATTCTAGATTTGGCTAAAATCTTATTGGCAAGTGTCACAGACATCTTCAACAGCGATACGCACAACTGAAAATAGGCACGGAAGTTTTGACTCCACTTCATAGTACAAACATACCAAAAGGTCTTCTGCAGTGTAATATATATCTAGTGCTGACAAAAGACTTTATTTCCTTTGCAAGTTTTCACCTCCCACATTCACCAGTTGCAGAACACTGTTCAGAAGCCTCCTCACTAAGGAAAAGGAAGATGTATTCTTTCTTCTTTTATTTGAAGGAGGTATAACATTTGCCCCTGTCCCCCACACCTGCAGTCTCTAGATTCATTCGATTCCTTCTTTTCCAGTCACAAATTATGCAGACAATTTTACAGGATCCAAATGCTGCCGTTCCTAATGCGATATACAGAGTGCAGATCAGGATGTGGAAGCGTCCTGCCAAAGCAAATTCCTTTCTATATTTAAGCAACAGGTCTTGTGAATATGCACCCACACAGAATATACAACCCCAGTATCTTTCTTTGAGACTTTCTCGTGTTCAATGCATTTAGCCTCTTCACAGCTCTGGAATCTACAACAAATTATTGTTGGTTTGGGGGCTTTGGGCTGCTTTACTATCCCCAAGGAGGATGCTCTGACATCAATATTTTAGAACCCAACATCAAGCCTTGTCAGTGTAGCTACTTCGATTAATGCTTCACATCCAAGTTCTTGATAGTGCCTTGCCCTCCCTTCTACAAGCCTACATTTAAACCTACAGTATCCCACCCACTTAAGAGTTCTTACCAGATGTTTCACATTTGTATGTTGACTTGGGTGGGCAAAGGCAGTCTGAAATCAATACCAGTATCTGTGTAAAAGAAAGACATTATCAGCAAATCATCCCAGCAATTCCTGCACTATTATTTTCTTACTGATCCTTTTTAGATTAAAAAAAAAAATATAAGATTTATGGAAATTGTATTATCTTGCTTAGAGCTAAGAGCTAAATAAACCCAATAGTCTATACTTTCTACTACAAATGTTTTGCCTCCTACTTCCCTAAATTTTGTCAATATTGAAAGTGCTTGCATCTTAAGAGAGGCCCATAACACAGCTGAGGATTTATTTCTTTAAAACTTCTGAAATTATCTTGGTCAAGAGTTTCTGTATTATGAGAAGTTATTCCATTCCCACCCCAGGCTCTCCAGTACAGGATGTGTACTTCCACCTTTTGTGCTTATTTAAGGCAGCCTACTACATACCCAATTAAAATGCAAGGAAGGTATTTGTGTCTCATTGTCACATGCTAGTAATAAGGCAAAATTAAGAGCAGGGCAGATGATGCCATGCTAAGTACATTTCAATCACTGAAAACCTTTTTAGAAAAAGCCAAGAGATTAACTTTTTACAGCTTTTTCATTTAGGAGTTGTTTTGAAGTGAAAGAAGGAGGAAAGGTTTTAAATCACCATATTCATTTGTTTCTAGTTATGCTAACTTGATTTGCACTCATTTGGAGGTAAAAGTCTACCATCCAGAAAAATGCATCTGCTTAAATTGTATAATGAAAGACATTCACTCATGGACAACCAACTGTATACATTAACACATAAAAGCACAGTTTTGCCTGAATACACTTGCATGAGAAACATGCAACTTTTATTTCACTAACGTTAATGTTTGGGCTGAAGAACAGAGACCAAACTACTTTTACACTTCCAACACGGAACAGAATTCAGCATAATGGTTTTAAACGGTCTCTGCAGTTGCAGAACATGCTAACAGACCAAGCAACTCAGATCAGGTTGAGTGTCTGTGGGTCAGAATCAGAAGGAAGGCCAAGAAAAGTGACATCCTGGTTGGAATCTGTTATAGACCACCCAACCAGGATTAAGAAGTTGACATATTATTCTCTAAGCAGCTGGAGGCTGTTTCAAGATCACCAGCCCTTGTCCTAATGTGTGACTTGAACCTGCCAGATATCTGCTGGGAACATAGCAGAGGAGGCAGTCTAGAAGGCTCTTAAGTGTGTATGGAGGATAGCTTCTTATCACAGCTGCTGTGTGAGCCTACCAGGGGAGGGGCTCTGCTCAACCTACTCTTTGCAAGTAGAGAAAGGCTGGTGGGAGATGTGGTGGTTGGAGGCTGTCTGGGAACCAGTGACCATAAGATAATTGAGTTTTCAATATGCAGTCAAACTAAGACAACAAAACCTCCACTCTGGACTGTAGCTAATTTAAGGAACTAGCTTGGAAAGTACCTTGGGAAACACCCCTTAAAAACAAAGGGGTCCAGGAAGGCTAGACCTATGTCAAGAAAGAAATCTTCAAGGCGCAAGAACAGGCTATCCCAATGTGCCAGAAGATGAGCTGCCAGGGTAGACGTCCGGTCTGGATGGGCAATGAACTTCTAAATGAATTAAGGGGAAAAAAGGTGGTGTACCACCTTTGGAAAAAAAGGGAGGTTGCCCATGAAATGTTTAAGGATGTTGCTAAGTCATGTAGGAAAAAAATTAGAGGCAAAAGCCCATTTGGAGCTTAGACTGGCCACTGCTGTGAAGAAAAAAATTCTTTTACAAATATATTAATGGCAAAAGGAGGGGCAAGGACAACCTCTACTCCTTAGTGGACATGAAGAGGAATATAACACAAGATGAAGAAAAGCAGAGGTACTTAACACTACCTTTGTCTCAATTTTTAAAAGCAGCATAGGTTGTCTTCGAGACAACTGGCCTCCTGAGCTGGCAGATGGAGTCAGGGAGTAGTATAGTACCCCTAAAATTGAGGGTGAAGCAGTTAAGATCTGCTCCGCCACCTGGATCCCCAGAAGTCTATGAGAGCAGATGGAATCCATCCTAGGGCAATGAGAGAGCTGGCAGATGAGCTGGACAACTGCTCTCCATCAATTTTCAGCAGTCCTGGCTCACCAGAGAGATCCCAGATGACTGGAAGCTGTCCAACATGATACCTATCCACAACAAGGGCCAGGGAATTACAGGCCTGTCAGCCTGACCACAGTGCCAGGCAAGATTATGGAACAGATGTGGTGGTTTTAGGCTATGCCTTTAAAATTTAGTTACAAATTTTGAGCAGAAAAGTAGAAAAACATAAATAAATCACTATTGGGTTGGAGAGCAGCCAGCAGAAAGGGACCTGGGGGTACTGGTTGACAGCCGGTTGAACATGAGCCAGCAGCATGCCCAGGTGGCCAAGAAGGCCAATGACATCCTGGCCCACATCAGAAATTAGTGTGGCCAGCAGGAGTAGGGAAGTCATTCTGACCCTGCACTTAGCACTGGTTAGGCCACACCTGGAGCACTGTGTCCAGTTCTGGGCCCCTCAGTTTCACAAAGATGTTGAGTTGCTTGAACATGTCCAGAGAAGCTGGTGAGGGGTCTGGAGACAAGCCCTATGAGAAGCAGCTGAGGGATCTGGGGTTGTTTAGCCTGGGGAAGAGCAGGCTCAGCAGAGACCTTATTGCCAACTGCAACTACCTGAAGGGTTGTTGTAGCCAGGTGGGGATTGGTCTCTTCTCCCAGGCAATCAGCAACAGAACAAGAGGACAGGATCAAACTGTGCAAGGGGAAGTTTAGGCTTGATCTTAGAAAGAAGTTCCTCACAGAAAGAGTGACTGCCCATTGGAATGGGCTGCCCAGGAAGGTGGTGGGGACAACATCCCTGGAGGTGTTTAAGAAAAGAGCTGAAGAGGTACTTGGTGCCATGGTTTAGTTGATTAGATAGAGTTGCGTGATAGGGTGGACTTGATGATCTTGGAGGCCTCTTCCAACCTGGTTGACTCTGTAATTCTGTAACTCATCCAAGAAGAAATTCTATTTCCACCTGTATCTCTTTTTCCAGCTCAGTTTCTCATTTAAGACTGGTATCTTAAAGGCCACAGAGCCACATTCATTCCTATATTATACAAGGAAATAATCCCAGTACCATACGTAAAGAAACTTTGAACTGTTTCATAGAATAAACCAGGTTGGAAGAGACCTTCAGGATCATCGTGTCCAACCCATAACCCATATTGATGAAACAGAGGGCCCAGGTTATGGTCCTCAGTATTCACACATTTAGCCAAAAGGGTGTCTGAGTAGCCTTCCTGTGTTTTGGAGATAGATACACAGATGCACTAGATCAGGTTACTAACAAGAAGGGTCAGATTTTTCAAATACTAATGAGAACTCAAAGACAAGATCAGGAGGAAGAAGTGAAGTCAGATTTTATTAAAGCCAAGCTATGCCATGGGATAGAATAAATTGATTAAACCCCCTATCTTCAAAGCCTTTAAAAAAGGTATTTTAGTCCTTTCATTTTGAGTAACAGTGCAGCAGCATACTTATAGTGCTAACTCCCACAAATACAATCCTACTGCAGCTAATAAAACTCTCTCCCATGAAGCCTGCATTTTTCAAAAGTTGAAGTTTTTACATAATTCTGATCACATACATTCAATCCTTAAATAGAGAGGCCTGATAAAAAGGCTAATATAAAACCCACTTGTTTAGGGGGTGGACTAAACAAATCTAAAGTGAATGATGAATTTCACAAAAAGGTTAACAAGAGTGAACCAGTCTCAACCTTTACCAGAAATAGGTAACAACACTACAGAGTCAACCTGCAGTACTGAATACTTAGGACTTTTAATAGGAGAGAATAGAATATTCTATTGGGAGGGACCTGTAACAATCATCCAGTCCAACTGCCTGACCAGTTCAGGCTGACCAAGTTAAAGCACGTTATGGGAATCATCCACATGTCTCTTAAACACCAACAAGCTTGGAGCATTGACCACCACTCTATGAGGCCTGTTGCTATGCTTGACCACTGTCTTGATACAGAAATGCTGCCCAATGTCCAGTCAAAACCTCCCCTTGTACTACCTTGAACCATTCCCACACATCTTACCACCAAACACCAAGGAGACAAGATACATCATTCACATAAAATACTTCAGTAAATCTTATCAGTAAAAATTATTCTTTTTTCCACAAGTGAATGCAAAGTTCTAGGTAACTGAGAAAAATAAAGTATATGCTTTCTTACCAAAGCCAGGAACAGGCTAATCAATAAGGTAGCTAAGATGAAGACTGCGTAAGAAATCCAAACATGAATTCCAAGAGTGCCAGTGAGGTAACTGTGAATTTGCTGGAAAGGAGAAGACAACACTTAACTTCACACCTAACACTAGTTATGATTTATACTGCCATCACCATTACATAAGCTAATATCTAATTTAAAGTATTTGCACTGAAGTCTTCCCTTTCAAGCCACAGTCTCCTTTAAATGTCATACTGTAATTCTTTTGCTATCATTAAATCTTGGTTTTCTTTACCAAGTTGTTCATGTTAAAAGTTTTTTTTAAGCAAAGAATGCACACTTTCTGCTAAGGTACTCAGCACTGGAGATGCCATATATAATATTGCTGCAGATAAATCCAAGAGGAAGCCTTACAGCATATAGGAAAGTATCACAACATTCTTGAGCCTCATATTCTGTTAGAAAGTCACAACTATTGTGTGAGATGAAGCCATGGCATGAACCTGTGCATTTGCTCTTGTGGCCTCTGTTGTTGGAAGGAGACCACACAAATAGGTCATCCCAATAAAGACAGTCACAGCATCAACAAAATAAAAAAAGGTAACCTCACACAAACATTTCAGGCCCAAAAAAGTAACCCAGTCAGGTTAATAGCAAGCATCCTTTTACACCCATTTCACAGGCACACCATCAAGTGAAAAATATGTAACCTTAGGCAGAGTTTTATCCCCAGAACTACATCTGGGAACCAGAGTGGTGGATGTTTAAAAAGTTGCACAGTACCACAATAGGGACTTAAACCTGGGAACTCATTCTTGAACTGTAATTAAGCCATTTAGCTCTTGCCCAAGCTCTTTTAAAAACCAAAGTCACCCACTCTAAGCAGAAACTGAATAACTGATTTCACTTAGAAATTTAAGGAGAATAATCCAAAACAAATATTAAGACTTCTTTGAAACCGAAGTACAAACTCAATTGACTGAACCAAGCATCACATGGAATCAGATATTCTGGTAGGAAGTAAACTGTGATTATTAGATCTCTTCCAAGAGTATTTCCACTAGAAAACAAACCACAATCAACATTCACAAGAATTGTTTTGGGGTTTTTTGGTGTTGTGATATTTTTTCAATTTCAAAATTGAAAAAAAAAAAAAACAAACCCACAAACCACCACAAACAAAAAACCCTGCAATGTCAGAACAGCTTCCAACAGTTTTACAAGCACATGCAAGGTCAGCACAGCAAGAAAAATGAGGAAATGTACACTTGAAACATTTGAAGCCAAAAGCAAATTAAAGAAGGTTCCTTCCCAGATTATTTAGAATAGAAAAACAGAATAGAACAAAACCAGGTTGGAAGAGACCTTCGAGATCATCGTGTCCAACCTATCATCCAACACCACCTAATCAACTAAACCATGGAACCAAGCATCCTGTCAAGCCTCGCCCTGAACACCCCCAGCGACGGCGACCCCACCACCTCCTCAGGCAGCCCATTCCAGTGGGCAATCACTCTCTCTGTGTAAAACTTCCTCCTAACCTCCAGCCTAAACCTCCCCTGGCGCAGCCTGAGACTGTGCCCTCTTGTTCTGGTACTGGTTGCCTGGGAGAAGAGACCAACCTCTGCCTCACTACGACCTCCCTTCAGGTAGTTGTAGAGAGCAATAAGGTCACCCCTGAGTCTCCTCTTCTCCAGGCTAAACAACCCCAGCTCCCTCAGTCTCTCCTCATAGGGCTTGTGCTCCAAGCCCCTCACCAACTTTGTTGCCCTTCTCTGGACTCACTCCAGCAAGTCAACCTCCTTCCTAAACTGAGGGGCCCAGAACTGGACACAGGACTCAAGGTGCGGCCTAACCAGTGCAGTGTACAGGGGCAGAATGACCTCCCTGCTCCTGCTGGCCACACTGTTCCTGATGCAGGCCAGGATGCCATTGGCCCTCCTGGCTGCCTGGGCACACTGCAGGCTCATGTTCAGCCTACCATCAACCAGCACCCCCAGGTCCCTTTCCACCTGACTGCTCTCCAGCCACTCTGACCCCAGCCTGTAGCTCTGCATGGGGTTGTTGTGGCCAATGTGCAGAACCCGGCACTTGGATGTGTTCAATCTCATGCTGTTGGACTCTGCCCATCTGCCCAGCCTGTCGAGGTCCCTCTGCAGAGCCTCTCTACCCTCCAGCAGATCAACTCCTGCCCCCAGCTTGGTGTCGTCAGCAAATTTACTGATGATGGACTCAATACCCTCATCCAGATCATCAATAAAGATGTTGAAGAGCATGGGGCCCAGCACTGATCCTTGGGGCACACCACTAGTGACTGGCTGCCAGCTTTCAGGGAGGAAACTAAACAGACATCATCATACAGCAACCATGGAAGAGCCATGCCAAAAGGCCATAAAAAGTTAATATTACCCGGGGTGGGGTGTGGTGGTTTTAGACTATGCCTTTAAGTTTTTGTTACAGGTTTTGACCAGGAAAGTAGGAAAATATAAATAAATCACTATTGGGTGTGAAAAGGAAAACTAAAGATTCCATTTGCTTCATACTGAGCTGGTCTGGCAAAGTTAATGCTGGGGAGGAAACTTCAGCCCAACACATGGAGGGGGGAATAAATGGGGCAAAACAATAAAAAAGAATAAAATCAAAGATAGCTCGCACAGGAAACCTAACAATGGCAAGTTTTGTTTGATTCTGCGTTAATTATATGATTATAGGAAGCCATGTAAACTCTGTTCAAATTCTCTGCTACATTTCTTTTTTTGTAGCATGCTACAAATCTTAAGACCTTGTGCTACAATCAAATACAGTCTCTCAATTTTGGCTTGAAGATCTCAATAGAGAGTTGATTTCCTGAACAAAATTGGAAAGGTCTGAAAGTTCTCAGTATTTACATACTACAGAAAACTACAAAAAAGGATAGGTCCCAAAGGAAAGTGTTGTGAAATATTTTTAAGTTCAAAGCACACTTCAGTGGACACCAAGCATGTCTCCTTTATTTTTGGTAATAGCTGCCCAAATTTGTGTTCCTATATAAAAAGTATGGACAATTTGGAGTCCAGATACAGACAGTGTTATTGAAAAATAAAAGCACTACCCTCTCTTCTGATATGCAATGCATACAATAGACAGAAACTGCAGGAGAGCATTATTTACAACTCTGAAAACAAAACTTGGGATGTAATCTTTAGGAACAGTATTAAGTGAGAACCTGATAGATACTAAACACATTCCTGATGTTTATAAGCATTTTTGCAGCAGCTCTCAAAAAACAACTTTATCCTGTTAGCACACTTTGATATATTTAAAATGCTCTCTCAAGAAAGAATAGTAAGTATGCTCAGTATTGATGCTAACCTCTACCAGTTCTGACAATCTGATAGTGCTACAAAAATGTGTAGTGCAAAGGTACTATACACCCAATTGTAGTGGTTCGAAAGGAAAGGCTCTGCTTTCCCTCCCCCACTGAGAAAGGAGACCACGGCTAAACCCAGTCGGAGAAATGAGATTATATTTTACAAGGGAACAGATTCTATGTAACACAACAAATACAGGTATTTTACAGTATATACAGGAATATACAGCAAATGAACTCAACCAGAAACCAGACCCCCCACAGAGGGGGCTTCCCCCTGTGCCCCCTTCACCCCCCTACCTCCCTTCTCCCCCAAAAGAGGTAGAAGAAGAGACGAAAAGGGAGTTAGTACAGCAAGCGGAGGCCTATGCACAGGGAGTTAGTTCTTATCTTTTGGCAAGAAGCCCAGAAGCAGATCCAGCCGAAAGGGACAGCGAAAGAAGGAAGACTGAGAGTAAGTTCCCAACTCCCCTGGGTCCAATCTCTCCTCCCACAATCCTACCAATGAAATTCGTTTAGAATACCAAAATATTTTACAAACATTTAGCCAGTGTGCCCCTTTCTTAAAGGCACAGCGTCAAACGGTCACACCAATGTAAAGTACATGAAAGGAAAAATTAAGTCTCCTATGAGAATAATAAAAACACTCGGTTAGGCTTTGACTTCTAAACAGATTATACTTCTGAGCATAAAAAGGGACTACGGAACACACTACCACACAGTTACTTACCCTGATCCATTTAGAGAAGTGAAATAGCCCTGCCATGCCATGCATCCTACAAAACATAAAAATGGAAGAAACAGGTTCTAAGATGGAGAGGAGCTGAGATACGCAGCAAACTGTGCACAAACCAGAAAAAGACTCTACAGACATTCAGTTTGCAATTGTCAAAGGAAGCTATTTCAATTAAAACTTTAATCTGTATTTGTTTAAATCAGCTCAATGCAAAGCATTGAAACAGTGACTTGGTATTAATATAATATTTGAACACAATGAAGAAATAGAAGTTCCACAGTTTTACTCTGGCACAGTCAAAATCACTTTCCCAACTCACAGCAGCATGCAGCCCTGTAGCTTCATTACTGAGTATCCTGCAGCTCTTTGTCACTCACAAACGCTCACTGGATCTTTGATTTGAATTTACATGTAGCAGCTTTAGCCATAATGAAACATGGGTCATTCACATCTTTGGTTCATCCTTTACATGATGCAAGCATTCTACACTATTTCAAAGCAAATCCAATGCTCTGAAAACAGATTGTAATGTACTGTGCAAGTACTACACTGTTTCCAAAGGAGGAGACACTTGTTCCTTGAAAACAAATATAGAACTCCTTAAAGCTGAAGGATGCCCATCGAAAGTATCATGAAGTAATAATCTAGGTAAACATGCATTTGATTCCAATACTCAGCAGATAGTGAAGCTGACACTGTTTTGTGGCTGTACTTTCTTTCCTCTACATCATTTCAAGGATCATGTAAATAGGCTTTAGCAGACACAAAAGCAAATGCAGAAAAACTGCTTCACACGCTGAGACATAGGAAAGCAGGCTGTCAATACAGATTGCTTCTGCAAAGCCCACACGTCTAGGAAACAAAGGCTTTTTGTATTTAAGCTGTCAACATAGCACCCTTAATGAATAAAAACACATTTCTTTTTATTAAAAACAAAATATTACATTATAGAGGATGGAGACTTCCATCCTGCTATAGGCTCCACAGCTTCCCACTTTCTCTCTAAGACATAACTTTCAAGATCTTCCAGTGTCCAGGAGCCTCGGTATCTGCGAAATACTCCATCATGTGCACTAAAACAGAGAGCAATTTTATATTAAAAAAAAAATTCCATCAACATAGATATGCCTTAAACTCTACCTATGGTAAAAAAAACAAAACAAAAAAAGAAACAAACCAACCAAGCAAAACCCCCACAACCTCCCCCAGGCACATAGATTTGACTTGCTTAGGGAATGGAACACCTAAGCAATTTAAGCATTTTGAAACTTTAGTCCATGATGGAAGGTCTCAGTTTTCAAACAGCATGAGCTTTTGTTACTGATTAAAATTGCTGGTTGTCTTAAACATAAACCCATGTTACAGCAAAGTATACGAGGTTAACAACCAAACCATTTCTTAGAAATAGCTCAGAATTAAAACCATGACTGCATGTGTGTGTATATATATATCTGCATGACTCACAACACCATGACTTAATGAAGCATTCAATATTTCAAGTATGGTATCTTTTTATGGGAGAAGAGGTACAGCAAATGCCTTTTCTGATCCACTTTTAACAGTATTGATAACAGGTGAACTTAAAGTAACTCCAAAAGCAAAGACTCAGATAAGCACCTTATCATCTAATCAAAGTTCCAACAATAACCTGAACTGCAAACAAAAATCAGTATGCCTTTATTTTCCCTTATCTTTCAGTTACTGTTTAGAACAAGTGACAAGTAGGAGTCAACATTGATACTGAGTGAGTAGATGAACTCTAAGCAGTAAAAGAAGCAGTTCAAGTATTGGAAAATTTCTGTACTGTTTTGCATGTGACCTATGCAGTCAGTTACTCAAATGAGATATTTTAGTGACAACTTCTGTAAGGTCAAGGGAGTATTCACATATGGCCAGTTTCCACACATGCTATTAAACATCGTTTCCACACAAAAAAAGCACATCAATTTTATCCAGATACAAAGCCATTTGTAGGAGATATTTCCACCATAAATTAAAAACACATACTTACATTCATTAAGTACACTGAGTTCCTGATAAATACCTTAGAGACTGACAATTAAATAAGCCAATTGTTCATTACATCTTCCATGCCACTGTTCAAACAGGACAAGAAAAAGAAGTTCTGAAACACACACCTGTTTCTAGTATGACACACTTACTGGTAAATTGTAGGAAGTATTGTGACAAAGAAACGACCACTCAAACCTGGAAAAGGAAGAAAAAACCCAAACAAATCAACTGGTTAAGTAAACCTGAAATTTCTCAACATTCTGATCTATGCATAAATACCTAGAGCTGTATTTGTAGACTGGAGAACAGCAGACTGCACAGCTTTTAACATGGTTTTGCAAATACAGGTTAACAGTTTGTCTTCCTAAATGCTACAAAAATTAACAGGCACAAATACTGCTGACAAATTGAGGAAAGAAGATGAGCCTGAAAGAATGCCTACTCATTTTTCACGTGTATTCCCCATATCAATATTTGCACACAGATAAAGTTTTTGACTGGACCAAGCAATGTAGCCCTTCAACTACAACAAAAAGTCAAACAAATGATCCCTATTCCAGGATGTTGTGTGCTTTTGTCTGTGCACACTCATCCAGCTGACCTCTGTTTCATCTAGGAAGTTGGACCACTTACAATAATAGCAATGCTAACAACAGCTTACAAATTCGGCCCCTGATGTGAATTCATCCCTGGTTGATTTGAAACAATTTTGGAGTTGCCCATTTCAGACCTCAGATACCTGAAGTCATTACGTAAGTCTTCGTAGGTGCTTCTCTCCTTCTTCAATATAACCGACATACACTGCACAACCAGTCTGTTCTTACATCCCCTGGGAAGGCTGAATCTCTCTCAAACATGACTGTAGCAAGACAACGTTTTGGATGTTTTGGGCTCTTATCCTTTCTTTCCATGCAACATTCCCCTCTAGGTAAATATAAATGGTATGGCAACAGATTGGTAAGGCATTCTATTTATCAGTATCCTGTTCTGTACAACACTGCAAATAAGCCATGAGAATAAGTTTTTACACCATCCAGAAAGGTGGGTCATGTCAGAATTTTGAGTGTCAAACATAAAACAGCAGAAAGAACAAACACCACTTAAAAACAAGGCTTCAAGAGGCTGACTGGAATTAATCTCCATACTGAAGGTTAGTGTCTTACTGACTGGCAAATAATTTTTTTACAAGTATCACCCTAGACAGTGGCAACAAATTACAACTCATAGGACAGAAAAATATTTCAAATCATCAAAAAGCAGCTTGTGGAACAGAAGGTGTCTGAAGTTCTCTGGCCTTCGCCTTAGTACTGCTGTAAAGTAACAGGTTCACATGCTTCCAGCTTCACCACAAAAAAGGGTCAGCTGTGAAGCAAAAAGCTCCCCAACATCTCATCAGCAGGCTGTCTGTAGAACTCAATTACACTGTCAGGTGAAGGCATCACTATCCCCTTCAGCTTCCAAATAAGAGAGACCTCAGGGGGCACATGCCTCCCAACAAATCCTGCAAGCGAGAGGAAGAACTCACTTCAGTGCTTCATTACATTATTTACTATTCAATCAAACTTGAAGACTGCAGAAATCAGAAGTGTGCTACTAATGTTTGGTAAAAAAAAATAATAAATAATTACATTACAGCAGACTTCAGAAATTATCAGTTCCTAGACAGTCTAACTCTATTAGTTTGGCCTAAACTCCTCTAGCCAACATTTATCGTTCACAATGAAAACAGTAGAAAATGGTTACTTAACTTCTGCTTTTATAAAGTTATTTGACAAGCTTTTGGGGAAGCTAAGTTGTTATTCGGCTCTTAAATCAAAGATCTTTTGGCACCAGGAAGTTAGCTATGGAAAAGCAATGTAGCAATAGTTTCTGCCTTTAAAGACAAAGATCAGCAGTACTGAATAAAAGCAGGTGTATTTAAAAGTGTCAGTAATAATGCTTTTTCTGCCTTGAATCCCCCTATGGAATAGGCCAAAAAAGGGCTGTGGGCTTTTCAGATTTGCTTTTTCTGAAAATGTTTGAATTAAACCAAGCAAAAGTTACCACTTTTTCCATCAATACCCTTAGTTGCAGGGAGGAATACTGAAAGGAATGGGAAAGCAGCTGTAATTAACAAGTGGCTCAGGGACTGGTGCTACCGAAAGAATTTTGGGGTTTTTGATCTTGGGGAACTTTCTATGGCACCATGTCAGCTAGCACCAGATGGAGTACATCCACCCCAGAAGGGGAGAAAGATCTAGGAAGGGAGTTGGCAGGTCTCACTGACAGGGCTTTAAAATAGATTTGAAGGGGGAAAAGGGCTGAAACCAGTCCCCCCAGCCAGGAGTCTGAGGGTGGTAAGCTGGAGTCAGGGGTGAAACCAGAAGCCCAGCTAAAGTGTATGTGCAGCATGGGTAACAAGAGGAACTGGAAGCCTTGTTACAGCAGGAGAGTTATGATGGAGGTGCCATCACAGAAACGTGGTGGGACAACTCACATGACTGGAGCACTGTAATTGATGGCTACAGGCTCTTCAGGAGAGACAGGCAAGGGAGAAGGGGTGGAAAGGTGGCCCTGTACATCAGGGAGGCTCTAGATGCCATGGAACTAGAGATCAAGGACAATCAGGTTGAGTGCCTGTGGGTGAGAATTAGAGAGAAGACCAACAAGGCTGACATCCTGGTTGGAGTCTGTTATAGACCACCCAAGCAGGATGAAGAAGTTGATGAATTATTCTATATACAGCTAGAGGCTGTCTCAAGATGGCCAGACATTGTCCTTATGGGCGACTTTAACCTGCCTGATATCTGCTGAGAACTTAACACACAAAGATGAGGCAGACTAGAAGGGTTTTAGAGTGTATGGAAGATAGCTTCTTACCCCAGCTGCTGCATGAGCCTACCAGGGGCAAGGCTTTGCTGGACCTTCTTTTTACAAACAGAGAAGGGCTGGTGGAAGATGTGGTGGTTGGAGGCTGTCTGGGGTCCAGCGACTGTGAAATAATTGAGTTCTCAGTACGCAGACAAGAGGGGCAGCAACAAAACCTCTACTCTGCACGGTGGACTTCAGGTTACTTAAGGAACTAACTCAGAAGGTACTTTGGGAAACAGCCCTTAAAAACAAAGGGGTCCTGGAGGGCTGGAAATACTTCAAGAAAGATTTCTTGAAGGTGCAGGAACAGGCTGTGCCAATGTGCCATTAGATGAACCGCCAGGGCAGACGGCCAGCCTGGATGGGCAGTGAATTTCTAGGTGAATTAAGGGGGAAAAAAGAGGGTGTATCATCTTTGGATGAAAGGTGAGGCAACCCTTGAAATGTTTAGGGATGTTGCTAGGACATGCAGGAAAAAAATGAGAGAGGCAAAAGCCCATTTACAGCTTAGACTGGCCACTGCTGTGAAGGACAACAATAAAAAATCCTTCTTCAAATATATTAACAGCAAGAGGAGGGGCAAGGACAAACCGCCACTCCTTGGTGGACACAGCGGGGAACATAGTAACAAAAGATGAGGAAAAGGCAGAGGCACTTAACACTTACTTTGCCTCAATTTTTAATAGCAGGATAGGTGATCTTCTGGACAACTGGCCTCCTGAGCTGGCAGATGGAATCAGGGAACAGTATAACCCCCCTGTGATCCAGGAGGAAGTAGTTAAGAGACCTCCTTAGCCACTTGGATCCCCACACGTCCATCGGACTGGACAGGATCCATCCTAGGGTGCTGAGAGAGCTGGCAGATGAGCTGGCCAAGCCACTCTCCATCATTTTTCCATAGTCCTGGCTCACTGGAGAGGTCCCAGGTGACTGGAAGCTGGCCAACGTGATGCCCATCTACAAGAAGGGCCAGTTGGATGAGCCAGGGAATTACAGACCTGTCAGCCTGACCTCAGTGCCAGGCAAGACTATGGAACAGGTGATCTTGAGTGCAATCACACAGCACTTAAAAAGATGACCAAGGGATCAGGCCCAGCCAGCATGGATTTAGGAAGGGCAGGTCCTGCCTCACCAACCTGATCTCCTTCTATGATCAGGTAACCCTCCTGGTGGATGTGGGGCAGGCTGTGGATGTAGTCTACCTGGACTTCAGCAGACCTTTGACACCATACCCCACAGCAAACACCAGGCCAAGCGGTCACCCCATGGCTTGGACAGCAGCACTCCATGCTGGGTTAGGAGCTGGCTGGAGGGCCGAGCCCAGAGAGTGGTGGTGAATGGTGCCACATCCAGCTGGCAGCCAGTCACTAGTGGTGTCCCCCAGGGATCAGTACTGGGCCCCATGCTCTTTAATATCTTTACTGATGATCTGGATGAGGGGATTGAGTCCATCATCATTAAATTTGCAGATGACACCAAGCTGGGGGCAGGTGTTGATCTCTTAGAGGGTAAGCTGGTGAAGTTTAGGCTCGAGGTGAGGAGAAAGTTCTTCACAGACAGAGTTGTTAGCCATTGGAATGGGCTGCCCAGGGAGGTGGTGGAGTCACCATCCCTGGAGGTGTTCAAGTGCCATGGTTTAGTAGTCATGAGGTCTTGGGTGACAGGTTGGACTTGATGATCCTTGAGGTCTCTTCCAACCTTACTGATTCTATGTTTCTAGGAGAGCTCTGCAGAGGCAACAAAGCTGGTGAGAGGTCTGGAGCACAGCCCTATGAGGAGAGGCTTTGGGAGCTGGGGTTGCTTAGCCTGGAGAAGAGCAGGCTCAGGGGAGACCTTATTGCTATCTACAACTACCTGAAGGGAGGCTGTAGCCAGGTGGGGGTTGGTTTCTTTTCCCAGGCAACCAGCACCAGAACAAGAGGACACAGTCTCAAGCTGCAGCAGGGGAGGTTAGGCTGGATGTGAGGAAGAAGTTCTTCACAGAAAAAGTTATTGGCCATTGGAATGGGCTGCCCAGGGAGGTGGTGGAGTCACCATCACTGGAGGTGTTTAGGAAGAGACTGGATGGGGTGCTTGGTGCCATGGTTTAGTTGATTAGGTAGTGTTAGATGATAGTTTGGACTCAATCTCAAAGGTCTTTTCCTACCTGGTAAATTCTGTTCTAAAAAGGAAGTTGTCTTCATTTCAACCTTGTAGATTTTTGCTCTGTAATATTGTCATGAGAGGACAGGGAGATATAAAGTAAACAAAGCCACAAGTGTAACACTAGAATTAATCAAGCAGAAAGCACAGCTGCACAAGAAAAACTAGGTGGAGAGCAGTGAAGAACATAATAAACTTCAGAGAAGAGAAAGTCATGGGAAAACTGAAACAGACTCTGAAGTTCTTAGAAATGCTAGTCAGGCAAACTGAAAAAACAGATAGCTTAAATTTCTTTTACAAGTAGCCTATTGTAGAGCAAGCACCATGCTCTTGGAATACAAAATGTAAAATCTGTGTCCTAAATGCATCTAAGCATCCCCCAAACTTTAGTTGGAAGTTTGCTGCTTATCTAAAACGCCTCCATAAATTAGTAAAAACAGATGCAAGCCAGCTACAAGAAGGTAAGAACAGCAAATTGTTTTGGTGCATGCTTCATAGAGATGTGGACTAGCTAGTAGTTTAAACTTGAAATCCATTATGAAGTTAACAGCTAATCCAGAACAAGGGAAAAAAAAAACCCTTCAGTATTCACACCACTACCATCCCTCTCCCCAAAACCAAACCAACCCAAAGGTCTATAAATAAAGCTGCTTTCATCAAACCACAGGTAAATGTTGTGATTGGAAGCTTATGGCACCACAAGTATACAGGTCCTTGAGATCCAGAGGAGCTGCCAGTACTTGCTGCTGTAATTCTGAATCGTTCAATAGAAAAAGATGAGGAAAGGATAAGCACTTTGAGACTAGTACATCAAGTGACTGAGACATACTGTAAATCCATTAAGGCTCTGGCAGATTTGTTCTTTGGGCATCTGCTGCAATTAAACACCATAAACAGTTACTTTCTCCTGCAGGATTTGGGAGCACAGTTTTATGCAGCTCTGCACTCATCTAGTGATTTTCCCCTAATTTAATGCATTTTGACTGCTTTCAATTTGATGAGAACGTTACATAACCAAAGCTAATTAACATACCATTGTGCAAGGAAAAACAGGAGCTACAGAACTTAAGTACACCAATTGAAAGGAAGACTGAAGCATAAGCCTATAATAAAACCACCTCAATAACTTGGAAAGCTTCCCAAACAAGATCAAATACCTTCAAAACTACATCAGCACCAAAGGTTAAATCTGTAATAAATCTTTGTTTCCCAGTTTGAGTATTGATTAGTTTTAGAAGTGGCTACAGTTTTGAGGCTTTGTGCTTCACCGTGTATTGTGGATATATTATGCATGCTTAAGTACAAATTCATCACTTGGACTGCAAGTCCTTTGACTTGCACAAGACAAACATCTTCAGAGGTCAAGACTCTCAGCACATCTAAGGTCTTAAGAACCTGGCATCACAGTATCACAGTATAACCAAGGTTGGAAGAGACCCCAAGGATCATCAAGTCCAACCTGTCCCAACAGACCTCACAACTAGACCATGGCACCAAGTGCCACGTCCAATCCCCCCTTGAACACCTCTGGGGACAGTGACTCCACCACCTCCCTGGGCAGCCCATTCCAATGACGAATGACTCGCTCAGTGAAGAACTTTTTCCTCACCTTGAGTCAGCAGTCAGAAAAAACTTAGACCAAAACATATCAAGCACCTGACCCGTTCAGGTGCCAGTACTTTCATTCAAGTTCTTGACCAGGCAGAATACTTGACATCCTGACCTTTTTATTTTTACAGCCTTACTTCTGAAAGTGCATTTCCCAATTACAGTCACATCCAAATGCCAATTTCAAGATTGAAATCTTTTTATTTGAACACTGCATAATTAAAATAATCTTGTCTAATTAGAAGAGAATAAAATGACAGGATTATAATGGATTCCCATTTGTAGTCTTAACTCCACATTAACCACTGTTTTGTTAATGTGCAGAAACTGACTTGGCACAACAAAATTTAAATATTCAAACTCACCTGTTTAATAAACTACTAATTATTAGTACCGGTGCTAACACTGATACCAGAAAGCTGCTGTTGTGAGGGTCTGTGTTTTTATATACTTAAGCTCTGAACAAGAGACTAGCCTACACAAGGTCTAGAAGAGCAGGACATCATCTTGAGAACTTACATTGCTCTGAGACCAGAGTCTAAGCAATTTAACTACTATTAACCTGATAAAGCTAACTTGTTCTGCATGTTTTTTAATAATAAAATGAATGTTTTCCACAGACTTTATAAAGGGGGAAATTAAAATAAAAGATATCAGTAAAGCTTAGCCTTTTTATTTTAGTAACATCTCTTCCAAACTCTCAGTCTGACACTGCTGATAAAATCTTACCCTCTCAAAGCCAACAGAAGCATGAAGCGTTCTCAAGTGATGCAGAGGGTTAAACAATATTGGTACTGCTTACACAAACACATTCAAAACTTTGAAGGGAGGCACTAAAGGAATGAATAGATGGTATTCATGCTTCTGTGAATATTTAGGAAACTTTCTGTAAACACATTTGCATACATGCAACACCAACAAAGCAACAATGATGCCTATACTTTAAAGCACCACTATAGTTAAACAAGACAATAAAACAGCAACATGATGGAAACAGTTAAGAACTTATTTAAAGCAGGCTCACATAGTGACAATCCTACCATACGCTGAATCTCTTGGTAACTGCAAGCTACAGAACTGGATTCTCCCAAGCAACCAGCACCAGAACAAGAGGACACAGTCTCAAACTGTGCCAAGGGAAGCTTAGGCTCGAGGTGAGGAGAAAGTTCTTCACAGAAAGAGTTGCTTGCCATTGGAATGGGCTGCCCAGGGAGGTGGTGGAGTCACCATCCCTGGAGGTGTTCAAAAAGGGATTGGACATGGCACTTGAAGCCATGGTTTAGTAGTCATGAGGTGTTGGGCAACAGGTTGGACTTGATCTCTGAGATCTTTTCCAACCTTATTGATTCTATGAGTTCTTCTGCAGACAGTTTGAAGGAGAGAGCAGTGAAACAGGAAACAGCTTTCAGTGAAGGGGATTAAAATAGAGAATAAGGCACTTTTAATAATGTATTAAGTAAATTCACTCCCCAAATTCTTTAATCCTTCAAACTGAGTTTATGAACTTAGGGTTACAGATGTGAGCTATACAGAGAAACAGAATGTGGATAATGTTTTTTTATTTAGAAACCTCTTGTCTGACTTGGATGGTATCCCAGGTGCTCCAGTAAAACAACACACATACTCAGATACTAAGTGGTACTTACATTGAATAATTCCTTTAAATAAAAACTTATTTCATACTATACCTGGTTCTTGAGTGACATCCACCTTTCCCACAGTGATATCTAGATGTTCACTTTCCTTTGCAAAACTCTCCCATGTCGATTCAATCTGTTTACAAGCTGGACACCAAGGAGCATAGCTAAAGGAGAAAAGACAGGTTAAATATATTAATATTCTTACACTTGCAGACACATTCAAATTGATTTTCTGTACAGAGAAAATACAAACACATTAATCACACAGGAAAAAACACACTACAGTTTTTCTTAAATCTATTGAATAGAAAAGCCAAGTAGTTTTGTATCAATCTCTACATTCCTCCTCATGTCATTAAAGCAACAACAAATCTCCATAGATTTGAGTTAGTCAAATTTCTCAAAGGTAGTTTCTCACAGAAGAGGTAGAATCAAGTTTACTCTGAGTGTTTTATGGTAGCCTTGAAACCTAAGTATTTTTTAAAAGGATAACATGTCATTTGGAAGTTAAAAGACCACAATATTAAAATATGTGCTGTATTTTACAGGACTAGAAATGTATGGGTTTAAGTAAGAAAACTAATACTGGGGGGGTTTTGAATCAACATAACTCCATGTGAGACTATCTGAAAACAGTACATAAATCCTATCCAGCCAAGAAACAACCTCTAAGTGTCTTTTGTAAAGATTCTGGAAGCAGTCACACATGCAGAGCTACTTCCCATTGTGGTGCTGGCAAATAGAGGGCTTTTAGTAATAGTCTGACACTTCAGAAAGGCTGTATTTTATTACAGTAGCTTGACTGACAAGTAAGAAACTGGACACACCCATCAGATAATGCTGTTGGTGTTGCTCTAAAGACAGAAGTCAAGCATTTCCTAAATCTAGGTTCTCTAGACAAACTCATGTCATGAGATTTTTTTAGCCTAAGGTACTACCTGATTTTGAAACAGAAATCTGCCCCACATCAAGATTTGTGTTTACATTTTACATTCATGAGCCTCTCTTCTAAATGAAATTAAGTGGAATATTCAATAGACATGGTTATCGGTCAAAAGACTATAAACTTTTTCTTAAGCTCAAAAAAGCATTAAAAATCGCTCCTATCAGAGTCTGGCAGTGACAGAACATAACACTAAACTTCAACATAAGCCTTATTTCTTGGCTTCTTAGTTTTGATTACCAGTATTGAATGTGGGATGGCAACAATAATATACGATGCTATAAGATCAAATCATTCCCACTGAACATTGGCACAATCAAGACTGAAATATTTGCTTTACATCCCTCAAATGACATGTTCAGTTTTTTGCCAGCCAGGAAACACCCTGTGCCCACATATACAAGAAAGAACTTGCAATTGGTATCAAATTTTTTCAAGAGTTAGCACTGCTGTTTACTTCATCATTGCCAATTTCTGAGGCACTAAGGAGTGCCTCCTGAAAATAAAAACACTTGATTGTCAAAGCCTCATTGTGCTTCTCTCCAGTCTTAAAACACTTCTCCTTACACTTTGTCTTGTATCTTTTGGTAAGATACAAGAGTAAGATACTTCACACTTGGGTCCCCTTTATCAAAAGTTTCAAAGAACATTTTGCACTCTGAAGATATTAGGTCAAAAGGAGTGACTTTACTTCAATGCAAGCCTCTAACAAATGCATTAGAACTGTGCTGTTTCTACAGCAGTCACACTACAACTACTATCCTTATATTCCTCACCCCCAAAAAGACAATCAGATCATACAATCATTAAGGTTGGGAAAGACATTGACAATCAAAAACCAACCATCAGCCTAACATCACCATGCCTACTAAGCCATGTCCCAAAGTGCCATGTCTATGCTTTTTTATTTTAACACTTCCAGGGTTGATGACTCCACCAATTCCCCAGGTAGCCTGTTCTAATGCTTGACTAGCCCTTCAGTAAAGAAATTTTTCCCAATGTCTAATCTAAACCTTCCCTGGCACAATCTGAGGCCACATCCTCTTGTCGTATCGCTCCTTTGAGGTAATTGTAGAAAGCAATGAGGTCTCCTCTAAGCCTCCTCTTCTCCAGATTAAACAATCCCAGTTCCTTCAACTGCTCCTCATACAGCTTGTTCTCCAGACCCTTCACCAGCCTCGATGTCCTTCTCTGGAAACACTCCAGCACCTCCGGAGTCCTTCTTGTAGTGAGGGACCCAAAACTGAACATAGTATTCAAGACCAAGTACAGGGGCACCATCACTTCCTTACTCCTCCTGGCCACACTATTTCTGGTACAGATCAAGGTGCTGTTGGCCTTCTTGGCCACCTGAGCACATTACTGGCAGAGTTCAGCTGGCTGTCAACCAGCACCCCCAGGCCCTTTTCTGATGGGCAACTTTCCAGCCACTCTGCCCCAAGCCTGCAGCATTGCATGGGACTGTTGTGACCCAACTGCTGAGAAGTGTGCTGTGAAACCAGTCTTTGTTGCTTCCATCATGTCACAAGATCCAAGACCAGGTCACTTAAAGCAGATGTAACATCATTTTTGTCTCCACAGACAGACTGAGAAATAATTAGCACTTCATCAACACCACCAGATTTAGTGCTTTTACTCCTCTATTTTCTCCCTTTGCACTAGGGGGTACCTTTAGCTGTTAACTTGTTTCCACTGTGCCCTGTGCCTTAAAGTGTGCAAAGAAATAGCAATTGGGTCTTTCCAATTTAAAAATCTAAGTCCACTAGAATCTAAATCAAGACCTGGGCAGTTGGTTAAGGAAAATAAGCTCAGTAGTCTGTTGCACACTCAAAAGCAATTTATTGATCTCCATTATCTAAAAATTAGATTGAAAAAACCATGCAACTACAAATTACACGTTGCCAAGTTATTCACCACAAGCAGGTAACACACATCTCTTAACACACACAGTAAAGTATCACCAAACCTCTTGACTGGAGCAAAGTCTTACCAATTAAATATCTGCATTCCATCAACAATGCAACTAAGATCTACTGGTGAGATCCAGTGCAAGAACAATTTCGACATGCCAGAACTGTTTCAAAATAGCCATGTGTTTTCTAGTTCCTACTCCAATCCATTACGATAACCGAAGCTTTTTCAGAGGGCATAAAGGAGGTTATCCAAAAGCAAAATTTCAAGCTCTTAAGTCAAAAGCAAAGTCGCTGATCTACAGAATAAAGTATTTCAACTTTTAAATACCAGCAGCTTCACTGATAGCCACAGTACCATAAATAAATAAATACTGAAGGTAAAACCAGTTTGAGCAAACATGCCATTCAGTCATGTCTCTACAGAGTTGATCAGTAAACACAGAATGACTTCACAAGGATTTACTGATACAACTTCCAACTCCAAGTCACTAACTTCTCTCCTTAGTAACTGCATGGCTAGGGAATTCACCATTTTGAAGTGAATGTAACTGACTCCTTTTAGCTGCTTTTTCTCTATCATTATGGGTAACTGTCATCATTGAACATCTGTAACCTTGAATACCATTCTACGCTTTGCTCTGATGGCAATTTCACAAAGTTACAAGAATCCAGGAAAAATGGGGAAACTGCCTATGGATATGGGCATGGGAGGACTTGCTGAAGAGAAAACACTAGAACAGGCAAGACAGGAGTTTCCCCATTTAGTTAGTTATTTCTCAGTTCAAGACATTCAATTTTTATAAAAGGTACTGCTTAAACCAAGTTATTTGCTGGATTTCAGATTGAGAGAACTATTAGAGATGCAAATGTTGAGACTGTCCCTAACAGAATAGTAAAAATAGTATCAGGATGAAGTATTTATTACTTTTTTTTTGTTTATATATTTCTGCCTTATTGCTACAGATGTCATAAACATACAAAAAAAAGATGACTCTGTCCAGTGTCTTTAGGTGATACCTTAAAACTACCACTTGATTCATTCATGTTTCTAAATTCATACATGTTTCTAAATAAGTCTTGAGTCAGCTTTCTAATTTCATGGCTAAGCTTCAGAAGGTCAATGACAAATTTTGCCAGCTTTTCAAGTGAGCAGGTGGTAGCCAAAGATACAAAAGGTAGCCCCTGTAATCTACAAAAACATATCACAATAGTACACTCTGGAAGCTGACAAGAAGTTTCCTATAGTGTGCCAACACCCTTCCTAAACAGACAAGCAAGAGCTCTGCAAAGGTTTAACAAGTTGTGTGCTTTTTTTGTTGTTTGGGTGGGTTTTGTACATACTGCCAAAGCCCCATCTACCCCCAAAGAGCAAACAGGTTTCTTCCCAGGGTTCTCCTGCCAAGTTTCACTGCAATACTTGACATCCCAAATGGGCTTCTTGAAATGACAATACAACCAGGCATCATTCTGGGGAATTTGTTACAGGGTGCAAGCTCAACCTTATAAATGCCCATTCTCCTGTATTTACCTCAGTAACCTGACATGCATCTCATTTCCAACAATACCTGAGTGAAAGGGAAAAATGTAACTGCATAAGATGGTGGTGTGGCACACCAGAAGCCAAACAAATTGTATTCTCCAAGGTAACACTTCAAATGCACTACTTCTACAGCTCAACAATGAAATGCCTTTTAAATTTCCAAGAGCAAGATGAGAAGCAAAGTAGGGTATATTGTCATTATTCCACTTTCTAGTTTCAGAACTAAGAAAAGGATAAAAATACAATCTGCAATTAAAACAAACCATCCAAACCTTTCAAAGGATAAATAGTTTTTTAAATAGAAAGCAGATCAATCTCTGAGAAATTATGTGAAATCTTCTAGAACTTCAGCAGATTAGGTTCCATCATTCTACATAGAAAGGGACAAAGTAATAAGAGTAAAGCATCTGCTGCCAATTATATTTCAGTTTCACAAGAACATGACAAACAAAAGCCTGGATACAAACAAATCAAGCACTCTCAAAACTGACAGAGAATTCCCAGTTTTCTTGAACTCTCAGTCTAACTTACAGTAATTGTTGTATTATTCATTAAATTCTTCACAAGTTTATTTACACAAAGTGTTTCAAGCCAGCTGCTTAGAAACATAAAACCATGTACCAAAACATTCAGCTACATTTTTAGCACGCTCCCTTGAAACTACAGACAAAAGCACTGATGAGAGGACCAAATCCATCTGACAACCTGGCCCACTAAAAAGCAGGGCAATGTTTAACAACAAATGACAATGAGAAAATAAAGTATGACCCTACACTACACGTAAGCTATCATAAGCTAGCCTTGAAAACATGACTACTATTAGCACTATTCTCCTGATTTTCACTTGGCTAGAATTAAAATAGAAAATTAAGACGTTCATTTTCAGTACACACAGCACAGCTGAAACAAACAGGAACAAAAATTTCTAACACCCTGTGTCAGAACTAAATTAGGGATTTTCCCAATGAGCAAGTACATAAAGTACTGCAGGCATGACAGTAGCATATAGTTTCATTTGTAACCAGAGGCACAAAGACAAGTTTTGTTGGGACATTTTGTTTTAATCTACTTCAAAAAGAAGGGGACGTTAAATTAAGATCAGCCAAGCTTGCAACAAGCCACATTTACAAAAGCAAAATGCACTTCCAAATAAACAGACCACGAACTAGTTTTCTATATTCCTAGCAGACACAATATTAAAGACAAAAAGGAAACACACATTAATTAATCATTATTTTACAGCTACAGAATGGAAATAAGTCAATAGGGAAACCTTTTAAAAAAATTAATTCCAGCATCACACTCACAGCACTTCAGAGAGGATTCGTGTGTTGAGATAGTAACAATAAGCAAGAAGTGTTGCAATTTCTGTTAAAGTTATCCAGAACATTTTCATCAATGAAATGCAACAGTGCTTCCACTGTCTGCAATTTTGCCAGCTATGAATAATCAAATACTTACAAACAGGCAGCCAAGTACACACACATTAGCTAGGAAGGATGAAGGGGGGGAAAAAAACAAACCTATTTCCACTACAAATCCCACCCACAGGTAATTACTAGATTTACATTTCCCCATTTGTGCACCTGAGAACAAAACCAAAGTGGTACCACTCGCAGCAAAGCCGTTTTCAAAGCATCAGTGTCAACCCAGACTGAGGTCAAACATAAGCAGGTAGGTGCCCAGGCAACTGGCTGCAGAGAGTGCGCGAGCCTGGTACTTGAAATGGAGGGTAGTGGAGATAACACCTGCATTAGGTGTGAGCAGATTGACTATCTCCTTAACCTAGTGGCTGAATTGAAGGAGGAAGTTACTAGACTTAGGACTGTAAGGGAATGTAAAAGGGAGTTGAACTTGAATAATCAGGCTCTGCAGGCTCCCCTAGCAGAGGCAGGTGACCCAAAAAGCAGCACGGAATGGATACAGGTCCCTCTTAGGAGACGTAAAGTAAAATCCCCACACCTCCCCTCATTCCCCACTGCTCTTGCAAAACAAATATGGGGCACTGGAAGTTGAGGGTAAGGCGATTCTGATGGCAGAAGACACACCATCTGAGGTGTTGCCTAAGGCAAAACAGCCTGCCCCCAGCATCAGGACTTGTTCCCTCAGAAAAAAAAAAAAAAAAGAGGGTAATTGTTATTGATGATTCCCTCCTGAGGGGAACAGAGGGCCCCATATGTTGGCCAGATCCTTCCCACAGGGAAGCCCGCTGCCTCCCTGGGGCCCAGGTCAGGGATGTTACCAGAAGGCTTCCTAGCCTGGTACAGTCCTCCGATTACTATCCCTTAATAGTTATGCAGTTAGGGAACGCTGATGTTGCAACCAGAGGTCCCAAGGCAATCAAAAAGCGCTTCAAGACTCTGGGAAAACTGGTTGAGGGGTCAGGGGTACAGGTAATTTTTTCATCAATATCCTTAGTTGGAAGGACTAATGAAAGGAACAGGAAAGCAGGTGTAATTAACAAGTGGCTCAGAGGCTGGTGCTACCAAAAGAATTTTGGGTTTCTTTGATCATGGGGAAATTTCTATGGCACCAGGTCCGTTAGCAACAAATGGAGTACATCCATCTCAGAGGGGGAGAAAGATCTTAATGCATGAGAATGGCCTATCCCCCAAAAGGGAAAAAGGTTCTAGGAAGGGAGTTGGCAGGTCTCATTGACAGGGCTTTAAACTAGATTTGAAGGGGGAAGGGGCTGAAACCAGTCCCCCCAGACAGGAGTCTGGGGGTGGTAAGCTGGAGTGCACTCTGCACTGGGTCAGGAACTGGCTGCAGGGCCAAGCCCAGGGTGTGGTGGTGAATGGTGCCACATCCAGCTGGCAGCCAGTCACTAATGGTGTTCCCCAGGGATCAGTGCTGGGCCCCATGCTCTTTAACGTCTTTTTCGATGAGGGGATTGAGTCCATCAAGAGTAAATTCGCAGGTGACACCAAGCTGGGGGCAGGTGTGGATCTGTTAGAGGGTAGGAGAGCTCTGCAGAGGGACCTTGATGCACTGGACAGATGGGCAGAGTCCAAGGGCATGAAATTTAACACATCTAAGTGCCGGGTTCTACACATTGGCCACGACAATAACCCCATGCAGTGCTCCAGGCTGGGGTCAGAGTGGCTGGAGATCAGCCAGGCAGAGGGGGACCTGGGGGTACTTGTTGATGGTAGGCTGAACATGAATCAGCAGTGTGCCCAGGCAGCCAGGAGGGCCAATGGCATCCTGGCCTGGATCAGGAACAGTGTGGCCAGCAGGAGCAGGGAAGTCATTCTGCCCCTGTACTCAGCACTGGTTAGGCCACACCTGGAGTACTGTGTCCAGTTCTGGACTCCTCAGTTTAGGAAAGATCTTGAGTTCCTGGAACGTGTCCAGAGAAGGGCAACAAAGCTGGTGAAGGGTTTGGAGCACAAGCCCTATGAGGAGAGATTGAGGGAGCTGGGGTTGCTTAGCCTGGAGAAGAGCAGACTCAGGGGAGACCTTATTGCTCTCTACATCTACCTGAAGGGAGGTTGTAGCCAGGTGGGGGTTGGTCTCTTCTCCTGGGCAGCCAGCACCAGAACAAGAGGACACAGTCTCAAGCTGCACCAGGGGAGGTTTAGTCTGGATGTTAGGAAGTAGTTTTTCACAGAAAGAGTGATTTGCCATTGGAATGGGCTGCCCAGGGAGGTGGTGGAGTCACCATCACTAGAGGTGTTTAGGAAGAGCCTGGATGGGGCACTTGGTGCCATGGTTTAGTTGATTAGATAAAAATATAAGTATGACTTAGAAAACAAAGTTGTTCTTAACAAACAGGAGCTTCTTTGAGCAAATGAGGTTTGGTTGAACAATGTTGTAGTTTTGCCGCACAGAACGGGAGGAATCAATGAACTGACATACTGAACTCCTGTCCAGATCACCATCTCTAAACCACATAAAAATCAGAAGCCGAAAATCCATCAGCATGAAAACAGCTGATATAATCATAAGAAATCAATGCTAGACCTCAAACTCCTGTTTCCACAGGACTGGCAATCTCAATCTATAATTCAGGACCAGCAGCACCATCAGCATCTTCAACAAAGACAAAGCTTCCTTCTCAGAAAAGCGGAAAGCCATAGAAATGTACTAGGATGTGGCACAAAGAACCAAGGTCTTTCACACATCAAAAGAGTGCACATAAAAGTAGCTCTACCTTAATCAACACAGACGCATGTACCACATACAGCAAGGACTAAAGCTAACTTGGCCACCTTTGCTATTGTCTGCTACCTGTCACTACAAACCAAAGAGTAAAGTTTCCAGTGGAGTAAAGACTCCAATGATTTTAACTATTCACTATCCAAACCACTTCTGATTTCAGCCAGTTTCTCTCCCCTTTACTCCTCAAGGGCATGCACAAATAATCAATTTTTTTCTCTTAAAAGTAGAAACTTTCAGTCACTATAAATTACCTTTTTCTCCTTAAGATTCACAACTTGTGTATAAATCAGTAACTTTCATAGAACAACTTCCACATAGGCAGACTAAAATGTCAGAATTTGAGAATTTAAAGCAAATTTACTTTCTGCCACTCCAAAAATCACCTCTTCCCACAACTTTTAGAACACAAGAAATGAAAAGGGGAAAAAAACTCAAAATGCAACTCAAATCCTTAGGCACAACAGTGGGTATCCCTGGCTCTTTCAGTCAGCTATTTCGAATTGTTCCCATCCATTCACTAAGAACAGGTGTCAAGCAGGATCCTGAGCAGAAAAGGCTACAAGGAAGTGATAGTCCCTCCCCTGGGACCAAAGATAACTCAAACTTAGCACTAAAACAAAATGTAAAGCTGCTGGCTAAATATTTATGAGGAAACATGAATTCTGATATTCATTTCATCTGGTTCATCTCACAGGCTACCCAGTGTATTTCAAACTGCTCAAACTGAAGCATTTCCACAGAAGAGTAGCATACGTGCCACAATAAAATACAATTTCAAAGCTGCACAGCACACATATCACATGAGCATAAAGCTGGCAAACTATATTTTTAACTGCTATCAAAACCAACACAAAACCAACCAAACAAAAAAATCCCAACCCACACACCTCAAGTTCCTTTCCTGCCTTTCAAATACAAGCAGGTGAGCTAGCCTCCAAGAATATTATGTGCACTTCAAGAGCTGTGTCATGTCACAAATGAAGCCACGACACCACTGTACTACAGTTAATTAAAAGCATTTAAAAGCCCAGCCCAAAACAGGCAAACCAGGATAAAGCAACCACAGCACTTTAAAAGTTAAAGAAATCTGATGCATCTCCCTTCAACAAGAACTCTGGAGCAAGGTGGCTGGAAGTGAGGGCGTTCCAGGATATTATGTAACTCCACACTAGGAACCTACTCTTGCTAAATATTACCTACCAAACTCAGCCTTCCTAGCTTGTACAGAAACCAGCGACAGTTCCAAGCGGGTAAGGAGTGCACGGTACAGTGCCTGACGCTGTATTCCCTAGGTGATAGTTGTCTTGAATAACATCGCTCAAACGCCCACTTGAAATGTGCCCAACTTAACCGTAGGGCACTCGGGCGCATTCTGCCTGCACACGGCTAAAACCCTAAGTAAAACGACTTTTATCACCTCAAGTAAGATGACCGTGTATCTACAGGCTCTGGACAGAGAACGCTTGGTAGAAGAGAGGATCATAAGCATTTCGTGGATCTTCCTGGACGCCGCTTGGCCACCTTCTCCCGTTCCCTCCCTCCCTCTTCCTTCCCGCCCACCCAACAGCAGGCCAGCCATTGCAGGGGCGGGGAAGGTGCACGGCGCCTGGGAAGGTCGGCACCGCTCAACCTTTCTGCCCCGGCTGGGGCAGGCGTTACCAGCCATGCCCGCTTGCCTGGACAAGCTCCGAGCTGGGGCTGGGAGATGGGAATACTACCACCACCACCCCCCACCCCCCCATCCCGGCACGTAGCCTCTGAGGCGGGTGGGAAAGTGGCCGTTACTCACAACTCCAACATCCACTGGCCCTGCAACACCAGGCTCCAGTTAGAGCCGCCCAGTACTTGCACACGGCTCCGCGACTCGCCGGGGCTGCATGCCTGGGAGAAGAAGAAAGAGGCGGCGTCAGGACGCAGTACCAGGAGCAGAGCGGACGCACTGCCGAGAAAGAGCCACCAGCCACCCCAGCAGCCCGCCGCCATGTTCAACCCGCCCGCCCCAGGAAGTGAGGGGGCGAGCGGCCGCCGCGGGGGCGGGGCCTGCGCCCGAAGGCGCGCGCGGCGAGGTGACTGGGCAGGAGGCGTTGGGCGCGAGTTGGCGGGGGCGGGCTGCCGCGAGCCCTTGTCCCGGGCCCAGAGCGAGTTGGAAACCCTCGCACTGCTCCGAGTGTGGCCGTAGAGTAAGTGCTCCGGCCCCGCCACGGTAATGGCTTCAGTGAACTCGATCGTATTTAGGAGTCTTCCACGTGCTGGGACCCCTATAATGGGCTGCTGTATTTAAGGTGCTACGTTACGAGCGCTGAGTCAAAAACGATAATAATTTCATTGCGCTGTTGCTAGCTACCACCCCTGTTGGGCTGCCCTGCGGCAGCATGTTTAATGAAGTGTCTACTGTGGCCCCGAAGGACTGCCTACCCTAGGCAGACAGCCTGTCTATCCCAGTACGTTGTTTAGGCCATCCCAAACACAGGACATGCTACTTCCTTAGTTACCCAGGTAAATTGACGAGAAAAATTAAAAGATCACTGTGCAGATCTGAGCTGCCTCCCTGGATGATAAGGAAATTAGTTCTTGCATGGCTGGAAATTATCTTGACTTGCAACAACTTGTCTTAAAAGGCTTTTCTAACCATTACTGCAATGGTTGATAAGGCCTATTGTTAAGACAGTCACACTTTCCCTTCAAGAACAGGGAACAGTAGGATTTGCCAGGTCTGGATTTTGTCAGATTTTTGTCAGATTTTGACAGTTTGTTTTATGAGGCTCCTTTACATTACTCCAATATTTCTCCATAGGAATCTGGGTTTTAATCAAACTGTTCCTTAAAGTCTGAGTATATTTCTAGCCTTTATTGACTCTATGAACTCAGCATTAGCACCTGGGGGCAGAAGTAAAAGATTGCTCCAAATCAGGAGGAGTTTATTAGCAGCTGTGGTCTTCCACTCTCCCTCCTTCCTTCTGAGCAGAGAGATAGGCCTGCCATGGCACCGTTCACACTATGAAGAAATGAAACAGGGAGCCATTTCCCTCATTTGCTACTTCTCAAGAGTAAGTCACTTCTCCCAATGACTCAATTATATTATCTCTTTGCTAGGTATTCAAATAGTACCCATCATTATCAAAGAAGATTTTTGTTGACAACTTCCCAGTATTGTGGAGATCCCTGCCTTTCTGAGCTGTAAGCTTCTTGGCAGCTGAGGGTCAAGTAGGTAAGAGCCTTACAGAACAGATGTGTTTGCTAATATCTTCCAAGTAATACACATAGACTGAACCAAAAATCTCTATATTACAATTTTTTTAGAGCTTTAGCTACTCTTGCAGTTTTAAAAATAAATATATAAGTAAACATTTATCTAATTTCTCAGTACCTTTCCTGAAGGGAGGGAGAGTTTGAAAACTGGATATGGTATTTTAGCAATGGTTCTGAGATATGTAGTGAAAACTGAAAAATACAGCAGTAGAAATTATTTGAGAAGACACACACTTGGCTGAAGTACCTCTGTGAGGAAATAGTATAGAGAGAACATTTTTTTCTACTGCTCAGTAAGAACTGGGGCAACACACTAGTTTTTCTGTAGATTGATTGAAGGAGAGAGGAAGTGGTTGGCCAAAACCCAGAAAGGTTTGATATCTGGTGGTCCCAAGTGAGTAGAGTTTATGTGACAAAGAGCAATGTGCAAAATGGAAGGCTGAGGAAAATTTTGTTGTGTGGTAGAAGTTGTTATATTTGTGTCCTCAAAACCATGCAAATTAAGGGGGTGGCAAAACAAATCTCCATGAAGTGACTGAGAAGGAACATGTAAAATGATGGCTCCTGGTATGTAGGAGTGTTCCTGTGAATTCAAAAGGACTGGGAAAAAAAAGTCTTGAGGATGAAAAGAGCAAAAGACTTGCTTTATAAGTAATTTCTGTTCATATTCAATGTAGAAGGGTTTGCAGTTCAGGCAAAGTCCACTTAGGAACAAAGGAGAGTTGCCTTCAGTCCTGAAACAGAACACAATGTTCCTAAAACGGGAGACATGTCACACTGCTGCTAATCCCTCTGAAGTAGGACAGGCTGGCAAAGATGGAGAGGATACACCTCATTTGAACCTGGTTAAGAGCATGAGATGGGAAACTGATAAAAAGAGAAAACAGAGGGCCACTGAGAGAAGACAACTCTCTGGGATAGACTATTTATTGCTTTTGTGATTGTTTCAGTTGTTCAGACCTATACAAAATTTACTCTTCTTTACCTTCACTGGGCTTCTTTTTTGTGTACATCTTCAACTTTTACCCTATTTATGTGTCTTGTTCTGCTGGCTTTGCATAGAGTTCAAGGGTTATCGTTTTTCACCTGCCATGCTCCCACTGATGTCACAGACAATGTTTAGAAATCAAACCATCAGTTTAGGTTTCAGCAGCTGTTGATGGAAGCATATCCTTAACCACAGTTAAGTTTTGGGCAGAATTTGGAAAAACAGATTTATAAGTTCACTTCTGAAGCTGTTTGTTTTAATGTTGATTATGAAATGGAACGTTCAGCTGCAGTATGGAAGGAACAAGTAAGTGGGGTGGGCCTGAATGGAGTGATGCCAACAACATACTCTTCTGTTCTGTGATACCGCCAGGATTCAAGTCACAACTATTTATGTACCTTGGTAACCAGTCCTTGCTGTGTGCAGAGGGCAGCACCAAAATACATGGTTTCCTAGACTTCCCTAGCTGTAATTTCAGTATTTCTCTTAAAGGACGTGAGCAAGACTATGCGTTGTCATCCATAAATGTTTTCTGTGTCATTATATTCATTGAACTAAAATTTAGCCTCCTGTCACTTTGGCTTTCCACTGGAAAAAGAAGGGAATTAAAAACTGGTTGACTTTAGGTGTGTGTTATAAAGTATATAGTTAGAAAACTTTTTTTTTTCCTGTAAGTTTGTTTTTCATAGGTTTATTTTCTACTTCATTAAAGGTAGCCCAATTTTAGTTTGTATGGGTCTCTTGTTAAAAAGAATGGTATTCTAGCATTCTTGATGTGTTTTCTTTCACTGTGTGCCATGATGGATCCACGAGACTGCCTACAGTAGAATAAATTATTGTAACACTCATTTACCTAGAACATGCCTAATATCACAGTATCACAGTATCACAGTAACTAAGGTTGGAAGAGACCCCAAGGATCATCAAGTCCAACCTGTTCCAACAGACCTCACAACTAGATCATAGCACCAAGTGCCACGTCCAATCTCCCCTTGAACACCTCCAGGGACGGCGACTCCACCACCTCCCTGGGCAGCCCATTCCAATGACGAATGACTCGCTCGGTGAAGAACTTTCTCCTCACCTCGAGTCTAAACCTCCCCTGACACAACTTGAGACTGTGTCCCCTTGTTCTGGTGCTGGTTGCCTGGGAGAAGAGACCAACCCCCTCCTGTCTACAACCACCCTTCAGGTAGTTGTAGAGGGCAATATCGCTATCAGTGCAATCTTTTCAGTTCTGTACTGGATTTCCAGAACTGTCCTCCCAAACTTTTGAAGTTTGTTTTTGATGCATTGTTTATAAAACTAGAAAATAAGGTGTGGTTATCACACAGAGAGTAGCAATTTTGATATTTCCAGTTTTATATGTACATGTACCTAATAGTATTTGCCATGAGTTTTTCACTATTTGAATTGCTAAAAGGGTTCGAAACTTGGTTTATCAGTTAGGACAAATAATGTAGTAGGGAATGAAGGGTGTGTGGCCAGAACGAAGTACTGCACACACATTCTAAGATGGATTTATTAGCCTTAAAGTTTTCTGTATTTAAGAAGAATGGTGTTCTTTAAAATAGATCAGTAAATATACAGCACTGTAACTAACTGCTTAAAACTCACCGCTCCTCTACCTTTGATACCTATTTAAAATGAACAGAAATATTTACACGAGAATTTGACTTGTGAACATTCATGCTTGTCCTTCATAAATAAGACTACAAAATTCATTGGAATATCAAAAGAAATATATGGCTTTCTTGTTCCTATGAATTCATATGAATCTAATGACTACCCACCAAAAGGTAGGTATATAATAACAACAGGAAATCATATTTCATGAAGAAAGCCTGTGAGGGTACTCTACCCATAGTACTTCTAGTTAAACGTGGTTTTCAAGAACCTATCTGGCTGTCAAGTTTCACTGCCCTGCATAAGCATTAAGAACTAGAGTGGTCCTGTCACACCATTTTGAAGATAAGTTATCATAGGTGTTCATTGTTGAAAAAATGCATCTTATTTCTAAAAAAACCTAAAATTAAAAATCACTGTTCATTTGCTGTTTATGCTTCTTATACAAGATAATGTACATCACAGTCTCAAGCTGTGCCAGGGGAGGTTTAGACTCGAAGTGAGGAAAAAGTTCTTCACTGAGCGAGTCGTTCATCATTGGAATGGGCTGCCCAGGGAGGTGGTGGAGTCGCCGTCCCTGGAGGTGTTCAGGGGGAGATTGGACGTGGCACTTGGTGCCATGGTCTAGTTGTGAGGTCTGTTGGGACAGGTTGGACTTGATGATCCTTGGGGTCTCTTGCAACCTTAGTTATACTGTGATACTGTGATACTATAGGCACATTTGTGTGTGCTAACAGTTCTGCCTTGCCTTCCTGCATGGCTGCTCTTGATCCTGTGCTATTAAATAATATAATATAAAAAAATAAGCTTTTTTTATCTTGCCTGCATGTCTGGCTATAGAAGACACTCAGCTGCTGAGGTGTAGTTTATCATACAGAGACTGGAACAATAGTGCACTAGCATACAGCAGTGATCAGTATACTTCCCACAGCAAGAGGCATCCATAACCTCCAGGGAGAAGAGATGCCAGAGAAAACCTGGTTCAGGAAGCAGACAATGCCTATACGGAAGCTAGTGGAACAGCTTGCCTGTTGGCATTGAAAAGACAACTGCTTAGCAGCAAAGCTGAGACAAAAAGTATGAGATCTGTAACCAGAAAGGCAGCCTTTTTATGGTGAACTGCATCTGTCTTAGTACCTTCACTTTTAAGGTACAAAATGGAGGGACAGGAAGTCATTTGCAAGCCTTATGTAATATCCAGTCCTGTAAAGAGGTGCATGCTAGGGGATTCTTCTACTTAACACAAACTCTATCATGCAGGCATGCCTCCGCATCTATATCTTTGTATTACTCAAGCATAGACCTCCTACAACATCATCTCCCACCTCTAATGTGCATCTGTTAATTTTCTGTCCATCAAGCCTCTTCAGAAATCAAAAGAAAGGTTGCAAGAGGTAGGAGAAGCTTCAAGTTTTGGTGCTTCAGATCAGGGCAGATCTGATAAGAATCTAATTTTTGTTCCTTGACTTATTTTGAGGGTTTATTTTTCCAAAGTAGAATTCTCCTGCTGTGGAAGGAACTGTTTCTTGCAATATATTTTTCCTCAGCAATAAAAATATCTCTGAGGCAGAAGTGCAATTCTCTTTTTCAGACTTGACACCTCCAGTACCTGATGCATGTGGCTGAGCAAGTTAGATGAAAAGTATTATTAGGCTTTTATTAGATTATGATGCAAGCTCAAGCTGGCTAGGCTTGTCAGCCAGTAAATCTAGTGCAAGCAGCTGTGGCCAAATTCTGCTCTCTTACATGTTGCTGTTTGTGGTCAGTATTCCTCTCTACTGTGATACTGGTTCCCTTTTATCAATTGTCAGAAGAGCACAGGTGTACCAAGGGCATGATTTACAGCATAAACCATCACTGACATAGAATAATGCTGACTGTGCTACCAAATTAAATCAGAAATAATGCTATTAAAGGCAGAGGAGTTATTCCTCTTTACACAACACACAAATCCAAAATTCAGGCCTTTATTACAAAATTGTAAGATACATTAGATATGGCATAGATATTTATTTATACAAGGTTTTTTACTCTCACTGGCTTCTTCTTTCAAAAATATGTTATTTTCAGCTCCTTTCTGGCAGCTTCATTTTGTGTTAAAGAAGTGAATTAAACTAGGTTAAAGTCTGGTAGACAAGGAGCTCTGCTATGGACTTCAGCAGGAACTGCACAAGAACTGGGAGTTTGGTAACTGCACTGGGTATTAGGAACACCACAAGTAATTTTTTTCCTCCCAGGCAGTGAGATAGTCTCACTAACAGTAGGCAGTGATCCTCACACCATCATACTCTTTTTAAACCTGCTTCAAATGCTGCAGGAGCTCAGCAGCAACGCAGGCTACCTAAAGGCAAAGATACAAACCCAGGCCAAGCTCACAGATACCCCATGGCAGAGTATCTGCTGTGTGCTCTGTACCCCACAAATGAGATGCTGTGCACTTTTTTAAAGGTGGCAGTACTTCACGACTTCCTGTGAAATGAATACATAGAATACACAGAATAAACCAGGTTGGAAGAGACCTTCAAGATCATCACGTCCAACCCATCAACCAATCAAACACCACCCAAACAACTAACCCACGGCACCAAGCACCCCATCAAGTCTCCTCCTGAAAACCTCCAGTGATGGCGACTCCACCACCTCCCCAGGCAGCCCATTCCAATGGGCAATCACTCTTTCTGTATAGAACTTTTTCCTAACATCCAGCCTGAACCTCCCCTGGCGCAGCCTGAGACTGTGTCCTCTTGTTCTGGTACTGGCTGCCTGGGAGAAGAGACCAACATCTGTCTGTCTACAACCTCCCTTCAGGTAGTTGTAGAGAGTAATAAGGTCACCCCTGAGTCTCCTCTTCTCCAGGCTAAGCAACCCCAGCTCCCTCAGCCTCTCCTCGTAGGGCTTGTGTTCCAAACCCCTCACCAACTTTGTTGCTCTTCTCTGGACTCGTTCCAGCAAGTCAGCATCCTTCCTAAACTGAGGGGCCCAGAAGAAAAGCTCACCTGAAAAGACGGCACATTTGAGAAAATGAAGGCTGTTCTAGTGTAAACCAAGTTCTTACTTGCAGTCAATTTCTGCAGAAGTGTCTCAAAGCCATATTGCAGCAGAGCTATAAATCCAGATGCTATTGTGTGTAATTCTCAAGCCAAGCGTCTGCAAATTCTAACCTTTATGAATAACTTTCTATATTAGTCTCAATTTGGTGCTGAGGTAAGACCTTCTGATAAAAGCAGCAAGATATAGATGAAACAATAAAATATTGTCTGATTTATTGCTGTATCTGCACTACCTTTTCAGAGCTTGTAGTCATGTGCTCGCACAGTAAGAAAAGAAATCTTAATTGAAGCGCACTGAAAAATAATATTTCTGGCCCCCATCTGTAGAGTTGCTAGGTGTTTTGGCTTGCTATGTATGCCAGTATTTCTGAAACTTGAGTGAATGGTGTTCTTTCATAATGTTCAAGCTTTACTAAAGTCAAGTCTCTGCTTCAGTATTTCAAAACAAGTATAAAATCCTCCTACAACTCTGAGCATGTTTCTCGTGTTTCTTTCCCACTGACCTGTGCATCATATAGATCATGGAAAATGGACAAGTAATGTTAGGCTGGAGTTTTTTTGTCTTTCCCTTTTTTTCTGAGAACCATTTTAAGAAGGGAAACAACTGCAGGAGACACTGCAAGGCACTGGGAGTATTTAGTTACACAGGGAAGCTTCCTGAAATGCACTGTAAGAAATATAATTATGTAACTGTATTCTGCCACAGCTTTGCCACTGTAGTTCTTCCTTCTCTCCCTTTCTCAGGGACAGTTTAAAATAAGTTACTTGAAAGAAAAATTACATGTAACATGATCTGAGTTTATCTCATCACTCATCTTGTGTCACTAGTGTACAATAGGCATTTAAGGCCATTTATCCTTTGGACAATGATCTCAAATTGTTCCTGGAATATTAGGAATAAGATCACTTTCAGTTAGTCTAAAATCACCTTGCTGATTTTAGAGAGGTTAATCACTCAAATGAAAATAGTATTCACTTCAAAAGGTTTGCGGTATTGAAATGTAAAGCAGGCTGAGTTCAAAATTCTTGGTCCTAACAATGTCTTTTTCATAACCAAAAATCCATGAATGAAGAGCCAGATGAACAAAGGTGATTTTATTACCACCACCAGTCTGGACTGTCTCTGCAGCATTGCTAAGAAGTAGAATGAGAAGACTGCTTGCAGTTCGCAGTGACTTATATGGCCATAGAAATATTTCTCTCTGCTCCAAAAAAGAAGAGGTGCCATGCAGATGAATAAGCCTCTGCAATGATGTTTTTATGAATGGGCCTCTGCTGGCAGTGACTAAACGCTCTCACAGGTGCCAAAGGAAATGGGCCACCCAGATAACTCTCCTTCCAGCCTAGTCTCCATCTGGTACAGAGCATCCCCGCAGCTCACAGTGCAGCTGCTTGCATGTGACAGTTGCCAGAGGCATGTGTGCTGCTGCTGTCAAAAGACCCTTCCATGCAGTTTGTCATCTAGGGTTTGGTACTGCCTTTTAGGTAGTGGGACAGTGATTGTGGGCCTGCTGTGGTAGTCCCTGTTCAGGCAAAACTGTTAGATTTGGCAGAAGTTTTGCTTGAAGGGTTACTGCTGGATTAGGCTGCAGATTATTAGGCTGAGAATTTGTATTTTGTTGCTGGGACATACAAAAGAAGAAGTCTTTTTGAATGCAAATTGTCTGAGAAAGACTACTCAAGGTTATGGGAAACTGAAATTCTAGTCTTTTATTTATAAAGGCCACAAAAATCCATAAATGTTTAAGTCTATTACAACTTTTAGACATGTGGTTTGATAATTAAAGTGATCAATGAAAGGAAATACTTGACTTTTTCAGAGGGATGCAGGGGGCTAGGGGCAGAGCACTTTAAGGGATCCATTCCCAGGATATAAGTCATGATAACATTTTCCTTTTGAAAGAAAGAGACAATTCTGTAGGTCATGCACATTTGTCCAAAGCATGGACTGGTGGTGGGGCTTATTTAAAACTTTCTTTCAGAGCTACACTTTTGCCAAAGAATGCATTAGCAGATCTCTAAAAATACCACGTTTTGTATGTAAGATGAATGTTGAGGTGGTAAGTGCTCAGAGCCTCATTTGCCAGCCTTTTCCTGTTCAGTAGTGTTCAGCTACACAAGTGGACAGTGTAAAAGAGGTATAATCAATAAGTGGATTATGCATGGTAACAATCTAAAGGATGTTTTAATGATATAAGTCTGTAGTCTTGAGTTACTTATTCCAGAAGAGCCCTGTACCAAAGGTTCATTTTTATTGCTGAAAGTTTCCTAGCCATGATGCAGCTCTCTGTGTGGCAGCCATTTCATTAAATGTTCATGGTCTTTTGGCTTCAGCCATAACCTCTTAAACCTGACCTTTTTGGCTGCCTTTTCCTCTTGAGGGAAACCAGAAACATATTGTGCACTTACAAAGTTTTATATATCCTGGAATACCTGTATCAGCTGGTTAACAAACAAATTATCTTGCTTTGCCAATGGCATGTAGTTTATTACATCAAAATTACTGAAGAGTAATTTTCAGGGACACAGACCTGACTCCCTAGCAAACTGCTGTTGGCATACACTTAAGCACAGAGAAATAAGGCAGCTTGCAAAGCAAGGATCTCCTAAGTGGTAACTGCCAAAGAAGCAAGTCCTCTTTGATTTTAGACCCCCTGGTCTCTGGAAAGAGAATTGCAGTCTTGCATTCTAGTTCTGTGACTCTCTAGTCACTCCCACAGAGCCCTGTCCCTGAAGCAAACATACCATTTGGCATACACTTGACCCTAATTATAGCTCATGTCTCAGCTTTCTTGCCCAGTGGGAATGAAATTGTCCCACTGCTCAAAACACTAAGGGTGGAATTTTTATTTCTATGCCCCACACAGCAGAACAGCTTTCAATCCAAGTGCTTCTGTAGCACAATTAAGGCATGTTATTTAAGCTGATATTTTATGTTTTGTTCTCCCACTTCTGTGAATTTTGCAATGATAAAAGAATAGGTAAAAATAGGAAAGCATAAGACAATGATGACCATCTAAGATGGCTTCTAAGTTCATAATTAAAACCTCACTGGCAGATGTTTTTCTTCTGTCTCAGGAATGCAATAATGTAAGGAACCAACCATGACTGTAAACCTAAACACAAGTGAAGCCAAAGGTATCATGAAACAACTATGTTAAATGACTGTACTTGTAATACCAACAGAACCTTGGCCACAGTAATAAGATTACTTTCTGATTTGGCTTTACAGAGAGTTGTACTTTTGGCAAACTGTAAGAATATAGCTGCAATCACCTATTTAATTTTCAGCTAAATACTGGTCCATGTGTATGTAATATGTCCTGACACATCTCAGCTTTTGACACAAGAGCATTCTTGTTCTTCCTTTCACAGCATCACAGGATGTTAGGGGTTGGAAGGGAGACCTTTGAGTCTAACCCCCCTGCCAGAGCAGGACCATACAATCTAGTGCAGGTCACACAGGAATGCAAGAATCTGGGCACCCAGCAATGCAAGAGAGATTGTCCAGAGAAAGAGATTCCCAACCTCTTTGGGGAGCCTGTTCTGGTGCTTTGTGACCCTTACAGTAAAGAAGTTTTTTCTCATATTGAGGTGGAACTTCCTGTGCTTTAGTTTACATCCATTGCCCCTTATCATAGGGCACAAGTGAGCAGAAGCGGTCCTGTCCTTCCTGACACCCAGCCTTCAGGTATTTATATACATGTGCTATATACATTCCCCTCTCAGTCTTCTCCTCTCCAGATGAAAAAGCCCCAAGTCTCTCAGCCTTTCTTCATAAGGCACATGCTCCAGTCCCTTAATCGTCCTTGTAGCCCTCCATTAGACTCTCTTAAGTAGATCCCTGTCCCTCTTGAATTGGGGAGCCCAGAACTGGATGTAATATTCCAGGTGGAGCCTCGCTAGGACAGACTAGAGGGACAAGAGAATCTCCCTTAATACACTGGACACATTCCTGACTTAATGCACCCCAAGATACCATTGGCCTTGGCCACAAGGGCGCATTACTGCTCCATGGATAACTTCTTGTCCACCAGGACTCCCAGGTCCTTTTCCATGGGGCTGCTCTCAAACTGACTTATATGCCTCCTAGATGTGACAGAAAAAATACTGTGTCGCAGTTTAGAAAACAGTAAAACCTATTTTACATTATGGCACCCTCTAAGGACTTTCTCAGATTATGCTACAATTTCTGTTGCAGAAAGCAGGAAACAAAAAGCCGTAAGAATGTGCAGGGAGTCACCCAAGTCCCACCACACCCTAAGACAGCTCTGCTGTCATTTTCTAAAGCAGAGGGCTGACATTTGGAAATGCAACAGACATTTTTGTAAGTCATCTTAACTGTCTGCCTACCATTTGCTGCTACTTGTGGTTCAGTTATTTTCCGCTCAGTAAAATCTGTTCTATGAAGAAAGGGCCAGACAATTACAACAACTTTTTTGGTGGTAACAGGTGCTGGTTGCTTTGTCTGCCCAACAAGGATTCTGTATTTTGTGTCCAGTTTTTTTTTTTTTCTGGGGTTCAGTGCTATCCATTAACATAAATATTAAAGAAAATATCTCAGTAATAATTGGGGACTGCAGAGAAGGGGTAGCCCCTTACTTGAGGTTACTGCAGAACAAATCTTCTGCTGGTTTTGCATTCTATTCTTATTTTTCAAGGGTCTCTGACAGAAGTACAGATGGCTTTTAAATGGCCAGTTGTCCTCTTCTGGGCTGTATTTGCTTATCAGCAAAGCAATCACCAGAACCTTCTATAGACAGAAGGAAAAAAAAGAGAAAGAAAAAAGATATGTTACAGAAGGGCTTAAGAACAAACAAATCCAACCGTTACTTCCTGAGGCCTATTTGACTAAGTAGAAAATCTTGGAATTACAGGCTCCAAATACACAGAGCATTATCTGCTAATCCAGGGTCTTTGGAAAGTCAGAAACTACTGTAGTAGTTGGACAAGCTAAAAACCCACCCCTGATGTTAAAAGCCATTGCAAGAGTTACAGTGAAGAACTACGGCAGTTAGAAAATATCATTTTCCTACCCAGAGCTATAAAATTAATCATGTGTTTGTACAACTGACAGAATCTAAGATTACCCTCAAGAGTTGATAGCTGCTGACTTTGGTAAAAGTTTGCTGAATGCACTAGTGAACACAGTTACGAAAAATCAAGTCACAATTACATTTAAAGAAAATTTTAAGAAAACACCAATATTCTTACAAACTACAGCCCACCATACACTGATTTGTCCCTTTCATGCCTGAACCCTGTCTTCGTAGATAAAAAGGACCTTTGAAATCTATGTACTTACAAGCTGATTACTGATTGCTCCAAAGAGTCCCCCTAACACTAGGAGTGTCATTTTGAAAAGGTAAACTTAGCTTTTTTTCAAGCATTTAGTAACATGCTCAAAGGAAACATCTAGTCTCACTTTGAAAAACCTCTAGAAATGGGCAATCTACTATTTTCCTGACTTTTTAAATTATTATTTAATTGGCTTAAGCAAAGGAAGAATTTTTCTCAAATAAAAAATGCTGTCTCATGTTTTGTCACAATAGGATGTATTCTTGTCACAGGCTCCTGTCAGTGAAACCAACAGGATTACAGAGAGTGAGATTTGCTCCTCTCGTTCAGAATAGGCTGTTCAAAGAAACAGATTACTGCATGCTAAACTAATCTTCTGAAAGAACCTATCTGCTTTCAGCCTAGAGAGAAATGGAGATTACTGACAGTTGCTTAATAGAGAGCTGAAAAGAGATATATTTAGTATTTGCTAAAGCCAGAGCTTTTTGTATATCCTGTGTGATAGGCCAGAAAGAATGACCACAAGTATCACATTCAGATCAAACACTCATTTGAGTAATATCTAGTTTCCATGGATAGCCAGTGGCAGGTTCCTGATAAGGAAGTTATCTGTTCTGCTGTACCTAGGCCAAGTGCAGTTAGAGCGTTTAAAAGTACTGTTTCAGTACTCTTTGAGTTGGATTCACCCAACAACTTACGGTAGGATTCTAATTAGCATCACTATTTTTCTTCAGGGAAGCATAACAAACCTGGCATATATAATAAGATTACTATGCTGCTTTCACAGCTTAAACTGTCAACCTGCTTTTGTTCTGAAGAAATGGAAAGGCTGTTTGTTAAAATATGAGCTGGAGGGAGGAGGAAAGTTAGAGGGGAAGTTTGGACTTTTGAGCTCTCCTGAGGCATGAGAGAACAATGGGAGTAAGTCTCCTCTACTTTCTAAGGATGACTACCCAGGGGAAAAGAAAAAGTCTCTTCAGATAAATACTTCATTTTTTTCTGAATTGAAACAAGTATCTTTCCTTCAGCCAGCATGTTCTACAGTACATCTTGCTGTTTTGTAGCAGTTTACAGTACATCTTGCTATCTTAGAGCTGCTACGTGGTCTCTTCAGTTGTTTGTTTTTCAAGGCATCCAGGTGAGAGTAGCACTAAGAGGTTTTATGTTTATGTCTCCTTTGTAGCTTCTGGTTTTAAGAGGCTTGGAAAGGTCAGTGTAAGCCCTCTTACACATAATACTATGTACACGCTCTAAATAAAGTTTTATCCTAAACATCTCAGTAAGGTTAATAAAAGTGACACAGAGGGACAGACTGATGTAGCCTAAGGGCACAAAGCTCACCTGAGTAGAACAGAGTTAAATGTATTTCCTTTGTTTTATTGTTCTGTCAACTCAGTTGTATTTTCTGTGTGTCTTCTCAGGACTTTATTTATTTGGACAAAACAAATACTTGCTGCTCCTCAATTTCCATATTGCCATTCTTCATTTAAGGACAAATGTGGTATTGTGTTTCCTAATAGCATTTTTGCAGCTTATTTTTATTTCATTCTCAGGAAAGATTTCCCTGACAGATGTAGGAGTTTGGTTGGAAACACGATGGGTTTTTTGAGAGCCATTCTACCTCTGTTCAGACACACTTTGACAAGCTGTGTGGTATTAAAAGTGAGCTAAAGGTTTTTCCCTGATACCTCCTCCCATAATTTCTACTGATCACTAACTCTTTACATATTACTAACACTTTGTACAAATGATTGCCTTTAAAAACACCTTTGTATCAGAATACCCTAGGGAGGGATGTTAAATATTATTGCTGTACTTGCTTACAAGCTGGAAAGTGTAGTAAATGTGACAACTCATCCTGAATCTATGGAGTTGAAGAGGGAAAAAAAAAAATGAGTGTTGCTAAAATTAAGTTGTTATGGTTTGAGCCTTAACTGAAATTTAAGAGCTCAGATGGTGAGAAGACTGAGAACTACTCCCCTGCTCCCCATTCCTCTTTCCCGATAGAAAAAAAAAGAAAAGAAAGGGGAAGAATAAGGAAAATAAGGGAAGAAAAAGGGAAAGAAAGGGGGGTAGAGAAAAAGGGGAGGAGGTAAATCTACTGAGAAATAATTTGGAGTTGGTTTGGAAGTAGAGAAGTAAATTTTTTCTTTAAAAAAAAAATATATATATATAACAAACAGTAACAGGAATGGTTCACAAGGGTAAGGAACAAGGATGAATAGGAAAATATACAAAACCAAATTCAGATAGTCTTGTATTTCCCCCAATGTATATGAATTTCAGTCCTTTGGAGAAACGTGGATGTGGCAGGGAGAAGACCAGGCCTGACCATGTGGCAGAACCAGGAGGCCAGCAGCAGCTCTTGGTCCTTTCGCACAGGCGAGGCAGGAGCAAAAGAGGGAAAAGGGTTGTCATGCCCTCCCCTTTATAGTCTTGCTGGACAGGAAGGGGGAGTGGAACAGACTAACTTAGTTTCCTGGGAGGGAACCCGCTCCTGGGCGGGGGAAGGAAGGAACCAAGTCCACCTGGATCAGGTTTCCTTAATCCCCAGGGAGAGCAGGGCTTTTGCAAGTCTGCCTCCCAGGATGGGTACAACCCAGCACATAAGTGAATTTGTGGAATTCCCCTGTTTCTTGAGATGGAGGCTGGGCTCCTCTTTCTTTACCTGAAGACAAGAATTGCAGGGCTGGATCAGACAAATTTCTGTCAAAAGAGTTCTATCTCAACACTGGCTAACAACAAATTCCTAAGGAAAGAGTACAAATTCAGACTGTGCATAACATCTTTTCATCTTGGAAACACCTGGCATCTCTGAAGGTTTCTGGAGCATTTAATTAATTTTTAATTGTCAACAGTGGACATTGAATTTACTTATTCCCACTTTGAACTCATTTATAGTTTTTGGATGCTTTAGCAGTAGGTTCCACAACTTAATTATGCTTTGTGTTGCAAAACCAATTCTGGTATTTGCTTAAGATCTGTGGCCTCAAAACCAGTGGGTTCTCCCTTAGATCTAAGGCTGTAAGAAGTAGATAACACATTTTTATTCTCCTCCTTCTTAACATTCTGTAGACTGATTGCTGCTCCACTGACTCTAGCAGGATCTGGTTATGATGTGAAAGCAAATGCCTGCTCTAGATGCAAATGCAACTTGCATTTTTTACGTCTCCCCAGTTACTTGGCATTGTAGTATGTTAATGACAGCTTGGAGCAGGTGTGATTGCCATTTCTGTATGGTGAACCAGTTGTGTACTTATCTGTTGAAAATGTGGTGACAGATTGGGAATGCATCCAGTTAGACAACCCATGTCCCCCTCAACACTTGCTCGTGTTGGTGGATGCTGTGCTCAGTCAGTTAACAGTTTGTCAACAGCTGATTACAGGATAACAAAATTAAGATAGCACCTCCTGCTAAGTAGATTTTTCTTCTGTTAGGATATTGGCACCTTGACATGCTGTTTTCAGGCTGAGCTTTTGTCTTGCTGCTATTACTATCCTCTCTTACTGTGCAGAGCCTCAGTGTGAACAGTGACTCTGGGGCAGTTTCTGAGACTCTGGAGGTTTTCTCAGTTTTCTTTCACAGTGACAAGGAAGTAACATTTGGTCCTGAAATGTCTCAAGAGCAGATCAAGTCCTAAATCACTATAAAACTGTAGAAAACCTCTCTGCTTCACAGAATGTGAAGAGGCTATTTTAATCATGGAATCATAGAACAACCTAAGTTGGAAAGGACCTCAAAAGATCATGGAAAAGGGAGCAGAAACTAGATTATCCAGTACCCTGTACAGCTGCATCTTGAAAACTTCCAATGTCAGTGACTCCACCATATTCCTTGGGGAAGTTTGTTCTTAAATGAGCTTTCTTGTGTGCTGTAAGCTTATACAGGAATGGCATATGTGCTCTCTCTAGCAGAAATGTAGGGCTTTGAGTACTTTTACTTGTCCTTGTCTTCACAAGCCTTTATTCCCAAGTGTTCAGCTGTTGCTTGCACCTGAAGCATGTCTATAGCAGCAAGTGAAATGACTGGCTCTGTTTCATTTCATTGGGAATGCATGCTTACAAGTCTTTGTCACCCTTTGAATTTTCCTTTAGCTGTTTTCTGATGTTAAGTTGATGCTCATTTTTTTCCAGTCTTTGCTTCAATGCAGCCAAACTGTGTTCTAGCATCTTCTATTTCTTTGTATTGTTTTAGAGTGTATACTTAATGGGTTCATTTGTCTGCAAGGTATGGGCACCAAGCAATCAATTATGCATTTCCTTGGCTTGTATTAAGAGACAAATAGAAGCATGGAGTGCTTTAAGGACAGGTAGTAATAAACTCTTTTGCAATTTCTTTTTCTGCAATTAGTGAAAGGCTGAGAGCTGTATGGGCTGATGCTGTGGCCAGTAGAGCGGGGAAGAAAACACTACCAAAATGGCAAGGCAGTGTTTAATGCTCACTTTTTCTTGGCATTCATAAGTGCCCAGGCCTCCAAGAAGGATAATTGGTTCCTCTAAGAACATCATTATTTGGTTGTGTGTACACTGTAAAAATGGCTTTCTCAAGTTCTTCTGCCTAGAAATTGTAGGTCATTGCCATAAATTGTGTGCATCGGCTCAAGATGAGACCTTTGTCTTTCTGCTCTGTCTTTTCATGTTGCCAGTGCAGATGTGGGAGGAGGCAGACTTTCTCAAACCTGGAAATGGGATGGCAGCTGGAAGACTACACATTTACATTAATGTAACTTTTTCATTTGAGGGAGAATTGCAATAGGACAGGTGTAAATTTGCATGATCTTAGTGTCATGCTGAGAGCTTGATGAGCTACAGAGACAATTTATTTTGAGTAATTACAGTGGACTGCCTTCTAATGTTCTCAGTTTTAATGGCATCAAAGCAATATGGTCAGCCTCATTATATACATTAGACCTGACTTATCATATGGACTAGAAGCTTTTTCTTGGTGCTTTTCCAGTTGTTTACCTACTTTTGTGTTCTGGAGGGTAGAAACCGCAGGGACAGAGTTCCACATAGGTCTTACATTGCAGTTAAACTTTATTGACTTAAATAATAATAATAAAAAAAAGGTGAAAGAATCTTGTTAAAACTAAATAATGTGTTAATAACCTGCTGTTTTCTTCTTGGAATAGATATGAGCTCATTACTGGAGTCTTAATGGGTATTGCTCCAATGAATATTTAGAAAATTCTTTTGCTGCCTCTACAGAAGTAATGAACTTGTTTCACCCTGTGCCCTTGGGCAGGTTATAAATGACAATCCCAGCTAAAAGTAAAACTAGTAAAATGACACAAACTAAGTTATCTGCCTGCACCTTCAGCAACATTTTTCCTTATTTTATAAAAGCAAGGGGGATAAATTGAATGTATCAGAAAATGCTGTGTTTGGATTCTGCAGCTCCAGCTTTTGACAGCCAGTCTACTTCTCTGCCTTGTAGAAGATTCAGCTGCACATAAAAATAGGAAATACAGTTACTTCTTGGAGGCCTTGGCATTAAAACAGTCTATGTTGTCTGAAACCTGGCAGAATGCTCACACACACTCTCAAATTCTTTATAGAAAACAAGATCTGTCATCATATTATATAAAACATGGGTCCTCTTTCTGGAGTCATTTCCATTATTCACCACGTTGAAGCTCAGAAATCCTTGTTAATATTAATTTAGTCTTTGATAATTACTTTAAAAGGAATGGTTTCACAGCCTTGTCTTGATATTCTTGTCAAAGCGTTGCTTCTTAATACATCACTTCTATTACAATAAATTGAAGGAAAAGAAAGAAAAGGTTAAAAAAAGTGGCAATTATAACGGTACAAGGCATAGTGGCAGACTGAGACTTGACTTCTTTGTTCTTGGAAGGAGTCAAAATGTCCCCTTCACTCTCTGCTACCAGGCTCTTCCATTATGTGCAAGGATGGTAAGAAGTACATTTGCCTGTTTCTTTTCCTTTGAGGCAACCAGCCTACAGCATGGAGATGATAGTAATAGGCATCTCTCATCCTCTGCTCCAAGAGTGGCTGAGCAGCCAGGAAGCTCTATGGATATAATCTTCATTTTTAAAAAGCTCAGTGAATATTGAGTACTTTGTATCCTGCATCTTACTGAAACCCAAGGGAATTAGGCTCTGTACCATCTTTAAAAAGGTACTCAGTCCAACCCTTAGAAGTGAAGCATTTTCCTGCGTGGATTTTGAGTCTTCATTTTGATTACTTTTTCTAAAATCAAGCACAGTTGATTTTGAGAATGTTACACAAGGTGTGACCGTTTTAGGCTGTGCCTTTAAGAAAGGGACAGTGTTGGAACACTGGGCCTCCTCTCACCACCACACAAGGAGATAAGTAGCAAAAATGTATTTGGGACCAAGGGAAGGTCTAAGCTGAAAAGCTTCTGCAGGCTACTGGTGAAGTACATTCCAGCTGGTAAATAACTTTTACTAAAAATATCTTATGATCACTGTATAATTTAGTCAGCTTTGAACATCAGATGGAATGGAATGGAATGGAATGGAATGGAATGGAATGGAATGGAATGGAATGGAATGGAATGGAACGGAATGGAACAGAATAGGATAGGATAGGATAGGATAGGATAGAATAGAATAGAATAGAATAGAATAGAATAGAATAGAATTAACCAGGTTGGAAAAGACCTCCGAGATCATCAAGTCCAACCTATAACCCAACACCATCTAATCAACTAAACCATGGCACCAAGTGCCCCATCCAGTCTCCTCTTAAACACCTCCAGTGATGGTGACTCCACCACCTCCCTGGGCAGCCCATTCCAATGGCCAATCACTCTTTCTGTGAAGAACTACTTCCCAACATCCAGCCTAAACCTCCCCTGGTGCAGCTTGAGACTGTGTCCTCTTGTTCTGGTGCTGGCTGCCCAGGAGAAGAGACCAACCCCCACCTTCTTTTCTAGCTTTTTTTCACCATAGCTTTTATCAGCAAAGGAAATTACCTTGAACTCAGCCAGATAAACTACTTAATTCTCTTAATGTGCAGTCCTAGAAAGGGAATGAGATCTGGGCTCATAGCTGGGTCTTTAATTTCCAAATTGTGGTAACTGGGAAGCTCTTTCATGTACTTTGCCAGAAGCTCAGAGTGCAAGTGACTACAGTAGAATCAGACTAACACAGCATTACTGCTTTCTGCATGCATTTTTATTATTCTCTGCTGTTGACAATGCCTGGGATCCAGTTTAAATTCAATTGAAACCAGTGGAATTTATTTAATTGAATTTTCTGAGCTTTGGATGAATATCGTGGATGTGATAACCTTTGAAAAGTTCAGAATTGTATTTTTTTTAGAACTGAAATATGCTCTGGCTGCTTATATTCCTGCCCCCTTTGGTTCTGTATCCACAAACACCAGTTTAAATCCTTAGCAATTCCTATATCAGGATAAGAGTTGTAAAATATTATAATATGTTGGATATCGCTGGCAGAAATGGCAGGCAACAACTACAGCCCAGTTAAAGTGACCATTGCCCTGCCAATTAGATTTCAGTTCTAAATTGTCAGTCTCTGAAAGGATTAAAAACTACTGTTTAAGACTGCTGTGCTCCAAAGCTTTGAAATTCTAATCAATTAGGACTTAAAAAAATATTCTAGCAATTAATACAAAGTTGTGAAGGGCTTGAGGGAGTGAGTTTTATTGGTTTTTTTCGTTTGTGTAGAGTCATGATGAATACTTTAAAGTTTAAAAGTTGCTTGATGGAAAATGGACAGGCCAAAAATATAATTATTTAAATTGGTGCTTTGAAGGTCAGTAAACTGGGCCTATCTTTACAAAGGAAATTGAGATTCAGTAAAGATATCTCATTCCTAAATGATGTATTTCAGCTGTGAATTCTCATCTAAGTGCCTTGAAGTCACTTCTGTCTGGTTTTTTTTTGTATAATTGAAGCTGTGTAGGGGAACTTTCTCTTGTATTTTTATTTTGGGCTAATATTTACTATGTTTCAGGCATCCAGTGTTTATTCTGAAATTGACATTTCTGCCAAAAGAAGTCTTCCTGAAACATTGTATTTAAAGATCTGTCTTTCCCTTAAAAAAAAATACCTTCTTATAAATTTCTGCCAGCTCATGAGTCATAGTGGATTTATTCCTTCTGAACAGTGCAACTATTCAATGTTGTATGTTTTTCTGGTGCACTATGGATTTTTAACTCCTTAGTCGTAGTTCTGATTGGAGGACTGTCTTACTTAGAAATAGGAGAAATTTGTTTTCATATGTATGGTTAACAATTAGAAAATGTTCTTCCAGAGCCTTACACTCCTCATTTAAGTTACCTTTTCATCACTACACAGAGAGAAATTCAGTACACAATTAGATCTAAATGCCTAGAATAGCTCAGACTGAAAGTACTGGAGGGTAGAGAGGCTCTGCAGAGGGACCTCGACAGGCTGGACAGATGGGCAGAGTCCAACGGCATGAGATTGAACACATCCAAGTGCCGGGTTCTGCACATTGGCCACAGCAACCCCATGCAGAGCTACAGGCTGGGGTCAGAGTGGCTGGAGAGCAGTCAGGTGGAAAGGGACCTGGGGGTGCTGGTTGATGGTAGGCTGAACATGAGCCTGCAGTGTGCCCAGGCAGCCAGGAGGGCCAATGGCATCCTGGCCTGCATCAGGAACAGTGTGGCCAGCAGCAGCAGGGAGGTCATTCTGCCCCTGTACACTGCACTGGTTAGGCTGCACCTCGAGTACTGTGTCCAGTTCTGGGCCCCTCAGTTTAGGAAAGATGTTGACTTGCTGGAACGAGTCCAGAGAAGGGCAACAAGGTTGGTGAGGGGCTTGGAGCACAAGCCCTATGAGGAGAGATTGAGGGAGCTGGGGTTGCTTAGTCTGGAGAGGAGGAGACTCAGAGGTGACCTTATTGCTCTCTACAACTACCTGAAGGGGGGTTGTAGTGAGGCGGAGTTTGATCTCTTCTCCCAGGCAACCAGTACCAGAACCAGAGGACACAGTCTCAGGCTATGTCAGGGGAGGTTTAGGCTGGGGGTTAGGAGGAAGTTTTACACAGAGAGAGTGATTGCCCACTGGAATGGGCTGCCTGAGGAGGTGGTGGGGTCGCTGTCGCTGGGGGTGTTCAGGGCGAGGCTTGACAGGATGCTTGGTTGCATGGTTTAGTTGATTGGGTAGTGTTGGATGATAGGTTGGACACGATGATCTCGAAGGTCTCTTCCAACCTGGTTTATTCTATTCTATTCTATTCTATTCTACTAGGGACAAGGCAGCTATGTGTGCATTAGGTGTAGATGAGGAGCCACTGAAAAATGTCTTTTAAAGGGGGTGGGGAGGGTATTCTCCAAAAGAAAAACCTGTTGTTATTGGTGTGTATGTAGCAACTCCAAAGGACAGTGAGTTAGTTTGGTCAGGCCAAGAAAGACAAAAAGAATTAGAACTGGAAGCAGGCCATCAGAATGATAGATAGCCAGTGGATTAATCAGAACATGGAAACTTTGTTTGGCATTCATGTAGTTTTCAGTCTCAAACAGCCACAATGTTCCCTTGGGAGATTATTTTAAGATCCCAAAGAATGTATGTGCTGTTCTTTAGTGTCAAGCAATTGCATCATGTGAAGTCTGTGTTTTTAAATTCAGAAGGAAAAGTGCAGAGCATCCCCTGGACGCATAATTATTGCTGTTCTATGGGGAACAAAGGATGGGGAAAAAAAGGGGGGAAAAGTATTCTGGTTTCTAGCTCCACAGTAAATTATTAGCTTCCCTCAGGATCCATTTTGCAGCACACTAAAGCCTTGGATTCTCTCATTTGTTTTATATTAATGAGTTCCCTGACACTGGAAAGGCAGTGGAGACAGTATTTCGCATAATGCCATTTACAGGAAATTATTTTAGCTGCTAAACAGAAAGCTAATTCAAATAAATTGTAAAACTGTGAGGGTCAACTTTCAATCAGACTTCTTGAGTATTATTCTTAAAAAGCAGGCATTTTGCTGGTTTGTTGTGTTGGGATTAAATCATTTGAGTAATGGAACTGAAATGAGTTTGAAGTGCACCTGTACATAATATTGGCATTTGGACTTGAATATTCAAGAGTCACTTTCTGGTAAAATAAATTTCACCAACAACACTACAGTTAACTTACAGTGATATAAACAATATTAATTTGCTATTAGAATATCAAATCTATAGGTTATTGTAGAAATGACACACAAACAAAATGAGAAGCTTCACTAGGGTACATCAATCCTAAGAAAGAGAGACTTGATAATAACCTACATACATCTGCTTTGTCTTGTTACCCAGCCTATATAATCAGGTTACCTATATAATCAGGTCTCATTCACCAGGGCAAAGGTGAGTGTACTGTCACATAACGTTCCTGTTCACTTGTCCTTATAAACATTGAGTAAAGCTGAATAGATACATGACTATGAAAAACAATTTGGAACCTGTTATAAAGAACTCTGGCAAGTATTGATTTGTCAAAATAAGATCTTATCTCAAAGTCCTACTAAAATGAACATTCCAGGCCACCCTCTAGTCAGTTTTGACTACTGCCAGTGGCTGAGGGGCAGGGACAAGCAAGAGTAACTTTCATTTTGCTAGAGAATCTTAATTAAGAACCAAAATACAATTTCATTAAAAATAACTGTCTAATATTGGATAGTGGATGCAACTTTGATGCTAGTAATGTCACAAGAGAGCATCCTTTCTTGTCCTTTCCTCTAACCTCATTGTGTACATATGCATCATAGCCAAGGCCTGAAAGGAACAGAACTGCTTGGGACCTGGATCTGGCCTTCTCTTGCAGTGATCTGGGGAGATTAAAGCTGTGTTCAGGGCAGACCTAAAAACCAAAGGTTACTGCAGTTTTGTCAACGGTGTACTGCAGAATGTGAGAGCACAGTTGAGAGCAGCTAGATGATAGAATAGCGTATCTGTTGATATGCTAGCAGCCTGTCGAAAAAAGACAGGAGTTCTGTGCAGGCTACATGGAATCTTGTGCAATAAGGATGTGCAGGCTAGGGATGGTCAAGGTGTGGCACCTTTCTGTCATTGCAATAATGTATAAAGCCCACTGAGCTTGCCCTGTGGCAGAAGATGATGAAAGGGCACAACGCTCCTTTCTCTCTCATAAATTCACACCTCTAATAGATTTCCAGAAGAGCAAAGTATGTGTCAGAAACTTGGCAATAGTGTACAGTGTGTTTCTCTGTTGCCTGATGTAAGGTGGGAATGATGTCACTGGAGGACATGGTGTGGAAAGCAGTGTAAAGGGACTAAGCAACTTCTTCCAGAATTCATGGAAGACCAGTGGAACTGGTTAAGACTGGAGTAAACAAACCCTGCTAGATCTAAGTGGGGCCCCAACTGGCACTTGGCTTCAAAGCCCAATTGGAAGCAAAGTACTCAGTTAGCACAACCCTGCACCCATACTAAAGGATGGTGCTCAATCTGGCTAGCCCTACCCAGAGACAAATCCCATGTCTGCATCAGAACCTATGTGCAATAGGTGGCACTGTTAGTTTGTAATTTGGGCAAGCCACCTACAGATGAGTGGGGGTGGATGGTAGCTGCAGTCCAAAAATAAACTTCTATGTGCTGGGCTGAACAGCTAGTGAAAACTGGCATTTCAGGGCAGGAGATTGATTGACAAAGGTGTTCAGTTTCTTGCAAAAATTAGGTGAGACATGTACAAGCAAGCTTCAAGTGATCCTCTGAGCCATGGATGTTATAAACCTAGCTCTCCCTTCAAATACGCCTATGGGATTCTTAAAAAAATAAATAAAAATTCAATGCCTGGCATAATGCTGAAATTTAGGTTTGGGTTTTTGCTTTTAGCTTCAAATATGGCAAGCATTCATTCTGTTCCTTCTCCTTCTTCCACTATTTTCTTCTGCAGTTAAATAACTTGTATATCCTCTATTCATCTCTCCAGAATGGGAGGGTTTTGAAGTGTGCTGTGATGGTTTTTTAAGTCATCATTTGTCCCCCACAGCAAACTCCTGGCCAAGCTGTCAGCCTGTGGCTTGGACAGCAGCACTCTGCACTGAGTTAAGAACTGGCTGGAAGGCCAAGCCCAGAGGGTGGTGGTGAATGGTGCCACATCCAGCTGGCAGCCAGTCACTAGTGGTGTCCCCCAGGGATCAGTGCTGGGCCCCATCCTGTTCAATATCTTTACTGATGATCTGGACAAGGGGATTGAGTCAATCATCAGTAAATTTGCAGGTGACACCAAGCTGGGGGCAGGTGTGGATCTGTTAGAGGGTAGGAGAGCTCTGCAAAGGGACCTTGACGCACTGGACAGATGGGCAGAGTCCAAGGGCATGAGATTTAACACATCTAAGTGCCAGGTGCTACACATTGGCCACGATAATAACACCGTGCAGTGCTCCAGGCTGGGGTCAGAGTGGCTGGAGAGCAGCCAGGCAGAAAGGGACCTGGGGATGCTGGTTGATGGTAGGCTGAACATGAGCCAGCAGTGTGCCCAGGCAGCCAGGAGGGCCAATGACATCCTGGCCTGTATCAGGAACAGTGTGGCCAGTAGGAGCAGGGAAGTCATTCTGCCCCTGTACTCAGCCCTGGTTAGGCCACACCTTGAGTCCTGTGTCCAGTTCTGGGCCCTTGAGTTTAGGAAAGATGTTGACTTGCTGGAACGTGTCCAGAGAAGGGCAACAAAGCTGGTGAGGGGTTTGGTGAGGGAGGTTGTAGCCAGGTGGGGGTTGGTCTCTTCTCCCACTCAACCAGCACCAGAACAAGAGGACAGAGTCTCAAGCTGCACCAGGGGGGTATAGGCTGGATGTTAGGAAGTAGTTCTTCACAGAAAGAGTGATTTGCCATTGGAATGGGCTGCCCAGGGAGGTGGTGGAGTCACCATCACTGGAGGTGTTTAAGAGGAGACTGGATGGGGCACTTGGTGCCATGGTTTAGTTGATTAGATAGTGTTGGATGATAGGTTGGACTTGATGATCTTGGAGGTCTTTTCCAACCTGGTTAATTCTATTCCTATTCCTATTCCTATTCCTATTCCTATTCCTATTCCTATTCCTATTCCTATTCCTATTCCTATTCCTATTCCTATTCCTATTCCTTCTATTCTAGTCTAGTCTAGTCTAGTCTAGTCTAGTCTAATCATAACTACCTGAAGGGAGGTTGTAGACAGGTGGGGGTTTGTGTCTTCTTCCAGGCAACCACCAACAGAACAAGAGGACACAGCTGTGCCAGGGGAAGTTTAGGCTCAAGGTGAGGAGAAAGTTCTTCACAGAAAGAGTGATTGGCCCTTGGAATGTGCTGCCCAGGGAGGTGGTGGATTCACCGTCCCTGGAAGTGTTCAAAAAGGGATTGGATGTGACACTTGAAGTTTAGTTAGTCATGAGGTGTTGGCTGATAGGTTGGACTTGATGATCTCTGAGGTCTTCTCCAACCTTATTGATTCTATGATTCTAGATTTTAAATTTTGTGGTGCAGTGAATGACATAAATTACTTGAGCAGAGGAATTATGTTGCTCTAGGTTGCCAGTATACTCATTGAATGCTATGTGTGATTGAAATACATAGATAGTGTGATTTCAGGACAACTGTGCAAAGTTCTAGGTGCTGAATAAATTTCACACTCTACATTCAGTAGGTGAAAGCTCTCTGTACAGGATGGATACCCAGTGGAGACAGACTGCTCTAATTTTTGAAATCATGAAAAGATTTCAAAACTTGCTGTATTAATTGTCCAGTAAGGACAGTGAAACCTTAAAATAACTGTTTAGCTAACCTCTGTATGGAAGGGCTCTGCTTGATACTACTAAACCAGGAAGTATTCATTGTACTAATGGATTTTGGCTCTTCTCTGCTGCTTTACTTTTAAGTCTAGATGTTATTATTTAAACATTGGTTTGCTGACTAAAAAGATCAACTGTGCATTTAAAATAAATCCTCCTTATCTTCTTTGCTGTTTTCTCCCCTTAGAATTTCCTTCCTGAAGCTCCAAACTGCTGAACAGCACAAAACCAGTGCTAGACCAGCACCACGGAGGCTTTGCCTAGCTCTTCTAGCATACCTCTTCCTAGGCACTGGCATTTTTTTATCTTAGCTTCTGTAAGTGTTCACACTCAGGACATGACTTTACCAACCTAGTTAATAAAGCTTGAGTTCTATATTGTGATCTATGGATTGTAGCGTTGACTCAAAGCTTCGTGCTGTCAGTATATTATCAATCGCTTCTATGAATTAACTATTTCATTCTATTTTGATTCTCCATTCCATAAGTTTAAAAGCTCAGTGTGAAGGCTTAGGGCTGTTTTGATGGACAAAGTTAATCACTTTGGTGATTCAAGCCCCCTGCCTGATATATCAACCCTCAAACATGTATTCTCTCACTAACCTAAAATATGCACTGAAATATTAGCAGCAGGCTTCAAAGTAATTTCCTGACTACCTCAAAGGGGACAAAAAACAGCTGCAGCTGTATACAAGGGGGCTGAGCTGAATCTTGGAGTTGTCTCATACATTTGCATGCAATTAATTTTCAGCTGAAACAAGATCTCAAATGCTTTGAAAAGAAGAAAGATTGCTCTTCAGAAACTTGCTATAAAATTGCTTATCCTCCTTATGTCTTTTTGGGAGGGGAGAAAGTTTGTTCCAGAACAACTTGCAGTATGTTCTGTGAAAATCATTTATGTAGCCATCTTAACAAGTTTGTTCTTTGACTGCATTCAAGAGAAATTAGACAAAAATAAAGAACATGTATCTGCAGAATTTGAATTTTATACAAACAACAGAGAATCATAGAATTGTTTCAGTTTCAAAAGACCTCTAAGATCACTGAGTCCAGCTGTTGACCTAACACCACCATGGCCATTAAACCATGTCCTGAAATACCATGTCTGCATGCTTTTTGAACACTACTGGGAATGGTGACTCCACCACCTCCATGGTGCATGGCAACAGCCTATTCCTGTGTCTTGAAAAGTTCAGCCTTTAAGTGTCCAGCCTTCCTGTACTCCTTGGCCCATCAGGGTTGTTTTCCAGGAGACTCTGTTGACTGGTCTCTGAAACAGGCCAAAATGTGCTCGCTGGAATTCCAAGGTGGCAGTTCTAATGAGACCCCCCTTCTTTACTTCTGCAGCATGGTGGCTATGCCAGAGACAGCACCCAACCATGACATCACCCACAAGTCCTTCTCTGTTCACAAACAGCAGGTCCAGCAGGGTGCCTTCCCTAGCTGTCTCCGTCACCAGCTGTGTCAGGAAGTTCTTTGCATACTCTCGGAATCTCCAGGACTGCTCCTTCTCTGTTGTACTGTATATCCAGCAGACATCAGGGAAGCTGAAGTCCCCCATGAGAACAAGGGCCAGTGATTGTGAGACTTCTGCCAGATGCCTGAGGAATATTGCTAGCTTTGCTTGTGTTGAGAGTCCGTTTTTTTTTCCTTCATTTCTGTCATGTCACTATTGAATTGTTCTGATGTTTTCTACACATAAAGTCAGAAACTTTTCACTACTTACACAATCAAGCAGTAATTTCTTCCTGATGTATTTCAAAGTGTTATTAATTTCTTGGGGTCTTCTTGGCCTGTTTCTAGCAGCACTAGTTGGCCCTTACCTAGTACTTAGGCACTGCACTCAGAATATCCCCAGGCTTGTGTGTGGATAGTGAAGGCCCAGTAACTGAGGAATTCACATTCCTTTTCTGGCCATCCATGGTGACTCACAGCACAGCTCTCACACCTGTGGTTTTTTTTTTTTCAGATCTGTCTCTAATGGACTGAGGTGGAGGTGACAGAAGAGTAGATATAGTACTTGTTGAAAGTTATGAAGACCTTTCCATGAGCTTCAGTGCATGTTACATTAGAATCAAAGTTCATCATCCTTTTCACTGAAATTCAGGCTACATGTTCAGATTCCTGTGTATGATTTAGTGATATATCCTCTGTGATTGAAAGTGGATCAGCGCTATAAAATACATCTTGCTAATCTGAGTTTGACAGGATTGCTACTCATAAAAATGTCCAATATACTACTCAACAATTGCTGTAGCAACTGGCCCTTGTTACCTCTCTAAATGGAGAGGCAACTCCCTTAAGTTTCACAGCCATCACCTTGTAGGTGGATGGCTGCAGATGTTTCACTTTGACATGTGTGGCTGTCAGTGATCAAATTCTGCCACTGGGTAGGTACTAACCAGAGCCACAGCCACAAAGTGAGTGTCTGGCAAGGACTCACACCTGTGTTCAGGTGCAAGCATTGACTCAAACAATGCCTGCATGGAGGCAGCAAAGAAATTCCTGATATTCCACTGTGCTTCTAACTTGCCACACAGCACCACTGCTATTTGTACATTGTGCCGAGCAGCCATCTATCCAGTAGTGTATGCACTAAGTCTGCAGAATTTTGCTTTGCCAGTATTTAATGTATACAAATAATTGTTTTAGTTGCACTAATGAGCATCTAATTAGCATGGTTGAGGAATGGTATTGAATTGAATGTTCTATATCTCACAATACTAAATAAACCATTCATTACAAGGAAAAACATTAGAAGGGGAAAAGGAAGTATCACACTGCTTCTGTAGTGTGAATAGAATTCTCCTGCTAATTGCTAATTTCTTTTGGTGGTTGTTAGTATGTCTTTTAGACCATGCACATGACACTAAAAAAAAAAAAGCCAAAAAAAGCAAAAAAACCGCCAAACCCCAAAACCTTAGCTGCCGAATTTTAACTGAAATGTTTTCACTGCTGAGAGATCTCAGCAGGTCCCAGCCAGTGATGGCAGCTCACATGGCCTGCACAGCACATGGGCTTCCAAAGTAACAATCCTGTTTCCTTTAGTGTCACATTTGGAGAAGTTGGAGTGGAACTAAGAATGGCAGTGACAGATACCAGTAGGTGTGACCAGGGTGAATGGATTAAGATATCTTATGCTGCCATATCAGAATTAGCACCCTTGATGAGCAGATGGTGATGCAGTTACTGAGTAAGCTGAATAGGTAATTTCACTGGAATTGTGGTGGAGTGAGGTTCTTGGAGCCAGCAAGGGTAGTAGTCTCTGAATGTATTTTATCTGCACTTCCCACTGTATTAAGAGTGTTGTGTGTTTGGAGACCACAGTTCGTTGACGAGTGTGTTCTCATGAAGTACACATGAAAATGCACTACTTTGTAAATAAACCTGCTGTATTGTTAGTTAGGTAGGTCTTTGATGCCTTTCACACTTGCATAGTCAGAAGTGTATTCCAAACAACCCTGCACGCATGACAGAAGCAGCATCTGTTTATGGCATGAAGACAAGCTGTGCCAGGGGAGGTTTAGACTCGAAGTGAGGAAAAAGTTCTTCACTGAGCAAGTCATTCATCATTGGAATGTGCTGCCCAGGGAGGTGGTGGAGTCGCCGTCCCTGGAGGTGTTCAAGGGGTGATTGGACGTGGCACTTGGTGCCATGGTCTAGTCGTGAGGTCTGTTGGGACAGGTTGGACTTGATGATCCTTGGGGTCTCTTCCAACCTTAGTTATACTGTGATACTGTGATACTGTGATACATGCAATACCCATCAATCCTACTTGTGTATTGGAGCTGCACTCTGCTAGGCACTTCACAAACAGAACAAAGGTAATGTGCATGGCAATATAGGAGCTTAACGTTGGGAGGAGGATTCCTATGTCCTGTTCCTCTTTTTCAGAGACTCAGAATTATTTGCTCCCTGAAATTCATGAGATGTTGAGTTGCAATAGCAAAGATGACAAAAACTTTGTGCTCTTCATTATAACTAGTGTGAATGAGAGTCCTAAAGAGCTATCATTCATTGAAGCAAGCCAAGAACTGAATCTGTCAGGATCTGGAGAACAGCCAGGCAGAGAGGGACCTGGGGGTGCTGGTCAACGGTAGACTGAACATGAGCCTGCAGTGTGCCCAGGCAGCTAAGAGGGCCAATGGCATCCTGGCCTGCATCAGGAACAGTGTGGCCAGCAGGAGCAGGGAGGTCATTCTGCCCCTGTACACTGCACTGGTTAGGCCGCACCTCGAGTACTGTGTCCAGTTCCGGGCCCCTCAGTTTAGGAAGGATGCTGACTTGCTGGAACGAGTCCAGAGAAGAGCAACAAAGTTGGTGAGGGGTTTGGAACACAAGCCCTGGGAGGAGAGGCTGAGGGAGCTGGGGTTGCTTAGCCTGGAGAAGAGGAGGCCAGGAGAGACCTCATTGCCCTCTACAACTACCTGAAAGGTGGTTGTAGCCAGGAAGTTCTATGCAGAAAGAGTGATTGCCCATTGGAATGGGCTGCCTGGGGAGGTGGTGGAGTTGCCATCATTGGAGGTTTTCAGGAGAAGACTTGATGGGGTGCTTGGTGCCGTGGGTTAGTTGTTTAGGTGGTGTTGGATTGGTTGATGGGTTGGATGCGATGATCTTGAAGGTCTCTTCCAACCTGGTTTATTCTATGTATGTATGAAAACCTGCCCCCAAAATTCAGTAGCAGAGCTAAATGCTCAAGAAGATAAATTCAAGTTGGCTGAGGAAATATACCTGCTGTGTGGCTCCACAAATGTCCTGGGTCTTATTTTAGAAACTAAGAGCTCCTCCCAGAAGCCAAAATCCTTATTGTCTTCAATTATAAACACAAAAGTTACTGTGAATAACTGAGACACCAGATTTTCTTGTGTTATTATACAAGGAAGTAAATTCAGCTTACAAGATTATGCTTGCTCTCTTCTAGGACTGTTTTTTACAAATTGGCTTCAACAATCAAGGGAGTTCATCCCGCAAACATTAACATTTCTGTTGCAAATTCGGCCTGGTGTGTGTTGTCTTCTTTACCTCTTTCCCACTATGTTATCTGTTTGTTTAGTACTAATAGCTACTTCTTTCAAAGTGAAGTATCTCCATGTGACCATTCTGGAGATTTTCATTCTTGACAAGTAATAAGATAAAACAATAGCTTTCTGTCAGAAAGGAAATCCTTTGATAAGGCAGAGATGAAGGTATGACTGCTAACCAACAACTCAGGAAAGTGACGAAGTTTACTAGGGCACTTATATCACCTTGGCCAATTAATTTAATTCACTCCATACTTTTAGAATAGAATAGAATAGAATAGAATAAACCAGGTTGGAAGAGACCTTCGAGATCATCGTGTCCAACCTATCATCCAACACTACCCAATCAACTAAACCATGCAACCAAGCATCCTGTCAAGCCTCGCCCTGAACACCCCCAGCGACGGCGACCCCACCACCTCCTCAGGCAGCCCATTCCAGTGGGCAATCACTCTCTCTGTGTAAAACTTCCTCCTAACCTCCAGCCTAAACCTCCCCTGACACAGCCTGAGACTGTGCCCTCTTGTTCTGGTACTGGATGCCTGGGAGAAGAGACCAACCTCCGCCTCACTACAACCCCCCTTCAGGTAGTTGTAGAGAGCAATAAGGTCACCCCTGAGTCTCCTCCTCTCCAGACTAAGCAACCCCAGCTCCCTCAATCTCTCCTCATGGGGCTTGTGCTCCAAGCCCCTCACCAACCTTGTTGCCCTTTTCTGGACACGCTCCAGCAAGTCAACCTCCTTCCTAAACTGAGGGGCCCAGAACTGGACACAGTACTCGAGGTGTGGCCTAACCAGTGCAGTGTACAGGGGCAGAATGACCTCCCTGCTGCTGCTGGCCACACTGTTCCTGATGCAGGCCAGGATGCCACTGGCCCTCCTGGCTGCCTGGGCACACTGCAGGCTTATGTTCAGCCTACCATCAACCAGCACCCCCAGGTCCCTTTCCACCTGACTGCTCTTTTGCTCTTCATAAATTTGGGGACGATACCCCTTTATAAGGGTGTTGTAATCCATTAACTCCTGTAAGGCTCTCGAGCTGCGTTGCCATAAAATGTTGAAGCACAACTTACATAATCATAATAGCATTATTACTCCTGAACTCTTTCTGCATTTTGTCTAAATTGAATGAGTGCCAATTTAATTTTCTTGCATGAGAACCTTTTATAATTCATACTGCAGTGAAGAAACGCCTTTTATTACCATACTAACTGCATGTAGAGATAGGGGAAAGAGAGATACATATTTTACACTCTATTAATTCTGGGCCATTTTAGAAAGAGCAAGATATTTAGTGTATTACTTAAGCTAATATCCTTTCTCTAGGCTGCTCAAGGTCATATATTATGGATGATGTACCTTTTTGTGTACATATGCATTATGCATGGGGTTTGGATAAGTGGTAATCAGGTCTAGGAATGATGCCAGTTTAGTATTGGAAAGAATGATGGTACTTGAGACTTATGTAGCACTTCACATTTTTTCAAAGGGAATTGTAACCAATTAAATCTTGCACATCTGCAGAGCACAATTGTTATCACAGATGTAAAATGCAGTTACAAGAAGTGATTTTTCTATGCTAATAACAAAGACAAAATTAAACTTCAAATTTGTCTTGTGATCAGTTTAATAGGCCTTCATTTCACTCCAATAAAGGGCTGCTAAAACAAAGACTAGAATACAAAAGTTTTCTGGATTATTTGAAGACTTGATTCCACAGATATTACAATTTGTTGACAGAGGTAAATATCAGATGGAAGCATCCTGTCATCAGATCTTACACTGAGAACATCCTGCTGTTGCTTAGCAAGAACCTGTGGTTGCCAGAGTGGGGTTTTGCTTGTTCTTTATAAATTAACCTCACTCAGTTGACTTTTGTATTCCCTAAACACACATGAGACAAGCAACTGCAGGTGACCAAGTGAAAAGTTGCAAGCCATTCTGAATGTAATAGAAGGGAGGAACTGTAGAGGTACAGAAAAAGTTTCTTGGCTAAAAAATTACCAAGTCATTACTGCCCAGGCTTACCAAAGCCTTCTGACAGTTTTCTGTTTCTTAATTACCTATGTCTGTAGGAATGCACCTCTTAGAGAGTGTGCCCATTTGAGGCTGTGCCTTTAAGAGAGAGACAGTGTTGGGAACACTCTGGCTGAATGTTTTGGTACCAGAATGAAAACACTCTGATATTCTAAACGAATTTCATTGGTGGATGGGCAGAATGCAACTTTAAGTTTTGGGGCAGTTGGAATTTTTCGGAGTTCCAGCCTGTTCTGCTTCTCTGCCTGCCTGCTTCTCAGCAAACTAGATGGAGCTGACCTTGAGATAAGCAAAACTAATTCCTGCATGTGCTTCTGAAGCCTAATAACATCTCCTTTCCTTAATAACTGCCTTTCTTTCTCCCTCTAACCCCTTTTTGGGAAAAAAGGGAGGTAGGGGAGGAGAGAGGGGGTTACAGGGAGGAAAACCCTCACTGAGGAGGGAATTTTGTTGTGTTATTTTTCTTTGCTATATATTTCTGTATATATATTTTGTAAATACTGTATAAATTGTGTTATATATAACCTGCATTCTAGATATGCTTGTAAATATAGCTTTGCTTCTCTGACTGAGTTTAGCTGTGGTTTCTCACTCTGAGGGGGAGGGAGAGCTAGGCCCTCTCTCAACCTACCACAGAGAGCCATCTTTTCTTATCTTTCCTGGGGAAAAAAAAAAAAGATTGTGGTTTTAACAAACAAACTTGTGGCACTGTGCTGCAGAACAAGAACACACAGTCTTGAGCTACGCCAGGGGAGGTTTAGGCTCGAGGTGAGGGAAAGTTCTTCACCAAGAGAGTCGTTCATCATTGGAATGTGCTGCCCAGGGAGGTGGTGGAGTCACCATCCATGGAGGTGTTCAAGAGGGGATTGGACGTGGTACTTGGTGCCATGGTTTAGTCATGAGGTCTGTGATGACAGGTTGGACTTGATGATCTTTGAGGTCTCTTCCAATCTTGGTGATTCTGTGATTCATCAAAGTGAGAAAGGACAGCTTTAAGGAAAGATCCTGGACAGCAGACCTGCCTTTGTCAGGGAGTGGGTTAGAGTTTCCTTTTTGAAAATCCTCTAAAGCTCTTAACCCTTTCTCAAAACTGTTGTGCTGCAGGTTCTGAACTGGCATGGGTATAAAGATCTCCAACTTCTTTTTTCTTCTTTCCGTGTGATTCCACTGATTGCACCTGCAACTGGTATTCTTACCAAAACTAAATTAATATTAGACTTGATACAGCAGTATCTTTCTACCTTCAGGAAGCAGAAAGTTTGTTTTCCCTAAAGGGTTTAGTTTGGTTTGATTTTTAGTTTAAAAATATCTGTCTACAAGATCTTGATTCAAGTGAATTCTTCTGCTCTTATTACTGCTTTTTAAGAGACCATAACCATTGTCATATTAGTCTCATGGTTTCTCATTATTTGTAAACATTTTAAGTGTTGTGATCACATTTGTGCCTACTCCTCTGACCTTTCCTCCTCTTTTTCATCTATGACATTGTGTGAGAAAAGATCTTCTCAGGAATTCTCTCTTAGAGTCTGTATTTCCTTTTATATCAATGTATCTTTGGAAAATTAGGATAACCTTAACTTCTTCACTGTACTAAGCAACAGTCCGATACCCCAAAGCAAGATGCTCAAACCCCAAACAACCACAACCTAAAATAAACCCAAACCAGAACAAATCTAAAACCAAAACAACAAACAAACAAGCAAATAAATAGATTGCTAAAGGCAGACATTGATACTAGCCCAAGTGGATAAACTGTGGTTTGTTTAGCTTGCCAGGTTCAGTCTGGCCTGATACAGTCCTAGGTAAATTGCAGTAGTACCCCTGTATAGCTGTTTCTTAGCCCTTGCTCAGAGTCAGTTGAAAGTCCTTGCAGGCCCCAGCATGGCCTTGCAGGGGTGCAGTTTATACCTGTTGTCCTTGTGTTTACATTTGTGCTGCATTGTGCATTTTAAGAATCCTGCAAAAGGGCAGTTGTTCTCTTCTTAAAACATGGGACAGCAAAAATCAGCTATATTGAGATGAATCTCAACATTTTATTGAGGCAGTCTCTTCTTTGCACTGGGAGAACTGGCTGTTCTAAAGGCTGAATTTCTTTTCTTCATAAATGCTGTTATCCTAGTCAACATTGCTGTAGCTATTCATATTCCCATTAATGTCCAGTTCCTGTTTCCTTACAGATAAGGTTTTTTAACAAGTTGTGTCTGCAGAATAAACCAAGTCATAATAAAAGCTAAAAGGATCTCAAAATGGCCACTCTAACCCTGAGTACTGTTTTAAAGTTGTAACAATGAGACAATGAGGATAAAATATTACTGTGAAAGCATAATTCATCTGGATGTCTTTTAGGCCCACACTATTAGGCCTGTTAAGAATCTGAAACACTTTGAAGAGACATTAAAAATTGTTGATGAGAGACGTTCCCATCAAAGTCCATTAGCATAAATGAGTGGTCAGAGTAGCTGCAGCTGACGTATTTCATATTCTTTTCCTATAAGAGCAAGTCTAAACTTCTGAAGAGCTTTCAAGCTTCATCTTATTCAAAAAATGATCTCACATGCCACTTAGCATTCCCATAGTTTTTCACACTTGTGTGAGGAACAAGCATTCTGAGAACAAGCCGTATATTCACTTCAGGAGATCAAAGAAAAGTGGGAGGAAGGGAAAGAACTGAAACCTGGCTGCACAGGAAGACAGTTTCCTGGATTCTCATCTTTGCATACCTGTGGTACAAAAGGATTCTCAAACCTCAAAGTGGTCACTACATAATCTATTCAATATCTCCTTGGATACTGAAACACTATGTGGATGCATGAGGCATCATAACTTTGTGGTGTAATAAACCTCATACTAAATACAGTGATACTTAGCAGTTTAGAATAGGTTGAACTACACAGAAAGGTCACTGAGAAAAATCTGTAGCTTTTGATCAAAAACATTACTCAATCATGATTTCCCCCATTCTTACCAATAGTACAGGTCACCTCAGCAAGTTCAGGTTTGTTTGTAAATGTGTATCCACATGTGTATCCACAGATTGGAAGAACATGGTGTGCTGGCTCAGCCTAACCAAGGCAAATAGCCTGGATAACACCAGGGACCAAGGTAGGAGCAGCGGCATAAATGAGGTGTGTAACTGGGCTTCATAAAAGGGCTGTGAGCATGTTTGTCCAAAAATTGCCCATTGGAATGGGCTGCCTGAGGAGGTGGTGGGGTCGCCGTCATTGGGGGTGTTCAGGGCGAGGCTTGACAGGATGCTTGGTTCCATGGTTTAGTTGATTGGGTAGTGTTGGATGATAGGTTGGACACGATGATCTCGAAGGTCTCTTCCAACCTGGTTTATTCTATTCTATTCTATTCTATTCTATTCTATTCTATTCTATTCTATTCTATTCTATTCTATTCTATTCTATTCTAACTGCCCATGTGAAAGTGGAAGACAATCAGTCAGAACTATCAAGAGACTTCTGAAATAAAGCATCACCTTGAAAAGCAGCATTTAAAAAAACAATACCAAAACCAAACCAACAAAATGAAACAACAACAAAAAAAACCAAACAAACAAAACCCCAAAACCTAAAAAAAAACACACATCAAAATTTGCAACAATGGCAAAGAAAGCTTGAGGCAGAAACAACATCTGCCAGAACTGGGTTTGACACTGCCAGAAGTTTTCCTGTGACATGAAGACCTCCCAGCCTGGGCCTTGTCCTCTGTGGTGGACACCACGAGCCGTCCGCATCAAGGTAAGGGCACTGTCAGTACAGAGTGGCAGTAAGCAGAGGGGTGTGTGTGTGCGGGCGTGTGTGTGAGTACTGTGGCTTTCTGTTGTATTACTAATGAAAGCAGCCACTGGAATGTGAATGTCATGGAAAAGTATTCCACAACACAGAGAGCTTTAAAGCAAATTAGAGTTGAATTATAGCTGCTCCTCAAGGCTGGTATGACATTAGATTAGAGATGTTGAATAGTTTATTGAGCTCCATTTTCAAACAACAGCTCAGCATCCAAATCAGTGCCAAATTCCTCCATACAGCCTAAGCAGTTAAGTATCTGGATGTGTTTTCTGAAGGACATTTGTGTTCAGAACAGGAGTGTTCATGAAGATGCAGACCTCTTAGAAAATCTCTAACCTGGATATCAGAGGTCTTGTGAAAGTCTTGATTCAAACACAAGCACAGAGCATGTGCAGATCTGGTTGACTGCTGAATCCCACTTAGCTACACACGCAGTTTAATATTTTTAGCTGTCTTACAATAGTTACAACAGGTTTTGTGTTTATTTAAATCATGCCACGTGGACACATTATGGAGGAATTTTTTTTCATCTCCTTAACAATGAAATGCATTAAGAAATTGATTTTTGTTTTACTTTTTGTGATAAGATCAGAGATCTCTAATAAGAAAGATTAAACGTTTTAATTATGTATTTATACCTTTAAACTCTCTTCATACTCCAAGCAAAATTTATTTGTAATTGTGCCTTAGAATTATTTGCTTGAGGAGAAAGGTTAGGTCTCTGATTAGTGATATGTAGAATTAAATTAGAATACATTGGTTATTCATGTCAGCATAAATATGTAAAATAGGGAATAAAATTAGTATCCTCAATAGCTGACAGAAGAACAGGCATATCTGCAATCATGCTCATATTCCTTTGCCAGTTGGCCATATTGTTCTGATAAATGGCATTAAATAGAAAGAGCATTTTAAAGGATTAGCCACTGACTAATGTCTTGATATTCCATCCAACCGTGGAATCTTGAAAGGCACATCCGGCATTTATTTGTCATCTTTATTGCATCTATCTGAAATAGCAGACCAAGTCTTGTTCCAAATAAGACTGTTGATCAATATAGACATCTTCCTTTCTCTCTGTTCTCATAAGTTTACAGCTTTAGGATATCATACACATTATCCCGTAAATAATTACATAACTCTCAGTTATTGTTCTTCCAAATGTAATAAATGAGTAAAAGAGAGGTGAGAACTTGTCATAATAGTATTGTGGTCCTTCTGCTGCCCATCTCTGAATATCAGATGGTGTTTCTATTTACACAATTCCTGTACTGATCCATTGTTTGTTTGTTTTTTTTTTTACTAATCATTGCCATAAATATTAAGTCTCAGGTTCTGCCTTAATTTGGTGGACCTGTTTTGTCTCAGAAGTTGTTTTTATGTAATCATTTGGACTAGTCTGTGAGAGTGGTGGTGAATGGTGCCACATCCAGCTGGCAGCCAGTCACTAGTGGTGTGCCCCAAGGATCAGAGCTGGGCCCCATGCTCTTTAACATCTTTATTGATGATCTGGACAAGGACATTGAGTCCATCATCAGTAAATTTGCTGACGACACCAAGCTGGGGGCAGGAGTTGATCTGCTGGAGGGTAGAGAGGCTCTGCAGAGGGACCTCGACAGGCTGGGCAGATGGGCAGAGTCCAACGGCATGAGATTGAACACATCCAAGTGCCGGGTTCTGCACATTGGCCACAGCAACCCCATGCAGAGCTACAGGCTGGGGTCAGAGTGGCTGGAGAGCAGTCAGGCTGAGAGGGACCTGGGGGTGCTGGTTGACGGTAGACTGAACATGAGCCTGCAGTGTGCCCAGGCAGCTAAGAGGGCCAATGGCATCCTGGCCTGCATCAGGAACAGTGTGGCCAGCAGGAGCAGGGAGGTCATTGTGCCCCTGTACACTGCACTGGTTAGGCTGCACCTCGAGTACTGTGTCCAGTTCTGGGGCCCTCAGTTTAGGAAGGAGGTTGACTTGCTGGAGCGTGTCCAGAGAAGAGCAACAAAGTTGGTGAGGGGTTTGGAACACAAGCCCTGGGAGGAGAGGCTGAGGGAGCTGGGGTTGCTTAGCCTGGAGAGGAGGAGACTCAGGGGTGACCTTATTACTCTCTACAACTACCTGAAGGGGGGTTGTAGACAGACGGATGTTGGTCTCTTCTCCCAGGCGGCCAGTACCAGAACAAGAGGACACAGTCTCAGGCTACGCCAGGGGAGGTTCAGGCTGGATGTTAGGAAAAAGTTCTATACAGAAAGAGTGATTGCCCATTGGAATGGGCTACCTGGGGAGGTGGTGGAGTCGCCATCACTGGAGGTTTTCAGGAGAAGACTTGACGGGGTACTTGGTGCTGTGGGTTAGTTGTTTAGGTGGTGTTGGATTGGTTGATGGGTTGGACGCGATGATCTTGAAGGTCTCTTCCAACCTGGTTTATTCTATGTAATATTAGCTTTTATTGACTCAAATGAGCTGGATTTTTTCTGGGTGCTATGAATTAATGTTGCTCTGTTGCTTTGTAACATTTTTTATCACTTGAGGATCTTGGTTTACTTCTGAGTGGCAAATCAATTTTAATGAAGAAAGATCTAAAGTATTAACAGGAGAAGACTTGTGATAAGTGCTTATAGTCTCACTCTGAGCATTCCTCTCTGTATAGAGATTGCAAAGGCTGCATGTGCTTTACATGTATCATTAGGCCTTCTCTATGCAGGCTTTTACTGTACATTTTTGTAGACAGTTCGTTCAGTATCGCTTTGTGGTTTTGCTCTTGCCATCTTTTCATGATCTTACAAACTGTGGAAGTTACTGTTCTGAAGGTTTTCCATTTGCAAAAGTTCTGCCTCTGCAAACACCACTTTTGCACTTTCCCCATGCTCCTGAAAATGATACATTTGTCAGGAGTTTCAGGCATGTGAAGTCACAGAACTTCAACAAATTAAACAGCTGGGAAACTTTGGCTGTTAATGGAAATAATATCAGGTTATCCATCTTTTCTTTCACACTTCACACTTCTCTAATGTAAAAGACTTCTGTAAAAGCTTGTTGACTGGCAAGTTATCCACAGCAAACATACATTAGCCCCTGATTTTCCTGTCATTAAGGAAGTTTTCATCTGAAAGACTAACTAACTGGTTTATGAAAAGCATCGATACTGAACCTGGAGTGAAGCAAACGTGTATTATAACTGCAACATAAAAATAATATATGCCAGAATGGCACTACAAAGACACTGATTATTTGAGAATAGGTTTGATTTAAATCCAAGTGCCAGTGCTAGGAGAATTATTTCTGAAATATAAAAGGAATTATGATTGCTGTATTTTAGAAGGTATACTGTAATATGTAAGGATCTTTCTCTTTAAATCTGACATATCATATTCCACCAGTTACTTTTGATAATACAATACTTCTTGAATATTCATATGTAACTCCTCAGAAAGTCTTCCTAAAATTGATAATAATAGGCAGCTAGAATTATTTGAGATGTGGCAATTACTAACTGCAGGAATATTCTTCTCTGCCGAACACTCACAACAAGCACATCGCTGCCAAAATACTGCTGTTAGAAAGCGTGTTAAATAGTGTGTGTAAATCAGAAAACTGTTATGGTGGTTTATATGAAATGGTTCACTAACAGATCACAAACCATGGCAGTTATGTTTATAACATACAGATTCTTGAATTTAAAGAAATAGTAGGGTGCTTTGTTGCACTAGGATTTGATAATCACTACATTCCCTGATTGCTAGGTTGTTTAACTGTTTACTAGTAAAACTAGTAAACTGTTTACTAGTAAACCATTCATTGGGCAATGACCCCATGCTTCTGTGTGTATGTCTGGCTGTGTTGCTCCATCAGGCATATCTTGAACACTTGGCTCTCCAGGTTTTATGGCAACAGTGTCAGCTGGGTGTATAGCAGGAGTGCTCCAGTGCTGAGTGTTTCAGCACAACCAGTCAGGATGGTTCAGAGGGCCTTTGGGGCAGTCTAAACTTAGCTTGTAAGAGGGTGATTAAAAATGCATTCCCCTTGATCTGTACCTGTGTCAGTTTCTTTGTACTGTTGCAGGTTACGCTGTTTGCCAGAGAACATAAAGTTTTCTCTTGCTTACTGATGTGGGGACAGGCATATGGAGGTGTAGAGATATGATGCAACTTCCTTTAGCAGTTCTGGCATCTCTCCACAAGCACTTTGCTTGGTAGTCTTTTTTGTTCTGTGTGGGCTATAACTGTGCCAGTAGCTGGCTCTTAAATTACGAATGGAGGGGGGAATGTGAGTATATTTTACAGACAACTCACTAACATTTATCTACCCACAAAGCTCTTACCTGAAATGTGAAATGAATTTTTGACTCAGAAGTATGATGCAGGTAAAGCAAGCAGAACTAATTAAGAATGAGTGGTAATGCCATGGGAAATGATCATGAATGCAATGTATCAATTTCTTAGTGTACTTGGAGAAACTAATTTCTATGCCATGACACAGGCAAAGCACCACTGTTTGCCACTGTGTCAAACCTGGAGAGTCTTCACAGATTAAATAATGCAGTATAACAAATCAACTGGAGAGCAAAACAGTCTTTCTGCATGTAGCACACCCATTTCTGAAAGTCTTCAGGAAAGGCAGAGAAACATCATGCCCAAAGGTGTTTATTGGAGACTGCTGAACACCCAAGACTGGGAAGTTAGAATGAAAATATCCCCAAGTACTTAAGTACAGCAACTCTATTAGTTGCATACTATCTTCAGTAGATACAGTTTACTTTGATAATGTCATTTTTCATGCACAGCTGCATCATTTGGTATTAAGGGACACGCACAATATCCCTTTAAATATTTAACAGTATTTTCATATACTGAAATCTGTCAGTGATTTCATATATTACATATAAATAATGTTTCCTTTTTTATTTTTTACCAACAAAGATGTGCTCCCCATGTTTTCTCTCTCAAATTTACAACATGGATGACAGGTTTCTTTCTGAGTAGCTGTAGATATAAAATACCTAGCAGCAAAGTGGCTCTCACTCATTTTTATAGCACCGTAAAGCAGTATCTTCCTAATAGCCTTTTCTCAGACCACAGAAATGCTACCATTAGAGGTGGGCTGTGGCTGGCTGTATCCATAAAATGGAGGAATACTTCCACAGTAGCACAGGGGTTAAGACTCCTCATTAGAGTACACAACTTTGTATATTCAACCGAAAAAGTAACTTATATTTTTTAAGCTTTGAGATGTTTTAAAAAATTACTCAGAAAAGCTTCTTGAAGCTAAACTCCAATAGCTAGTGCATGTTCTACCCAAGTATGAATCTTCTGCTAAAATGTATCTCCAAATACAAACCCAGTTACTCTAACAGCCATCTTCTCACTTTAACTTGATTTGTGAAGCAAGAAAACTTTTTTTGTTGTTGTGGGGGGGGAATGCAGCAAACCCCTTAAAATACAACACTACCTCCTGGTGACTTTGAGAGTAGCCTTATCTTCCACTGCTCAGCTTGGAGTACCAAAAAGCAAGACCAATTCATTTTTGCTGTCACTAAACCTCACTTGTATTTTGGAGCCAAACCCAAATTTTCACAGCAGCATACAGAATCCTGAACAAGATGCATCTGGCATCTGTTGTAGATTTGCCATACGTTTCAACCAGACTTGGCTTTTGATCATCAGTCTAATATTTGATGTATGTGAATAATCCTAGCCTTCTGCACGCATGGTTTCAGGTCAATAAGGTAATTTTTTTAAGCCACAAGCTCACAGGTGAAGTGGAGCAGAACTGAGCTGAATGCAGAAGACTATTGCTTTGTCAGAAGGAAGTTAATCCCAGCATGTCCCCACTCTGCCTACAGCGTGGCCACATCAATTATGGTTTTTTCACTATGTCCAGAGAGGTGGTAGGTGCAGGCTACAGGTAAGAGGTGGCTGTGGCAAAGATTAGTTGCTCCCTCCTAAAGATGCGAGGGAAACGAAGAACTGATGGATTTTTGTTTAGTTTGAGAAGTGGTGGATAGTGGTTTCCTAAACTAACAGCCTTGCAACTGCTCTCAGCTGTGATTTATTTATTAGTCCATGCTGCAGTCTAGGAGGCTGGTTCATTAAGGGCGGAAATGAGTTACAAGAGGCTGGCAAAAGTATCTGTAATTGGCCTTGAGGATTTAAGTAGCGCAGAGAGACAAGTGTTTCTTCTGTTGAAGATTAATGTTTCACATAATTTGATTTAAAAAATGAAGAAAAAACATTGAGCAAGATGTCTCGTCCTCCATGCAGGCATACCTGTATGCCATGGTCCAAGCATAACATTTTTGTGGTTTAATCTAAGTAGAAATGTGTGCATGCATAGACAATATCCCCATATCACTTCTTTTATCCACATGAAGGAAAAAAGCTTATCAATTCCCTTTCTCATACCTCAGAAAATACCTAAAAATCTGGTTATAGCCCACAGTCTTATTAAAAACCCCAACCCAGTACACTGAGAAAATACTATTCCTTTTGTAAAGGATGTGTGCATGAGAAAGAGAGTTGGGGAAAAAAATTGTTTGGCAATTTAAAGAGTTCACAGTCTAGTCTTATTGGAAATTATATTTTGCTGTGGGGTGAACTACATTTCTTAAAAAATTACACTTTTAGCTTCAGTGGAGCCATTTAGGAACATACAAAGGTATTTGAGAGTACACAACACAGTCTTGCCAGAAGCAAGCAAGAGATTCCACTGGCAATTTGCTGCCCAGTCCTCCCTGGCCATTGTACATCATAAATAAACGCATCCAAGCACCGGGTTCTGCACATTGGCCACAGCAACCCCATGCAGAGCTACAGGCTGGGGTCAGAGTGGCTGGAGAGCAGTCAGGTGGAAAGGGACCTGGGGGTGCTGGTTGATGGTAGGCTGAACATGAGCCTGCAGTGTGCCCAGGCAGCCAGGAGGGCCAATGGCATCCTGGCCTGCATCAGGAACAGTGTGGCCAGCAGGAGCAGGGAGGTCATTCTGCCCCTGTACACTGCACTGGTTAGGCCGCACCTCGAGTCCTGTGTCCAGTTCTGGGCCCCTCAGTTTAGGAAGGAGGTTGACTTGCTGGAGCGTGTCCAGAAAAGGGCAACAAGGTTGGTGAGGGGCTTGGAGCACAAGCCCTATGAGGAGAGACTGAGGGAGCTGGGGTTGCTTAGCCTGGAGAGGAGGAGACTCAGGGGTGACCTTATTGCTCTCTACAACTACCTGAAGGGGGGTTGTAGTGAGGCGGAGGTTGGTCTCTTCTCCCAGGCAACCAGTACCAGAACAAGAGGGCACAGTCTCAGGCTGTGTCAGGGGAGGTTTAGGCTGGAGGTTAGGAGGAAGTTTTACACAGAGAGAGTGATTGCCCACTGGAATGGGCTGCCTGAGGAGGTGGTGGGGTCGCCGTCACTGGGGGTGTTCAGGGCGAGGCTTGACAGGATGCTTGGTTGCATGGTTTAGTTGATTGGGTAGTGTTGGATGATAGGTTGGACACGATGATCTCAAAGGTCTCTTCCAACCTGGTTCATTCTATTCTATTCTATATTCTATATTTATAATAGTGAATAATTCAAACACCCATCATCAATTTGCCTGTAAAATGATGGATTTTTAAATAGAAGCTGTCTCCATGCTAGGGACCTCTGGAGTTCCTGTGTCTCACTTCTGTCTATGAAAATCAGTTTTCATGAACTGACTCTAAGAAGAAATCAGTACCCACAACTCTATGGAAATCAGTGAAATGCTGAAGAAGATCACTGCTGTGGGTGATCAGACACTTAGATTTGAAGTTTTCTTGAAGTAGGACTGACACTGCTTTGACTTTGTAGCGATGAGCTCACATTATTTTTGGTGGCTGTTTGCAATGCCAGGCTGAAGGCACATTTCTGTGTTTCTCCTTTGCTCTCTTTTATGCACTTTTCCTGAACTGGGCTGCAAGGTGGCTGTGCTTTAATTCAAATACTTCTTCAAGAATAACCCCTACTATGTTAGCTTTCAAATAGTAGCAATGGTTTGGATTGCATTGATAAACTTGGCACCAAATAATATTAAATGCTAACCATTGATTGATGTTTATACAAAGTTAATCATAAGATCCTTTCCCCCACCCTGTAAACTCTTTAAGTCTTGCTATTGCCTTGTATCAAAAACATCTGTGTGTTTTTTGTCAGCGCTATGAGGCTTGTGGAACAGAGAAAACGTGTTTGATTAAGTTTCTTGGTATCTGGACTCAGTTTTCAGCTTGTCTAAGACTTGTTTTAAGATTGTGGTCTCTTAGGACAGTGATAAGACTCACGCTCAACACACTTCCTCTCTTTGTTGCTGAATTAGATAGTAATAAACAGCCCTTGTCCAAACAGCTAACAACATGTATGTGCAAAATGAGGCTATACTCATCGTTGAATTCTTGGTGTTTTACAAGATTTTAAGTAACTTAGCATATTCTTGGCACTGTAAAAGCAAATAATGTCTCCTGTTCTTGGGCTTTCTGTTGAATAAATAAAAAAATAGATTTTCTTTAATTGTCATTTACCTGCAAGTTAATTTTGTAAGCAGATAATATGCTTGCAAGATGATCTGTGAAACATTGGCAATGCTGATGGTGGAAATAGGAATTCAAATCAGCGCATGTGCCATATATTCCCTATGACTATTGCAGAGTGTTTGGAGAAGTCAAGAGGTATTTTTTTTTTATTATAGTCCATTCTGCTAACTTTTAGATTTGTTTTGCTTGCAATTCTGTATCTGTTGGCTGCTTTGATACGTGAGATTTCTTTATAATAACAGTTTTTCCTTATTTGAAATGACATGTCATGACCTTTTATATATTTACAAGACTGCTGGGAAAATGAATGTTGAATCCTAAATTAATCATCAGCCATTTCATCAAAACTGTTGCACAATCTCATAAAAATATAATTGCAGGATAATTTATTTGCTTTCAAAGGACCTGTTTGAACTCCTGTCAAAGCTGATGGAATGACTTCAACCAAAACATGATTGGACCTTTCCAGTTTGACTTATTCCTTCTCTTCATCTCTCTTTTCCTGGAACAAGATGACTTTGTGTATTGTGGAGCTTAATGCCTGATACAAAATGTGAATAGAAAATGGGAGAAAGATGACCAGCACTGTTTGTTGGTGATCATGTATTACTATGGAATAGACAGATATTGGCTATTTCTTCTCCTCCTGCTGGCTGTGTTTTCCTCATAAATACCAAGATGTAGCCTGTGGTCTTCTTTTAAAAAGGATTTCCCCTCCTCTATTTAACCTCCTACCTTGCTCTGACAGTGTCTTTATACTTCTAACAACATCTTCTGTTTGGGAGGTTGGTAAACGTTGTTTCTGATTGCTCAGCAGGCCCCCTGTTAGAGCAGATTGCCTCACAGATATCCAAGTGCTTTACCTGTTAGTGCTTTTCCTTGCCTTACAATGCCAGTGCCACCAATGAATGCTTCATGTGACCTGTATTTCTAGCTTTGTAGCTTTTATCCAAATCCTAGGCTACTGCAGCATCTACTGTTGGCTCATGGTGAAGGCTGCTCTTTTTTTATTTATTTTTTTCCCAAAAGAATGCACTAAGTCTTTAAAAATGCTACTAAAATTATTAATAGAATAGAATAGAATAGACCAGACCAGGTTGGAAGAGACCTTCAAGATCATCACGTCCAACCCATCAACCAATCCAACCCACCTAAACATCTAACCCATGGCACCAAGCACCCCATCAAGTCTCTTCCTGAACACCTCCAATGATGGTGACCCCACCACCTCCCTGGGCAGCCCATTCCAATGGGCAATCACTCTCTCTGTGTAAAACTTCCTCCTAACATCCAGCCTAAACCTCTCCTGGAGCAGCCTGAGACTGTGTCCTCTTGTTCTGGTACTGGCTGCCTGGGAGAAGAGACAGCATAAGAGTTTGGATAGGTCATAGTAGTTTTTGCTTATTTGGTCCAGCTTAGTTTGACTGAGTTTGGAAGTTGTGCTTAGACTGCTAGTTGATTGTAGACTAACTTGTCCTTTCTTCCATCAGATATGTTATTAGTGATCAAAGCTTTTTTTGACTAGTAACGTTACAGTCTGACTTTGATTTAAATCAGATTCTCTGAAATGGAAGTGGGAGTTGGTTATTTGCCATCAAGAGCTACAGTTCATTCTAAGAGAGATTGTGGCTCAGGATTTACATCGCAACACAATTGCTCCAGGTCTTAGAAATATAGCTGAGAGCAACGGTTTTCAACTGCGTAAATGGTGTGTTCTGTTGCTTTGTGACTAATGTTTTGTCAGTTGTGGAATTTCATCCTTTACAACTGCAAGATCTGTAAAACAGTCAGAATGAGAGTCTGTGATGATTCAGAATAGTGTATTATAAGAATACTTCTGAAAAGAGAATAGGGAGAAATTATAGTTAATTATAGAAAGACATAAAATTTAAAATAAGCTTCTGCTTTATGTCAAGATAAGGTCTGTCATCAGAATCTTTTTTTGCTTAGTTTGTGAAAGGTATTGAAAAACACAACAGCAGTTGGGAAATCTACAAAAGCCAAACATCCCCACAACCCACAAAAAACCTGAAATATATCAAATTGAAATATGTCAAATATGGGGAGGTTTAGACTCGAGGTGAGGAAAAAGTTCTTCACCGAGCGAGTCGTTCGTCATTGGAATGGGCTGCCCAGGGAGGCGGTGGAGTCACCGTCCCTGGAGGTGTTCAAGGGGAGATTGGACGTGGCACTTGGTGCCATGGTCTAGTCGTGAGGTCTGTTGGGACAGGTTGGACTTGATGATCCTTGGGGTCTCTTCCAACCTTGGTTATACTGTGATACTGTGAAATTGCCAATGCAAAAACCCAACATAAATTTTCTCCTTAACCTTTTCTCATCTGAAGGATCTATATAATCCATTCTATGAATGCTTAATGGAAATGAAGTACACCCACTGGTGTCCAGACCCTTCATTTTTAAGCTGTGTACCAAGTTTTTGTGCTATTGGTGATCTCTAGAAATCCAGGCCATGAATATGCTGGGCTGCTTGCTTTGACCAACTAAATGGCAAGAGTCATCTGGAGGGACCTGAAAGATTGAGTTATTTATAGGAGTTTAAGGAAGGACTGGTGAGAAGAGGACTTAATTAACTTTCAGGATCATGATCTCGCATCCTTTCTAAAGACAAACCATCCTGCTTCCATCTTAATATATGAATTTTTCTAAAACTTGTAACCTAGCCTAAATTCATTGGCTTCTGTAGGACATGACTCCACTGTGGTAATGGGAAATACATCTGAAGGCTGTTTTCTCTTTTTCCTAGAAGACAACCACTGCTCTGTTGTATTGATACACATAATAGTTTTGTGAGAATTATAGAATAGAATAGACCAGGTTGGAAGAGACCTTCGAGATCATCGTGTCCAACCCATCATCCAACACTACCCAATCAACTAAACCATGGGCCCAAGCATCCTGTCAAGCCTCGCCCTGAACACCCCCAGAGATGACGACCCCACCACCTCCTCAGGCAGCCCATTCCAGTGGGCAATCACTCTCTCTGTGTAAAACTTCCTCCTAACCTCCAGCCTAACCCTCCCCTGACACAGCCTGAGACTGTGCCCTCTTGTTCTGGTACTGGCTGCCTGGGAGAAGAGACCAACCTCCGCCTCACTACAACCCCCCTTCAGGTAGTTGTAGAGAGCAATAAGGTCACCCCTGAGTCTCCTCCTCTCCAGGCTAAGCAACTCCAGCTCCCTCAATCTCTCCTCATAGGGCTTGTGCTCCAAGCCCCTCACCAACCTTGTTGCCCTTTTCTGGACACGCTCCAGCAAGTCAACCTCCTTCCTAAGCTGAGGGGCCCAGAACTGGACACAGTACTCGAGGTGCGGCCTAACCAGTGCAGTGTACAGGGGCAGAATGACCTCCCTGCTCCTGCTGGCCGCACTGTTCCTGATGCAGGCCAGGATGCCATTGGCCCTCCTGGCTGCCTGGGCACACTGCAGGCTTATGTTCAGCCTACCATCGACCAGCACCCCCAGGTCCCTTTCCACCTGACTGCTCTCCAGCCACTCTGACCCCAGCCTGTAGCTCTGCATGGGGTTGCTGTGGCCAATGTGCAGAACCCGGCACTTGGATGTGTTCAATCTCATGCCCTTGGACTCTGCCCATCTGCCCAACCTGTCGAGGTCCCTCTGCAGAGCCTCTCTACCCTCCAGCAGATCAACTTCTGCCCCCAGCTTGGTGTCATCAGCAAATTTACTGATGATGGACTCAATGCCCTCGTCCAGATCATCAATAAAGATGTTAAAGAGCACGGGGCCCAGCACTGATCCTTGGGGCACACCACTAGTGACTGGCTGCCAGCTGGATGTGGCACCATTCACCACCACTCTCTGGGCTCGGCCCTCCAGCCAGTTCCTAACCCATCGCAGTGTGCTCCCATCCAAGCCATGGGCTGACAGCTTAGCCAGGAGTTTGCTGTGGGGGATGGTGTCAAAGGCCTTGCTGAGGTCCAGGTAGACTACATCCACAGCCTCCCCACATCCACCAGGCGGGTCCCCTGATCATAGAAGGAGATCAGGTTGGTCAGGCAGGACCTGCCCTTCCTAAACCCATGCTGGCTGGGCCTGATCCCTTGGCCATCCTCTTAAGTGCTGTGTGACTGCACTCAAGATGACCTGTTCCATAATCTTGCCTGGCACTGAGGTCAGGCTGACAGGTCTATAATTCTCTGGCTCATCCAACCGGCCCTTCTTGTGGATGGGCACCATGCTGGCCAGCTTCCAGTCCTCTGGGATGTCTCCAGTGAGCCAGGACTGCTGAAAAATGATGGAGAGCGGCTTGGCCAGCACATCTGCCAGCTCTCTCAGCTCCCAGTTCCATTTCTGGAGAGAAATCCAGAGACTCTCTGATTATCCTTCCAAAAAATGTGGTGAGAGGCTTTCTAGTTGGCTCCTGTGCATCTAGGATAATAATTAAGAACTAGAAGGAAAGTTGGGTGGCAAAGGTGCAGACATTATACTGGTATAAACAAACACAGAGCTTTGAAATCGGTGGACCTCTGACAGTTTATGCCAGCTGTGATCTAACAAATCTGGTAGGCCGTAAAGTTAACAGTTAACTTCATCATTCTTAAATGTGTTGTATAATTTATGGACTGGTTTTAACAATCTGCAAAAATGTATTATGTTATAACAGGGAAGCAAGAACAGGTATTAAATAGAAAAGAGTGAATTAGCACTTTCTAGGGAACACAGCTATTGCCTTCTTGACTTGGGATTCTAACTGTGCAAGTGTTGCATTAATTTATTGTTATTTTGGTGATAGTTCTTTTTAATGTAGAGGTTAGGTAAGGAGTGTCAGGGCACCATAAAGGCATTGGGTCTTTGTGTTCCTTGTGGCCGAGATGATTTGGGCCACAGGAGGGGAGTCATATGGGATGGAGAGGCAGTAGGGAAGAAACTTGGAAGCTGAGGCACATTCCACCATCCCCAGTGAAAAAGCAGAACAGGCTGAGGGGACAGCCCCTGGCCCAGGACATCAGGCATCTCCATGGGGCTGAGATAGCGTGTCAGCCTCAGGGTAGGGATCAGAATCAGGTCCAGCAAAGTAAATCAGTCAGACAAAGCCCCAAAATAGGAGGGCTGTGGGGCTGGGCTGCGGCCTGGTTAGGAAGTTAGCTCATGGATTGGGACCATGGCTGGCAAGGGCTGTGATGGAGCTGGAGACAAGAAAGGCATCCTACAAAATTATCGGGGCAGGCACTTATATCCCCAGTGAAAAGCATGTGCACAGAACTCTGCTAACTGGCTCATTATCAGGGCTTTTTTCTTCCTCATATAGGATACTGTTTTGGAGAAATGAGGACTGTTTCTGGTGGCTCAGAGATCCATAGGTGCCCACTGTGCTTCAGGTCAATCTATCTACAGTGAAATACGGGCCCAGTGAGTGCAGCAGTGACTGGGTCATTTCTTATACACAAAGACACTATTTGTATTGTAGTTTCAAACATTGTGCATTAATCCTTATTCTCTCCATATTTTTAAGATATTTGCAATGCTGATACAAAGACTGATAAAAAAAAATCTGACAGGAAATGCACTTTTCTACAAGATATCCCTCCCTTCCAATTTCTTTTTATGCAGCAGCTGCTGTTGCCAGGCTTTGTTGCTATGGTGGTGTTTTGTGTGCCAGAATTTTATATTCACTCTTGTAGAGTCACCTGATTGAGAGGCTGTGCCACATAAGTTATCAGTGTCATTCATGAAGATAAAGGATATATCTAACTGCTGTCATTAAGTACATATGACATCTGGTAAATGGATCAAATTGAATATAAATATATTTCAGTGGCCACTGGCTGTGAGCTTATGGAAGTATTAATTTAACTGATGAATTCTTTTAGTAAATGAGTGACTAAAGTAATTGTGGTCTCTCTCGGGAGTACTGCATTTGTTGGGTTTCATTTCTCAATATGACAGTCACACACAAGGCAGTTTCACTACACCTTGTGGCACTTGTCTCTCGTTGCTGTCTGCACTCTTTGAAAGGTGCTTTTCTGGGAATGACTGAGCTTTTGTTAGAAAGATAGGAACAAATTTTCAATATTTCTTTTCTGGAGAAGTTCTTTAGAACTCAGTGATCCTGCTCCAACTGATAATTCTAGTATAATTTGGCCCATTTAAAAATTATGATTGTATACTTCTGGTGAAGCTGAGTTCCTCTTTAATTTCAAATCCTGCAAACATTGCCTCTTATGTTCAGCTCTTAGTATGTTATGTTAACCTTTGCATTGAAATATTTTCAAGGTTGAGGCTACTGCCTCTTTTCAAGACACAGACTTACAGTATAGCACGTGACATTGAGATATTTTGCATCTATTTATCTGAAATAAGTGTGAAAAGTGTGAATTTATTTTTTAATGCATTTTTCCTGTCACCTCATGATACAGTCTTTCAGTATAGCTTTAGCTGTATCTTCATTTGACCTGACTGTGACCAACACCATCTGGTACTTAAATCACTTATTGCTCCTTCCTCTTATTTACCTATATATATATTGCCATGTGTGTATGGGAAACAGATTGTGTATTCCCTCAGTTTATCCCCCTGGAAATAAAATACTGGTACCTAATTATGTTATGTATACCATAATGCTTTATAGGCATGTTGCATGTAAATAACTTGTATTCTTTATACAACACCATCATTTGTCTGTCCAGGCTGATAGTTTTGAACTTACAAAAATGAAAACAGACAGAAATCAGCTACTGTGGCAATAGAAGATCAGCACATATCACATCTGGCACGTACAATCATCAGCAACTGAGTAAACTCACTGCTGAGTTTCTTTCTAACAGTACATCTCTAATTCATTGGAATTAAGAAGGCTGAGTCAAGAAGAAATAGAAGATATGCATAATACTTCAATACAGTAAGGTTTACTGGACATTTGGAGAAAGGTGGCTTGCTCCAACCCTCTTCTGATAGTATACTCATACTCCTGGGTGCAGCAATCCTGGTGACTGTAGTGTTGCCAGGCCACTGATCCCATGCCGTGTGGAAAAGAAAGCCTGAATTTAGACAAGCACTGAATTCAAGTGTCTGTAAGATGTACTACTTACCATGAAATGTATTCTTAGCTTGAGCAGATGCTAATTAAGCACTTGTGGTAACACACAAGCTAGCTATCTGGGTTGAAACTCGGACTGCCACTCAGTTCACTCAGCCCCGGACTTCAGCAAAGGCTGAATCATAGGCACTTTCCAGAACTGTGTAAAAGGCACAGTCATACTGCCATTTCCTTTTGTGCTGCTGCTGCTTCCTTTTGAGGCAAAATCCATTAGATATCAGCCATATAAAATGCAGGTTTTTCTCTTCAGCCAAATACCATTGGATTTAAACACTTCAGCTTGAAAAGCCACAAAATTGCTCCAAACAACACTTGGTATCTGAAATACCCTATAGCAGTATCAGTCTATACTAACATACAGGATCGCCTCTTCCATGTTCAGACTAACAGCTTGCCCAGGAATCTACAGTATCAAGAGGTATCACCAGGAACTGTGGTTGGTTTTCCCTAATGAACCCTGTAAGGAAGGCCAGGCCAAATGAAAATGCATCATGGGCTTGTTGAGAAAACTGTCACCCAGGTGAGTGTTGTACATTTCAGACTGCTGATTTGAGTAAACCACTGGATGACAGATAAGTGCTATGCCCTCAGTGCTCTTTGCTCTTATTTTCTGGGGTGTGTGTAATATTCTTCTTTAACTTTTGTTCTTTTCTATACTATATAACAGAATGAAAAGGCAGTCGTGAAAATCTCCGTATTGAAAATCTTCCTCACCCCAGCGCAGAGCAATCCTGTCCTTACATCAGTGCAGCCAAACCCTGAATTTGCTATTGCTTCTTCAAGCCATGGGAATTGAAGCTCAGCAGTGAGAGAGCAGACTTTCAGCCTGACTGATGTGACACCCACATTTGCGTGGAGGTTGATAAGAGTAAAAAATAGATCAAATGGATTAATTTGCCTTGGAAAGTGTGTGCTGCCTGCACTGACTATTGTGAAGGCACAGATTCAGCTCCCTCTGAAGGCACTGAGAACTTTCTTATTGAAGGGGAAGAAGCTGGAAAAGGCCCTGAGGAAGAGCTTTAACAACTCTGTAACTAAGAGTAGGAGCAAATCAGGAGTCCAGTGTGTCAGTTTTGTAGCTTTTAAACAAACAACAAAAACATCTCCCCACTTAGGTTATTTTTTTTTCTAGTAACTTCTTTAACCATAATTCCTCTGAAACAAAATAAGTTTTTCTTCAAAGACATTCTTTCTACATCGTTTGTTTTGTCTGTAGTAAAAGTTTGACCTAAATCATAAGGGTCAGTTGGAAACCTCTACAGAGAAATTAGAAATCTCATGTGCTATGTCATCTGATGCTTTATCTCTGCTGTGACTGCACAGGGACTCTATCAGAGAAGTCATTTGTGGAGCACATATTACTTTGTTCTTCAAAACCTTTTTCTTTAAACCGTTGTATTTAGGATTTTGTGTAGTGAGATGACCTTTTACTATCTTTTCAGTATACCTAAAGCTCAATTAAGGACATATGCATTTGTTCTGAGGAACACCATTCATCTTGTAAGAGCAGAAAGCTTTGGCAAACCAATTTCTGTGTAATTAAAGCATAAATGGGAACTGTATTCGCCACTCTCTTTAGGGGTCTTTCCTCTTTTGGCATCCTATTCATTATTCTCATGCGGGGAGCTCGGCCAAGGCTTTCCGTCCAGGAAAAGAACCCGAAGCCCGGCGCGTCCGCCCCGCGGCGCCCTTTGCTCGGCCCAGCGGCGGCTGTTGCTCCAGATGCCGCCAGCAGGTGGCGCCGCAAGGCCGCCGGCGCAGTGCGCTGACCTCGGCACGGGGGAACCTCGGGGGCCGAGCCTGGCGGGGAAGGAGGAGGGGCGGGCGGAGGGGAGCGGAGCGGGCAGCGCTGTTCGCTCTGTGCCCCTGCGTGCGTGCGTGCGCGCGTGTGTGTGTGTGTGAGAGAGAGAGAAAGAGAGCGCGCGAGCAGGAGCGGGCGGGCGTGTACGTGCGTGGCGAGCCGGCTGTATATAGAGGATGTGCCGCTGCATGGCTCGCCCTGGCCGCTGTCGCGCCAGGTCCCTCTTCAGGCGCCAGTGAAGCCTCTCGCCCTCGCTGCTTGGGTAGCCGTTTCACTGCCCGCTCCGGGCGCACCGACAGCAGCTGCTGGACTCTCCTGGGGCCGTTTCCGGTGTTCCGGCGCCTCTACTGAGGCGGCCGCCGCCTCCCGCAGCTTCTCCGCGCCGGAGGAGAGCGCGTCAATGCGGAGCAAATGGCCGGGGCACAGCCAGGGGTGCACGCTCTCCAGCTCAAGCCTGTCTGCGTTTCCGATACCCTGAAGAAAGGCATAAAATTCGTCAAGTGGGACGATGTAAGTAGCTTTCTCGTCCCTGCTGCCCCTCGCTGTGCCCCACGCGGGGCAGGGCGGCAGGGGCACGGCGGGGTTATGCAACGCGCAGGGCGGCATCGATCGGGCAGGAGTGCTCAGCGCACATGTTGCGGCCGTACTGGCCTGCGGCCGTACTGGCCCTGCCCTGTGCGGCGGCGGATGGCCGTGACGGGCCGGTCCGCGAGGCGGAGGGGCAGGTGCGAGGCGGCGGGGCTGTCCCGCGGCCGATCGGGGCCGGTCGCGGCGACTGGTGTCTCGGCTCTGGTTCGGCGGTCGCATGTGAGGTCGGAGCCGAGGCGTTGTTAAACCGCCGGTCCTCTGCACGGCAAACTTTCTCTAGAGATTCTCCCGCAAAATTCACTTGGCCGGTTTTGAGCTGGCTCCTTTCGCCAGCCGCTTGCTCTCGTGCCCGCCTCGCTTCTGGGCACGTTCCCACCTCTGTCGGCGCAACATAGTTGTTTCAACCTGTTTCCTGTCTGTCTTGTGCCATCTCCCGTTTCCTCCTCCCAGTCTCTCTCTCCTTCTGCCTCCTGCCCATTTCATTATCTTTCTGTTTATGGTGAGGTTATCAAGCCCTGAACATGTTCTCCCAGGGCTCGCTGTTTGGGTACTCCTGTTCATCTTCCTTCCTCCACAGAAGGTACCCTTCTCTTTTGGCTCATCAGAGCATGAGACTTGCCTCAAAGTAACATCTTCATTCTTTTCACTTGCTGCTTCCCAACCCTTTGCACTTGTATTGGCCGCCATAGGAGTTTGGATTTCACATCACCTTTAGTAGTAGCACAGATGTTCAGTAGGTGAGATTTCTTTCTTCGTTTGCTGGGTATGCCCTGGACCATTTGAGAGAAAGGTAGCCTTTCTCAGTTTAGCTCTTGTCAGCACGTGAAAGTAAGCCTGGTGTGCTGCAGAAGAGGAAAACAGAACAAGTGCTTTTCTAGCCATGCTCCTCCAATACATCAGGTATTTGTGTCTAAGCTGTGCATAGAGGAGTGAGTGCCCCAGAAAGTCTTGACTGCAGATGGTGTCTGGAGATATAGGGGTGTACTGAGACTTGTGCTGTGGTAAAGAAGTGATTGAGAAAGAAGGGAGGCATTTGAATGTCAGGAGAATTGTTGCTAACTTGTTTTGAGAGCCTTAATGCAGCTCTTGGATTTTTGTTACTAATTGAACTGTGATAAAAACATCTGTAGCAACAACTAGAGGGACAGGTGAGAGAGGGAGGAGTAATTCATGTGTCTAACAACTGTTCTTGTCTTGTTCTGTATTGCTGGGTTTTGCTATTGTTTTTAGCTTGTCCAGCAGCCAAATGTGTAAGCTTGACCTCTATAACCCTGTGATGAACACTCTCAAGGAGAGGAAGAACACCAAAAAACTGAACACTTTGTAGTGTGAAATTTTATTTACAAAAATAAGCTGATACTGTTTTAATAAGCTCAGCAACCTGACCTTGTCTGGAGTAGTAAACATTGGCTTGATACAGATTATTTATGTTCAGGAACTAACCTTGAATGACTTGCCTGAGAAAATATTTTCCTTCAGTTGCTATTTTCCTTAGTATAGGGAAAGGCAGCATAACCTCAGTCTTGTCACTGCAGTTATTGTTTTATTTTTGGTAAGTTACCAAGAAATTTCCACAGATACATGCAGAGGTCAAGTTAACAGTGATTTAAGTCACTGTAACCCCAAGCAATTAGGCAACAGTTTCAATGACTAGTTTAAGTGTTATTTCCCAGTATATATATTGTATATACTGAATTTGAAGGAGAAGAGGTGTTCTCCACACACAGGGGATGTTCAGAGGCTAACCTGTCTGCTAGAGGTTTTCTGCTAAAGATTTTCAATCAAGCCTGAATGAAATATGGCTAAATTCTGGCAAAAGATGTGCATTTCAGGTTAAAGGTGTCACTCAGTGGTCCACAGGTATTGCCTGGAATGTGAGACTGAGATGAGGAAGTCCTTTATGGTTAGTGAGAGCTTTCGCCGGCAACCTTCTGGAAGTTGGTGTGTATTTAGCTGCACTGTGCGATGAGAAACATTAGCGTTCACTCATCTCCCATCTCCTAGTTCCCCTGTCTTGTCTGTAGTAATTCTCAGTAGTGACAGCCCCACAAAATCAAAGTGGAGATGCGTCTTCCCCTGTTATAAGGTCTTCAGACAAATAAATGCATGTAGAGTGACTTTGAAAGGTATTTGCCACTGAGCATCCAATAACCACTTCAGAGCCTTTGTTTTCTGTCAAATTGATCTGGTTGAAGGATTTTTAAAAGTAATGATTATTAATGTGAACCCCCGTAGATATTTACGCATGTAAATAGGCAGGAAGAAACTCTGTACTGAAACAATAGGCTGTAATGAGAAATAGTAAACTAGAAAATATAACAGTGAAATAGAATTTGCCATAATGACTGCTTTGGCTCTGCTGTGCTAACAGGGCTGTTCAGAAAAGTGGGGCTTACAGACTGATGTTTATTATACACCGTTTTCTGTTTACTGTTTCTGAGTGAGAATGGGAGTTCAGTTCTGCAGCTCCTGTGCATCAGGCAGGCATACCTTTTAGTATGCTTTCTTGTTTTTTTTGTTTTGCAGTTTAAAGGTGGCTCTGTGGACATTGCTTGACATTTCATAAAGCAAGAGAGTGTTTTTAGTGGGTTCCTATGACTTGGACTAAGTTTCAGCCCAAAGCAAAATTTTTCCAGCTGAGTTAAAAACCACTGTGAAGCAGTATATTTTTTTCTTATTTTTTTAAAATGGGAATGCTGGAAGGATTTAAACCAGATCATGAGAGGTGTGTAAGGAATTTCATGGCTAGTAGAGTAACAGTTGTTAAAGAATGTATTTGCCAGCTTTCAGAATGGTTCAGGAATGTAATGTGATCTGCAGAGCAGGCTGACAGAAGCTGATACAGGCTGTAAAACCTGTCCACCCCTGGACTTCACATCCTGAGCTTCTAGTAGTTCTGTGCCTAAACAGTAACACTGAGGCTGCTAATAAGCAGATGTGGCAGTGGTGTTCCATGGGCCTGCTCTCTGAGGAGCAGCAATGTAGTTAAAGTGTTACACACGAACCTCATCCAGGGCCTATGCCCTCTGTCCCCCTCTGCGATGCTGATCTGGTTGGAAGGAAAAATGCCTTGTCTGAGCTTTGCTAAGCAAAGAGAAAGGTCATGCCACAGGCAGATGAAAGGCAAGCAGCCCAGGAGGCTTGAAGTTGCATTTCCTCTCCAGACCATCTTCAGCTTCTAAATTGTGAAAGCATTAGGCTCAATTAAGAAGTTGTGGCTTTGTGAGACAAGTTGCATTTCTGTGCCTCAGGACTGGATGTAATATCACTTGCAGCATCCAACACCTAATACAGTCTATTCACAGATTCCATTTGGATCAGGATACAAAGCACTGAAGTTAGACAGATGATTGTTGTCCTGTAATTTTGCTTTTTCTCACATTGTTTCTACAGTGGTATTACAGGTTAGGGAAAACAAAGTTAGAATTAACTCCTGTTTTTTATGTGTAGATTGGATTGACAAGGCTCTGAGCAGAAACAGCTGGCATTTGAATAGGTGAAGGATAAAAGTGACCGGTTGTTTAGGTGTTTCTTTTGGTGAGGATGCATGCTGATGTGTGGCTGGTTAAGATGCTAGTTGGCTGAGCCCTTGCTTTCTAAAGCCATGTTTCTTTATGCTGCCTGCAGCTGGGCCTTTATAACAACTTCTCCCTTACTACTGGAAAGAGACTGACTGAGTCTTTTACATTTTGAGCAGATTCACTCCTCTGTTCCTGGAGAGAAGCAATAGCTGTGAGAAAGAGGAAAGGCTTAAAGAAGAGCTGCCTTAATCCACTCTGCTGCATTGAAACTTGGGTTATAAAGCTCTTTGTGATGAGAATTTTAAAATGATTAAATAGGAAGGTAGTAATTAAGTCCACGAGTGAAGCTTTTTTGTAGGGGTTAAACTCAATATATAAGAACATGTTGCAAGCTGAGAAGGTTAATGAATCCTGAATGGCAACTGCTCTGACATCTGAAGGGGTTGAAACCTGCCTTGACTGTCTTTTCCTTTATTTTTCCCATGGCCTGTGGTAGGAACAAGATAGACACAACTGAGGTAACAAATAGCTCCACAGCTAGAGCACAGTTGAACTGGTGTTTTCTAAGAGCAGTAATTGGCATACTGAAGCGAGTTAATATGATGGTGTATATTCAAAAATAGAATTGTTTTCAGTTCTTGCTTAAAAGCTTTCTTATCTTCCCTAGTGATAATATGTACTTTGCATAAAGAACTTGACTAGTCTCTCTGTGGCTTGCACTATTTACTTTCACTTGCAAGTTAATGATATCACTAAAATAATGTCTGCCTAATCTGAGGATCATTATTCCAATTTGATAGTTGTGGGTGTGTTTTTTTTTTTTTGTGGTTTGGGTGTGGGTGTGTTGTTTGGTTTTTTTTTTTTAAATATTTATACACTGAAGAACATTACCTGCTGACAGGTAATGTTGTTTAGTGGCTATAGCACTTCACAGAATATTCTATAGAGAAGCAAAAATGAACCCAAGTCTTTTAAGTTCTCTTCTAATGCCTTTCTTTTACAGCACTTTTGTCTGTATAAAACATTTCTGGGCTTAGACAATAAGCACTATGTAAAGTTTTCAGGCTCCTTTATTTGTTTAGAGTCTTTTAAAGAAGATTATCAAGAGTATGAGGTAAGGTTAAAGGGGATGTACAAGTAAATATAACATCAGAGTATGATCATCAATAAGCTGAGAACAAACAAATGTGGAAATTTTCAGAAGTGGTTTTAAGATGCTGATGTTCAAGTAACTCCTTTTTTTATACTTTAGTTTTCTTTTAAAACTCTGCACAAGGCTGTCACTACAGCACATCACTGTATGTTTTAAGTCTGGAGGGAAGAAATTAGTCCAGCATTCTAGAGGTGGGTGGGGTGGGGGTGTTTTTGGTGGTTTTTGTTTGTTTGTTTTCTTTTCCGTTTGATAATCCTTGTGTAGTAAACAAATATCAGCTCTGTGCTATATACATACATTGAAAACTTACCAGAATGAGTAGAAGTTGGGGAGGTTTTGTAACATACAGTAATCAAATTGAGTTTTAAATTTCTCAACAGCTGACATAATCAAGTTCAGGCTTTCCGCTTTATTAACTCAGTTGGAAGGCTCTTGGTAGCTTTAGCTTGGGAATAAAAAAAGGTTTGTATCCCCTGTAGAATGTTAGGTGGCTTCTTTGAAAGACCAAGTGAAGATTTCACTTGTGTAAGTTGCACATAACACCTGTGTTACTGTAGCATCTGAGACTGTTGGAGTGCTGGTAGATACTGGGAAAACTGAAAACCAGAAACCAGCACTTCAATAGATGAGGAATGAAAGGGAAGCTAACAGTGAGTTTAAAGTGTGCACTGTATGCTTTCTTCACTTGAATGTTTGAATGCGCAAGATCTTTTTTTAGCAAGGACTGTAATGAAATAGAGATTTAGCTAGTCATTATGGAGTCTTACCTACTATAAATAAAGAGTTCATGAGCACTTTTGCATTTATTTTCACAAGACCCGTTAGATGACAAAATGTATTCCCAATTACACTGTTGTAGGTCTGAAAATAATAATTGTTAATATATGATTGGATACTTAGGACCTAATTTTGAGACTGCATACCACCATACAGTCAGATTTTCAGAATGCCTCCCCAGTGACTTCAGATAAATTGAAGCTCAGCATCTCAGAAAATGAAATGTGGAAGTACAGTTCTAATATTTCCTCAGAATCGGAACACAGCATTTATTTCATTGAACAGACTGGTTTTTATCAGCCTCACAGAAGAACTTGCTGTTAAACATAAAATCTTCCTGGGTGGCATTTGGCTGCTTTTGCTATGAAGTTCTTCCTTTATTCCTTTCTTACTGCACTCTTTGCAACATATACAGCAAATAAGGAATCACGCAGACAAATCAAGACTACACGGGGTATGGCTATAAGCGCAAGAGTATGGACATCTGAGAAAGGAGACAGAATGGTAGTCTGCCTCTGAGAAATCCCCATCAAGGCAGCCCTTTGAAACTTGCATGATGATGACCTCTGCCTTTTGGTGCCATCACCAAAGTTTTTCTAATAGTGAAGAATATTTTCCTGCATGCTCCTATTGAACAAGTGGGAATTTGTTTTTATAGGCCCTATAAAAATCTTGATTTTTAGTTTTTGGGGGGTGGTGTTTTTTTGTGTGTGTGGTGTTTGGGTTTGGGTTTTTTTGTTTGTTTGTTTGTTGGTGTTTGGTTCCCCCCCACCCCGTCTTGCTTCCAACCATCAGCACACATTTCACCTGTTCCAATGTTGCCTTCTTGCCGTGGGTTCCTTTGTACAGCAGGTTTGGTTCTTCTGTCCCCAGTAGAAGATGACCTCTTTACCCTTCTGAATTGTTTCAGGGGGTCATTGCAAAATCAGGAGATGGGTACTATCTCACTCATAGTTCAACTGTCAGCCTAAACAAACTCATAGTGGTAATAGCTTGGGTAATAGCTTGGAATTTAACAGCTAATATATCTGCTGATCATGTGTAAACTGTGCTTTTCCTATTCCTTCTCCCTTGTTCCTTCTCCAGTGCCTCAAGCTTGTAATCCCCCTGGCTTGTGGGGTGGCAAGAAAGCTTTTTGCAGGGACTCAACCCGCATGTTTACCATAACTTTGCTTGAGCAAAGGTGTAAGGTTCAAGCCCTTTTGCTAAAGTAAAAGAAAAGTTGCAGAATATTTTGCCTCTGCCAGAAACAATCCATGTTTCTCAGCTTTGTGTTTGGAAGCAGTTTGGCAGAAATTCTCCAGGAGAAGGTTCAAGCAAATGAAATAATGATGTGTGTAGAAGTTTTCAGGTTATATTTGGGGATGTTCAATGTCTCTAAATACCCGAGGCAAACCGAGAAAACAACAGTCTGGCTTAATAAGGCAATGCCATGAGCCACATCTGTTTTAAGAGCTGAAGATAACAGCTGGTCTGCTTTCCTTTTTAAAAATTGTTGATGTGACTTTTGACTGCAACTATTTCTAAGAAACATTATCATTATCTATATATGATTTATTAAAACAAATACTCTTCTGACTCATAGTTTTGCTAGTTGACAAGGTACATGTAGATTTTCATTCCTTTGTAGGTACTTTAAAGATCCATTAGGAACTTTTCATCTGTGTCAGGAATGATTTAATACTTGCATTGCAGGCACACTAGTCCCAGCCTGTGATGTTCTCTGATCATTTTAACACTGAAAACTTGGCACAAAACTCAATGGCAGTAGTGTCACACCCTTGCCTTAATACATAGTGAATAAAGTACAGAGAGTTTTTGGCCAAAGCCCAGGACATAGGTGGCAGAGTGGTGCACCCTTATGTAGCCATTTTTTTTCACTTCATGTCTCTTCAGGTTACAGCTGTGACAGTTAAGGAGTAGGGCAGAAAGCTGTGCTCTTCATAGCTAGATGCACAGCCTGTTGGTTGGAGTGCTCTGAGGATTTGGAAGCATGGGAGTACAGTCAGAAAGGAGCAAACCCAGGATTTCCACCCTCTTTGCTGCTGGGCTTTGTATGGTAGTCTTTATTGGTCAGTAGCATTAAAATGGAGGTGGCACTTTTTGCTTGCTGATGTAAGATGTAGTCAGGGGGATGTACACTTAAAATCAAACCTTGAAATGGTTACCTGGCAGGCATATCAGTATGTATTTGTCCATTGATCTTCTGTGTGGTTGGTACGGATCCCAAAGTTCTCTGTGGCATTTGTGGGCATAACTTTGAGGCATTTTTGTTTTAAAAGTGTAAAGAATGTTGCTAATGTGGGATCTGAGGTTGTACAGCCAATTAGGAGGCAACTTAATGGAATAAGTGTAGAACAGCCACATTACTCATTTGAGGCTGTGAAACTGGAGAAAAGCAGAGAATTGGCTCTAAGTCAACCAATAAAAAGGTGGGAGGCTTTTAAAGGTGAAATTAAATGTCCTTTAGAAAAGTTATTAAGTTTAGACTGGTGTAATATGCGGCACAGTGAGAACGCCAGCTCAGGGCCACTCTTAAGCTTTTCTGTTTGAGGAATTTGCAATAGCTGTCTGTCAGAAACTGAGCTGCTGCTTGGCACAGGTACCTTTGTCTGGCATTTGAAAAGCCTGATAACCCATGGTGCATTCTCTTACTCTTTTCCTTTTCTCCTTTCTGGTTACAGCTCATTTTTGCCTTCATCACCTCCTCTTGCTTATTTCCTTAAATACTTGCAAGTGTCTCAAGAATCAGGGGTTTCTACTCAAAGGGCTGTTTGCTTTGTCGACATCCAGAGGATTGCAAGAGCTGTGCCCCTACTAGATATTTAACGGTGCTAATTTCCAAACCCATTTGTTTTAGAGATGCATGCTTACGTTTCCCTACCCCCCTCCCTGTTTCATTGTCATGCTCTGTATTTGAGTGGGGTAAAGAAAAAAACTAACATCTGTTCCCTATTTGTTTGTCCTTCAAGTTTTGTTTGTTTTGTTTTTCTTCTTTATCTGTTACCCTCTTCAGAGTTGTGTGTGGTTGGTAAATCTGCTCAGGGGAGTTACAAGGTAGGTCAGCTCTTTGGGGAAGGAAATGGAATTAATGGACTTTGGGATACCCTCCTAAATGACTGCAGGTGTGTCTTCTGGGTAATGTACACACAAAACAATAATTTTTTTTTTTTGTAAGTAAATGTACCAGACAATAGTCTTTTGAAAAAAAAATTGTATTTGAGAGCCTTGAACCACTTTTCTTCTTGTATGTATGCTGTATAAAGTGGTTCTCGTGTATCTTTTTGGTTGGCCAGATTGCTGAGCAGTACGAAACAGTATCACAGTATCACTAAGGTTGGAAGAGACCCCAAGGATCATCAAGTCCAACCTGTTCCAACAGACCTCACAACTAGACCATGGCACCAAGTGCCACGTCCAATCTCCCCTTGAACACCTCCAGGGACGGTGACTCCACCACCTCCCTGGGCAGCCCATTCCAATGACGAATGACTCGCTCAGTGAAGAACTTTTTCCTCACCTCGAGTCTAAACCTCCCCTGGCACAGCTTGAGACTGTGTCCCCTTGTTCTGGTGCTGATTGCCTGGGAGAAGAGAGCAACCCCTTCCTGTCTACAACCACCTTTCAGGTAGTTGTAGAGGGCAATGAGGTCACCCCTGATCCTTCTCTTCTCCAGGCTAAACAATCGCAGCTCCCTCAGCCTCTCCTCATAGGGCTTGTGCTCAAGGCCTCTCCCCAGCCTTGTTGCCCTTCTCTGGACACGTTCAAGTGTCTCAATGTCCTTCCTAAATTGAGGGGCCCAGAACTGGACACAGTACTCAAGGTGTGGCCTAACCAATGCAGAATCCAGGGGCACAATGACCTCCCTGCTCCTGCTGGCCACACTATTCCTAATACAGGCCAGGATGCCATTGGCCCTCTTGGCCACCTGGGCACACTGCTGGCTCATGTTTAGGCAGGTGTCAATCAGCACCCCCAGGTCCCTCTGTTTGGCAGCTCTCCAGCCACTCTGACCCCAGCCTGTAGCTCTTCATGGGGTTGCCGTGGCCAAAGTGCAGCACCCGGCCCTTGGACTTGTTAAATGCCATCCCATTAGACTCTGCCCATCTGACAGCATCACAGTATAACTAAGGTTGGAAGAGACCCCAAGGTTCATCAAGTCCAACCTGTTTCACATCGCAACAAACCTGTTTCACATCGCAAAGGACTTGGTGTTAATCTGGAATGGGGACAAGCGCTTGCTCAGCTGACTAGAGAAGTTTATTTCCATTCCTCTACACAGAACTAAAGGGTGTGGCTTTAGCTGCAGAGACATCAATGAGTTGTAGTTAGCTTGTAGAATATGCCAGATGTTCTGCAGGTGGCTTACTTTGCTGCAGTTAACTGTGTGCAAGAGTGCCTAAGAGACATGTTACACAGTTGCATGTACAAAGTTATTCTCCGATCCTGTGTTTGTATATGGCATGACAGCGTGGGGTTCCTGTGTTCATCAGCATGTTAACTACGCTATGCTGAATGTCAGCCCAGCACAATTAATTTAGAAAAGAAGCATAATGAAAAGCTGCCTTTTGTAGATTGGAAAAAAAAAATAATTAAAAAATTCGAGTAAACAGCTTCCTGGAGCAAAGAGGATCTTAGATTAAGACTCATCATTATCCATGTCATGATGAGGCTTTTTTTATGTCACCTAATAGATAATGAAGGCTCTTTGCCCTTGTCCTCCACTTTCTAAAGTCTGATTCTAGTAAGCATTTAGAATAGAATAAACCAGGTTGGAAGAGACCTTCGAGATCATCATGTCCAACCTATCATCCAACACTACCCAATCAACTAAACCATGCAACCAAGCATCCTGTCAAGCCTCGCCCTGAACACCCCCAGCGACGGCGACCCCACCACCTCCCCAGGCAGCCCATTCCAGTGGGCAATCACTCTCTCTGTGTAAAACTTCCTCCTAACCTCCAGCCTAAACCTCCCCTGACACAGCCTAGAGACTGTTCCCTCTTGTTCTGGTGCTGGTTGCCTGGGAGAAGAGACCAACCTCCGCCTCACTACAACCTCCCTTCAGGTAGTTGTAGAGAGCAATAAGGTCAACCCTGAGTCTCCTCCTCTCCAGGCTAAGCAACCCCAGCTCCCTCAATCTCTCCTCATAGGGCTTGTGCTCCAAGCCCCTCACCAACTTTGTTGCCCTTTTCTGGACACGCTCCAGCAAGTCAACCTCCTTCCTGAACTGAGGGGCCCAGAACTGGACACAGGACTCGAAGTGCGGCCTAACCAGTGCAGTGTACAGGGGCAGGATGCCCTCCCTGCTCCTGCTGGCCACACTGTTCCTGATGCAGGCCAGGATGCCATTGGCCCTCCTGGCTGCCTGGGCACACTGCAGGCTCATGTTCAGCCTACCATCAACCAGCACCCCCAGGTCCCTCTCTACCTGGCTGCTTTCCAGCCACTCTGACCCCAGCTTGTAGCACTGCATGGGATTGTTGTGGCCAATGTGCAGAACCCGGCACTTGGATGTGTTAAATCTCATGCTGTTTGACTCTGCCCATCTGCCCAGCCTGTCGAGGTCCCTCTGCAGAGCCTCTCTACCCTCCAGCAGATCAACTCCTGCCCCCAGCTTGGTGTCATCAGCAAATTTACTGATGATGGACTCAATGCCCTCATCCAGATCATCAATAAAGATGTTGAAGAGCATGGGGCCCAGCACTGATCCTTGGGGCACACCACTAGTGACTGGCTGCCAGCTGGATGTGGCACCAGTTTCTCCCCTGAAGATGTGTGTAGCTTATCTGAAAGGCAGAAAGACACTTAGTCTTTTCTTTCCTCATTTTACATATTTACACACAGGCTGTGTGGGACATAATGAAATAAGCTAAAGAAATCAGGGTTCTATTTCCAGAGCAGGGTGGTTTGTTTTGTTTTTCCTTCTCGTTTGAATGGCAGAGGTTTATGAACACTTCTGTAGGAGCTTGCAGCTATAGACAGCCAGGCAACATATCTTCAGGGCCTGACATACTTTAAAAGTAAATTTGCCTGTTACTCTCAGTACCTGACTCTCAGGTGTACAAGATGCTAGAAATCATGGAGAACCAGGGGGAGGGGAAAAAAGGTACAAATTCTGTATGCCTGTTCCTTTAGGGGAGGTGGGCACAGCATGATTTTCTTGTGCTGAGGAAAAGAGAGGTCCCTGGTGCTGTGTGAAGGAGCTGTGATCCCATCTGGGACACTCCCTTAGCACTGCCTGGCACTGGTACAGCTGTGCTTTATCCCAGCCTCTGAAAGCTCATGTGGCACCTATTTGGGTACCGATGTACCTGTAGCACAGTTAATACACAGCTGGATGTTCCAGTTACAGGAAGAACTTTTACATTCACTTAAGGGTTTGGATTTCTTCTTAGTGTAGAACTTGCTCTTTTTGTATTTCTCTTGTGCTGAAATAAAATCTGCTTCACACTTGACTCCATTTAATCTTCTACTTGTTCCCCCACAGGCTTCTAACTGGCATCTCACTCAGCTTTTATGGGTCTTATTTTTTTCAACCTGTAAACTGGGAATGCTTCAACTTCTCTGTTTCAGGAAGGCTTGTTGCCAGGAGTTGGGTACTCTGTCACAAAGGGCTGTGCTGGTGACATAGATAGGCGCTATCTTCTTGCATTGGAAATGGCACTTTAAGTTAGTTATTATTTGTTTATGGTAATGTAACTTCCAGTGACCTTATTTAGAATTAACCAGGTTGGAAGAGACCTTAGAGATCATTGTGTCCAACCTATCATCCAACACTACCCAATCAACTAAACCATACAACCAAGCATCCTGTCAAGCCTCGCCCTGAACACCCCCAGCGACGGCGACCCCACCACCTCCTCAGGCAGCCCATTACACTGGTGGGGTGGAATATGTGTACTCCTGTTGCTAAAGTCTTCATAGTTTGATTGTAGAAAAAATACTACTGGAAAGTAATTGACAGAAGTCTTAATGTAGTGGATGCTATTCTAGGTATTCTAGGCAAAACAACTTGACCTGTATCTGAAGTTTAATTTGAATCAAGGTGGGCAGTGGACTGCTGATAACTATAGCACTTTATTGTGTGGACTCTAGTTTGACAGTTGGTGTGTTGTCTGTTTTACTTCAAATACTTCCAGCTTTTCTGGAATAACTCTGTGTTGACAAGTCTGGAGTTATTTAGTGCTCGGTAATGAAAGTACATTATGCCAGAAAAATGGAGATTACGCAGGTGATATTAAATTCTTGTAGTGACATCTTGCTGTTTACTCCTTCAGGGTAACTCCTAGATGTAGTAGTTCATTACTATGGGTGGCAAAGAAGCTTAATGCATAATTATGTGTTCTGCATGCTGACATGGATTTTTTTTCTTTTTTTTTTTCCTTTTCTTCTTTTTCAGGACTCCACTGTTGTGACTCCAATTATTCTCAGAACAGATCCACAGGGATTTTTCTTTTACTGGACAGATCAAAATAAGGTAAGAGAAAAGCTTCCTGTTCCAGAATGGTTCTTTGTGTTTTCTTTGGTGTGATGGGCAAGAATCAGGAGGCTTTGCATGCCAGTCCTGGCATGAGCAGGCAAGCATTACATCAGCATACATTCCTCTGCTCTTCTGGGAAGCAAATACAAATGTGGTTCTTCCCTTGTGACAAAATGTGGAGAGATAGATGGAAGACATAATTTCCAGCCATGTTAATGATCTGATGACCAGTGAGGTGTGTTTGTCTTGGTCTACAGACACCGATCCATTTGGGATGCTGCTGTGCTTCATAGCCGTCATGTGGTTTCTATGTTTTGCCTTCATTACACTGAGGATTTTAGCCATGGTGCATGGCAGATGCAGAATTCCCAGAGGCCAGAAGTCCCTTTCAGTTCTTCCTTCTGAACTGCAGCATGTTCCCTGGCCATGCCTGTTGGGCCACATTGCCACATCTACTAATCCTCACTGGACATGTTCGTCTAAAAACATTCCGGTGTGCTTAGATCACTGTTACGGCTGGGGAGCTGTTGGGAAAGCTCACAGCCTGATTCATTGCTGTGTTACTCTAGTTTCACACCCGTGTCATCCCTTGAAATCAGCATTGTCATGTTTCCAATTGTTGAAGACTGTGGAGCTCCACTAGGGTGATAACCTGAGCAGTTTGTTTTATATGCCATATCAGACATATAACAGAAAATTATTGTTGAGATTTGTTACAGCAAAATTCTCTCTCAAAACTGGCAACTGAATGAGTTCCTCCTGTTTTATACAGATGAGTTTTCAAGTACTTAAGAAGTAGGTGCTTGTACCAGTTCCCTGTTGAAAACTGTGCTAGAACTTGGTAGCACTTGAGCTTTGGCCTTGTGTTGGAGTACATGCCAAAATGAGTAAATACCTGCTTGTAGTATTCTGGCCATGGAAGACTGGTTTACCAGTGGCATAGATGTTTTTTGGGAGTTGCTGTTGATTTTATGTTTAGATACCAGTGTGAAAATTGCTTGAGGAGGTTGCAACCATTATATGTGCAGACTGCTCATGGCTTGGATGGGCGGATGCTTCCCTGGGTCAAAAAGTGGCTGAATGGCCAGGTCCAAGAGTGGTGGTGAATGGAGTTCAATCTAGTTGGCAGCTGGTCACAAGTGGTGTTCCCCAGGGCTCAGTTATGGGGCCAGTTTTCTTTAATATCTTTATCGATGATCTGGACAAGGGAATTGAGTGAACTCTCGGTAAGTTTGTGGGTGACACAAAACTGAGTGAGAGTGGCGATCTGCTTGAGGGTAGGAAGGCTCAGCAGAGTTACTTGAACAGGCTGGATCAATGGGGCTAGGTTAGTTGTATGAGTTGTAATGAGATCAAGTGCTGGGTCCTGCACTTGAATCGTAACAACCCCATGCAGTGCTACAGGCTTGGGAGAGAGTGGCTGGAAAGCTGCCCAGCAGAAAAAGACCTGGCAGCACTGGTTGACAGCCATCTGAACACAAGCCAGCAGTGTGCTCAGGTGGCCAAGAAGGCAGACAGCATCCTGGTCTGTATCAGGAATATGTGGGCAACAGGAGTAGGGAAGTGATTGTGGCCCTGTACTTAGCACTGGTTAGGTTGCAGCTTGAATACCGTGTTCAGTTTTGGAGCCCTCACTACAAGAAAGCTGTTGAGGTGCTGGAGGGTGTCTAGAGAAGGACAATGAAGGGTCTTGAGAACAAGTCTCATGTGGAGTGACTGAGGGAACTTGGATTGCTTAGTTTGGAGAAGAGGAGGCTGAGAGGAGGCTTTATTGTTCTTTACCTGAAAGGAGGCTGTAGTGAGGTGGGGATTGGCCTCTTCTCCCTAGTATTATGTTATAGAACTAGATGAAATCACCTCAAGTTACACCAGGGGAGGTGCAAATTGGATATTAGGAAAAATTTCTGTGTTGGAAAGAGTGGTCAGGCATTGGGGTAGGCTGCCCAGGCAGGTGGGGGATTCATAGTCCTTGAAGGTGTTCAAAAAAGTTGTAGACATGACACTTCAGGGTGTGGTTTAGTGGGCATGGTGGTGTTAGATTGACAGTTGGAGTTAATGTTATTAGAGGTTTTTTCCAACTGAAATGATTCTATGAACAGGCAGTTTGTTATTACATTAGACCATATTTATCTTCCCATACTTCATTTTTAGAGGAGTTGGAACATAGTTTTGACTCAGTGTATTCGGAAATCATACCTGGGAATTACCATAGAAATCTTGTCTGAGCTTTTGCTTATACAAGGTTGTGGGGGACATTAGTGGGTTCATCTGCTGGCAGTTCAAAGTTGTTAAATTACTGCCCAAAGAAGTAGAGTGAATGCCCTCCATAGCTGAAGGCTATGACTGATTTACATCAACCCAGTAGCTATGCTAGAGCACAGGGCAGTCTTCTGTTTTGTTCCTTCCCTTCCATAAACTAATTGTATAAGCCAAAAAATAACAGCTATCTTTGTAGTAATAAATAGAAACCCAGAGTTGATTGGAGAGTTTTTCATTTTTAATATGTTTTGGCACTAAGACCTCCTTCAGTTTCCTACTGTTGTCTGTAAAAACAATGTCTTAAAGCAGTTCTGTGAAGAATAGCTATTTATAGAATTGTTGTTCTCATATTCATGAAAAAGTGTATTTATAATGCTCAGAGCATATTTTGAAAGGTTGGGTGTTTGTACAAGAGACCTGTCAGTTTAAAAATTAAACTTGCAAATCAAGCTTCTGTAAAGGGCAACAAGAAATATTTTTTTCTGGTTAATAATTCAGGACAACTAGGTGAAGCTTGTTTCTAAACACCATTCTAGCAGTGACTGTTTAAAGAAAGTAAATGTATTTCTGTTGGGGTGCACTACCACTGTGACACTGCAAAAAGCAGGAAGGAAATTCCACTTTCTGCTTCTGCAGGGATTGGTTGGGTTTATGTTTATTGTAAAACTACAAATATATAAAGAAAAAGGAATCTATAAAGGATTGTCTCTTAATTTCCTTCTCTTTGTGTAGAGTGATCTGGTGATGACAGTGGAACTATGTGAAGAAATAATATCAGGACAATACAACCTGTGTGATCACATTCTCCTTTTTCCCTTAGTTCTTATCTTTAAAGCAAATGCTTTTCTCATAACGAGGGCCTGTTATTTTCTGTGTATGGAAGAACAGAACTTTCTAAACCAAATGATGAACTGAGACAAGCCTGCCTGCTGGCATCCTTGGTCAGACACAAGGGGAGCTGAATACAAACAGATATGGAGATGAGGCATGAGTAGCTGTCATCTTTCTAACCATTTGACTGTTCCATTTGCCAGAAACTGTGGAAAGCAGCAAAATCCTGCCTGGATAATGGCATGGCTTTTAAACTATGAATCTGTCTCCTTTGGATGCTGTTGCCCTATCAGTGAAGTTACACAGAAGTTACATGAATCACTGAGAAGAAAGCAAAACAAAACCAAACAACCACTCCTTTGTGCTAAATTTTTATTTAACTTAGAGAACTAGTGGTTGTGACTCTACAGCTTTCTTCCCTTCCTTTTCTGTTTCTTTGTTGTAGAGAAAGGAAAATTCTGCTATCTAGCCTTGTAGCTGGACAGTCTTTTAGATTGTTCTCTTTGCAGTTAGATCTCAAAGTTCCTGGTAAAGGTGTGTGTTCAGTTCAGCCCACCACTACTGACCCCATCTTGTAGTTCACTGAATGAACAATCTTCATAGGGTTTACAGCTCAGTTGGCAAGTCTGGCTAATGCTGGAGTCAAGCAGATGATGAGTCAAGCAGATGATGGGTCAAAAAGGCTGTCAGGAAAGTTGTTCATACCAAGTTTTATGTATGTGATATGTGTGGCCTCTTAATTTGCTCTCCTGTAGCTTTCTAATAAAGATTTTAGTAGCAGATTTCATAGTTAGCTTGTAGAACCCATATGCTCCTAATAAGTCATCCTACATTTGTAGCTTAAGCCCTGTGAAGATCCATGCCGCCCATGAAAGACTCTAAAGATGGCCCTTCTTGTACTGTGAGATCACTGGCAGCCAGGCTTAGCTAAGCTGTCATCTCATTGTTTACTTCTAAGAGCAGGAACACAACATGGAAAGAAAGCAAACTGAAGAGAGAAAGAGCCCCCAGAAGCCTGCTTTGCAGCAGTCTCCATCTGACAACTTACTAGCAAGGCCAACAGTAAACTAGTTGCTTAAGACTCCTTCAACATAAAATGAGTATCCATTTGCCTTCACAGTATAACCAAGGTTGGAAGAGACCCCAAGGATCATCAAGTCCAACCTGTCCCAACAGACCTCACAACTAGACCATGGCACCAAGTGCCACGTCCAGTCTCCCCTTGAACACCTCCAGGGACGGTGACTCCACCACCTCCCTGGGCAGCCCATTCCAATGACGAATGACTCGCTCAGTGAAGAACTTTCTCCTCACCTCGAGTCTAAACCTCCCCATACTTGTTTCTTCATGGCTGTGTGTGATTTGACCAAGTAATTAAATTTGGGCTGGCTCCAATGTCTCCTGCCAGGTACCCAGGTCCAACACAACTGGTTTTGGATACTAGCAAGAGCCATATTAAAAAGTGATTGATCAGACTTCTCTATGTGAAATACTTTTATCAGCAAAATAAAGCCTAAGATGAAAATGCATACAGGTTCTTTTGACCAGGTGCCATTACTCTGAGCTTTATGTGCTTGATTTTTCACTTCCCATCCATGTACAGTCATAGCTGCAGTGAAGCTCTATTAGGCAAGTTCATGTAAGCTCTGATCTTACAATTTGGTCATAATGTGGTATCCTGCAGTTTGTCTTGCTTACTGTGTATTTGCATGGTTAAGCATATTTTGCTGTGGTCAGTAAAGATAATCCTGCAATACAGTCATGTGCAGCATTTTGCTATTGAAAACACTTTGTTTTAAATAGATCACAGTATAGTTTTCTGATGATACTGTATTTTGTCAGTAAGAAATTCTTTTGTCGCTGAAGGTTCTGGAGCGTTTCCTTCATCTGTATGCAGAATGCTGGCTGATTTCATATTATAATTGGAATGATTCTCAACATGGGTTTTGAAAAAGAAAAAATAATTAATGTGAGAAGCTCATGTCTCTTACATATCTTACTATTTCACAAACATATCTTAGCTTTAGCAAAACCAGAGAATATTTGTTGCATGTTGTACTTTTATGACCTGATTAAAATACATCTCCATTCCTTGCTACATTTAAAAAAGCGCCATTTCTTACATCTGCTCTTATTCTCATCATGAGCATTGAAGAAAGATCATTCAAAACTCAAACTCAACCAGGTGAAGTGGAATTGCACTAGAATGAAAAGCTAGCACAGCAAAGCCAGAGAAAGACGAATTTCTGTCTGTGAATACATATATCAACAGATGCATAGGCAGAGTAAGAGAAGACATATATTGTCAGTTTGTGAATCATTCTTGCATCTTTTAGCTGGAAGTTGTTACACAATCAAATGGATGTTTGAAGACACTTGATGTTGGCTCAGTGTAATTCTGACAGTGCCTAAGGAAAGGAATAAAAGAAGGAAAGCAACTGACTGCTCTTATGGTGAAGACATTTGGGTTTTTAAAAGTCTAAGAATGGTATCATATGCCATCCTCTTTATCTCATGAGAACATACTGATTGATTCCTCTTTATTTTTGAAAGTAAGTAACTACACTGATGTGGCAGCATGCTGAAAAAACAAAGTATATAGATCCAATCTCATCCACAGCATTATGAAAAGAGATCAGCTAAGTCTGAAAAGTGGTCATGAAACTAAATGTAAGTGTCCCATTCCAAGGAGTCAATAGCCATTTCTAAAGCCTTCTGCAGAAATGTTGTAAATGGATGATGATCCCATTTTGCTGGAAGAAGCTTATGTTGAGAAACTACTTTAAGTGCTGATGTGATACCTACTCCATAGGAAGGGATGTGCGGCTGAAACCTCCCTCTTGCAATTGGAGCCACAGCACAGCCCAAGGGAATAGTTCAGCAAGGAGTCCCCACTTCAGCACTTGCTTGCACAGTTCCTATCTTGAGCTTTTTAGTGTGCTTGAGAGAAGGTGGGGTGATGACACCGCTGCAGTACACAGATGTCTACAGAAAGATGTTTCCTCACCTCTGGCTTGGCCAGACTGATGGGCTGAGGATATCTAAAGGCAGAGACTCAAATTGTACAGCTTTTTAGTTAATGAAAGTTCTTGAGTTTTCAAGAGAAGGAGTGGGGGTTGTTCCTCCTTTTACAGAGATAAGCCTGTTTGCTGTGTGAACATTGCTGACAGCTCATACTAATGTGCTGTAGCTCAGCTGCAGAACATGAGCTTGCTGTAAGAGCCTGTAGCAGTAATACTGTACTTTGAGTTGGAACTTTTGCATTTTATTAGACAGCATGAAGTGGTTCCTTGTGATAAGAGAATTTTTCAGACCTGTAAAGTCCTTTCCCCTTTTGATTATGAGTTGCTTTGGTCCTGTAAACCCAACACAAACTGCAGAGTGAATATGTGAAGTAGAGCCCAAGGGCTGTAGGTAGGATTCTGTAGGACTAGACTTGGCTTCAGCACACTTGTGAATTCTGTGGCAGTCCCCTTGCCCTCATTCAAGTGGAAAATGATGTAGTGTTTTTCCACTTGCTGAGGATTCAGTCTGTGTCATTTAAAAGAGTTATTTGGTGTCAGTTTTCAATTGGGCCTTGAAACAATTGGGTCAATATTTGTACTGACCTACAGGTCAAAGATCTTTTCATTACATCAGTATAGGTTTTAAAGTGTATTTGACTAGCACACAATAAAGACTGAAGTTATCATGCCCATATTTAATAATAATTAATTAATAAAAATGTAATATTTAATAATAGGTTTAAAAATTCCTGCTCCAAATCTCAGCTCTTTGGCCTAAGTTATTCAAGATCCAGGATACTCAGTGTTTCATGTCATTGCTGCAAAACTTCAAGAAGTGCATTGAACATGTATTCACACTTCTCTTTCTGGCATGTAAAAGGAAGGTAACAAAAGGCTAAATAATTAGACCCTTTGAAGAACTGAGATTGTAAATATAACTGTTTGAATGAAAAAAGATGGTGCATGTCTTTCCACATAAAGACTTATTTTATTTTAACATGTACAATGAAAAACTGACTCTCCTTCTTCATTCTTGTAGCATCTCTAGCTTTTCAGTAGTCAACACGGCTTAGTGTTAATTCTGCTTAATAATGAATGTTGAATATATGGGCCTCTATATTGCATGGTTTGTCATATGAATAGATTTGCCTTTACTTCAGCTGCAAAACACAGGCTTAGATCCATGTACCATGTTGGCATTCTGCCAGGCACTGAACGAGATTGGTATATTTAGGTCTTTAAGTAATAGAATACATACATACATAGAATAAACCAGGTTGGAAGAGACCTTCAAGATCATCGTGTCCAACCCATCAACCAATCCAACACCACCCAAACATCTAACCCACGGCACCAAGCACCCCATCAAGTCTTCTGAAAACCTCCAATGATGGCGACTCCACCACCTCCCCAGGCAGCCCATTCCCATGGGCAATCACTCTTTCTGTATGGAACTTTTTCCTAACATCTAGCCTGAACCTCCCCTGGCGCAGCCTGAGACTGTGCCCTCTTGTTCTGGTACTGGCCGCCTGGGAGAAGAGACCAACATCTGTCTGTCTACAACCTCCCTTCAGGTAGTTGTAGAGAGTAATAAGGTCACCCCTGAGTCTCCTCTTCTCCAGGCTAAGCAACCCCAGCTCCCTCAGCCTCTCCTCATAGGGCTTGTGTTCCAAACCCCTCACCAACTTTGTTGCTCTTCTCTGGACTCGTTCCAGCAAGTCAGCATCCTTCCTAATGGGGTGTTATTGTTCATTATTAGCAAATTCTGTTTTAGATGGCTTGTTTTCTCAATGCTCTAGTACTTGTGGTCCTTCTTTGTTAGCTTCTGTAAAAACATGATGTATAGTCTAGTTACATACTCAAGTGTCAAACTGGCACGAATGGAAATAATACCAAAGCTAGAAAAGTTTGTTGTTGGAAGACTCTTTTGAAGAGACTCCTACTGAAGGGGAAGTTAAATTTATTGCATGAAAGGCATTGCTCAAGACTTGCTCCATGTGGCACTCTCCATTTACTGCATATGTCAATTGAGCACAAAGCTGCCGGTGGATTGCCTCTGATACTTGAGTGTAGGAGTCAGAGTCACTTGCTGTATTTCAATTTAAAGAGTGAGGGGTTTCAGGCTCTTGAAGGTGGAGGAGGTTGTGTGGAGGTGATGCTAGTCTTTTGGTACAATTGGAGTTGGGTTGGTATCTTTTTTTTTTCAAAATGCCTCACATGCTGGAAGAGGTGGCAGTAGTTTTCACTGGGAATCTGGATGAGAACTCCCCTGGGATAAGGAGTTGTATGGTCTAGTGTGAGGTTTTGCTTTTTAATGACACTGGAAACTGGGAGTGAACCTAAAGCAGCTAGTAAAATAAAAGGGCTATCACAGCAAAAAAAGTTAATTGTCAAAAGCAGAGAATCTAAATCTATAACAGGATATCATGGGCTGAGTTGAATCTGTTGCTGATACTCAATACCATCATGCCAGCTTCAAAATTACAATGCTGGCTGGGGCAATGTATTACGGGGTGTGAAGCTCAGATTATAACACAGAGGCTCCCTGTTCCTGTGGCTGCTTCTGGTTTTTGGAGTGTTGGTCTTTTCGGCTGGGCAGGCTGCTTGTCAGGGTGTGGGAGAGGTTGTTGACTTCTGCTGCTGCTTTTGCATTTTGCTATGCTTTTCTGTAAATACACTAAGGTAATTGTACAACTTATCTCATTAAACACTCTTGATCTCAACCTAAAGTTTTTTGTGTTACTTTCCCTTTTTCCCCTATCAGTGTGGGAAGAGGGGGAGAGGGGGCTTCTGAGAGTGGGCTGTGTTAACCTAGGAAAGTTAGATTTGGGAGTCTTGACATGTACTTGGAGTAACTGAGGGGAAAAAGAATTCAAAGGTTGAGCTTCTACCTCTGATAGCAGCCTGAACAGTAATCCTGAAAAGTTCACCTGTGTGCATTTGATTTCTCCTTAATACAGAAATAACTCCTCACCTCTGTCTTTGAAGGGAATACTTAAGGGTTCAGAAATGACACCCAGTACATGAGCTATCACCCATACTCTTGGGGCCATGATGGAAATGGTGTGCCAGTGCCTTTTTCAGTGAAGGGCACAGTGTCCTTGCAATCTTCTTGTGGCATTTTGAAGTGAGGAAAATGTCAAGCTCAACAGCACAATAGGGGAGTCAGCCTAGCAGCAGTTTGTGGTCACCTGGAAGTTGCAGCCAATGACTTTTCACTACCATTTAAACACCACCAGTGAATGGAATAAAAGAAGATGAAGAAAAGTTGCAAAGGATTGTCAGAGATAGTGAAATTGGGAGGAAATACTTCATGGAGGTCAACTTCCCATCAGACTGCTGATTTAGTTTTTGAAAGGAAATCTTTCTGCTTTCAAAACATGGAAATTGTTCAAGATCCATTAGGGAAATAGTACTACACCAAATACAGAAGATCTCTAATAAGCATTTCCCACTGCTAAATATCTCCCTTATTGCTGTGAGGGAGGCCGGAATACAAAATGAGGTTTGGATTTAATCCACAACATAGGTCCAGTTTCTGAAACAAATAAGCCAAAGGAGCTTCAAAAAGGGAAGATGACTCTGGAGTCAGGCAATTTTATGTACTGTTCAATTCTCAGGTACTGAGACCTATCCTAATGTATTTTGGGATATACAAGACTTGTTATCTTTATCTTATTGAAAGTGGGTTGTGACTTTCCTATTAAGATGAGATCATAGGTTGCTTTTTGCTTAGATGGGCTGGAATTTGATAAGCTTTCGTGGTAGACAGCTGTAAATGTTGAATTTTACAAAAAGATTGTAAACTTGGGTTCTTGTGCAAGAGACCTGTATGGTCTGACTGCTGGAGACTAGTTTTGTGGTTTTGTTCTGGCCTTAACTAGTAGCAATGTATGCTTTTAGGAAACAGCTGGGAAATAGGAGACCTGTGTGCTTGCCTCTTCTTGATTGTGATTTACTCAGCAGTGGGCTGCTCTGTCTCCCCTTACCTGTTTCCCATCCTACCCTGACTGTGTATTTGAGAAGCCCTCTGTGAGCAGTGCTGCAGCAGGGACAGCCTGTTACTGCTGAATTAGCACTTGATACAGCATGGTTCCATCTAGCAGTACATGTGCTTTGGTGTTGGAGATGTCAATGTATTCTAGCTGAGAAAGGTGTGTGTTAAATAGAGACAATGGTGGGTAATAAGCTAGGCTTCAGTCTTCTTTCTCCTCCTTAATTAAAAGGCTCTTGTGTTCATGCCCACAGCTTGTATATAGATTTGGTTGAATATGCAGTGCTGGCTTTGCTCACTGAACTATTGTTAGAACAGTTCGAAAATTGGCTTCTAGGGCATGAGCTTTCCTGATTGTTGGGAAGATAACTCATCTCTTGGATGGCCTGTCAAATTGCTTTATCTGCTGAAGCCCTGCCAGTTCAGGTACTCTTCTCAAATGCCCAATATCCTAGCTGTTTGCCCTCCCCACTATGTTTTCAGGTTTTTGTTTGGTTGGGTTTTTTAATTATACTCACCCCCACCCCTTTTTAAGAGATTGTGCTCTGAAAGTAAATCATCTGCGTTCTGTCTCCATGTGTGTTCTCTTCCTGTGTGAGTGTATGCTGTCCTTTGGAAGTTTTGATTTATTTATTTAAAAAAAATTTAAGGAACTTGTCACTTGTAATTCAATAACATTTCTCTAATAATAAATGTTGGGTTTGCATTACTACTGGTCTTCTTTGCTTTAAGGCTTTTTACCAGTAAAAAGTGTAAGTGTGTAAGGACAGAAGACATCCGTAGGCTCTTCTTTTAGAGTCTTTCAGTCCCATCTTCTTTACTTTAATGACAAGCTTCGTTGACTCCATCATCAGTAAATTTGCTGATGACACCAAGCTGGGGGCAGGAGTTGATCTGCTGGAGGGTAGAGAGGCTCTGCAGAGGGACCTCGACAGGCTGGACAGATGGGCAGAGTCCAACGGCATGAGATTGAACACATCCAAGTTCCAGGTTCTGCACATTGGCCACAACAACCCCATGCAGAGCTACAGGCTGGTGTCAGAGTGGCTGGAGAGCAGCCAGGCAGAGAGGGACCTGGGGGTGCTGGTTGATGGTAGACTGAACATGAGCCTGCAGTGTGCCCAGGCAGCTAAGAGGGCCAATGGCATCCTGGCCTGCATCAGGAACAGTGTGGCCAGCAGGAGCAGGGAGGGCATTCTGCCCCTGTACACTGCACTGGTTAGGCCGCACCTCGAGTACTGTGTCCAGTTCTGGGCCCCTCAGTTTAGGAAGGAGGTTGACTTGCTGGAGCGTGTCCAGAGAAGGGCAACAAAGTTGGTGAGGGGTTTGGAACATAAGCCCTACGAGGAGAGGCTGAGGGAGCTGGGGTTGCTTAGCCTGGAGAAGAGGAGACTCAGGGGTGACCTTATTGCTCTCTAGAACTACCTGAAGGGAGGTTGTAGACAGACGGATGTTGGTCTCTTCTCCCAGGCGGCCAGCACCAGGACAAGAGGACACAGTCTCAGGCTGCGCCAGGGGAGGCTCAGGCTAGATGTTAGGAAAAAGTTCTATACAGAAAGAGTGATTGCCCATTGGAATGGGCTGCCTGGGGAGGTGGTGGAGTTGCCATCACTGGAGGTTTTCAGGAGAAGACTTGATGGGGTGCTTGGTGCCGTGGGTTAATTGTTTGGGTGGTGTTGGATTGGTTGATGGGTTGGACGCGATGATCTTGAAGGTCTCTTCCAACCTGGTTTATTCTATGTATTCTATGTATTATAAATCCCAGTACTGGGAAGACACACAACCTCATGCTACAAATCATAGGAGTTTTAGGTTCACTGGGTGTGTCTCTGTGGCTGCTACTTTTAAGTATTTCTGATTATACCAATGCTGTGTACATTGTCGGTCTTCTCCAAATGTTCTGCTGCATTAGAAGGTCTGTAAAATCTGCAGCCTCTGCCAATGGTGTATATATCACTGCAGCCTGGCTTTCCATTTTCCTGATGTTTTGTGCTGCTGTATCTCCTCCAGGCAGTGATTTTGCTACTAAAATTCTGAATAAGCTCTAGAAGATACCAAACTCCCCCAAAGAGGGGAGACTGTGTGCTGTGCCTTGCCTTAACTGTGTTGTGTACATGTGCACACCCATGTGCTGCCAGTAGGCAGACCTCTGGTTTTTTCCTTTTCAGAGTTAGGCAGGAAATGAGTATTGGTCTTCATTGCTTCTCCTAATTAATCTTTCCATATAGGCATGCTTCCCAGTGTATTGCAAATCCTTGATGTCGTTGTCCATCCTTCACTTATTAAGAAAAGACAATAATGCATTTGTCTCTGATACCTGATGTGGAACAGCATGCACTTGAGCTGGGTGGGAAGACTAGGTGATATGATGTAGATGATTTAGGTTTCTGTCTTCATTCACATCCCAGAAAAAATTTCCATTGTCTGAATTTTTAGAGTGGACACTGAGCCTGCTTTTAAGACTGTCACATGCTTTTATCCAAGATGCACTTTGCACTGTTGTGAGAGAAACAAGATACATTGACATCCTTTATCTCCAGGGCATGTTAAACACCGGCTGTCCAATAACTGTTTTGTCTGTAGAGCTATATGTAACATAGCTGTTTCAAGGCTACAGTTATACATCAAAAGTGTAGTTCTACCCATGCACCACATCCCAAAGAGCTCTTGTACCATCTAGGGGCTGGGGATTACTAGAACCTCCCCCTGATCTTAAGGCTGGTCACAGCGTGCTTGCAGAGCTTCACTGAGCATTTTGATACTGCCATGGCTGCAGCATCTGTGGGCACCATCAGACTAGTGGTGTGCTGCTAAGCGTATAGCAGGACATCCCTGGATACCCCACACGACAAAATCTGCCTTAGAACTGGAGAAGACTATGCGTTCTTAGCCAATACTGCCCAGCTGTGGTGCCAGCTATTGCAGATATTGTTTACTGGTAGGCAGCTTGCAGCTGACCTAGGCTGCCTTGCTGATCACAATATGCTGAAAAAAACCATGAATTGTAGCGTATTTACCTGTATGATATGTTTCACTTAAGAGGACTGTGGATAATACATACCAGGTGGTTTACTACCCAGGGAGCTCATTATCTCTGATTGATGAGCAGCAGTAAGTGCTGTCTAACAACAGTAGTAGTAAAAATATTGATTAGTAGGGTGCAGCTGTCTGGTACAAAGCGATGCTCATTCAGGCCCCTGTTGAAATGATAATGACATTTTGAAGGAAGTTGCTTTTTAGTGGGTTTTTTTTCTAGCTGCTCTGGCTTTATCCAGGACAGTTAGGTATAAGGTCTTACTTAATTAAAAAGTACTATGAAGTGGAACCCTAATACCTGAAAGATAGGAATGTGGCAAAAAAATTATGCAGGGAGTGCAATTAGAGAAATGGGTAACTTGTCTTAGGCACTTTCAACTTGGAGACTGGGAAAAGTGAAAAATGCTGTCTATTTAAAGGAATTTGAAGAACAATAGAGTGCCTTACAAAAGGTAGCTTTATTCTGTGATTTCCATTCAAAGAAAAAAGAAAACAAGGTGTTTTTTCTACTTTTAATCCCAATTTGCTTGCTGAATAGTGAAATAAGAATAAGTCTGTGTTGTTGGTGAAGAACACCCTTCCAAATGAAGGCAAGACAGGACTTTCTGAGCTGTGTTTTCCCTTGCCATTGAAGTCCGTGTTGCAGTGGTGCATCTCAAAATCATGTCGAGCGCTTCTGCCATCCAGTCTGCCATAACCAGATTCTTACTCAGTCACTGGCTCATGCTGTAATTAAAAGTTCCCAGACATGCTTGAAGGGCAGCTGGCATCATGCACGTTGAGCACCAGCCGTGCTGTTCCAAGGACAGTCTGAGTCTTAAGGAGTCACATACCACAGCAGAGGATTAGACTGGATCATTAAATGTCGTATCTGTTTCTCCCTGCACCAGGAAAAATACCTGATTATGCTAATACTTTGGGACTTGTAGGTAACTGGAACTTTGCCTTTCAGTTCCCTAGCTCAGGGCTTTTCCTTTAAGTTGAGTTGTTCTTAGGTATGGATCCCCAGTGGCTTTTACTGTCTTTGCTTCAAAAGCAGTGTAATTGGTTGTAATCATACAATGGTCCATAATTCATTGAGGTGGCTAATAAGTAACTAGCACTTGACTGCAAAGAAAAATGCTTTAGCAATTGTGTTTTAAATAACAGATGTCTATCATGGTATTCATGGGAACTTGGTAGACAGTGCAAGGTATAGGTGCAAAGTACATCCTTTCTTCCATTTGGGGTTTAGAGCTGGTTATAAACAACTCATATGCAGAGTAAGTTGACTTCTTCACGTTGAATGTTACCAGTAAGTATCAGTCTGAAATGATATCAGCTAAATCTCTGGCTTTGCATTGTACCCTTTGCAGACATAGGAGACTGAAGCCATCAGCCATTTTTGCTAGTGAAAGTTCTGGGAAGAGCCTGTCAGAGATGCTGCAGTGTAGTACTCTTGGAGCATAATGATGTCATACATACTAGATGGATGAGGTGAAAAGCATCTCTCATTAGACTTGTATTTTAAAATGTAGAAAATCAGTGTGAGAAGTGGCACTGCTTTTCTGCTGTCAGAAGCAGGTTTTCAGTGTGCTGACTGTAGATGCATCTTGTCAGTGACAGCTCATACCAGTATCTTTTGCATATTAGTGTTGCATATCCAGATTTAGATTCCTCTTTAACATATGTTGAACTTCCAATCAATATTTTTACTGAAATCAACAAAGGTACCCAGGATAAGATGTAGATAAGATAAAGCTGGAGGTCAACTCAACCATTCTGACTTGTAGATTGAAATGTTTGCCCACATTTTCATAGTGTTCCTACATTTCACTAACAAAGAAACTCCTAATAAAATCATTCTGGCTTCACAGCCTTTGTGTAAGGGGAGAATTGTTTACCCTTTAGTTGTTACAATGGAAGAGGAAGTATCTTAGCTTCTTCAGAAGTCCTGTAGCTAAGCTGATTATTGAAACCAGATCTCTTAATTCCTTGAACATGCCTTTTCTCTTAGTGACAAGTAGCGTAAGGCATTTTGTAATGGAGAGTGAGGTCTTTTAGCCTTTTTTCTTTGTTATTTTTTTTTCTTTCACCTGACATTTCACTTAGGACTTACTAGGATTAGCCTCAGGTTGTGTGTCCTTCATCATTTCATTGCTCCTCCTACCTTTGCTTTGTGCAGAAGTGGTAGGGTCAGTGCACACTGTTCTTTCTTGACTTGTAGTTGAGTTCCTTGGGCATGTCCTGTTTTCTCTTGCAGAAATTTTGCTCGTGGAGGAAGATGGCTTTTGCCATTTTTTTGATTTGGTTTCTGGATGGATTCTGTAGTGCACATGGGCTGTGCAATTCTGATAAATCCATGTTATGTTAAAACAGCTCGTCACAGATTGCCTTCAGAGCGTGTTTAAAATGTACAAGAGGCTTGTATGTGGTTGGACTGGCAGTTACAAACCTAATTTTATATGACATGTCACTTGCATGTTCCCTTCTTTGGAGTGCCCAAACACATATCTAATATTGAAGGTAAAAGTGTGAGCCTGGAAAAAACATGAGGCTTCTACCACTGAAGAATGCAGGCAGTTAACCACAGCAGTCCATCCAAGTCCTTTGGATTTATGCTGGTACTCGGTCATGGCCACTCAGCAACTTCCCTGAATTTATGCCAGGAAGATGGCTAATGGAATAGTCTTTGTCTGATCTGTTTAGCTAAATGGCTGTAATAATGTGGGATGTAAGAGTAACAGATGCTGTTGACTATCCTGCAGTAGATCAGAGTTTGTATATACAGGAACTATGCACTTCCTTTCAGAGTCATGGGTATGATTTGGAGCTTCTCATTTGTTGCTATGGTATTGTATTGTCAGAACAATGAGAAACAGAGATGGTAATTTTAATGAATTGAGCTGAAAGTGCCGGTTTGCAACAGTCTCAGCTTAGAGCCCAAGGAATAGTTCTCCATTGTTAGTTCTGGCAGAAAATGGAGCTCTGTAGATGACTTTCAGACAATGTTGGCATCTGAAGATTTCAAAGACTTTAAATACGAGTCCAAACTTGCTGTAACAGTTTTGTGTCATAAGACTTAAGAAATGTTTGGCTCACATTGCTGGTGCAATTTTGTGTGGCCTCAAACTATAGCTCCTGAAGCACAGATGACCAGGACCTGGAATTGTCATTTGTCTGTCAGGCTTCCCAGGCTTGAGTCTGACATTTTGTTTTAACTGCCAAGTGCAGAGCATGGAGGTGGCTGACAGGTCACACCACCTGCTTCCAGAGTGGGCTGGGAGGTGAACAGAAAGTGAGATGGAAATGAAGCACCTGCCTGGTGTCTTCATCTAGGCTTTGTCCTGTGAACCTTTTCTTGGAGAGAGCACAGCATACTTCAGTTTTCCTGTTGTATAAAATAAGGGGGTGACTGACCAGTATGAGATCGCTCAGGGTCTAGAGAGTCTAATGCCCCAATCCTACTCTGCTTGATTCAAAAGAGGGATTTAGCTGGATGGTTGCATCCAGAGGGTGGTGCTTAATGGCTTGAAGTTCAGATGGAGGGCAGTGACAAGTGGTGTCCCACAGGGGTCTGTACTGGGACCTGTGCTGTTTAATATTTTTATCAGTGACACAGATTGAATGCACCATCAGCAGTTTTGCAGAAGACACCAAACTCTGTGGTGCTGTCAATACACCAGAAGAATGGGATGTCATCCAGAGGGACCTGGACAAGCTGGAGAGATGGGCCCAGGTGAACCTCATAAAGCTCAACAAGAGCAAGTACAAGGTTCTGCACCTGGGTTGGAATAGTCCTCACTATCAATACAGACTGGGGGAGGAAGTGTTAAAAAGTGGCCCTGTGGAGAAGGAGCTGGGGGTGATGATGGATGAAAAGCTGGACATGAGCAGGCAGTGTGTGTTTGCAGCCCAGAAGGCCAATCACATCCTGGGCCACATCAAAAGATGTGTTGCGAGGAGATCCAGAGAGGTGATTCTACCACTTTATCCTGCTCTGGTGAGACCTCACCTGGAGTACTGTGCACAGGTGTGGACCCCTCAATTAGGACAAACATGGACCTGATGGAGAGGGTCCAGAGGAGGGCCTCAAAAAATGATCAGGGGGTTGGAACACTACTGCTGTGAGAACAGGCTGAGGGAGCTGGGGTATTTCAGCCTGGGGAAGAGGAGGCTCTGGGGAGATCTGATAGCAGCCTTCCAGTACCTGAAGGGGGCCTACAGGGAAGATGAAGAGAGACTGTTTGCAAAGGCCTGCAGTGACAGGATAGGGGGCAATGGCTTCAAACTAGAGAAGGGCAGATTTAGATTGGATATCAGGAAGAAGTTTTTCACTATAAGGGTGGTAGAACACTGGAAGAGGTTGCCCAGGGAGGTGGTTGAATATCTCCAGGGAATAGTCCTCAAGGTAAGACTCGTCAAGGCCCTGGGCAGCCTGGTCTAGTTGGGGTGTCCCTGCTGACTGCGGGGACATTGGACTAGATGACCTTTGCAGGTCCCTTCTGGCCTGGACTGCTGTATGATTTAAAGTATGGATCTTAAATATCTCTATCTGAGACTGGTGAAATTTAGCAGTTTCAGCTGTGTATCAGCTTTGTACTTTTCAATTTAATCTACGTGATGATGGCACCAACACAAGGATAATCTGTGAATCATGAGTGCATTAGAAATTGTCAGCAGATTCCTCAGAGACTAGAAAGATGCCAGTTAAAAAGGTATGACTGAAAGAGAAAGATCTAGGGGAATTAAAACACTTCACACAACCTTAAGGGACTGCTTCAGAAATTGTAAATTCTGCTCTGTTACTATAATATCCTAACAGCATTAGATACCTTGCTTAATTGACTTGGCTTTATGTTCAGTATATAGATTGTTGGGTAGTCTTAATGTTCATATATCAATGTAATTAATCATGCTGTTAATAATTTAAAGACTTGGCCTTAGAATGTGTTACTAGTTGTAGAGTTATATGCCAAACAAAACAGCATTGTTTCAAGTCTAAGACTTGACCTGAAAAGGCTACTTTGGTCTCATTGCAGGTTTAGTAAACCTTCTGTTTGAGAAAAGAATTGCCTTGTTACTAGCTTAGTTAAAAGCCCCTTTGTCTCACAGATCTTTCTTGTCAGAAAGATGGAGGGTTTCCCTGTCACTGGCTGGGCAATGAGCTCTTTGTAAACACTGCTCACATACATGGGGTTTTCTTGAATATACCAGTACATAGGTGTGGTGTGTGTAACGAGAAGGTACCAGGCTTTGAAGCTCAGTAACATCTTGGAAATGACAAAACTCAATTTTACTTGGGTGTTTCAGCAGGATGGAGATGCAACTGAGTAGAATTATCCATAAGAGTTAGGAGGACTTCACTTAAGGGTCAAAGGAGTTATTACCAGTCAGTTGATACTGTTCACTTCAGCATCTTGTTTTTTTTTACTCTCCTTCTGCTGGCTCGTGAGAATTGCCACGGTGGTAATTGTATATGCAAGTACATCTCTCGCTTGCTTTCATCTGTCCTTGCCCCTTGGGCTCTCAGAGGGTTTTGCCAGTCAGTCTGTGAATGTGGCCTGTTAACTCTGAGGACCAATTGGTGCTTGAGGATGCAACATACCACAGATGTTCATTGTGCTCATTGTGGAAGGAAAACTGACTTGTCAACTCGAGGTGGTGTTGTAAGGGCCAGGCTGCATGTGGCCAGAAAATGCAGAGACTTTGAGTGGGACTGGAGTTGCCTTGGTGGCTGTGCTAGAGAGACTATAATTACCCCTCCTTTAACCAAAGCGGGCCTGGGGTTATTGTGATATGTACCCCAAAAGGTTGTATGGACATCAGAAGAGATGGGATGACTGCTTGCAGCTCTGACTCATACTAGGGCTGTGGGGGAGCTCTTTCTTTTTGCGAGTGGGTCTTGTCCCAGGACTAGTTGCAAAGCAACTTTTTAAAAGCAGTTTTTCTTCATGCTTGATTCAGACTCATTAATTTCATTATAAGGAAGCCTCTTTGCACTGAATGGAATGCTTCTGGAACTTCTGAATGTCGTGTTTGACTTGAGTTACAGTCATAGGGAGTAAGAATAGATGTTAGTATCTGCTTACTGTCATGTGAGGCAAAACGAACAGCTCCCATTTAAATCCAGACTTGCTTGGATTTTATTAAATATTATGATGTTATTTCTATCAACATCTGTACTTTTCCTTGCACTTAGTAGTTGAGGTGAAGATGCAATACCCTAACGAGTGTTTGGTTGAAGACAGGTCATGTTCTAATATGGTTTAATAAAGCTATGTTCTGTTTAGTTTGGAGATAAATCCTGTCTGTTGTGTCTGGATGTGCCTGTTGTCTTCCCCATAGATTGTATGAAAGGATATTATGGAACTTTAAATGTCACAAACATAGACCTATGCTGTCTGTGCATGCGCTTTTTACTGTTATATTAACCCGCCCACCACACCCACCAGCCCACTCTTAACTCAGAAGAAGTTAATATACCCATGAAATGAATACATACATAGAATAGAATACATACATAGAATAAACCAGGTTGCAAGAGACCTTCAAGATCATCACGTCCAACCCATCAACCAATCCAACACCACCTAAACAACTAACCCATGAATGATGTCCCAGAGGAGGCTGGTATCATGATGGCAGTGTTTTCTCTAGAGACTCAATTCCAGTCAGACAGCTACTAACCAATAAACAGTTGCATAAACCAACAAATCCAACTATATATTGCAAGATCATGTATGATCTGGAAATCTTACTTTTTAACTATGCATTCTGTCAAACTTAACGTACACTGATTATGAAGCAAACTATGTGCATTATTTGATACAATGAAGACTGTAGAAAAGCCTTTTTCTACTTAATAAAGAGTTGTTTTGACCTGTCCTCTGGAACATCATCTGTGTCCCCTAGTCTTTTTTGTCTTATCTGTAGAGCAAGTGACTTAGTAAATATGTACGTGTGGTCGTTTGAGGCTGTGCCTTTAAGAACAAACACTGCTGGAACACACTGGCTAATGTTTTTGGTACTAGAACCAAAACATTCTGATATTCTAAACGAATTTCATTGGTTGTTAAACAAAAATTCAGCTTTAGATTGTGAAGCGGTTGGAAAATTTTTTCCTCAGTTCAGTTCGGTTTGGGAGTTGGGGGAGTTTGGGTGTTTCAGCCTGTTCTCCCTGCCTGCTTCTTCTGCGAACTGCTGGACTTGGCCTTCAGATAAGCAAACACTAATCCTGCATGGGCTTTTGAAGCTTGCTAACAACTCTTTTCCTTAGTAACTTGCCTTTCTCTCTCTCTAACCCCTTTTTGGGGAAAAAGGGAGGTAAGGGGGGGGGAGAGGGGGTTCCAAAGAGGGGATCCCTCCCTGAGGGAGGGATTTTTGTTGTGTTAATTGTCTTTGCTGTGTATTTCTGTGTATATATTGTAAATACCTGTATATATTGTGTTATATATAACCTGCTTTCCATATATGCTTGTAAATATATAGCTTTTGCTCTTCGACTGAGTTAGCTGTGGTTTCTTACTCTGTGGAGGAGGGAGAGCTAAGCCCTCTCTCAACCTACCACATTTATTGGCTGCCCAACTCGGGGCTTGCTGACAAATTAGTTTGATTTATTGCTTGCTTAAGTCGAACGAGCAAACATGAAGGTGTTTTGGCTTTTTGAGCGTCTGTTCTTCTCAGTCTTTGGTGTATTGATCTACAAGTATTGCCTGGGTATGATTATCGATAAGATAGGTAAATATATAATGCAAAAATTATATTTGTGGTTTAAGTACAAGATTCGGCTTCTGTATGATCAGTACCTGGAATTCTTTTATGTTAAAAAGTGCAGGAATGTTACATCTAGCACACTCCCTATTGAGATAAAAGAGTTTAAGATTCCGCTCGGTGAAAGGGTAATTTTAAGTGATGGCTGGGATCCAAAGCTGATTTTCTTGATGTGTGTAGTCCTGCTGCTGGTGATAAGTAATGTGTATTTGTTGGTAGCACTGTACCGGGAGAAAAAAGTGTCCAAGGCATGTTTTGTTATAAAACGGAGGGTTAAGAGACGAAAACGCCACCCTAGCTCTGTTTCAGGAACATCCAGTGAGGATGATAATGGAGAATCTGTGTCAGTTAAAGATAAAGCTAAAAAGTCAATCGGCAAGGCAGCTCTGAATAGCACTGCTAATGATTCTGGCAAGCAGCCAGGGGCTGCAGTTGCCCCAAACATGGCGGCTCCCGTGTCCCCAGCAGCCACCATTAACGAGGCAAAGTCATTTCCTCCTTCTTCCATGGCAGGAGCGGAAGCGTCCTCCAAAGCAGCTAATCTGTCTCAAAGCTTATCAGCTTCTGATAATAAGGCAGCTGGAAACCCAAACACAGCTCCAGTAAAGCAAGTAGCAGTTTTAACAACAAGGAAGGGTAAGACTAAAGCTGATTCAGGAGCTGACGGGGATGCACAGCAAGGTTCTTCTGCTGGGGAGGAAGAGAAAATCTGTCTTAAAAATATAGCTGAGTTATTGAGATCATCAGAGGATCGAGATGCATCTCTTGGTAGGACAGCAGCTAGTGGTGGTGCCTCTCAGCTTAAAGGGATCCTTGAGAGAGTGACAGAAAGGTTGTTTGGACAACAAGTTGAGGAACAGGAGGCAGAGGAGCAAGAACAAGATGACATAACCGACTGCTCTTCACCACGTGAGGAGCTTAGAAATGTGAGAAAAGACTATCTCAGAGCAGATAAGGAGCCAGTTCTCGCTTGGCTTGGTAGATGCTATGATACAGGTGCTCCAGCTCTAATGGTTGGAGACAAGTCAGCAGCCCAGCTAGGAACTCTCTCAAAGGATAATGGAATAGATAGACATCTAGGCAAGGCTCTCGGTAAGGTTAATCTGTGGATACGCCTTCTAATGGCGGTTCTCATGAGATACCCTTCCCGAGATGATCTTCCATGGAATCCTAAGCCCTGGACTACCATAGATGAGGGAATTAAGCGTCTGAGAGAATTTGCTGTTAGAGAGATACTCTATGGTGAACATGAATCTCTGAATCCTGATGATGTTCCTGTAGGAAATGGTCTTACTAAAAAGCTCATCAAACTTGCTCCTTCCAATTATGCAAACATTCTGGCAAGCAGAATTGTAGCAAGAAATTATGGTGGAGCTCCTCTTACGGTTGGCCAATTCACTGATCAATTGAGACAATTAGATGATAGCATGACACGTGTTTCTTTGGTTTCAGCCATTGAAACTCTGTCTGGAAAACTGGAGAATTGCATGAAAGAGCTGAAGGATGAATTTAAAAACACCATCTCCCAATTGGCACAAAGAGATGATTCCAATTCTTCCTCCAGGTGGGTACAGGTTTCATCTGTGAGGAATAGACATCCTCCAAGGAGGTCATTCCAAAACAGATCAAACCAAAACAGACCACCAAGGCAGTCACGTAGGACTATTTGGATTACCCTGCGTGATCAGTTTGGTGAGAACATGAACAGGTGGGATGGTCAACCAACTTCTAATCTTTTCAGGAGACTGAGAGAACTGCAAAGTGGCAGAACCCGAGGTAGCAATACCAGAAGGGTAGCTGTTACTTCTACAGTTCCCCAGGACAACTCTAGTAGCTCCAACAGTGGCTCCAGTTCTAACACTGCACAGTGTGCTCGTTGCACCTGTGGACATGTTCCCCATAACTAGGGGTGCCCTGCCTCCCGCCAGGGGGAGGAGAGGGGTAATACAGATAACAGAATCTATTGGGATGTGTACATCCAGTGGCCTGGCACTTCACACTTTCAGAAGTACAGGGCCTTGGTTGACACAGGAGCTCAGTGCACCATATTGCCATCAAATTATCAGGGATCAGAGTCCATAACTATTCTGGGAGTCACTGGTGGATCTCAAGAGTTAAGTAAAGTGGAGGTTAATATAAGCTTAACTGGTAAACAATGGAAAAAGCATACAGTTGTGACCGGACCTGATGCACCTTGTATTTTGGAAATTGATTTTCTGAGAGAAGGGCGTTTCAAAGACCCTAAAGGTTACAAATGGGCTTTTGGAGTAGCTTCTGTAGAAATTGATGGACAAAAACTGAAGCTGTCTGCTAGACCTGAGCTTTCTGATGAATCTGCAGTTGTGGGACAACACAAGATTCAGGACATTAAGTTGCCGGTTGCTTCTCGGACTGTGCATCACAGACAATACAGAACCAACCGTGACTCTTTGTTGCCCATTCAGAATCTGATTCGTCAGTTGGAGAGTCAGAAAGTCATCAGCAAAACTCATTCACCTTTCAACAGTCCAGTGTGGCCTGTGCGAAAGCCGAATGGAGACTGGCGTCTGACAGTGGACTACCGAGCCCTGAATGAAGTAACTCCGCCTATGAGTGCAGCAGTACCAGACATGATGGAACTCCAGTATGAGTTGGAATCCAAAGAGGCCAAATGGTATGCTACCATAGACATTGCTAATGCCTTCTTCTCTATTCCCATAGCAGAGGAATGCAGGCCTCAGTTTGCTTTCACCTGGAGAGGAATCCAGTACACTTTCAACAGACTGCCAATGGGCTGGATCCACAGCTCCAGCATCTGTCATGCAGTGATCCATGATGCTCTGGAGGAAGGTGGTGCTCCCGAACACATCCAGTTCATCGATGATATCATCGTCTGGGGTAAAACTGCTGAGGAAGTCTTCGAGAAAGGTAACAAAATCATGGACATTCTCCTGAATGCAGGTTTTGCCATCAAGAGAGACAAAGTGAAAGGTCCTACCACAGAGATCCAGTTTCTGGGAGTGCAGTGGCAGGATGGACGCCGACACATTCCAGTGGATGTGGTAAATAGAGTCTCTACCATGGCAAATCCCACGAACAAGCAAGAAACTCTACGTTTCCTGGGGATAGTGGGATTTTGGAGACTACACATTCCTGGATACAGTCAGATTGTGAAACCTCTGTATGATGTGACTCGAAAGAGGAACAGTTTCCACTGGGGACCTGAACAACAAGCAGCCTTTGACCAGATAAAGCAAGAAGTAGTCCAAGCAGTGGGTCTGGGACCTGTGCGAGATGGTCCAGACATTAAGAACATTTTGTACACGGCTGCAGGTGACAATGGTCCAACCTGGTGCTTGTGGCAAAAAGCTCCAGGTGAGACACGTGGACGACCTCTTGGTTTCTGGAGTCGAGGTTACAGAGGTTCAGAGGCTAATTACACTCCAACAGAGAAAGAGATTCTAGCTGCCTATGAAGGAGTGAAAGCAGCTTCTGAAGTAATTGGAACTGAGTCACAACTTCTCTTAGCTCCCAGATTGCCAGTTTTGAATTGGATGTTCAAAGGCAAAGGTTCCACACCACATCATGCCACAGATTCCACCTGGTCTAAGTGGATGGCCCTGATAACACAGAGAGCTCGAATGGGAAATCTTGAAAGACCTGGTCTGGTGGAGGTGATCTCAAGTTGGCCTGAAGATACCAACTGTGCTAAACCTCCAGAGGAGAGAGTAACTCGTGCTGAGGAAGCTCCTCCTTACAATGACCTTTCTGATGATGAAAAGAAATATGCTTTGTTCACAGACGGTTCCTGTCGTCTCGTCGGGAACAAGCGAAGGTGGAAGTCTGCAGTGTGGAGTCCAACACGCCGAGTTGCAGAGGCGAAGGATGGAGAAGGAGAATCCAGTCAGTTTGCAGAGGTAAAAGCTGTCCAGCTAGCTCTCGACGTGGCTGAACGTGAGAGATGGCCAAAGCTTTATCTCTACACCGACTCATGGATGGTAGCCAATGCTCTATGGGGTTGGCTAAAGAACTGGAAAAAGAATGGCTGGCAGAGGAAAGGAAAACCCATCTGGGCAGCTGAACTGTGGCAAGACATTGCTGATCGAATCGAGAGAATTCCAGTGAAAGTGAGACACATTGATGCTCACATTCCCAAGAGCAAAGCTACTGAGGAACAGCAGCACAACCATCAGGCAGATCTAGCTGCAAGAGTTTCTCAAGTAGACAAGGACTCTGAACTTGATCTCGACTGGAAACACCGAGGTGAGATATTCTTAGCTCGGTGGGCTCACGATTCGTCAGGACATCAAGGCAGAGATGCAACATACCAATGGGCTCGTGACAGATCCATAGACATTTCCATGGATGCCATCACACAAGTCATCCATGACTGTGACATTTGTGCTGCTATTAAGCAGGCAAAGAGAATTAAGCCCTTGTGGTATGGTGACAGATGGTCCAAATACAGGTATGGTGAAGCTTGGCAGATTGACTACATCACTCTACCACGTTCTCGTTCTGGTAAGCAGTACGTGCTTACTATGGTAGAGGCAAACACTGGATGGCTGGAAACTTACGCAGTCCCACATGCAACTGCACGCAACACCATTCTCGGTCTGGAGAGACAGATCCTGTGGAGACACGGAACTCCAGAGAGGATTGAGTCAGACAACGGAACTCACTTCAAGAACAACCTTGTAAAGAGCTGGGCAAAAGAGCACGGTATTGAGTGGATTTTCCATATTCCTTACTATGCACCAGCTGCAGGGAAGATTGAACGCTACAACGGTTTGTTGAAGACCACTCTCAAAGCCATGGGAGGTGGATCTTTGAAAAACTGGGAGAAACATTTAGCACAAGCAACCTGGCTGGTGAACAGTAGAGGTTCAGTGAACCGAGCTGGACCTGCACATTCTGATCTGCTACAGAAAGTAGAAGGTGATAGAGTTCCTGTTATTAGGGAAAAGAATCTGTTAGGTAAAACTGTTTGGGTATTTTCGCCCTCAGGAGAGGCTAAACCTGTCCGAGGGGTGGTTTCAGCAGAAGGTCCGGGTCACACTTATTGGGTAATGCAAGAGAATGGTGAAATTCAGTGTATTCCACAAAGAGATTTAACTTTAGCTGAGAGAGTTTAATTTCAGAATGTTGTACAGCTACAGCGCGTCCAAAGAAAAGAGTCCCTGAGGAATCTACGGTGCACGAACCCTGAGAACCCTGAGAGCCCTGAGTCAACTGAGAGTCCCTGAGTCCCTGTTTCCCTTTTTCTTCGCTTCGTCTGCGGAGAGACAAACTGTTTTCCATTTTCTTGATTTTGGATTTTCTTGGACTTCTGAATCATCTACATCTGAGTATAGCCGGAATGGACGATGAACTTAACTTACGAACTGTAAATATTGTTCTGGATTGGATGGACAGTACGAACAGCCAATGAAATTGTTTAGAAAGGGGTGGACTGTGGTCGTTTGAGGCTGTGCCTTTAAGAACAAACACTGCTGGAACACACTGGCTAATGTTTTTGGTACTAGAACCAAAACATTCTGATATTCTAAACGAATTTCATTGGTTGTTAAACAAAAATTCAGCTTTAGATTGTGAAGCGGTTGGAAAATTTTTTCCTCAGTTCAGTTCGGTTTGGGAGTTGGGGGAGTTTGGGTGTTTCAGCCTGTTCTCCCTGCCTGCTTCTTCTGCGAACTGCTGGACTTGGCCTTCAGATAAGCAAACACTAATCCTGCATGGGCTTTTGAAGCTTGCTAACAACTCTTTTCCTTAGTAACTTGCCTTTCTCTCTCTCTAACCCCTTTTTGGGGAAAAAGGGAGGTAAGGGGGGGGAGAGGGGGTTCCAAAGAGGGGATCCCTCCCTGAGGGAGGGATTTTTGTTGTGTTAATTGTCTTTGCTGTGTATTTCTGTGTATATATTGTAAATACCTGTATATATTGTGTTATATATAACCTGCTTTCCATATATGCTTGTAAATATATAGCTTTTGCTCTTCGACTGAGTTAGCTGTGGTTTCTTACTCTGTGGAGGAGGGAGAGCTAAGCCCTCTCTCAACCTACCACAGTACGAGAGACGCTGCAGTAAGTTAGAAACATGTTGAAGTTATGAAGTGATGTATAGTGAAGTGTTGGACTGCTGGTCTTGGTCAGAGTGCTGGCTTGCAGTGGTGAGTTGGGAATGGATGAACACTGCTTGTTATCTAGCAATCTCAGGTCTGTAAGCAGACTTCTGGTTTGCATCCATTTCAAACTGTTATGCTAATGATAAACAGCTTTGGGGATTGAAATAACTAATGAATATTGCATGAAAGTGAAAGAAGAAAACCATCAAAAGCAGACCCCAAACCTTCTTTTGCAAACCACAGAAAGATAGCTTAGAGCATTTTGTTTGAACACCAGACTCTTTTTTCAATTAGACCATTTTCTAAGTAGTCAAGCTAAAATGTGTGGATTTTAAACTTCAGAGTAAGGTCCTTTACTGAAGTGGGAAAATGTGTTTGGGTTTTTTGTTCATTTGGTTTTCTGAGCAAGAAGTATAAATTTCTGTGCCTCTGAAAATTCAGTCATGCAGTATTTAAGGGGCTTCATGTTGTCAAGATAAGGCAAGAAGGCTGGTTATAAGGCTTGGTCTTTGAAGCTAAATTGGTTTCTAGAGATTTCTTTGTGTTGTGCCCAGAGGTTTCTTCTTTGCAAGGGACCTTCTTAATAGAAGGTAATCTTAAGTGATAATTCACAGTATCACCAAGGTTGGAAGAGACCTCAAAGATCGAGTCCAACCTGTCGCCACAGACCTCATGACTAGACCATGGCACCAAGTGCCACGTCCAATCCCCTCTTGAACACCTCCAGGGACAGTGACTCCACCACCTCCCTGGGCAGCCCATTCCAATGAGGAATGACTCTCTCAGTGAAGAACTTTCTCCTCACCTCCAGCCTAAACTTCCCCTGGCGCAGCTTGAGAAATGTCCACATCATCAACACACACTGGGATGGAAATCTGTGTCCTGTGACCTTTGAATTGTGCAGCTTGCTGTATGAAATAAGAAGTCATGCTCAGGGGACTTCTGCCTTTCCCTGAATTTGCAGTGCTTATTTGGTGTCCTAGTGTACTAGGAACTGTCTTGTTCTGTGGTGGTTGTTTTTTCTAATATGTGCATGGGCTGTCCAGCTTCTAAGCCTATGTATTGCATTCTGTAAGATACTGCTGATGAACTGCAAACCCTTCAGTTATAGCTCACCCGTGCAAACTCATTCCTATGGCTTAGGGGAAGTCACTAAATGCTCCTCTGTAGCAGGCATTGCTTGAAGATGCAGGTGACACTGAGATCCAAACAACTCCCTACAAACCTACCTGGGGCATTAGACCTGGCAGGGAAGAATAGCATGGGTGATGTTGGCTCCAAAAGTGGCAACATGTGGGAGCAAGAATGAAACACGCCAATAGGATGACTGGAGCTGAGTTGGTGCCTATCCAAGAGAAAGGCAGTGAAGCTGGTGAAGGGTCTAGAGAAGCATCGGAGGGAATTGGTGTTATTTAGCCTGGAGAAGAGGGGGCTGATGGGAAACCTTATTGCTCTCCATAACTACCTGCAAGAAGGTTGTAGTGAGGTGAGGGTCAGTCTCTTCAACCAGGTAACAAATGAGAGGGTAAGAGGAAATGGCCTCAAGTTGTGCCAGGGGAGATTTGGGTTGGATGTTAGGAAAAGTGTCTTCACTGAAAGAGTGGTTAAGCATTGCAACAGGCTGCTCACTATCCCTGGAACTGTTCAGAAAGTATCTAGATGTGGTGCACAGGTATAGTGCATTCCTCTGCTATGGGAATAGAGAAGAATGCGTTAGCCCTCTCTATGGTAGCATACCATTTGGCCTTTTTGGATTCCAGCTCATACTGGAGTTCCATCATGTCTGGTACTGCTGCACTCATAGGCGGAGTTACTTCATTCAGGGCTCGGAAGTCGACTGTCAGACGCCAGTCTCCATTTTGCTTTTGCACAGGCCACACTGGACTGTTGAAAGGTGAATGAGTTTTGCTGATGACTTTCTGACTTTCCAACTGTTGAATCAGATTCTGAATAGGCACCAAAGAGTCACAGATGGTTCTGCTTGTCTGTGATGCACAGTCTGAGAAGCAGCTGGCAGGTTTATATCCTCTATCTCATGTTGTCCCACAACTGCAGATTCATCAGAAAGCTCAGGTCTAATAGACAGCTTTTTGTCCATCAATTTCTACAGATGCTACTCCAAAAGCCCATGTGTAATCCTTAGGGTCTTTGAAACACTCTTCTCTCAGAAAATCAATTCCCAAAACACAAGATGCATTAGGTCCTGTCACAACAGTATGCTTTTTCCACTGTTTTCCAGTTAAACTTATATCAACTTCTATCTTAGTTAACTCTTGAGATCCACCAGCGACTCCCAGAGCGGTTATAGGCTCTGATCCCTGATAATTTGATGGTATTATGGTGTGCTGAGCTCCTGTGTCAACCAAGGCCCTGTACTTCTGAAATTTTGAAGTGCCAGGCCACTGGATGTACACATCCCAATAGATTCTGTTATCTCCATTATCTCTCTTCTCCCCCTGGTGGAAGGTAGAGCCAGTAGTCATGGGGAATACATCCGCATGTGCAGTTAGCACAGTGTCCAGTGTTAGAGTTGGAATCACTGTTGGAGCTATCAGAGTTGTTCTGGGAAACTGAGGCAGTAACAGCTACCATTCTGGTATTGCTACCTTGTATTCTGCCACTCTGCAGTTCCCTCAGTCTCCTGAAAAGATCAGAAGTTGGTTGACGATCCCATCTGTTCATGTTCTCACCAAACTGATCACACAGAGTTATCCAAGTACTCCCACGTGATTGCCTCCGCTGTCTGTGTTGGTTTGACCTGTTTTGGAATGGCATGGCCTGAAAACTGCCACAGTGAGCAAGGCTGCTTCTTGTTGACCGCTATTGTAGCTGTTGGCTTAACTCCTACCTTATCCTGCTGACTGCCATGAGATAAGTTCTTCTATGGGATCTGTACTTCTGGCAGCAGTGCTTTATTCCTTGACAATTTAAAAGTCAATTAAAACAGTGCAGATATAGATAAAAATTTCCTCATCACCTGCAGCTGTCTTGTGGCATAACAGGGCAAGTGCTGGCCTTCGATAATTCAAAGCTTCCTTGCACAACTCTCAAAGCAGTGGACTAAACTCTTTTTTTTCCTTCCTCATACTGTCTGGTGAGGCAACATAGAGCATATTAAATATTTGTAGTTTTTCTTTAACCGTGACTCTATTTTTTTTTTTTTGAGTTTTCTGTAGGTAAAGGACACTTGAATTCATTTGTCCTGTGGTAAAAAGGTGAGATGGGCCACCAGGCAGCCTGTAACAGGATCTTGAAATCCTCATCCAGAAGCTAAATATAGTTGTTTCCTTGTGGAAAAGAGTTCTGGGAGACAGTGCTTATCTTCTTACCAATTTCTGCAGAGTGAAGGCTTTGCATTGCTGTTTCCAGGCTGTGCAGACAGGCTCCTGGGACCGGGAGATGAGATTTTTCTGTCTGAGATGTTGCCACAAAGTAATTCTTCAGTGTCGTTGAAGATACCACTGTAGAGGAGCAGACAGTGTTAAGTAGTCTGGTGTGAGCACAGTTGCTTCAGGATGGATGTAAATGAATTTTTAGAAAATGGAGATAAAACATGTGCTTGGGCAACTCAATGACAGCAAGTTTTGTGGTCCAGTTGACACACTGGAAGGAAAAGCTGTCATCCAGAGGGACTTGGACAGGCTTGAGAGGTGGACCCAAGCCAACCTCATAAAGTTTAACAAGGCCACATGCAAGGTCCTACACCTGGGTTGGGGCAATTCCAAGCACAAATACAGGCTGAGCAAGGAATGGCTTGAAAGCAGCTTTGATGAGAAGGACTTGGGAGTGTCAGTTGATGGAAAAACTCAGCATGAGCTGGCAACGTGAGCTTGCAGCACGGGAGGCCAGCCATGCCCTGGAATGCATCAAAAGAAGTGTGAGACCTCGCTTGGATTAATACATCTAGTTCTGGTATCCCCAGCATAAGAAGGACATCAAATTGCTGGAGTGGGTCCAGAGGAGGGTCACAAAGATGGTCAGAGGTCTGGAACACCTCCCCTGTGGAGACAGGCTACAGGAGTTGAGATTGTTCAGCCTGGAGAGAAGGTGCCTTCAGGGAGACCTTATAGTGGCCTTCCAATACCTGAAAGAGGCCTGCAAGAAAGCCCAGAAGGGACTTTTTACAAGGGCTTGTAGTGATAGGACAAGAGGGAATGGATTTAAGTTTGAGGAGGGCAGGTTTAGACTGGGGATTAGAAAGAAATTTGTTACAGAGAGGGTGGTGACACACTGGGACAGGTTGCCTAGGGAAGATGTGGATGCCTGCTCCCTGGTGGTGCTGAAAGCCAGGTTGGATGAGGCTTTGAGCAACCTGGTCTAGTGTGGAAGATATCCCTGCCAGTGTCAGAGGTTGGAACTAGAGGATCTTTAAGGTCCTTTCCAATCCAAACCATTCTATGATTCTATATAATTCTAACACCAGTCTGAAACTGAGATGTCAGTGTCTTTATAAGGGTGTGCCTTGTTTGGTGGGGTGTATCACACCTACGTGGGTAATTACTAGTTTTGTCTCTGAATGTTCTCCTGAGGCCATTTCACTTCCAGTTTCTCCAGGGGAGTAGCAATGAAGCATAATGTAGGAGAGGAAAGACTTGCTGTCAACTGTATAGAACCCCCACCTGCTATTACCAGTGTAATCATTAACTTGGCATTTTAAAGTAACTGGAAATAATTATTGGCAGAAAGGATATTAGGTGCTAACAAAACTTCCAGGCATGTCGACTTCTTTCAGAGTAGTTTTGTGGCTGATTGTGTGTAACCCTTGAGACTTGTTGAAAACTTTTGTTCTTAATGATGCTGAACTTCTCTAGGGGTGTAAAAGTGAAACAAGAAAACTTGTAATCCAGAAAATTACTTAATTTGGTGCTTTCTATGTAATTATTGCTATCGTAACTTTCTTTGCTGCTCAAATTATTTCATTACGCAATTCTTTGGCACTCTCTCGGAATAGTGGAGTTGAGGAAACTGCAAAAGACACAAGTTGCCATTGCATAAACATTTCTGCAGCAAGCAAAGTTAAGGAGTTGCACAGATGGGACTTCAGTGACTTCAACATACACACAGAGTTGGTTTTGATAGTAAATTATGTGTTAAAATGATGCCTTTTGAGTCTTTAAGATACTAATGCTTTGCCCAGTGAAGTAATGATATCGTTTAAAAAAATACAGAAACAAACAACTCAGAAGTTTTAAAATAAAACTAGAGCTCTGTTGGAAAATGCAGTAATTGTAGCTTGGTTTTTTTTTTTTTGCTATTGTCACTGTCATTGGAGAAATAAAAAGAGACACACCTTGAGTACTGTGTCCAGTTCTGGGCCCCTCAGTTTAAGAAGGACATCGAGACACTTGAACGTGTCCAGAGAAGGGCAACAAGGCTGGGGAGAGGCCTTGAGCACAGCCCTATGAGGAGAGGCTGAGGGAGCTGGGATTGTTTAGCCTGGAGAAGAGGAGGCTCAGGGGAGACCTTAGTGCTGTCTACAACTACCTGAAGGGAGGTTGTAGCCAGGTGGGGGGTGGTCTCTTCTCCCAGGCAACCACCAACAGAACAAGAGGACACAGTCTCAAGCTGCACCAGGGGAAGTTTAAGCTCAAGGTGAAGAGGAAGTTCTTCACCAAGAGAGTCATTTGCCTTTGGAATTGGCTGCCCAAGGAAGTGGTGAAGTCATTGTCCCCGGAGGTGATCAAGAGGAAATTTGATGTGGCACTTGAAGCCATGGTTTAGTTAATCATGAGGTCTTGGGTGACAGGTTGGCCTTGATGATCTCTGAGGTCTTTTCCAACCTTATTGATTCTATGATTCTATGACATTGGAGATGCATTTTTCCCCCTATTTTGTTTGGCATAGAATTATTTAAACTTTCTTGAATGAGATTTAGGTCTAAGACTGCTCTCTCTTTTCATGATTGTGTGAAGGAAAAATTACAGAAGTAGTGACGTTTGCTGCATGACCCAGTACAACATTCAAAGCTCAGGGTGCATCCCACTGCATTGACTGAAGAAAAATGCTGGAATAAATTAATGAGTATACTTGCTTATTTTTAGAATTAATGAGTTGTTAGTTTGCCTGGGTAGGGAGATTAAAACTGAGGCTGGGTCCTAGTAAAAGGGAAAGCCGTATCCTGAAATGTAGAGGGTTGGGTAAGGAGTCATGTGAACAAGGTACATTTTCCTGGATTGCTGATTCTGATAACCAACTCATCATTCTGCTCAATATCCTGTCATGTAGATCATAGACCTTACTGAAATAGAGGGTTTGTGTTAACTTTAGTCAATTTGGAGGCAGTAATTTCAAATTGAAAGTTTCTTAGTAAATTTAGGCCACTGCTGCAATCTGTGAGTTTGGTGAGGAGAAGTAAAAATATTAGGTAAAAAAGTTGACTTTCTCCTTTGTGATTGACTGGAGTAATTAATGAAAATAAATGTCTGTCATTAAAGCTGACAGAAATACAATTTAATGTTTTGCAGGTTCATTGACATTACTTTGCAAGAGACCATTTGAAAGTTCTGGGAAAAAACTCTGTATTCTGCTGAAACCTACAGCACTCATCTTTAAATAATCTAACAACGTTCCTGTATGGTTTCTACTAGCCTTAGTATTGTAAGGGGTTGGATGTATATGGCAAAGTGTCCATTTTTAATAAATTCTTAATTTGGACATGCAAAAATGTGAAAATTTCATGACTAGCTCAGTGAATGAAACTTATTTCTTCAAGGTGCTTATACAATACAACTATTGTGGCAGATACTACTGTGTCCTTTTGAACTATAAAAGCTTATGTAGATGGCTCTGTAAGAGAGCAATAAAATTAAACATCTTCACTTTTTGAGTTGAGTATTAGTCTGATATTAGCAGGTGCTTCAATAGGTGGAAGATACTTTGGCTCAGTTGGTAGCACATAAGACCCTTAATGTGGAAGGTCGAGAGTTCAAGCTTGCAGTGGGCACTAGTGTCCTCCCTACTCTAGTCATGAGGTCTGTGGTGACAGGTTGGACTCGATGATCTTTGAGGTCTCTTCCAACCTTAGTGATACTGAATATTGACTACGATGCTGATGTTCTGATATGGTGTCATGTACTGTAGAATTCCAGCAGTTGTAATGCAGGCCTTGAAAATTCATAGCTGACCTTAACTCAGCAGAAATAAGATTGAGCTTGTCCCTAACAGAAGTTCTGTCCTTCCGATGAAATATTAAACCAAGGTTCTTTTTGCTGTAAAAGAGTGGTTTCTTCAGAAAGGACAGGCTATAATCTTGGCAGATGGGCCAAGAGTCCCCTTCTGTCAGGCTGTAATGTTCAAGGCTGCATGACAAATAATACAGTGCTGTTCTCCTGCTCTCTTCCTGTCTCAGCGGTAAAGTAGTTTCATGCTTGGGAGAGCAGGATCCTCACCTGTGACTGGGAATCCTGTGCCACAGCAATGCAAGTTATCCATTTTTTTTTTTTTTTTAGCAGATTCTAGTGTGTAAAAGTGTCAAAAGTTTTCTTAAATAGTTGCCAGCTAAGTGCTTTTCTTTTTGTTGGCTATTACACTACTTCTCACTAGATAGGAGAGGTTTTTGTTGTTGTTTGGTTTTATTTTTTAAATGCCTCTCTGAAAGAAATTGAGTAATTAGTTGGAGGGTGTAGTAGGGTATAGTGTTGAGGAGAAACCTTGGAACTTTTCCATCATTTCCATTTAATCATTACCTAAATTATATCCTTTCAAGAAAGCAAACATTTTTCCAGTTCATGCAACATTTTTGCTTTATGCCTTTTCCTGTGTTGGCTTTTCCATTAGACTGAATATGCATTTCTGATTATAAAGAATGCTATTGTTTTTGCATTGAAAATGATAGTAAACAAATTACTGTTCCCTTCTGTTATGTATCATCTCTAGAAATTTCAGCTGTTTGAGCCCTTAGCTTGTTTTACTGTGTGTATTTGCTTGTATTGAATGTGTTCCAGCTCTTCATTTCCTAGGGCATAAAAAATTGGTGAAATTCCATGGGAAAGGGTTGTTTGGGGTATGTAAACATACTGTCAAGCATTTTTAAAGCTCAGGAAGAGTGAAGCTGTGGGAGTCAAACACATCCATATAGCATGCTTGTGCACCTTCCTCTAGTCAGTGTGTTGTGTTGGGACATTGGAGACATTTTTTTTCAGAGATTAAGTCTTCCCTAACAGTTCTACTCCTGTTGATGTAATTAGGAAAAAAACCTCTGCTGTTATTTCCTGGACAATATATATTTACCTCCTAGAGAAGTTATGCAATAAATAAAAACAAGATTTGGCCTGGCCAAGGCTGATGGAAAGTTCCAAAGCAAATGTCTGTGTCTGGCCAGTGTTTTTGTTCAAATCTTCCTTACACTTGCTAGGAAGACAACATGTAAACAAATAAGACAAGCTTAAGTCAAGCTAAACATAGAGATTTATTTACTAATTAATTGGATGTTTATTATGCAATGTGTAATTAGCAAGTAATTCTTGCAAGACAAACAATAGCTATCTAGGGAAACAACACATTAAGTGTATTTGCTACTGTCCCAAACATTGAATTTTCCAACATGTGTATTGTCCTTAAGCCAGTAACCAAGTGACATGACAGGCTAATTTAAAGAACATGTTTTGTCTTTTTTGTGTTTAGTTGCTTCTCAGTTTGGCTGAGCCAGACCAAGGTTTTTTTCTGTGCTTTCTGCATGTGGCTATCCAGCCAATATCTGGACATCAAGAGGTGTCTGATGGTGTATTGGGCATGTTGTACTGGTAACGTCTGCTGGGGAGGATGACTGAAAGAGAGTGGGGCAAGTGGTCCCCCACCCAATCACCCTTACATGTTTACCTCGTGAGTCAGTGTCTCTTCACCAGAACATGGTGAAGAGCTCCATACAAGCAGAAATTTCCATCAAAGTTCTCAGTCCTGAGTACTGAGGGAGCAGAGGAGGAAGGCCCCAAAGGTCGTGTCCATAACCAACAAGCAGAAAAACTCAGCTCACTGGCTGTTTTGGGTGTTGTGAGGGTTGCTAAATCCCTGCAAGAACAGAGAAGGTGTTTCTTTTCTGGGTGGTGAACCCAGGGGCTGTTTGCCTATCCACTTCTAATAATGGTGAAAGGGACATGCAGAAAGGCACTTAGTCTTATAAAAAGTAGCTTCTGCTGAGAACCCTGCAAGAAATTGCCATAAAAGTCAGTGTGGTGTTAAGTCCTCCTTCTTCCCACCGTCCTGCTGCCACTTTCTTATTTATAGAGCCTTTCCCAAGAACCTTCTTGTAGTTCCACCCTTATACGTCTTGTATACGTGAAAGTGCTGGAGAGGCAGCACACACTGCTCGAAGGACAGAGCATTTTTCTACTTCTAGTGTTTACCATCCTGAATGAGAGGAGTCCTCTTTTATGGTGCTTTTGATAAGCTTTGGGAAAGTTTTGTCCTCACTGATGTCCTTTAATTTTTATTTTTCTTACTTCAAAAGAATGAACTTTGACATAACTGGACCTTGAAATTAAGTGATTATCTTTCAGATAGCATGTCTGAAATGGATGTGTCTGTGTTTGGAGTGTAATGCCTCAGATGCTTAATATTTAAAATGCCATGGTAAAGAAACAGTCCTTGGAAGTGTTTGCTGGAGATGTCACTGCCAAATTATGGTAAAAGTCATGTAACAGGCTGGCTGATTAGAGTGGCAGGGAGAATGAAAATATCTGCCTTTCTCTGTTGTGTTTGTTTGTTTGGTGTTTTTGGTTGTTTTTTTGTGGAGGGGTGGGGGTGGTTTTTTTTTTAGACCTGAAAGACTTGCATCAGTTTTCAGGCATTAAAAGTTTTTGGTTCCATGCATGAAAATACCCACAAGTGGCAAATGGAGTGTATTCTGAGCAGGGGATGCTTGTCTGTTTGCAGTCGATGGGTTGAGCACTTGAACACTCCTCAGGGTGCTCAGGGTTGAGCACTCCTGAGGTACTATGAACAAGGAATTCCTTCGGGAATATTTTCAGGGGGTTTAATAGGTTTTATAGGGCTATTCTTTGGGGGGAGGGCAAAGTAGGGGTTTTAACAGGTAGAATAGCTTAAAAAAAACTAAAACAACAAACCCAAACAACATAAAAGCAGAACGAATATAAATAGAGCACACACGAGCCTGGGATGATCCCTTGAAAAGGCAACCAGTGCTGGTGTAATTTTCTCAAGTAATGGGGTGGGAAATGCAGTGACGGAATCCTGACATTTGCAAAGACATCCATGGTTTTGGTCAGCAGCAAATGCTGTATGGTTCTTCGGTGATTAAGGTGGATTTCAGATGTTTGTAAATCATTTCAGCAGGTATTTAAAACAACCACAGCAATTAATGGCATAGCTTTTACTAGCTGTTTTCCAGGTAACTTTCCAGGTCAAAATGGTAGAAGTAATTGTTTATATCAGCATAAAATTGTTGATATTTTGTTGACAGCCTAGTCATGAATATTTTTAGTCATTTGACAGTTTAGGCTAGAAATGCCAAGGCTTGCAAAGCTCACTAACTCCTTTGAGCTGTATCATTTGTATCTATAATCCTCTGCAATGCCAGAATCAAGTTTATAATATACATCCTCAAGTACTTTGAACAGTGAGTTCTTATTTACTGGAAGATAAGTGTTTCTTGAGTGTCTGCAAGCTTGGAATGGATGTCAAGTACCAGATTTAATGCAGTCTTGTACCAACACTAATAATATTGTTGAACTGCTGGGCATCAGTGTAGCTCAAATGGTTGCTTGCTCCCTTTCTGTGTGCTCTCTCTACAGCACAGTAAATGTCAGTAATTATCCCCACATTATTTTAAATGCCATTTCTAAGGATGTTTTAAAATGATAATTCTACTTAACCTTAAAGATATATGTAGTTATGTTTAGGCTAGAAGGATTTTTAAGGAAATACATGACCTATGGCTCCATGAAAGTTTAAATCAGAAATATTAATATTTGCAATACAGTTTTTGTACTTTTATTAATATACTCATTTTATAAAAGAGAAAATAATGATTTTAAATGGTGAAGTCAAATCCTGAAGGTTTTATACAAGTTACTTTCAGGAATAGAATTCAGCATTTATTTGTTTAAAAAAACCACCTTTGGCTTTTGAGGAAGAAACGTGCTAATGGAAATCCTGAGTAAACTTATGTGGGAAACAAGCCAGGGGCTATGCTCAGTGCCTGTCTGGTTTCATACAATGTATCAACAGTACGGAACTCATGTATCTCCAGATTCTGGTCATGTCCTGGTGATAGTGATGCTCACTCTTAACAGAAAATGTGCAGATACACTCATGACTGTGATACTTCTCAGACGCCTTCATTGGGGTGGCCAAAGCAGGCATGACCTCTTCCACTGCTCCCTGCTGTGTTGAGTGATCTCATGTGATAACTATGTTCATATTTAGGAGAAAGTGTTTTAGGGTGGAAAGACAGGTGGGATATTAATTTACGTTGGGAAACTGAGAGGATCTGGAGTATGTGCCAAGGAGTTACGGGGTGCTCCAAACCCCTTTCCCCCACCTCCATCAGTGGAGGTTTGAATGGGGGAAGACAAAAGTGAGAAATTGCCTTTCCCTCCCCGCTGGGGGCTTAGTGGGAAAGGTAAAATAGGTGCCCATTCTTCCCACCAGTAGCTGAAGTCCCTCACATGTATTCACCCATGGGAGAAGCCTGTCCTGGGATTTGGAACTGTGATTGGCTGGGTTCTTCGTGCCCGGTATATATTGGCACTGGGCACGCTGTCTGGGAAAAATCTTAGAGTGACCAGGAAGCAGCCTGGGCTCCCATTTTGAACTCGCTCTGCTCTTGCTCTGGATTTGCACTGAAATTGGAGAAATTGGACCTGGCTTCTCCCCAGACCTGCCTACCCTAGGGTTCTGCTCCCTGCCTGCTGGTGGAGTGACCCTGCCTGCCATAAAAACTGCAGCTCTTGGCTGGGACAGGCCAGCAGTGCAGCTTCTCTTGCACTGCTCAGACGGTGCTGCTACATGAGTTTTGCCCCATGACAGCTGTGTCTAAGGACACTTTGATTTTGACGGGTCCCTTTTCCTTTGGATTTGTGCAGCCTTATCCACAAATTGGATTATAAAGTTGCAGTTCTGGAGCCTGCCACTGAAGAGAGACCTAGGGACTATCTCCAAATTCCTGCTCCATCTGCATGAGTACAACCTGAATTCTCTTTGGCTTTCCCTAAGGTCCTGGCTTGTCTCTGTTTTATAAGTGGGGTAAAGCTGTTTTGTGGCTTAGCTTTTTTCATTTTCTGAATTCTCTAAATTGGACTAAAGTTGCCCATAATAGTCCCTTCAGAATTTGCAACTGAATAGAACCTGTAAATAAAATCTAACTAGCTTGTACATAATTTTGGGGCAGGGTTTTCAGAAAAATAAGGATAACTATATTTTTATAATTCCTGCCTGCTTAATTTAATCCCAATCAAAACACAAGGAGATGCTGGCTTGGTCGGAAAAGTAACCCCTGTTTCTGAGCAGCAATGAGAGTGGAAGGGCATGCTTCATTGACCACAGCAGCAGGGAGTTCTGCAAGCAGTTGTCAAGTGGAGCAGCAGCATCAAAATGCACATGGAAAATTAGGCTGGAATTTATGCTTTGTAACAACAAACTGAAGTGCTTCTGCTTCGCTTTCAGTTAGGAGTTAAATGTTTTTGACAGAATAGAGTAACTTCTGTCATTTATGTTCTCAACTGAAAATGCTACTACTTCTTCAATAGCAAGCAGTTAAGATACTTTTCCTATATATAGTCTAGGTGACAAAGTCAAAAAAGAAGGAAAGGAAGAATTGGGAAGACATCTGCAATAGTTTAGTGTCTGTCTGCTCACAATATAGGAAATGATTACTGCATCTTAACTGTTGAGTTTGTCTCCTGGCTCTGTCACAAATACTCTCTAGGCCAGGCTCCATTAGCATTTCAGTTTGTTCTGAGTTCATAGCAACTCTTCTTTCACTCAAGACACAGATGAGTCTTGGTTTTTGTGTGTTTTTTGTTTGTTTGTTTGTTTTTTGGTGTGTGTGTTGGTTTTGGTTTTTTTGCTTTTTGTTGTCTTCTGTCTATTCTCTAGCCTGCCTGGTGTTTCTGAGCTGTAAGTCAGTCCTTTGCTGTTGTAGCAAAAGCAGTTCAAAGAGCATGGGTCATTGCTTTCTGGATGCAGCATCAAATCTTTTGCCTTCATATGCAACTGTAATATTAGTAGCACATAGTTTTTTAATAGATCAGTGAATCCATTTCCATGGTTCTACATGAGTCTGATGCTCAAAGGAAAGACTCAAGTTTGCAGTTTTGGTGTCCTGTCAGGTTCATGGGGATGAAGTAAAAGTGTTTGTATAACCTGAGCTGCTGACCTCTGTAAGGTTGAGCGGGGCACAGATTTCAGAAGCTACTGGAGTGACTGATTATCAGAGATGGATTTCAAGAATGTTTTTGAAATGTGCCAAAGGCATTTCTGTTAAGTCATGGCCCTTCTGATCTTTGCTTAATTAGAAATATTGAACTGTTCTGGCTGTCAGTGAATGTGTTTTCCTCAGATACCCATATTCCAGTTATTGCCATTGTCATCGTAACATATGGAAAACTCATGTGATAATGGAACTGAGCCTCAGAGCCTTTCCTTTCTACTGACTGATGCATGGCACTCGCTTAACTATGTAGTAACAGTCACATTCCACGTGACTCAATGAGTAAGTGTAGTATTAGTCATGAATCTAGCATTGTAATGGAGACATTAACTGCTGGCTATGAGGACAATATTGGATACCTCTTTTAAGTGGATTATATATATGCAATATTTTCCTGATTTGTTAGGAAAGATGTTTATCCTTGCTATAACACAGCCAGTGTAGCTATGAGGACAGTGTAAAATCACATTTTTCAGATGTGCTTTATGGGCTTTAAACTCTGCAGCATGCATGTGCAAGCCTTCTTGTAAACTTACTGTGGAAAACATTTCTCACACTAAAATTAATTTGTCAATTACAGGATTATTGAAATGACCTATTTGATTAAAGACCTTCTGTTTTCAGATCAATGTTATGGACATTGTAGGAGAAACATCTTAGGTTTGGAACTGCTTCAAGAGCAAGAAATGTAAGACCAGAGTTGGTTTAAGAAGTTGATTTGAGTAATTATTAATTTCTAAAAAACCTGCTTTTATATCCAATAGGCACAATTAAAGCTGCATTTATTGGAATGAACAGCCTCACTGCCATAAAGGTATAAGACAGCTTATAAAACATATGTGATATTGTAGTGGAGCCCCTGAGAATGAATGGTCTAATCAGAATTAAATCAAATTGTCTGGATGCTGTAATGAGAAGATTCAGATTTGCTTTTATCCCTCCAGCTAGCTGGGAAAAGTCTCCACTGTGTTTTGTGGTGAGAGATTGTGCTATTACTGGGAGATCATAATAGCAAGAGAATGTAAGCTATCTCAAATTTATTTTGGCCCAGTTAGTCTAGTATTTGATGTATCTGATGTATTGTTTACACTGTGAGGTTAAACCTCTCATCTGTTATGTTTAAATGAAAATAAACAGCCTAAAATGAAGAAAAAAGTGGGGTAAGTAAGTACTTTAAGAGGGAAGTAAAGAAACAATGTCTGTAACACATTTTGGTGATGTTTCTTTTGTTTTTTTTGTTAGCTGCTTTGAAGAGTGAGTTAACACAGTGCTGAATTCTAGAACCCCAGCTACCTCATGGGGGTAATGAAATACAGTATTTTCTGTGCTCTCAAATGGATTTAGCCTATAGCTGGGAAAGTCCTGAAGCACACAAACATTGGCCTTTAGAGAGGTAATTGCCAGTCAAATCTCCTGTCTGCTCTGATTTGTGTGAGCACCATTCTGAGACTCTGCAGGTTAGGTGCCTTCCATTTGCCTTTGGTTTGGCAGATGACTGAAGGGAGAAATATCTCCTTAATCCTGTGGCTTCAACCTGCCTCTGCTTTTTGCTTGTGGCTCTGAATATCCTTCACATGATTCCAGTCACTGGCCAAGGTCTGGGACCTCCTCTTGGCCTGTTCAGCTTCTGTCCCCAGGGAGGGCCATTGATCACACATGGTCAATCCACTGGGTTGTGCAGCTTTTGCCATAAGCTAGGGCAGAGGATTATTAATTGTTTGCTTTAACTCTGGAGGAACTACCATGTAATGGATATCATACAAATATAAAGACAACTCTGAGAGATTTTAGATGCATGTATTCTTCACAGGAGTTGCTGCTTTTTAACTTAAAATTCTGAGCTGTGAGAGTTGTAATCTTCAAACAAGTTCCTTTCCTCCATGAAATGTGATTGAGGCATTGAACAACACTGAGTGAACATGTTCAGGTGTGGCATCGTAAAAGGAGAACCCTTCTCTATGTATTGCAGTAGGGTATTATACTTAACTCTAATTTGTAACTTGAATAAAGTTTTTAAGCATCAGGAAACGGGCATTTAACGCTTTATGTTTGTTATCACAGTATAACTAAGGTTGGAAGAGACCCCAAGGATCATCAAGTCCAACCTGTCCCAACAGACCTCACGACTAGACCATGGCACCAAGTGCCACGTCCAATCTCCCCTTGAACACCTCCAGGGACGGTGACACCACCACCTCCCTGGGCAGCCCATTCCAATGACGAATGACTCGCTCAGTGAAGAACTTTTTCCTCACTTCGAGCTTAAGCCTCCCCTGGTGCAGCTTGAGACTGTGTCCCCTTGTTCTGGTGCTGGTTGCCTGGGAGAAGAGACCAACCCCTTCCTGGCTACAGCCACCTTTCAGGTAGTTGTAGAGGGCAATGAGGTCACCCCTGATCCTTCTCTTCTCCAGGCTAAACAATCCCAGCTCCCTCAGCCTCTCCTCATAGGGCTTGTGCTCAAGGCCTCTCCCCAGCCTTGTTGCCCTTCTCTGGACACGTTCAAGTGTCTCAATGTCCTTCTTAAACTGAGGGGCCCAGAACTGGACACAGTACTCAAGGTGCGGCCTAAGCAATGCAGAGTACAGGGGCACAATGACCTCCCTGCTCCTGCTGGCCACACTATTCCTAATACAGGCCAGGATGCCATTGGCCCTCTTGGCCACCTGGGCACACTGCTGGCTCATGTTTAGGCGGCTGTCAATCAGCACCCCCAGGTCCCTCTCTGTTTTGTCAGAAAATGTCTTTGTGAGAGCTAGTGGCTGCATTTACTAACCGCTAGCTATTTTCTTTTAAAAGTATGAATGATGTTGCTGATGGGTTTTCATATTTTACTTTCCATATCTTTCACCAATTCAGAGGACCCAATATCCTAGTTGGTCTCTTGTCACATCAGACAGAAAAATGCATAGAGGTTGCCTGTAAATATGTTAAAGTTCTATATCTGATATTGTGATGTTTTATTCAGAACAAAGCATTTAATAAGAATTTAACCTGTACCAAGTAAATAATTTTTTCCCCTGGTTTTATGAAAACCACTTGGGTAGTTCCTCTATTTAATATTTGTAATGTTAGAAGCACCTCCAGCACTGATGTATATCAAATTCAGAGTTTTCAATGGGATTGCCAGAAATGGACAAAACCCATGTAACAGTCTTCATGCTACTGTTGTGAGATGGGGAAAAAGTAATTCTGAAACTTGGCAGCTTCAGCCATTTGGTTGCCAAGTGTATTTCACACGTGGCTTGGGGTATTAGCTTTGCTATGGAGGAGGATAAAGGAAAGTAAGTGTGAAGGGATCAAATTAATTTATAGTTCATTGTCTCCTACCATAGGCAACATTGAATAGCTTATATTTAGTCTGTCAGAGGTGTTTGTTTTGGCATTCGTAACAAAAATGGTTTTCTTCTAGAGGAACGCTCTTGGTCCTCTTGCATCTGGGGATTTGTGCTGAGTTCTGTTTAAAGAGCTGTGAAGATCAGAAGGTGTGAAGATAATAAATTATTTTTGAAGAGCCATCTTACCCTGGTCTTAATGTAATGTGTTAGCAAAGAAGTATGGATCCTGAGGTTATATAGATTTAATACTGCAGTTTTTAAAGATAAAATGTTACTATTTTTGGAGACACATCACTTCCTCAGAAATGAAACTTATGTAATAAGCTACAGAGACAGCAGATTAATAAGGCTATACAATTCCAACTCCACTATCAAGTCTTCAAGTTTGTACAGCTAGAAAGCTTTGACTCTACAGGGAATACTGGTAGTGACTTTGGCATTAGGTGGGTATGGGTTCAGGTTTTCCTGTTACTTCAGACACAGCCTAAACCCTCCTGATTTCCCCCAATTTACTTGTTCATTGCCCTTCAAAGCCTGTTTGGTTTACTGCTGCCAAGTTTTTTGCTAGGTTTGGTGGAGTCCTTCATACCAGGCTTGTGGAAAACAACATAATTTTTCATAGAGGTTTCATTAACTTGTGTAGTGTCTTTGAGGTTCTGCTGCTGTCTGTAGAACTGTCTGCTTACTTTACTGAGCAAAAATACATGTGTGGTTTCTTCAGAAGCCACATGTCCTGTAAGCTTGGAAATAAATAGCTGGTTGCAGCCATGGGCTTTGCCACTCAGTTACAGGCCTCCTGTGTTACGGGTTTGCCTGCTGAAATACCTGGAGCCAATCCTCCTAAGTCATTCCAAATTCTCTCCACAGTGAACTTGGCTTGCTTTCCTTTTCACAACTCATTATCAGCCATGAAAGAGAATCAAGTGTCTACATTTGGTAATTATTGGGTGGGTAATTTCTTCAATGACTGTTAATGAGCAGAGTGTACTTAACATCTGACCTTCAGGCTCTTGAATGTGTAGGGCCTCAGTTATGTAGCTGTTTTCTGTATTGATGAGTGTAACTTCTGATACAACTGGGGTTTCAGTTCAAAGACTAGCACTTGCAAGTTCAGATCTCCTTTCTGAGAATCTTCAGTAATACCTTTTGAATTCAAGATTTCCATTAACTTCAAGCTGTAGAAATTGTTCTCCTGAAATGCTAATGGAAAAAGCTGTGAAGGTAAGCCAAGCCTGGTTCTCTGAGCTTGAGAGAAGACTGAAGAGCTGTATTCCTGTCACCAGTGCAGATGAACACCTGAAATGAATTAAAATGAAACGATATTGCATTGTGTTCCCAACTATTTCTGAGAAACTGCTGTTGCTCTAACCACTAAAGTTTTGTGATGCAGCTCTGGTGAGGTATGTCCATTCAGTCTTTGGTAAGCTGATCTCAAAAGACTTAAGATGTAGGCTGCAAATAGTTTGTGCTGAGCCTGAGCTAATCAGCCTCTCAGAGAGAGACCATGTACTTGCCAGCGCTAGTTACAATGCTGACAAAAGCACATAGGATGTCCTCTTAAAAATTCACTGCGTTCTCTGGAGGCTGGATAGGCATCCCTTTAGCACTGACCTTTCAGGAGGGAAGAAGGAACATGGAGGATGTAAGACATCTTTGCACTTCCTGCTCCTAATGTTTAGCAAAATACTCGAGCGGAAATTAATGTTATATTCTGGAAAACCTTAAATGACTTGCTTGAGAAATTTCTGTGGTTGATGACATTGCATAAGGATGGTAGGACTGTGTCTTCAACTGATTGTGGACATATTATATGCAAAAGTGTAAGGCTTTTTTTAACGTTTGTTCCTTTTCAGCTGATTATTTTAGTTACATTAGTTTCCTATTGTATACCTGGGGCCTGACTCATCATGCTGGAACATTAATGCTGAGTCCTTTTTGAGGAGGACTCATGTTATGTATCCACACCTTTACTAGAATTATTTGTATAGTTTTCTTCTGATCCGAAGCACCCAAGAAAGCCTGCGTCATCTCCAGCAAAACATTGCTTTTACTAATACTCTGAAGGACTTTGCTGTCATGGCTTTAACACGTGCTTGCACTGTGAACCTTGATGCTTGTTTTCACAGATTCTGCATTTATTTTGCATCAGCTCCTTTGTTAACTTCAAGCACTCTGAAAGACTGCAAAACAGGTCATAAATACCTAGGCTGACTGTGTGAATTTTATGGTGTGGAACTCTGTTGTTTATTTGCTGGTCAGAGTAACAGTGGTATTATTTTCCATAGTTTCTGGATTTTTTTCACATGAAAGCAACTCTCCAAAGCAGAACATTTCTCTCTTATAGTCAGGATCCAGTAAGAACAATTACTATGTACATGAAATAATTCAAGGGGAGATTGGCACTTGGTGCCATGGTCTAGTTGTGAGGTCTGTTGGGACAGGTTGGACTTGATGATCCTTGGGGTCTCTTCCAACCTTAGTTATACTGTGATACTGTGATAATTTCACCTCTAGAAAGACCTCAGTGGCTGAATTAAAGATTGAGGTCCATAGATACTGACCATTTGATAAGCTTCTTCTCACCTGCACTTTAATGGTTAAATAATAGTAATTTAAATGCCCAAGCATGAGGGTAGTACTCTCTAAAGAACAACTAGTATTTTAGCACAGGATCTATAACGTTTTTATTCCATGGAGTGATGCAAGAGCTGACACTGTCTAGGAGGCACTACTTGAATAGAAGAACTGCAGGGTGAGAAACAGTATGAAGTATTCATTTTCAGTAAAAGACAAGTGCTGTTAAACCTGATGTCATTTGACAGGCAGTGTTATTTTTCTTCAGTCTTCTAGTGCCCACAAAGGGGAAGAAAATAAAGGCAATGTCAGAAATGGGCTGTAGCAAGTGAGAGAAAGCAGACTGAGTGAGTGGCATCTCTGGTATCGATGCACATCTTGAACTTGTTTATTTATAGCTCACATGTCTCATTTATTTGGAAATAGAAGAGCTATTTGGTTACAGTCCTACAGTAGTACATGCTTGGTAAGGTGGAATAACTTAGTTCTTTGAGGTTTTAATTATTTAAAAAAATTATTATTATTTTAGTCTTTGTTATTACTGGTAGTGTATAACAATTCTTTAATTTGTTTCTTTTAATGTGAGTGTGTTTCTCTTGAGACTGACAGATACTTAACTGTTTCTAAATCATAGACAGCTTTCCTCTTAGTTTTCAGCCCTAAACTTGAGATACGGTGGTGGGTGTTTTTGTTTTGTTTGTTTGTGGTTTGTTGTGTTGTGTTTTGTTTTGTTTTGGGGAGGAGGTTGGGTTCTTTGGCAAAAGGATAATTTTTGGACTGTGTTCAAAGTCTCAAGATTTTACCATATCTGGATGCCCACTTGCCTGAGTTTGTTTCCCTTCAGTTTTCATCTCTCAACCGCTTACTGGCAGCAATACTGAAAGAAACAGCTAATTTTGAGTGACAGATACAGAGAGAGTATTCACAGTAAGGGCTTCCTGAACAAGTAAGTGCAGCTATTTACATCAGAAGTTTAATTCCCAGAATTTGTCTCCTTTGCTTGGAGAAAAAGGATGGTTTATTTGCCATTCAGCTGATGAAAAGTTATTGAGGCTACACAAATTCAGAGATGCAGACAGCTTTCAGTTGCCAGCTGAGTCAAAACAGATTGCTAACCATCTCTCTGTTGATCTGATTAATGACCTGAATCGGGTTTTTTTTGAGCATATCTCTGCCAAAGTGTGCTAAACAATGAAAACAGGAAACTTGTGTGTCTTGAATCTCCTTGCTACTGTGGAGTCACCAGACATGATGAAACGAGGGCTTTGCTGCTTGTGGGCTGAACAACATGGATAAGAAAAGGATATTTAAGGGCTGATTATACCTCTGCCACACCCAGGCTGTGGAACGCTCTGGGATGTGGGAACTGGCAATGATCTGTAAGGAACCACCTGCTTCCGTGAGATTGCAGGCATATATCTCAGCATTTGCCGTTTGCCCCAACATATGTTTCCTGCTCTTGGGTTTAGGACTGTGAAGAGAGTCTGGCTGTAGGAAAATGAATTTCAGAGTTGCCCATGGAGCATCTCAGAGTTGTGTGTCAAATGTGCAGTGCAACGGGACTTCCTTCTCTTTCTGTTGTGCCAACAGGGAAGTAGAAGGGGAGTAGAATACAACCGGGAACGTGTCCTACTTATGACAGGTACTGGGAACAAGTAGCAGAGGATGAGGAGAAAATCAAATTTATTAATTGGGAAAACTGCTTGTAATTTTGACTGTACAAGGAAGTTTGTACCAGCTCTTGTGCAGGTCTTAACCTGAGAAAGTTTAAAATTCTTTTTACGCCTAGTAAGCAAATACACTAAATTAATAAGTTATTTTTATGTAAACATCTGCAGGTAAGACAAATATGTCTGCCTGCTGGTAAGACAGGACCCAATTAATTAATGAAAGAACTGGTCAACCTTTTAGTACAAGTACATTGAGCACTTTCTTTTCCCAGAGGAGCTTTTTTTGTGTGAAACCAGACAGACCTGCCTAGCATCCAGCTTTCCATTCACAGTGTGGTACCAAGCAGCATAGTGGAGTTATTCTTCCCAGTAAGAGGTCACTCCACACCCAGGTGACAATTCTGTTTCCAGGCTTTTAAGCAAAATATTTTTGCATTTTGTGTTGTAATCAGATATTTCTTATATTAAGCTATAATGGTCTTATTGGTAATTCCCCCCCCCCCAAATAAACCACTAGTTCGGATTGTTAGTTTACTCAGATACATGTGGCTTGTGTCACTGAACCTTTCCTGGTATTCTTGTAGGAGAGTAGACAGGCAATAAAACAAGTTGTTGTGCAGGCTCAGGTGGTGAATGTCCTCCCTGCACCAAACATGTACTTGCAGTTCTCCTGGTATATGGTTTACAGCTGTGTAAATATTCAATTATGTGCTGCTGCTTATCTGGCATGATTACTTCAATTCTTAAACTGTAATACTTGTCTTACTTCTGTGTGATGTTTCCCTTACCAACTCAAACTACTCTCCCTCGAGTTCATGGTTTTAATTGCAGCTTTAGATTAATTCTCTCCATTTAATGTTAACTTTCTTTCCTTTTAATCTGGATACCTACTGCAAACCTTGTAATTAAGTGTGCATCTGCCGTATACTAAACATTCATTTTGATAAACTTCTGTAAAACTGAAGGTGCCCCCTACTCTCGATTCAGAACCGAGGAAGGTTCAAAGAAAAGAAGCTAGCAAAACATCAGTTTTGTTTCTACTGTTGTTTTGGGTGTTACAATATTTTTAAACCCACTTCTTATAAACGCTTCTAATCTCTATCAGACTCCAGAGAGCAGTTGTCAAAGCACTTAAAATAGCTCACAGATCCATCTATTTGATAGCTTAGGCTTCAATGTGCCTATTCTGGGAACATTTAAAGAAAATGCAGACTTCTGTGATGTATGTAATTATATGCTATTATGCCCCATTTCTTCCTGATGCAAAAGTGTGTAACTACAGGATCTTAGAGTGGTCTAGTCATGTTCTGCTGAGTGCTGGGTGTTGTCATAGAAGCTCTGTGTGGCTTGTTTAGGAGTGCAAGGGCTGGCTGAGAGTACTTTATTGTTACCAGCTCATCTCTGATAAGAAACCTGAATGTCTCTAAAAGAAATAGCATGTGGTGCAGTTGGAGACTGAAGGATGTGTGTTGCAATAAAGTACTATAAAAATGCACACACACATATATATACACACACATGCCCTGCATGTTTAAAATCTGTTCTGTGAAGAGATGTTTCTTTTATAGCTCTACTGAGAGACCTCTCTACCTTTAGTGTAATGTTTTCTGCAGACTTTCTGAGAAAACATGACAGAAAGGGAAGTATTTAACTGAGGTTTAAAGTGGTCTAGGAAAAAAAGCAACTGGTACTTCTGGAGTGCTAAGAGATTACCTTAGCCGTCATTCTGGGTTTATCTTCCCTCCTCCTTTCTTTGTCAACAGTTATGAAATACAGTATCTGCTTATTCTGTACTCTTGAGATAGTACAAGTCAAGTCATCCTTACCTAACTGCCTCGTGTTTTGCACTGAGCTGTTTGATACTGATTTATGCATTATTTTACTTCCCTGGATTAGTTTGTGTGGAGGGCTACATAGGATGCTGGAGGTCTTATTTTAGCTAGAAACAGGTGTTGCGTTTGTAGCTGTGGAACAAGCTCCCTGCTAATGAAGTTACTCTGCTTAAAGCAAAACCAAAAGGTCCTTCAAACCCTCTTTCTGCCCCATGAAATACTGCAGAGGATTTTACTTGTAAAGTCCTACAAATGCGTGTTTTTGCAGTTGCATAGTATAACTCGCTGAGTTACCACAGCAAAAGTACTCTGTTTCCTCTAATGCTGGATGACATTTTCAGGGAAAACACTTTAATATTTAGGGATTTCTTCACATTAGCAAGTGGAATCATAGAATTTGATAAAGTGATATTTCATTTGATCAGATTAGTAGTTTTAAAACCTTTCTAAAGGGTGTGTGAATGAATGGACAGATGGGACAAATGAGTTAGTTTTTAAAGCAGCTTGTTGTACTGCATCAAAACTGTGAATGCCTTTCACCATTAAAATGGCTTCATTCAATTTAGGCTACTTCATTTCTAAACTTAAGTAATGAAATAATATTAAAGCCACTGTAATTCTGAAGGAAAGCCTCTAGGTAGAGTTTAACTGATATTCTTTAGGTTGTATGTTAAACTAATGCCAGCTAACTTCCCTGACATCCCTGCAGTTGTGCCCTGATTGTTGTCAGCCTGTGGCTTGGACAGCAGCACTCTGCACTGAGTTACGAACTGGCTGGAGGGCCGGGCCCAGAGAGTGGTGGTGAATGGTGCCGCATCCAACTGGCAGCCAGTCACTAGTGGTGTCCCCCAGGGATCAGTGATGGGCCCCATCCTGTTCAGCATCTTTATTGATGATCTGGATGAGGGGATTGAGTCCATCATCAGTAAATTTGCAGATGACACCAAGTTGGGGGCAGGTGTGGATCTGTTAGAGGGTAGGAGAGCTCTGCAGAGGGACCTTGACAGGCTGGACAGATGGGCAGAGTCCAACAGCCTGAGAGCTGTGGTTGACTTCAGTGACAATGTTATTGCAGACAAAGGTAACTGTCAGGCCTAATTGTATAATGTTACAGTGTGACTCAAATGCAAATATGTCATTAACTTCTACCCTCTAGATATGCTTTCTCTATCCTAATTTAGTTTAACACTGAGTTAATGAAGCTCGAAGGAAATGTTTTTTGAGTAGTATGCTGTAATAATTTGTTTCACCATTACACATACTGACTATTGCAGCCTTTTGAAATGAAGATACATCCAAAGTATTAAAAGTACTCATGCAGGTGAGGCAGGGTACCTGTTACTGTATATCATTGGTTTGAATGTATGGGTTGGTTGCAGTGAAGTAGCTCAAACCATTTCTATGATTGAGCTGTATGTTTAAAAATAAATGCAAACCAACAACGAAAACAAAAGATCAGGCTTTCTGTAAGTGCTTATTCTTTCTTTGATTTGCACTATCTGAAAAAGAGCAAAATGCAGATGTGTGTTTCCAGGTCACTGGAGCCACCTTGTTACTCTTACACAGCACCACCTCAGTAGCAGTCAATCACAACAGGTATTTTATGGCCATGACCCAGCTTTCAGAGTATTCTGTATGTTTCTTTGGGAGGGGAGATAATAAACATGTTGAAAGGCATGAGAGGCTTCATATAGAGTCCAGAGGATTGTTGCATCCATCACATAGGTCATTTGGCCATGACTAATGTACTGAGGAGAAGTTAAGCTCTCATCAGTGCAGACATCAGTTTTTATCACTTGGCACGCTTGTGGACACAAGTACCTGTTGCATTGCTGAAGCAGCAGCCATGAAGGATGTACAGGGAGGGTTCTTTTGCCACTTGACTGCACAATATATTCAGTAAAACATCAGCTGAGGTCTTAACATCCAAAAAAATGAGGAAAAGTTGAAAGCACAAGATACAACACTTAGTAAATACATTCATAAATGTCTTGTATTGGTAGGTAATGATGTGATCCAACATGAGAAGAGGTACCAGGAATGGTTTGCAGAGGACAGGCACAGGTTGGTTTGAGAAATTGTGTGCAAGTGTTAAATTTTCTCTTTCTTGTGTTTTTCCTAAAGATTTGGGCTGGAGCTTAACAAAGACGTGATTGACCCTAGTACTATTTTTGAAGCAGACCTCAAACCTCAGAAATGCTTGCGTTTTGATATATTCCTTTTAGGACAGGCCAGAAAGAAATAGCTTGAAAACATCTTGGCAGATAACATGTTAGAAGTATGTGAATGAAGCCTCCAAGGCATCCTGCTCTAGCAGAGCTGGTGTTCTGTTTGGCAAGCAGAAATCCAAGGAGATGCTCATCATACTATGTGTGTCCTGATCCCAGCTGTTTCTGACAGCATCTTTAGTTGGTCTGTGCTTTTGGTTTTGCATCATCATGTTTTGTGGTGCCCCACTTTAAGTCAAAGCAGTGTTGCAAAAGGTCCTCAGAGGAAGGGGAGGGTGCTGGATTCACGGATCCAAAATGTTTACAGGAATGTTGGCTTTGGCTCTAGCACCCTGTGATTGGGGATGGGGTCCTTCTTTTAACTTTCTGAGTGTACAGAGTAAACATTGGCCTAAAAATCAGTAAATTTGGGCCCTGGTTTTCTGTCTAAGCAGTCTCAAATATGCTATGGCAAGGAGGGCTTATGCCTTATTTTGTTAGTTAATTTGCGAGATGGTGAGTTGTTTGCAATAATGAGATACTGTCCTGGAGATTAATCTGTGGATATTGTGTGGTGCAGCATTCCCCTGGTTTAGAGACAGTCATAGCAGTTGATCTCTGACCTGAGAGGAGAATTTACAGCTTATTACTATGTGCTAATTGTAACCATCAGCAATCACAGCTTCATCCATGGGTGACAAGGTGGCCTTGAAAGCCTGAAATGGGTCAAAAGCTGTGTCACACAAAATTGCCTTTGAAACTGCAAAGCTGTGTGGGAGATGTACCAGGCAAGTGGGACAGGGTTAGCATCTCCTCCTGACTTAATCTACCCTTGCACCTGATTATGCATGGTAAAAGTCTTTGCTTTTTTAATAGGATGGTTATCCAGCATTCTGACATGTTCTGTTTGCAGACCAGACCACATCCACTGTAGCCCTGTCTGGCAGCTACTTTTGCTGACAGTCTTGTAATCGCTTTAAAGAGCGTATCTATTTCTTTTCATGGTGGGGATCCTCCTCCCTCTATCACCCCATCTGTTCATCACACACTCGCCCACTAATAGAATCAAGTCCCTATTTTTTCTGTTTATTTGTTAAAAAATTGTTCCAGAGTTGCCTGTAGATAATTAGCATCTTTTATTGCATTTCTTGGAGTTGGTCAGTTGTTTCACAATGTGGATGATCTGATAACAGGGACTCTTTCACGCGTGTCATTTCTCCAGGGTCTCTTTTCTGTGTGTTTTGAGCTTGTGGTGTTTGAAATACATGTTTTGTTTCCTTGGGTTAACAGTGCTACTGGCAAAAATAGATGCCAGTGTGAAACCCATTGCCATGAACACAAACGTGCATGACGCTGGTGAACACAAGAAGTAACACCGTTCCCCACAGCAAACTCCTGGCCAAGCTGTCAGCCCATGGCTTGGATGGGAGCACACTGTGATGGGTTAGGAAGTGGCTGGAGGGCCGAGCCCAGAGAGTGGTGGTGAATGGTGCCACATCCAGCTGGCAGCCAGTCACTAGTGGTGTGCCCCAAGGATCAGTGCTGGGCCCCATGCTCTTTAACATCTTTATTGATGATCTGGATGAGGACATTGAGTCCATCATCAGTAAATTTGCTGACGACACCAAGCTGGGGGCAGGAGTTGATCTGCTGGAGGGTTGAGAGGCTCTGCAGAGGGACCTCGACAGGCTGGGCAGATGGGCAGAGTCCAAGGGCATGAGACTGAACACATCCAAGTGCCGGGTTCTGCACATTGGCCACAACAACCCCATGCAGTGCTACAGGCTGGGGTCAGAGTGGCTGGAAAACAGCCAGGCAGAGAGGGACCTGGGGGTGCTGGTTGATGGTAGACTGAACATGAGCCTGCAGTGTGCCCAGGCAGCTAAGAGGGCCAATGGCTTCCTGGCCTGCATCAGGAACAGTGTGGCCAGCAGGAGCAGGGAGGTCATTCTGCCCCTGTACACTGCACTGGTTAGGCCACACCTCGAGTACTGTGTCCAGTTCTGGGCCTCTCAGTTTAGGAAGGATGTTGACTTGCTGGAACGAGTCCAGAGAAGAGCAACAAAGTTGGTGAGGGGCTTGGAACATAAGCCCTACGAGGAGAGGCTGAGGGAGCTGGGGTTGCTTAGCCTGGAGAAGAGGAGACTCAGGGGTGACCTTATTGCTCTCTACAACTACCTGAAGGGAGGTTGTAGACAGACGGATGTTGGTCTCTTCTTCCAGGCGGCCAGTACCAGAACAAGAGGACACAGTCTCAGGCTGTGCCAGGGGAGGGTCAGGCTAGATGTTAGGAAAAAGTTCTATACAGAAAGAGTGATTGCCCATTGGAATGGGCTGCCTGGGGAGGTGGTGGAGTCGTCATCATTGGAGGTTTTCAGGAGAAGACTTGATGGGGTGCTTGGTGCCATGGGTTAGTTGTTTAGGTGGTGTTGGATTGGTTGAGGGGTTGGACGTGATGATCTTGAAGGTCTCTTCCAACCTGGTTTATTCTGTGTATTCTAAAGGGGAAGAACGCTTTGCAAGCGATTTGTCATTTGCTGAGTTGATTATGTATCTTCTCGTCTTAAGAATTTTTGTCCACTGTGAGTGAATGTCATGCATTTCTCTGATAAAAGACGGACCTTCCTAAAATAAAAGGTACAAACCTCAAATTGTATACCTTTAAAGTTGCACTCTGACAGGTGAGTTTGGGTTTTATGGAAGAAAACAAAACAGCAGCAAAAAAAAACCACCCCAAAACAAACTATGAGAAAACCAGAAAGTGTGTTTTAGCCAGTGACCCTGTTACAAATGTAAGGTTGCACATTGTCTTCAGTTCACAGCAAAGCTCCCACAGCTTTTCAAAGGCAGAGGTCTGAAGCAGACCACATAGTCATGTTTTCATTTCAGCTGCAGAACTTTGGCTTCACCTTGGCCCATTCACCTTGTCTGTGGTGTTTTTCCCAAGTGTGGAGTAAAAGTAACTTTTTTCCTGCTGCAATTCTCAATGTAATTTGTAAGCCCTTCAAGACAGGGACTGCTTTTTACCCTGCCCAAGCCATCGCTCTCTACTTCTGTAAGAGGCAGGAGAGCATAAGGATGTTTTTTGTATTACCTTACACTGACGTAAATGTTATACCAGCATAAAGAAGTTTTGTTTAGTTTTTCTTGATATAGCTCATTTTGTTTTGCTGAGTTTGACAAAGCTAAACCATAAATAGTTAAGAGAAATTTGTCTGTAATATGCATATTTCCTGATGAGGTGTTGTGGCAAAGTTTATTAAATAAAGACTTCATCCAAGTGTGTACACAAAACAGAACACAATTAAGCTGTGTCATAGGCAAAGCCTTATTATAATAACAGATGAAGTCTTGAAGCTGGTCTTGCCTTGGAAATGACACAGACATGCTGAGCAACAAATAATCCAGTACTTCATTCCAGCTGAGGTGTTTACCCAACCATCATCTCTCCTCCACAAGAAACTTTTTAAAGTAGATGTGCTTTGTGCTCTGTTGCCAGGATTTATACAAGCAGGAGGTTTCTTGTGGCATGACATGCAGGGTTCAGTTGGTTCCACCTGGGAGAGTCCTGGTGGTAGCACACTCTCCCCTTTCTGTCACACCACAGTCCAACTTGGTGACCTTTGGTTTTGCAGACAGGAGTTTAATCACATCTAGACTGGTCCCAGCTGGTTAGATCTCTAAATAGTTGCTTAGTGCTTGACTGGAAATAGTGAGTTTCAAAAGAAGAAGTTGCTTTTTGCCAGTTCAGTCGGATACTGCACTTGCTGAGACACCAGCCACATTGTGCACTCAGTCAGCTGCTGGGAGCTGCTGGAAACAGGACTCTAGGTTCAGGTCTGCCTGCACTCCTTCAGTGGTTGCCCAGGCAGTGTTTCCAAGCTGTTGCCCACAAGTTACTATGCAGACCTAAAATGGAGACTGTTAATACAAATTTTGGTCCGTCATGCATTGGAGGGGAGTTTGGGACAGAGCAAACTCTTGCTAGTCTGGAGCATACAGATAACATTTGTTGTACAGGTAGCAAGCCAAATGCATGGCAGGTCAATGAGTGTAACGTAACTCAGAACTCTTGACAGAGGCAGATGATCTCCTGTTTCATTTGGAGCCTTCACACATTTTATTTATCAATACCTAAGTGGGGAAGGAAAGTATGCTCATTTGTTCTCCCCTACAGCAGAGTGAATGTGGAGCTATGGGCTTCCTTAGAGTTGCCTTTTTTTCCTTTTTTTTGTGGGTGATGCAGGAAAAAAACTGGGTTTGAGGTATTTTAAATGCTTGGGCTTTGCTTTGTTCCTTTGTGTTTGAACCAGAGAGAGAAGCAGCACTGGGTAAGAGGGTGGAAGGCTGTTAGTTCTGCTGGAAGGACATAAGCAATTTTTCATAGGATTTTGGTACTTGTAACTTCTTTTCAATGTTGAACCTGCTTGCAGCTTATCGAATTCTCCAGCTGAAGTTTGTAATGCTATGCTGAGGTAGGGATGCTGGTATTTTTATTAGATAACATTATCATTCCTTGCTTACAAAAGCCTGTGCTCTTAGTTCTGAAATTTCTGCTGTGGTTATCTGTTGCATTTAGCTCACCAGAGCAATCCTGTGCTCTCATTTCTAAAACTGGGCTTCACTGACACAACTTGGACTTCCTCTGTGTACTGCATGGTTAGGTCAACAAATGCAGAGCCATCCTTTCACTGGGAGTATTTTCTTTGCAAGTAGAGACCTGATGAGATCTAATTTTTTTTGTTTGTTTGTTTTATGGTGTGATTTAAAAAAAAAAAAAGGTCTGTTTATGCATTAAAGAAAAAAAAACCAAAACCACCAACAACAGGATTGAGGATGAAACCTTGGCTCTGTCAAAACATCCCTTAGAATGAAGGTAGTGCCTACAGCATCTGCCATTTTACTGGGAGCTGGAGTACTAAATAGCCTGAGGCTGTTTATCAGTCTCCTGAACCCCTTGGCTTTCAGAGGGGCTGGGCTAACCCAATTTGAAGGAAATCAGTCCTTGACATGGTGATGGAAGAAATGCAATGAGCTGACTCTCAGATGCCTACCGCTGCATTACAGCATTTTTCTTATCTAACTGAACACTCGCCAACAGCCATGCTGTTTGTTTTAACCCAGTTTGTCTAACATAAATAAGCATAAACTGTCTTAAAGTACTTAGAATTTCTAGTTCTGAGGGGCTAAATGAGGGCTTTTGTTTGTAAGTACACTGATTGGAAATACTGACAGTCTGACCATGAGCATATGAAGTGTACAGGAACTATGCACTGCAGGTTCTGTGTTTTTATGACTGTGATGTTAACTTTTTGAATGGGACTCTCAAAATGAGGATTATAGTATTTCACAGTCTTTGAGAACTGTTTATTTGGACTTAAACTTCAAAGTTAAAAAGTACTTCTGTAAGCATAATACATTTGTGCTGTAGCTTTACTTTATTGAGAGGTTTATGCCAGATTTGTAGAAGTAAAAGGACTTTTTCCAGTGGCTTAACAGTGATAACTGAGAAGAATAAATGTCCTAATTTAATATTTACGTAGGTGTCCTAGTAATAGGCATCCTACATCCTAATTATATAAGAAAAATGTCAGTGCTGCCATAAGATCATACATACTTCTAGGATAAGAACAACAGTAAATTCTTTATCCCTTATTTACTTCATTGCATTAACATATCACGACACGGACAAAATCTGTTTTACGATGCATTACATTACAGTTGTTTCATACACAGCTCAATATTTTGTTAAATAAGAGTCTCTTGCCTTCGTGCTCAGCATTTCTCAGCTAGTCTACAGACTGCACTGCCTTTCTTCCTCCCTCTTCCCCAAGATATTACTGGGGTGATTAGAGAAAATACTTATTCACAAGGAATTTGTACTTTAACACACCTAATTTTCCATCTCTAATATCTTTAGAGTTCTGTTTGATAGCTGATATCATAATTCTCTTAATTTTTACCATCTGTAGTTTTAATAGTCAGAAAGAGTTCTATTCTGTGATTGTGGGTAAAGCAGAAAATAATTAGCTGATTTCTGTTGCTTGGGTTTTATATAGTAATTTTGAGATAAATGAATAGGCTAAATATATGTGAGAACTTGAGAGGAGTGTTACCTACTCCAGTGTATTTAAAACCAGTAAATTGGAGGGAGTGAGCATCTTTAGGATAAAATTGCTAACTGTAACCAGACATAAGCTTTTGAGTCATTCTTTACCAGAAATCTTTCAAACGTCATTTGTTGTGGCCATTTCTTGTAGGAAGATATTTTTAAAGGCACAGTTGGCTGTTTTCTAGGGAGTGTAGGCTGTATAAATGTCCTTTTGTGCCTTCGAAATCTCTCCTGAAGCTTTTATGAAACATAAAAAAGAGGAAATGCAATTAATTAGTGCTGTCTCTTATTCAGTAGTGAAGAGGAACTGTTAAATGCTTTCAGAACTCTATGTTATAACAGAAAACTCTTGTTATTCTTTAATATCAAGCTGACAAATCAGAGTACAAGGACTAATTATGGAGGATGGAAAACAATCACACTTTATAAAAGCTTTGTTTATGGCATAATTTTGCCTGCAAAGCAGACAGGGTAAAGCACCTAAATGATGTAGAACCTCAGGTACTCAGTCACAATTTTTTGTGGTTGGGAATTGTTGCTGCTTTGTATCTTAGCTAACTCCTTGAAGTCTCACGTGCTTTAAAAAAATTGTCTTCCTTTTAAGCAGTGTTCTCTGCTTCACCAGTTGAAGACCACCCAGTGGTAGAGAGCAACTAAGGAAAATAAGCAGAAATTTTAATGAGGGTGGGATTTTTGTCAGAATAAGGGTTGATGAGTTGGTTGGCTTTGGCTCTCATGTTTTTAGTGACTGTAATGTCCTGATTCAGAAATGCTTTCTAGTGTCAGGGTGTAGCATTAGAGAAGAGCTGTTTCTCAGCAGGGATGGATGCTGTTGTGTTCATACATGTTTCTCTGAGTGTAGCTGGGAATGAGTGAAAGCCAATTTAATTAAGCAGGTCTGGGGAGTAAGATGAATGCACATCATACTTCCTAGCTCAAGTGCATCTAACTGTTTTTGCTCATGGATAAATTACAATCTAAAAAGAATATGCTAATTTCACATGGCATTCTTTAGCAGTAGCAGTAGTGTGACAGTTGCTTTATAAACTATTTCAATTTGTTTATTTTGAAGGAGTTTTCAGGGTGCTAAGAGATCATCAATTATTATTACTTTGTAGCTTGTAAGTCTGATGCAGCCCCAGCCCTTGTCAGTGCTGAAAAGTGACTGAACATGTGATAAATGTATTCTTCTTCCATGAATATTTTTAGCATACCTTGACTGCAAGGTTAATGCTTTGGGTTGGAGAGGATCCTGAATGATATTAAATGGAAAATGGATGGTGTGGATGTATTAAGGAGAAACTCAGGCTCCATTAAACTTGGTACCCAGATCCTCATGAACTCTTACAGGAGAGGCTTTTTGTTCTTGATACTTAATGTGTACCTTGATGTACCAAAGCTTTGAGCTGTAGCACAGGATCACAAATGTTAGGGGTTGGAAGGGACATCTGGAGATCTTTGAGTCCAACACCCCTGCCAGAGCATGACCATATAATCTAGCATAGGTTACACAGGAATGCATCCAGATGGGTCTTGAAAGTTTCCAAGGAAGAAGGCTCCACAACCTCTCTGGGGAGCATGTTCCAGTACTCTGTGACCCTTACAGTAAAGAATTTCTTCCTCATGTTGAGGTGGAATTTCCTGTGCTGTAGTTTATATCCATTGCCTCTTGTCCTATCATGGGGCACAAGTGAAAAGAGGCTGTCCCTTCCTTCCAGACACCCAACCCTTATATATTTATATATATTTATTAGATCCCCTTTCAATTTTCTCCTCTCCAGCTGGGATAGGAGTATCTTAAATAATTTGTGACCAAGTGGGACTGTTCAGTTTAAAACCACAGTATAAATATAGCATCGATGTCAAAATTACATCTGAAGGGCAGTATTTTTTTCATAGAGGAAGAAAATCTTGCACAGCCATTCCCAATGTGGGTCCCATTTGATGCTCCCACACTACTCTAACATGTATATATGCACTCCCTAACACACAGCCCCCTGTGCTGCTGGATGAGATGAAATCAATGCTGTAGATCAGCTGAGAAATATTGTTGTTTAAGTGTATTTTTAAAGTTTTCCAATTTAGCTTTACAATGTCATAGTAATAGACTCTACACAGAGAATACTTTTCCTCTCAGGATCTTAAAAGTGTTTCAAAATAAAACTTAAGCTGCAATAATGTGTTAGGTTGTATTGGCACATGCTGACTTTCATAAGAAAAAATTCCTGCTCTGAAACATCATTTTGCTACAGACCTCACTCATTTGCATGATCATTCATAGGGTACATTACAGATCTGATCACCTGCATTACTGTACTGGGGGCTGGTGGCTCTTATCAGGTTTTCTGTAATTTATTTTGTGCCTTTTTAAAAATTAATGGAAGAGAGGGTGAGTGAGAGAAACATTCTTGCATCTAGGTTAGGTTAATACAGCCCTGCTAGTTATTGCTACTTAGTGTCACTGAGGCTGTGGTTCAGACAAAGCCCAGCTAAGTTCTGTGTCATGGTGGCTGGAAGAAGAAAAACGTTTTAAGGGTTTGCTCTGCATCATTTTCTCTTTTGAACCAGCTATAATCCTGGCCTGGACATACCATGAAACATACAGACATACTTGCTTGCATGTGTATGCATGTATACAGAAATGTGGTTGTGTACCCAAACACCACACACACAGAGTGTAATGGAGTTAACACAGCTCCATCAGTACACACCACATCCAACAACTCCAAAAAGACAATCTCCCCTAACTAACTCTTGTGAAATACAGTGCTTCTGAATATGGTGAGCTTTGCATTTGAAGACCTTTACTGTGAGGTTACTCTTCTTTCTTTAGTCGAGCTGGTAGAGCTGTTCTTTCTGAGTGTTCAAAATGGTTGTGTTGTTTAACAGAGATTGCTTAGTGCATTAGACAGCTTTTTTGAAAGCATTTGTTCTCATGAGAAATGTGTATGGTTCCATTGGAAGACAGGTTTCTTTTTTGGGCTCCATGGGTGAAAATGTTTCCTTTTTCAGGGAGAAAATACTTTATTATAGAAGCCTGACAACATGTTTTTTTTTTAATCAGAATTTCTTGTTAGTACAATTCTGGCTTGCTTTTCAACTCTTTCCCCTAACTCAGGGAAAGGGCTGCTTGTGTTGCAGCTTTTCCTGTTACATGCAGCCTGTTCAGAAATGTAAGCAATCTGTGGCCTGATGAACAGATGGTAATGTCCTCCTTTGGCAAACAGGTGTATGCTTTGGCAATGTGATAGCTGGAAAAGCACAGGCTGTTGGGTACCCAGAGCTCTCCATGGATCTGTCCTGTCTGTACCTGTTGGCTCAGTTAACTTATAGGAAAGTTTTTCCTTTCCTGAATCCTTAAGTCACCACCAGTGCACTGTCACTGTTCCTATAGCAGTGAGGACATGCACCGTTTTGACTGTAAGATAAATGGGAAAGTTTAGTGTTTTATTGCCTGCCTTCAGTTTGCCTGCTTTAATTAAACAAAGTGTCTTTGCTTGATTTTTACAAGGCAGTGACTGTACACTGCCTACTTGTGGCAGAAAGGAACTTTCTGTGGCAGTGAAGACATAGTGCGTAGGTGTAAAGCTGCCAGCACTGCAGACAGTAAATGACTTGGGAAGTGATGCTGATGGTGTAGGTGGTGAAGGTATGTCTGCAGCACCATTTGGCTATGCAAGGAATGGGTATGGGTGAAAGCTGTAGGTTGGGTTAGGATGTGTTTGATTTTTATGAAATTCTTATTTCGCTCTTTAGCGCTTTCTTGTCTGAAATGTCCTTTTTCCTTCCACTCCCTTTAAAGTGAACAAGGGAAAGAGAAACCATTTCTCCATAAAATAACATTTTCCATCCAGAAGAAACTGTGGTTTGTTCTTTCTCTGACTTCCTGTTTACTTTTTAAAGACAATAAATGGGGGAAATTGGTTTGGCAAGTGCAAAACACAGATTATGGTTTTCAGATGGGTACTGGCAGGTTATTGTTCGGTGGCAGTCTTGACAATAAATACTTGAAATATATAAATGATCTGTTTAAAAACAAAAAAGCCCTAAAGTTTTATGCTCTGGACTTTATTTGGTTTTCAAAAGTCTTTTGTAGAGGAGGCATTCTTGCCCATGGTATGCTGGTTTAGGCTGCTGAGAGATGAGGATTGCTGTGAGGGAAAGGCTGGGGCTGATTTCCCAGCAATACATTTGGGGTTTCCTGAATGAATTTTGTTGTCCAATGGGATTATTTAGAACTTGTCATTATTTTCCTTTTTACATCCAGTGGTGATTTATTTACATTCTACTACTTTCTATTCAAGATCTGTGGAAAATTTTCAAGGTATAGCCTAAAAGTACCACATGTGCTCTTGGTATTAGAGTTGAATTTCACATGGATGTTTTCTTAATATAGAGTAAGTAAAAGCCCTCAGAGCTCACCATAGTAATTCTCTTGTGTTGCCTGTAAATCTAGATATGAACAAGACAATTGAATGCCTTCAATATATGGTGTAGTGTGAGGGTGTTTTCTCAGCCCATTCCGAATCTTCTCTGCTGCTGGGAGGGAAGAATAAAGTGAGTCTAAGAAATAGGTCCAGATCTGTGGGGCTGAACATTGATTTTTCTGCTTTTGTTTGCTAGCAGGAAAAAACATTGTCCTTCTTTATTTTACCCACTATGAATTACTGTAGAATTATTTTATTGTGCTGCTCATTAGTGGTTGGTTTTAAAGAACAGGTTTGTGAGTATATCTGAAGAGCTGACACAGGGATGCTCTGGCTGGTTCTCATGTATGTTGGAAAAGTCCTGCTGATGTGATGTCCTCCAGGGATCAGTATTGGGCCAAATCCTGTTTAATATCTTTATCGATGATCTGGATGAGGAGATAAGAGTCCACCATTAGTAAGCTTGCAGACAACAGCAAGTTTGGGGCAGGTGTCAATCTATTAGAAAGTAGGAGGGCATCTGCAGATGGACCTTGATAGGCTAGATAGATGGGTGGTGTCCAACAGGATGGCATTCAACAAGTCCAAGTGCTGGGTTCTGCACTTTGACCACAACAATCCCATGCAGTGCTACAGGCTGGGGCTGGACTGGCTGGAGAGCAGCCAGGCAGGCAGAAAGGGACCTCGGGTACTGGTTGACAGCTGGCTGAACATGAGCCAGCAGTGTGCCCAGGTGGCCAAGAAGGTCCATGGCATCCTGGCCTGTGTCAAGAAATAGTGTGGCCAGCAGGAGCAGGGAAGTCATTGTGCCCCTGTACTCAGCACTGTTTAGGCCACACCTTGAGTCCTGTGTCCAGTTCTGGGCTCCTCAATTTAAGAAGGACATGAATGTGTCCAGAGAAGGGCAATGAGGCTGGTGAGAGGTCTTGAGCACAAGCCCTATGAGAAGAGGTTGAGGGACCTGGGGTTGTTTAGCCTGGAGAAGAGAAGGCTCAGGGGAGACCTTATTGTTCCCTACAATTACTGGAAAGGAGGTTGTAGCCAGATGGGGGTTGGTCTCTTCTCCCAGGCAACCATGGACAGGACCAGAGAACACAGTCTCAAGCTACACTAGGGGAAGTTTAGGCTCGAGGTGAGGAGAAAGTTCTTCACAGAAAAAGTGATTTGCCATTGGAATGGACTGCCCAGGGAGGTGGTAGAGTCGCTGTCCCTGGAGTGTTCAAAAAAAGATTGGATGTAGCCCTTGGAGCCATGGTTTAGTTGTAAGATGGTGTTAGGTAATAGGTTGGCCTTGATGATCGCTGAGGTCTTTTCCAACCTGGTTGATTCTGTGATTTCTGTGAAAAGACTGAAGTTAGCTGACAGGTGAATCACATTTCTCATATTTTCAGGCAAAGTCACATCTGTTTTGTATATGAAACAGTTTATTGAAGCTGTTTTATGCAACTAATGTTTTGAAAAACACCCTGATCAAAGAGGATTTTGGGATTCGCTGAGTAGTGGAAGTAGTTCCAAAAGGATGGGAAGAGGTGGAGACAGAGTGAAACTGGTAGTTGCAGTGATAGAATAGAATAGAATAAACCAGGTTGGAAGAGACCTTCAAGATCATTGCGTCCAACCCATCAACCAATCCAACACCACCTAAACAACTAACCCACGGCACCAAGCACCCCATCAAGTCTCCTCCTGAAAACCTCCAATGATGGCGACTCCACCACCTCCCCAGGCAGCCCATTCCAATGGGGGATTCCTGGCGAATATGATGTGAGGAGGCCTGAACATTCTGTGTTCTTAAAAACAGGAATTTCATGGGTGATTTTAGATTGCTCTGGGAATTCAAGCCCTTTTTAGTTAACTCAGATACTGCAAACCACCATTTGCCAATAAGTCATCTCATTGAATGCAACATGCATTTCCTTAAGATTTTAATTACCTGATCAAAGTACTGTTATGTCAAGTGTGTAGCTACTTTCTTGTGTTCTCCATTTCTCCATACATTTTGCACTAATCTATTCAAAAGCAGAGAGTCTGGAACAGAGATCATCTTTAAATAAGCGACAGTCATGAACTTCCATGCAGCCAGTGCCTGTCAAAAAATCCATTTATTTATTCTGAAACTGCATAATTTCAGATTACAGTACTTCTGCCTATTTTTAATTCTTCTTCTTCTCCTCTTTTTTTTTTTTTAGGTGTTTATTTGCTTTATATATATATATATTTGATGTCTTTCAAATGCACTATAACATTTTTTTAAAGAAAGGCAAAGAGAATATGAGCAATGAAATTGCTGGAGTGTTTGGAGCTTCTATTAACATGCTCCATCCCACAGATGAGAACATGTCTTCAGCTTCTTGAGTTCAAGTTTTGTCTGGGCATGAGGCCAAGGACTGCAAATTTATGTCCAAATCTTATATCTGATCCTATGTTAAACACATCCAGATGGTAGATGATATTCTAATGTTAACGATCTGCTTCCCCTCCCTCCGCTGCCTTTCTAAGAAGTTGCTGACAAGTCTTTCTGACAGTCTTTTTAAAGTAAATGAGATCAAGTATATAGAAGGTCTTTTATAGCAATAACGCTTGAGAAAGATTAGACTTAGCAGCAGTGCTGCAGAATGTACACTTGCTTATATGATCCCTGCAAGAAAATTGCAGCTTGTGCTGGTCTGTGCTGTAAACTCCGGGCATCTGAACTGAAGGATCAGGGATCTGCAAGCCCTACCTGCTGTGAGCATTTCCTTTTCCCTGGTTGTGATTTGAATGCAGAAATAGTAGCTCCTGTTAATGGACCGTGGCTCCTTTACTGCATCCGTAGCCACACTCTGTATACCAGTGCCCTCAGGGCTTCACCTTGGTGTTGCATGCTCAGCAGCATTGTGGTTGGAAACCGTGTGGTAGGGGTTTCAAGAATGAGCCTGACAGTCACCATGGCTGTGAGAGCTACCACATCAGAGAAGGCCAAATATGAGAACATCAGGATTTTCCTTGTCACTGCCCTTCCTGCTCTACAGATCTCAAATCAGCTGAAACTGCTGTGTGTGTTTCAGGGGGCTGTGGCAGAGCTGGCTGTCAGTGGCATTATGGATGGTGCAGCAAAACCCAGGCTTCTTGATTTTTTTAAGTCTTGCTCTGGCCCTTTCACTCTATGCATTCCATGGAAATGGAAACTATTAAACTACTGCTAATAAGTTGTGAGATTTATGATAAATAAATACATTTCTGCAAAAGCCTAGACAAGTTTTCATCCATTCTGTTCAAGAACCAATTTTTTCTTTGTCCTACTTTGTTGTGATTTTGATTAGTCCTGGATATAAACTCTTGCATCTAGATTATGTAGATTAGGGATGATATTCTACTTCATTTGAAGGATGCAGAAATTAAATATTTTCCTTTATTTCCAGAACATAAAAGAGTGTCTCTCTTTGAGAAAGATAAGTTTCATTTATTTTTTAATTCTCATGTGATGATAGTCCTGATGTTACTGCATTTCAGTTCTTTAACTCCTTTGTATCTCTGAAGTTAATATGGGAGTGTGCTAAACCATAGTCTGGTAATTAGATATATGTTCAAAAAGCTGCATTTGCATTACTTTGCATCATTGATACCTATCAATTCACAAACAGATGCTGTCCTGGGTAACATAAATTTATTCCCTTGACTTAGAATAATCTGCTTCCCATCTCAGTTCTATCCTGCTATGCAATTACAAAGATTCATCTGTGCAGAACCTTCATTTAAGTGTTCTGTGCCTAGTCTAGGCTTCCTGCTGTGCAAGACTTCAGGAATACTTGGCCAAGAATCAAGTGGTGGTTAGGTGGAAGTTAGCCTAGGTGAACCTTTGTCTTTGCTTGTTCTTTGACCAACTTGGTGATAAAGTGCATCAAACCCTGCTACAATTCCATGTCAGTTTTTTAACAGAGCTGATATCCTTTGCCTTCACTCAAACCACCTGTAATTCTCAACGGTGCATATTTAAATTTTGGCCAGTTTATATATGTATACTCTAAGGTCATGTAAAACCCTTGTTTACCTCCTATGAACCTGGTGGGCAGTGATGTGAAAGCAGGCCCTTTCCTGAACTGATTGGCTGGGGAGACATTATTTGTCTTTTGCCTTGATTCCTTTTTGGAAGAAGTATTCTATAAAAGTGCTGGCAAACAAGCCCTCGAGTTAGTGTGTTTCCTGATGTGCAAAATTTGTTTTGTAGGTTTAGAATCCTCAAGGCAGTTATATACTGTTTAAAAGTATTCATTTTACAATGGCACTTGCATACCATGGGCTCTGACTTGAGATTTACAAGTAGTGTGATGCCTGAAAGTCTGCAAAGGATGTTCAGTGCTGTTGGACTGTTTCCAGAAGTGACTCTGACTAGGTCAAGGGTTTCCATCCAACCAGAGAAACAAACATTGCTGACAGGACAGAGCAGAGCTCAGAAGCTCTTTTAGCAGGACTAGCTGACCACTTCCAGGTATGCAGCAGCTCCTGAGCAGTTGCCATAACAGATGCATTTCTTAGAATGTGCCTTTAGAATCTAAGTGCAGGTCTTTTCACAAACACACACACAAGTACTTTGAACTTGAGTGTATCAGCATATATAAAGAAACATCACCCTGTAGGCTTTTATTGTCCATATACTGCACAGGGCAGTAAATGTGCCATATTAGCAGGAAATCAGACATGTTAACAGGTGAGTTGTAGGTTTCAACACTGTGGCTGTTACTTTGCAACTAGAGTAGACTGTGTCCAGACTGACTTGAGGAGGACTTTGAAAGGCCTGCTATTAGGACAACAAAGAGTTAAAATACTATGTTTTCTGGAAATAGGTTATTTCTATCAAACTTGAAGTATAATACATTGACACCAGTGAGTCATTTCTCTGACTCAGGCGCTCAAACCAAAGGAATATGAGTTTATTCATTTCTGTCCTCTCAGGGTGAAATAGCTTTGTTCTGTCAACTAATAGCAACTTTTCAGTTTAGAGCTAATTAATACTGATTTAGTTCCAACCTGGCTCTGCAGTTCCTCTGTAAAGCTGGAAAACATTGTAGAACCCTAGAAGAGTGTATTTTCATGATGGGGGTTGCAGACAACATATAACACACCAACTTTAATAATCATTGAGGAGAAACTCACAGCTGCCAGTCTGCAGAGCCATATGCAATGGTTCCTGAGAAGGTATCTGCACTTTTGCAGATCCCTGTCTGCTCTTCAAATGAATTTATATTTGTATATGGTTGTTTTTCCTTTACCTTTAAACCATTTATTCAGTGGGTTTTGCATTACTCTGTGTCCCTGAACAAAGATAAAGACAAATTCAGTGGCGTTACAGCAGTGTGGCAAGTGAAACAAGCTGCACGTACTTTGTGGACGGATGAGAATTTATTTGCCTTTGTGGTGATAGGAGAGAATGGGTCAGGGAAGGGCCAGAAAAGACAATTAAAAAACCCCCTAAAATAGCATTTTTATCTGCTTCTTTTTTTCAGTGTACATCTGTGCTCTGTCTCCTGCTATGAAAGATTTACTGATTTTGCTGCCTGCAAACGTTGAACTAAAATTCCTGTAATCCTTTATTAGTTGGAAGGAAGTCTGGTTTGTGGCTAAAAGCCTGAACTGGAAATTAGGAGACTTGGACTTGTTTTCCATGCTAGATAGATGTCCTGGGTAAACAAGGAAGGTTCACTTAACCTTGTTTTGCTTCAGGTCTTGATCTCCAGTGTGGGGATTAATAGTACTTCCTTTCTCCCTTCCTTAATGTCTTGTCTCCATTTTACTGCTTTGAGATAGCAGTATTAGATTGATGTAATCTGGGTCTCATGAAGACCCTGTAGTCATAACAGAAAGGCTTCTGTCCAAAACGCAGAGAAGCCACTGACTTTCTGGGAGAGCAGGATCTGTTAAAAAGTTCATAAAACCCAACATTTCAGTGTTTCATAAGATGTGGGAGTACCGTATGCCCAAGTTAAGCTTATCATTTGAGTGTGCCAGAAAGCATCTTCCAGGTTGTTTATGGCTTCAACTTCATCAGCTGGTGGCCAGTTGTAGGGAATGCTGGTCTGAGCTGCTGACAAGTTTTTCCTTGTCTTTAGTTTGTTTGTTTGATGCTACTTGTGCAGCTTTGTGTGTCTGTTAGAAATGGTGGCCATTTGAATTTAGCCAATGGAGTTTTCTGGCAGATTCTTCATTGGTTTTGCTGCTTTTATTGATACAGTTGAAAATATGTTTTGAGTTTTTAAAATAATTTTATGAAAATGGGAAATAATTGTCCTTCAGTTGTTGCTGAACGATAGAAAGTTAAAGCAGCAGCAAACCAATCTGCAAACGCTGCTGTGCTCTGAGCAGTGCCCACACAGAGCTCTCCCTTGTAGGGCCCTCTGACAGGGACTGGCACTCACATAATTGATGAAAGTGTTGTCAAATACAATTCCTCCTTCATTTAATGCAACAGCAACATTGCCTTTAGTCTAACACTCAGCACAACCAAGGAACCATGTTATTGAAATACGGTATGGTTAATTGTAGCCTCTTCAAGTAATAATGTAGCCAGGGTCTACTGATAAAACACAGAATGTGGTTCATAAAAACTGGTCTAATAAAGACAAGTGAATTTAAGGTACGATACTATGACCAGCTAAAAAGTGATTTGGATGCTTGTGATGCTTTTGATCTGCAAAACTTCTGAAAAAACCTTTGAAAGTTTTAAGGATCTAACATGACTAATGCAGGGCTGATTTGGGCTGCATTGGGGCATGGAGAGCTATGCTGGGAAGAAAGTGAAGGGCTTGAGTAGCCACTGGTGCAAGTTCCTTAGCAAATGCTGGCAGCTGACAAAGCAACATACCTGGGAATATGCAGAGCAAATCAGTTGTGTATTTTGGCATCCTGTATGGAGAGCAGCATTGCACCAAGCCTGCACAGGTGGCCTCTGCAGCATGCAAAATTTACATTATTAAGCTTTCACAGCAAGGTGTGACCATGGCTGGAGTCTGCATAGTGATGCAAATGGTCCAAACAGTTTTTATTATGGTAAATGAACTCATTGTTAATTAATAGTGACATTCTAGCCTGGCTCTGTGTCGATACTGATACTGTAGCTTCAAAGCTTCATCATACTGCGCTTCTCTATATGGAGCTTTCTTGCCTGCAGAGTAAGGTGTTAACATTAGACAAGCTTTGCCGGAGACTACTGTCCCTTTGTCAAAAGTCACAGTATGAAAATGAACAGTCCTGCCTGGTTTAATATATGTGGAAAGTGTGTCTGCCTCTGATGGATCTGCCTGCAGCTCTTCTAGCAAGAATATGGAGCCTCCAGAGGAAGCTGATGAGTACCCATTTACACTAGCGGGTAATAATAGGGTTTGCTGTCAACTACCCAGGCTGAGTTAGCAGTGACTGCCTGCAAGCAAAAAGCTCAGTGATTCACTGTTCATCTCCTGAGCCTTCAGATTCCCTCAAAATGTTCCTTGAAGGTTGGCTTAAATAACTATTCATAATTATCTCAGGATCTTTCTTTCCTCTTGAAGCTTTTTTAACTATGCAAACACACCAATAACATTGCATCTTCAGAATATTATCCCTTTTATTACAGGAAAAAAGTGAATGCGAAGGTTTTGCTACTCTAAGCATTATTTTTTTGTCTGTACAGTGTGTGGTTTTTTATATTCCTCTGCTGAAACTTAGAGGAATCTGCCCTGAGTTTAATTTTGTTTCAAGTTCTGAGTGTGAGGTGAAACTAGTATTAAATAAAATCAATGTGTGTTCCTGTCTGACCTACAAATTGGTCTATCCTGAACTCACTGTGAAATACTCCTTCCCTTTCATATTACTTCAGAGTCATTGTTACCATGTGCATTAGAGCACTGTGAGTGAGCCCACCTCAGGGAGAGGGATTAGGTGCCAATAGCAAATACCATATTGTAACTGGAAGCTAAACTCTGAGCAGGTTGATTCAAGGACAGAGAGGCACTACCAGAAATACTTGTTTCTCATAGCATGCAGGCAGTGCCGATTAAACTGGGACATTTGTCAGCCAGCGGAATCCATCTGATCCTGACTTGGCGCACTTACCTCTTTCTTTGGACTCTGATGAAGTGCTGGCATAATACTTCAAAAATACTTTTAACACTGTGATCAGCAAGATTGAGAAAAAGATGTCTGCCCCTAGCATTTCTTGTCCTCTTGTGTCCTTTTGCCTGTCACAAGCAATCACTACACTACAGTGATGAAGTCAGGACTGAAGATGTTGAAAGGCCTGCTGTACCAATAGTCAAGGAGTAGAGAATGAATAACGTGCATCCTGCCAGGTCACTGTTACTATCATCTCTTGGCTCAAGTGAACTCTTTGTCTAGATGTCTTGCACCTTGAGAGAGGTATTTTAATGGTTCAGAAAGCGAAGCATAACTTTTTCCTCCCCCACCCTTTTTTAGCTTAGTCTCTCTAACTTTTTCCTCCCCCACCCTTTTTTAGCTTAGTCTCTCTTTTTAATTTTGCCTGTTTATGCTACCTGAATTTCTGCCAAAGCATTTGTTATTAATTTTGTAGAGTGTACACAACCTTGAGAGGTGATACTTTGGTACAGACTTGCAAAATTGGTTTCTCTCCATGTGCTAACGGATCGTGCTGTTTACTTCGGGCTAAGACAGACGCTGGATTTGCTGAAAAATATGCATCAGGTTATGTTTATTTATGACTTTTGTTGATGTAGAATTGTACCAAGTCAATACCATAGTTTCTCCATTGTCCATCAATTTGTGTTTAAAAACATTTGGATCAGACACTTATGGGAACTGGCCAGTAAATTTGGTCCACACAGTCAGACTGCCATTGACTAGTAACAGAGGCATGGAGTTACATGTTGTTACAGAATAGGCTTAGGCAGACTAGTTGCTTCTAGAAGTCATGAAAGAGCACTGAGATGGAGAGCAGAGAAAGCAGCAGCCAATGTGTTGTGCATGGTTCCCTTCTAAAGTCATCATACTCCTGGAAGTTTGGGAGTAGCAAATGTGGTAGTAATGCAGGCGCCTCCAGGCTTGCTGTTTGGTGTTCATTAAACCTCATACTCATGTAGTCCATGTGGTTTTTCCAGAGAGGATGTTTGTGCTGTGGGTTGGTGGGGTTTGGTATGGGTTTTTTGGGTTGGTTGGTTGGTTTGTTTTTTCTTTCTCAGAATTGTTCTTACCAAGCTGAAGGGAGCTTCCTTCTCTCCGGGAGGTCCTCATTTGTTCCTGCTACGTTTCCCTGACTTAGATATGCCTCTAGGCACCCTCCTTTGGACTGGAAAGTTCTGCTTGTCACAATTGGTTTTCTTTATGGCTGAATGGGACATTTTGATGGTGCAGCTTGCAGTTTTTGAAGGGAAGGAGGTTTGGGAGGCCAGAGAGCCACCTCTGCTTTCCCAGGCAGCTTTTCACTCTTGTGTTCTGCTGCTCTGTTACAACCTCCTGACAACTTTGAAATTAATCAGATAGTACCACAATCTAATGATTTATGGGTAAAGCCATATAACAGTAATTGTCTGACCATCAGTGTAGTCACGTCTGCTTTCATCTTGTGTCCTTCTGTCAATAGCCTTGACACAGGCAAGTAGTTCTTCCACCAGTTGCCCAGGGATGAAATAAGTCTCTGGTTTGGCTGTGATGTGTGGCAAGCCCCCAGTACTGTTAATGGAAGCTGACAGTCTAACATCCCACTCCATCTGCTCCCTATTTATACTTTAAGATTTATTGTCTCTTGAGAAGGTAAAGACTTGTGAAACAGAATGATGGGTTACAGTAGGGGAAGTGTAGCCTACCTTCCCTTATGTACTTCCAAAGCCAGAAGGCAGAAGAAGAGCATTTTTACATGAAAGCTCTTTTACAAGGTCTGCTAGAGGTGGACAGTAGCCTGTCCCTCACTCGGGGTTCATGGTTAGTTTGGATAGTGCTTGGCTTCAGGAGCAGAGGCTTTCAGGTCTCTTGCATTTCTACACCCTGAACTTGAGAATTTAATTCATGTAAGCCATAAGAGATGAGCAAAGTATCCTGTCTGGATCCAGAATGCCAGATGTTCTGGGGGAGACACCTAAGACAAATAGCTTTCTCTAGGAATGGTTGAGCCTTGTGGGTACTAAGCAACATTGCATCATCATGTTCCTTTGTCATTGAGAAGCCATTGCCAGTATTTGAGGTAGTAGGAAAACCCTGCCAAAGTTAGTCAGGAGACAGCAGTGAGCTCCTCTGTACTTGGAGTTCCCAGGCTGGGGACTTCATGACAGGAAAGTCAATGGAACCTCAGCAACAGGATGGGTTCCTCAGCAAGCAAAGCAGCTGTGACTGGGAAAGGTAGAAGCAGCAGTGGCTGCTTCAGGCTCTGGAGCTGTTTGTGGGCTGGGAGTCTGCCAGAATTACATGCTCTTGACCGGTTTATGCAGCTGCATGTAACCTAATGCTGCTTCAGGTGTGACCTGAAGTCCCTAGCTTGCAGCTCTAGCAAGTGCTGTTGAAGCTCTCATGTGGTGGGCTTGAAGGAGTCTTGCTGAGCTGCTCCAAATTCTGCCATTCCAGTTGTGTATAGGGAGGGAAAGGCAACATGAATCACTAGGGACAACAGGCATAACAATTGAAGTGGGAGTTGGGATGTTAAGGACAAAGGTGACATGAGAAAGGTAATTGCCAGAGTTCTCATAAATACCACCTCCTTATTGGTGTGTTTGGCAGTTTGATTCAATGTGCCTTTTTAACAGAATAAATAGCCTGAAAGTAAAAATCTCTCAAAGCCAAAAGGGGTGGGGGGGGGGTGGGGGGTGGGGGGGGGGTGGGGGGTGGCGGGGAGCTGACAAGAATGGAAAAGAAAAAAAAAAAAAGAATTAGAAAAAAATTACCAATCTAGAATTACTGAATGACCAGGAGGGAAAAATGTTCACAAAAAAGGACAAGTGTTTGTCAAAATCTTTGATTTGTGGAAGTGTCAGATGATTTTAGAAGAAGCTGCTGTTTGTGTTAGAACAGTGTGTGTTCACCCCACGAGTTGCTTGCATTGTGTTTAATGTGTTCAGAGTACTTAATTGCCCATTATTAAATGACATAATTTAAAGTTTGTCTCTTCCGCTGCTGGAAGTGAGCAAGGTTTCTGTAAATGAACTGTTAGCATCTTTATTGGCAGAACAACTTGAACACTTTATTTTTCTGGAAATCCAAGTTTTAAATGTACAGAACTGTTGCAGTTTGAGCTGCCCCCTGATGTGTTCACTCCCTGTGTCCAGAAGTCCAGCCCAGAAGAGTGGATACAGGAAATTGTGTGTATTTCCTACCATGATTCTTTGCACCACTATAAGATCCAGTGCAGGGTCTAGCTCTCTCTCTTTTCTTCCTCCTCCATCAGCCAATAACTGGGGGAGATGTCTGCTGGCTTTGGGCCTGGCTAGGCCCAAGGCCACGGGGGGATGGGCAGTCTCAGGCCTGGCCAGCTGAGACTAGCCCAGCAGAGGGAGGGGGAAGAAGGAGCCCTGAGGGTCTCGGGTGTACCCTCAGGTGGGAGTGGGATGCCTCTGGGTTTGCTTTGGGATCTTTCTTTGTCACTGCGCTTTGGGTTTTTTGTAACATTCACTGCTTTCTATTTAAACTTTCATCACTTTTGCAATCCGTTTGTCTGAGTGTTTTATTCCTGCCTGTGGTGGGGAGAGAGGGGCTGCCTCAACCCAGCACAAGAACTCTTCAAAATTTAGAATAAAATTCTTCATTAAAATCAGATAAAAGATCTTTCCCGGTCCTTATTGATATCTGAGTGATGGCTTTTCCCAGTCTCTGCAGCATCCCAGTTTTTGTTGTTGTGGGTTTTTTATTTGTGTTTGTTTGGTTTTAAGTGGAACTGGCTTTTTTGCTACAGAACATACTTTCTTGCCATTTAAGGAGTGGTGGGTTTTGTTGTTTTTTTTTTTTTAATAGATGGGTTTGGAATAGAAAGAATAGATTGCTGATACTTGATATATTATTATTCTTGCTGATAACCAAGGTCATCCCAATTACAACTCATGTCATTGGAATGGGCTGCCTGGGGAGGTGGTGGAGTTGCCATCATTGGAGGTTTTCAGGAGAAGACTTGATGGGGTGCTTGGTGCCGTGGGTTAGTTGTTTAGGTGGTGTTGGATTGGTTGATGGGTTGGACGCGATGATCTTGAAGGTCTCTTCCAACCTGGTTTATTCTATGTATTCCACCAGTGAAATGGGAAGTAAAGAGAGCACTGGGCTTTCTGATTATGCAAATCAGAGGGTTTTTTTTCCTCAGCTGGGCAGCTCTGAGGCAGACATGCACTCTGGGGGTGTTTAAGAAAAGACTGGATGAGGCACTTAGTGCCATGGTCTAGTTGATTTGTCAGGGTTGGGTGACTGGTTGGACTTGATGATCTTGGAGGTCACTTCCAACCTGGTTGATTCTGTGTGATTCTCTATATGTGTGATTCTGTCTCTCACATTAGTGAATTCTAGAACATGGGACCTTCAGGCTGATAAATGCTGAAATCGCATTCCTTTCACTTCGGGGGAGATCTGAATCTGTCTGATAGAGCAAAACAGGAAATCACTGATGGGAAACTGAGTAATTGGAACAAGGTGCCCAGGGTAGTGGTGGAGTCGCCATCCCTGGAGGTGTTAAAAAATGTGTAGACATGGTGCTTCAGGACCTGATCTAGTGGCCATGGTAGTGTTGGATTGATAGGTGGACTAGATGACCTTGGAGATCTTTTCCAGCCTTAACAATTATATGATTGTAATTACTTGAAATCTTGCCACTGGTCATTTTGCTAAAATTCAATATACTGTATAGGCAGAAATAGAAGTCTCCTGTAGCAGTGCTTAAATATAACTGTGTTAGAGAATTTTAGTCAAAGGCATGAGGCATGTAACTGAAGTGGCAGCATCACCCTTTTCTTTTATGGTGAAAAGCTCCCTGTTTTTTTGCCTCTTGCCCTGCTACTTGGCAGGATTTAAAGAAGAAAGAGAAAAGGAGGACACCATTCACAGAAAGGGAGGTTTTCAAATGAACATAGGGAGTAGCCTATGAAAATGCCTAAATTCTCTGAATTTCAGATCTTGGGTCTTCTAAACTGTTTGTGTGCACTCTGGGATTTCTCCCTCACACCCTCTTTCATGGGTAATTCTTAAAAGTTGCACTGGGCACCCTCTGTGCAGTGTACTGCAGCTGCAGGGTTTCTGGGTGTTTGCTGCAAAGAAGACCTTGGCAAGTGAGCCAGAGCACAGTGTTTGCTTCCTTCTGTAGAGCCTGATAGTGGTACAGGGCTGGTGTCCAGTGTGGCTGCAGGTTGCACGGGATGCTTATTTAGTTTTGAATAACATGGCCTCATAAACTCAGGCAATTTTTTTCTTGCTACTAATGAACTTGAGTGCCTTGATTCTGGGTGTTCAAGATGAAATACTATGGGGGAAGACTTTCTTGGGACTTTTGTTTTAAGAAAAAGGAAAAAAAAAATCCTGTGTTTTATTTGGCTCTCACTTTGGCAAACTAAAATATTGCACATGCCTTTTGGAACTTGAAGGTGGTAAATGTCTACAGTGGGACTTCAAATATATATGTAGCATCTAATCAGAAAACAGAGATTTTAAATCCAGGGAAAGCTCACCTTGCTGGTAAAGAAGTGAAATAGTTATGAGGGGTGTTGTGGCTAGTCTTCCTGGTATTTTTGGTATGCATGTTCTTTAGCAGTTGACAAGTTACAAGATAATCAGACATTGCCAATTAAATAAGAACAGGCAGGCTTGCTTGATGCAGGAGCTGTCACGGACCATTTAGGTCTGAGGGAATTGGTAATATTTCCTATCATACAAGTCACACTGTGTAGTCGGGCTCTGACACATGTCCTGCAGTCCAGCTTTTGTGGTTGAAGAGCTCACTCCTGGCAGAACAGACAGAAAGGTAGCTGTAGGTGAGTCTGGCTGGATAGCTAAAACTGATCTTGTTTGAGGCCCTGGGTTGTGCTTTGTGTGCTTGCTCCTCTCCCCAGCATCCTTCCAACAGGGCAGACATCCACAGAGAGTGAGATCTACCATATCCATCTCAAGTTTCACTGGCAGAACACCTGGCAGAGCCTTTCCCTGCCTCTTCAGCATATGTTGCCTCTATACTTCCTCTATATTTTCCTCTATATTTTATTTACTGCTTTCCCATTCTGAGCTGAGAGCATTGAACTTTTGCTTTGCAATGCAGTGAGTGACCAGGAGTGATACAAGCAGCAGGGGAGTAGTGATCCCTGAAGTCTTCAGTTAGATGTCACAGGGACCTGTGGGAGATAGAAGCAGGTGTTTGAATCTGCATGGAGCTAGAGAGAAACACTGTTCTGCTCTCTGCCCATCTCACTGGGGAAGCAAAGTCATTTGCAGTTTGGATACTAAGGTTCCTACTGGCACCTGATTTGGAACAAGTGGTTTGTCTATTGCTATTGAAGTTCAGAAGTGCAGTAGGAGAAAACACAGGATCTGTTCTGTTTCTTTGGAAAACAGAAGGAAAAGAAAACAATAGATAGCTGTTTAGGTTGTTTTGCATTGAAAAGTGTAAAATCACCATCTGTAGGAAGTAAGTAGGACTGGCTGTCGAAATGAAGTGATAAGGCTGAATCTGATGCCTTTATTTCCCCAGACTGCAGGTCATGCCACTGCCCTCTCTGTTATCTGGCCAAGGAAGTGATAACGTGGCAGCTAATGATGAAGCAACAAATTTCTGTCCCAACTTTTAAATACCATACTGCAGTATTAATCTGAGCTGCCCTGTGCAATGCAGTCTAAGTTATCCTGCTGACAGCTGTTTTTCTCAGCCCTTGATTCACTGCTCATCTGGTGACTGCCGATTTGCCCTTGATGCTACACTGGCATTTCTCTGTTCCCATGGCACTGTTTTGCATATGGAAGCAGTGTTGGAGTGTGTGCTGAGTGTGTTTTTACTGTTAATTGTTCTCATCTGGGAAAGAGATATCAGGTCAACTGGTTAAGTGAAGTTTGCCAGAAATGAGGTATGAATCAGTAACTTCAGTTACACAGAAGACTGATGCCAGAGGCTGGAAACTTGCTGTGGTATCTTAAAATAAAAAAAAAAGTAACAGTAGTTTTGTCTTACTACAAGTTTTGCTTTGCTCTTTCCTACAGTTTAGAGATAAATCTGTAAGTTTAGAGTGATATTATCAAGAATCTTTAAGACTTAAAAAACTAAATTACTATTTAAAAAGTAGATTATTTTTTTTTTCTCCCCAGTAGTTTAGAGTCCTAAGTTTTAATATCAGGAATCCATTTGATGGCACAATGCTGAGACTGTCATCTCTGATGCATTGATGAGAACAGCTGCTGGGCTGGTGAGCACATGCAGCATATGAGGAGATTAAAACTTCCCAAATGGAGAGCAGCATTTGCAATAGATGCTTTGTGGCTTCTAACTGTACCCCAGGTCTTTCCTGTAGCGAATGATGGCCTGACTGCTTAGGTGTATATACAAAGTCTTTCATGTACACTTGCCAATTAAAAAAAAAAAAGGCAACACACAAACACACTAAACTAAACCCAAAACATTGGAAATTACTTAGAAGATTCTTCAGTCAGTAAATTGAAGTTACTTTGAGAACCTCTCAGGTTTCTTATGCAAAGAATTGAAGGAGGTGGTAGCCTCTGTCTTTGTACACCCTGACATTGTTCTCACTGACTTTCCTCCCCTGGGCAAAGGGGCTCTTTCTTTGCCAACTGTGGTTGGCAAAGCCTCCAGTGCAACCTGTACCTGTCAGGTCAGGCAAAGTAGAGACACAGATGTGCTACCAGAGGTTTTAGGGGGGCTGGAGAAGAACTCTTTAGATTATCAGAGAAACTTTTAAGTAACGTCCTCTTCTCCAATCAAAAGTACAAATTTTGCATTAAAATGTACTTTATAAAAGAAGAAGAAGAAAGGTACTTGAAATGCCTTGTTCTTCTTGTGAGATCACCCTATAGATACAGTCCACTTAATTGAAGTGTGCGTAATTGAGAGCCACTTTTACTGGGACATCTCCCAGGGAACCATCTTAGCCTAATGATTATCAATGCCAATGTTTGTTGCCTAATCAGGTCAGTGCCATAAGTCTCGCTTAACAAGAATGCATTCTGAGAGTATTGAGTGTTTAAACAGTGTTTAAACGGGTAAATAAGTGCAGGATGCCATATTTAAACCCAAGGAAAACCAAAATAAAATGGAGAGCAATAAGTGTGAATCTCAAAATAGTAAGTGTTACCATTGTCCTTTCCTTTCATTACTATGGGGCCTTCTCTGAGCAGTCTCAAATCTCATGTGGAATTTTTTGTCTTTCCTCATGGGGTGAATGGTCCTGTGAAGAAAAGCCAGTTTGATGCTTAGGGAATTAGCACTACTCCTGGCTGCTCTTGCTAGGTTTGCCTCTCATGTGGGACTTCCCAAGGATCTTTAAATACTCCAGGAATTTGGATATATTCTGGTCCACCTGGACTTCAGCAAGGCCTTTGACGCTGTCCCCCACAGTAAACTGCTGTCTAAGCTGTCAGCTTGTGGCTTGGACTGCAACACACTGTGCTGGGTTAGGAACTGGCTGGAGGGCCGAGCCCAGAGAGTGGTGGTGAATGGTGCCACATCCAGCTGGTGGCCAGTCACCAGTGGTGTTCCCCGGGGATCAGTACTGGGCCTCATCCTGTTCAATATCTTCATTGATGATCTGGATGAGGGGGTTGAGTCAGTCATCAGCAAGTTTGCAGATAACACCAAATTAGGAGCATATGTGGGTCAGTTAGAGGGCAGAAAGGCTCTGCAGAGGGACCTCGACCGACTGGACAGATGGGCAGAGTCTAATGGGATTGCATTTAACAAGTCCAAGTGCCGGGTGCTGCACTTTGGCCACGGCAACCCCATGCAGAGCTACAGGCTGGGGTCAGAGTGGCTGGAGAGCTGCCAAACAGAGAGGGACCTGGGGGTGCTGATTGACACCTGCCTGAACATGAGCCAGCAGTGTGCCCAGGTGGCCAAGAGGGCCAATGGCATCCTGGCCTGTATTAGGAATAGTGTGGCCAGCAGGAGCAGGGAGGTCATTGTGCCCCTGGACTCTGCATTGGTTGGGCTGCACCTTGAGTACTGTGTCCAGTTCTGGGCCCCTCAGTTTAAGAAGGACATCAAGACACTTGAACGTGTCCAGAGAAGGGCAACAAGGCTGGGGAGAGGCCTTGAGCACAAGCCCTATGAGGAGAGGCTGAGGGAGCTGGGATTGTTTAGCCTGGAGAAGAGAAGGCTCAGGGGTGACTTCATTGCCCTCTACAACTACCTGAAAGGTGGTTGTAGACAGGAAGGGGTTGGTCTCTTCTCCCAGGCAACCAGCACCAGAACAAGGGGACACAGTCTCAAGCTGCACCAGGGGAGGTTTAGACTCGAGGTGAGGAGAAAGTTCTTCACTGAGTGAGTCGTTCGTCATTGGAATGGGCTGCCCAGGGAGGTGGTGGAGTCGCCGTCCCTGGAGGTGTTCAAGGGGAGATTGGACGTGGCACTTGGTGCCATGGTCTAGTCATGAGGTCTGTGGAGACAGGTTGGACTCGATGATCCTCGAGGTCTCTTCCAACCTTAGTGATACTGTGATGATTATTTTACACTTTTTTTAGGGCATGTGTATGTGATTAGTGATAGTTGTTACAGCATAGCTGTAAAACAGGGAGATAAGAGATGCTGTTGAGATATCTGAATCCTGCTGCTATTGGTTGAGGAGTCTTTGGATAACGTGGAAAGCCATTAGTATGTAGGGCTGGTGTGATATGATATGGTCTGTATATTCTGCTGTTGCCTCCTTGTCCTGAGTACAAACAGCAGCTGGTCTCCACCTTTGTCCTCCTCTACAAACTGCAAGCTGGCCTGAGGAGAGCCTCCTTTTTCATGTGGTACTACTTACCCCTTAATGGGAATGGGGTAAGTAATTGTGTGGGATTCTGCTGTAGAAGTTGTTCTCCATTTTTCATCTGATTATGTGCCTTATAATCCCTCTTGATTTGTAGCAAAATACCATTGTGACATTTTGTGAATATGCTATACTGAATTAAATTTGGAAGAGAAACTTAATCAGCTCTCTGTGTAAAGATTACAAACAGGAAGTGTGTATTTTCTAACAGAAAATGGCTATTTAATATCTGATAGAAATTCTGTGGCATCAAACTGTAACCTTAGGAGCGGGGGGAAACTTCATGGCAGCCCTGGGGGCAATTAGTCCTGTCCTCTGATGTCACATGAAATGCATACAAATCTCCATGTGCATCTAAGGTAGTTACCCATGGCTGCCTTTCTTCATCTTAGTCTTCTAAGAAGCACGCCCCTCTTTTCTAAGCCTTTTTATGTCCCTGGTTGCTGTAACATTTATTTGCAGACTTCTAGGTTTTCACAGTTGTTTTCCTAGCAACCATGCCGACCTCAAATAGTCATTTTGTGTTCGTTCAACTGCAATATAGAAAGAATCTTTGGCATTATGGGGAGAAGTTTCACCACTGCTTTAGCCTGAAAGGGGTATATTTTATTTTTATTTTGACATGAAGTTAGATCCTGCTGCAAAACATCTGCAGTGTAAGGAAGTACCAACTTTCCTGTTTTGATGCAATTCCTGCTATTTATTAGTCAGTGGCTCTAGCTCTGTCTGGCCCTTTTGTGAAAGTTTATTTTACCTCTGATTTTACTTCTTTGGTCTTCCATGATGTAGTGGCTTCAAAGATCGGAGAAAATGTCTATCTTTTTCTCTAGAACAATTACAGTCTCACAGTATAACTAAGGTTGGAAGAGACCCCAAGGATCATCAAGTCCAACCTGTCCTAACAGACCTCACGACTAGACCATGGCACCAAGTGCCACGTCCAATCTCCTCTTAAGCACCTCCAGGGACGGTGACTCCACCACCTCCCTGGGCAGCCCATTCCAATGACGAATGACTCGCTCAGTGAAGAACTTTTTCCTCACCTCGAGTCTAAACCTCCCCTGGCACAGCTTGAGACTGTGTCCCCTTGTTCTGGTGCTGGTTGCCTGGGAGAAGAGACCAACCCCTTCCTGGCTACAACCACCTTTCAGGTAGTTGTAGAGGGCAATGAGGTCACCCCTGATCCTTCTCTTCTCCAGGCTAAACAATCCCAGAATTCTTACACATCACATCTCTCCACGGTAGTAGAACTGAATTTCACACAAATGTTACTTGAAATTTGATGTAAGGTTTGTCAAGCCTTTTTTTCCCCCATTACACTATTGCTCATATTGATGTTTATAAAACCAAACCAAACACCACCTTTCCCACCCACATCCCTCCTTCTTTCACACACTAATTTTATACCTCATTAGAAGGTTTAAATATAAATATATCTGTATTTTGTTACATGGCAAGCTTGGTGTCGGAAGATATTTTGGAACTCATAGGAAGCATGGCTGGCATTATAGCAACTACTCTATTTTTGCTGTGCTTATCTAGCTTTGTCGTACACAGCCACCAGATGCAAAGGGACAGGTTGTGATAAATCTTTAATAAGAGCCTTATTTAATATTGCAGAACTAAAAAGTTGTGTAGGAATAATAGAGATGTCACATTCACAGCATTGAGGTATGTTCCTGAACTGAGTAAATTTCCATTCTGGCACAAAAATGAAAATTCTGTCATTTAAAGTACTGCTCTTGTATAGTATAGTCCTGGGTTATGCAGTGTCTTATGATATATATTTTAAATGTATTATTTGTATTTTATTTCTAGTTACAAAGTCCCAAACAAGCATAGAATTTAGTTCTTAGTCTGGGAGGAAAACAAACAAACAAAACCCCACAAAAAACAACTCTTAAATGACAAAGTAAGATCTGATACAGAAGAAAATATTATTTTTATAGTGTAAAAGCATATCTGAAGCATAGTGCAAATTAGTGTCTGTCCTACCATAAGTTTAGCAAAGACAGAAAATGAATGTTAATCTCCTGAGCCTTAATGTGGTGTCGTGATTATAAACCTAGCTTTCCTTTTTAATAGGAGGGCAGTGGGAGTTAAAGATGCAAGTGCTGCAGAAGATGTTCTCTTGTGTGAGCCTGGCACTGCAGCCAGCAAGTTACTGTTCAGCAGTTACATCTGCAGAAGAGGAGACCATCCAAATTCATCTTTGGGTTTTCATGCAGTTGTCACATGCATGGGGGCCAGCTGCCATGGGTCACAAGCCAAGCAGACACTCTGTCTTTCCTGTTGACAGAAGTCCCACTAAGGTGGGCATGCCACAGCTCAAGAGGCCTTAGCCTCCCTGGGAGTGTTGGAAGAACCCCTGTGAAACTTGGCAGTCCCATGTTTTTCTGTTCTCTCTTCTCAGTACAGTAGTTTCTCCATTCCTTCTGCTGTGACCTAGGTCTTCTCTAACAGAAAGTCATTCGCAGCCTGCTCCAGTGTAGTAATGTTATTATTTATGCATCACATCAAAACACATCTTTTCCTATTTACACCTGCAGTCTTTGCCTGTAAGAGGAACAGACTGGGTTAAACCAGTCACATACATTGGCTATGAGCTGATCACTGAGGGGCCATACTATGGGAGAGGTGAGGATGTGCGAAAGGGGACAGAAATCTCTGAACTCTGCTGTGTTTTGTGCAGAAGCCACAAAAAAACTTCTTAAAATATGCATAAAGGTCAGTGAGATATTGGAAGGATTTCACTACCTGGGCACCAAAGGCTGTATTCACAATATCACCAAGGTTGGAAGAGACCTCAAAGATCAACGAGTCCAACCTATCACCACAGACCTCATGACTAGACCATGGCACCAAGTGCCACGTCCAATCTCCTCTTGAACACCTCCGGGGACGGTGACTCCACCACCTCCCTGGGCAGCACATTCCAATGACGAATGACTCGCTCAGTGAAGAACTTTCTCCTCACCTCGAGTCTAAACCTCCCCTGGTGCAGCTTGAGACTGTGTCCCCTTGTTCTGGTGCTGGTTGCCTGGGAGAAGAGACCAACCCCTTCCTGGCTACAACCACCTTTCAGGTAGTTGTAGAGGGCAATGAGGTCACCCCTGAGCCTCCTCTTCTCCAGGCTAAACAATCCCAGCTCCCTCAGCCTCTCCTCATAGGGCTTGTGCTCAAGGCCTCTCCCCAGCCTTGTTGCCCTTCTCTGGACACGCTCAAGTGTCTCGATGTCCTCCTTAAACTGAGGGGCCCAGAACTGGACACGGTACTCAAGGTGTGGCCTAACCAATGCAGAGTACAGGGGCACAATGACCTCCCTGCTCCTGCTGGCCACACTATTCCTAATACAGGCCAGGATGCCATTGGCCTTCTTGGCCACCTGCTATTCCATTAAAAAGGAAATAAATGGAGAGGTGTGTGTGTGCAGCTAGCTTTGGCAGGCTTCCAGTCTTGGAACATTTGTAAACTGGTGAGCAGCTCTAGTGATTTGGAGAATAATGACCAAGGATGTGAGACTAGGAGTAGAGCTGCTAAGGAATTAACAGAAAAGTTTAACTGAGTGGATGTTGAATATACCTGAAACCTGAGGTGAAATCAGCAAACTCATAACAGATGCAGAGTAGTGAGAGAAACATTAACACCAGATTGTTCTACATAGAGTAGCTTGCAGCCAGATGTTGAATTCTTGGAAAAATTGGCTTATTTCTTTTTCCCAAATGAGAACTAACAGAATTTTCAAAACTTAGTCCCAGTGGCGTGTGTTGAATGCTTTGGAAGTGCTGCCCATGAATGGGATCAAAATCCTGTAGTTTATTCCAAGTTTGAATTCTTTCCATGGCAGCAGCCATCCTTTGGGGGTATAGCTGGCCTCTAATCATGCTGGTGCGGCTGTCTTTCTGTATTAGTGGCTGTCTTCCTTTGCAACTTACTTTAAGGGCTTTATTGGACTGTTGGTTGGTTCCCATCCTAGAGAACCGATGCTTTTCAGTTAATCCAAAGATTAAAACCGATTTTTGGCTGGCCTTTCCCATATATTCTCATTGACAGGAAAGACACAGCAACTTTCTGCTTAGAGCAGGAGAAAGGCGATTGAAGACAAAGTCCCATTAAACCAAAGAAAGCAAGACCATATCCTCTGGCCTCAAACCTTGCTGCTTTACAGAGATGTATGTTTTGGGACTATGTGGATAAGAAAGGAAGGATATTTTTTGAATAAACAAAAGAAATCAGCTGCCAAAAAAAGCAGATGAAAAGATACATAGAAGAAATAAATAAGAGGTGCAATTAATGTGTAGAAGAAACAAATCATTGGAACAGGAGGCTAGAACTGCTTGCTGAAAGCAAAAGCAGAATGAGAGAAGATAACTCTTCCTTCCTTCCAGTTTGATGTACCAGCCAGTCTGTCAGCTGCCTTTCAGAAAACCTGGAAGGATTTTGGCACCCAAAAATAACTCAGGATTTCCAGTACTACTCTCCCCTGCATTGCAGGTTTGCCTCCATCGTGGCTTCCCTGGCTGGCCTACCAGCGGTGACTGGACATGAAACGACTTCAAACCAAGAGCTCTCCTCATCTACAGTAGCACTAGGCTACTGTTTGTGTCACATGAGGCAAGAGAAGGTGGGATTTACAAGCTGTACCTGTCAGTAGGCCAAACCAGCATGAAAATCAACATTTTCAGAAGACCTCACTCTGCTAAGGGGTGGGCCTTTTGACAATAATCTTTGAGATTGTGCTGCTTGTATAATAGCTGGTCAGGATCTGGTTGAATTTGTGTGTTTGAAGACTGGTCTGGGCAGGTTATAAGCTCATGGAAATCTTATCACATTGACAATACTCAGTAATGTTTATGGAAACTAATATTAGTTATATACTCCATGTTCTGAGCCTTATATTTACTTACTGGGCTTTTATCTGTAACATATTTGAAATACTTTTAAGTGCTTTTGTGCCATTAACAAAATGGAGACCCACCTTCATTGTATTATTGAATTGGTGCCTCCTGGACAACACAAATAAAATGGCAGTTAGCAGTGTAAATTCGGCATGGTACATGGCCATGAAACTGGGTTATTCTTTCCTGAAAGGTTTGCCGAGTCAAATGTTGGCTTCAGTCTTTTGGATTCAAACCTTTTCTTCTGGTTTTTTTTTTCGAGAAGAGAAAATTGTTGACTTGTACTTGTGAGTTTAACTGCCTTTGATAGAAGAGTTATAGCCCTATTTTCTTGTCAAGATGCCTTATTTATGTGTGCTTTGCATACCAGAAGCTAAGTAAATCAACTGGAGATGTACTGAATGCCTCAAGAGTAGCAGTATCACACAGGAGGGAAGGCTGATGGGATAACAGAGCCAAATACCTGGTCTTCCTGCTGATAGTGCACATTTGCAGGGAATGTAGAAAATGGTGGGAGAAAATGATTAGGACTAAAAAGAGAAAATAGCTTTCTGGGCTACAAGTGAGACTTGTGAGGAGAAGACAGTAGCAGAAAGGCTCACTGCTGAAGCTGATGGCCAGAACCCACATTTGTAAGCAACAGACTCATCTTCACTGTGTTTTAGTTCAGAGTAGAAAAAATCTGAACACCTTGTTAGATACAACTATGTAGATGGAAGGGAAGGAATTCTCTTTCACAGAGTGAACTGCAGCTAGAACTTGGTTGTCTTTTTGGTAGATCCTTCATGGTCTGCCTTCCAGAGAGCCTTTTCATACTTCTCATAACATGTATAGCTTATTCTTAGTCGTGGAAACCCAGAATTGGGAGTCTGATGTCACCATCTCTGTGTTCTTTCTGTAGTTTGTTTGCTACTTTTTCAGATCTGTTTCCATCCAGTCTGTTACCAGATACTTCTTATTGAAATAATTCTTAGTGAAGTGACAGGCACATGAAGACCTGAAAAAGAAAGCAAGTTTAGGATGACTGAAGGTGCTGATAAAAGGCAATCAGGTGGAGAGAGCAAAGCTTGAGGCATCAGATGTGATCTGTCTAGCATGTGCTTAATTAGCATGCGCCTTCAGGCATGCAGCTGGCCAAGAGCTGGAAAGTTCACCGAGCAAGTTCACTTGGTATCTTTGCACTGCTTTTTGCACACAGTAGGGAAAGGTGAAAAAAAATATTCCCTAGGATCAGCAATAGGACCCTGAAAGTTGATGCAGAAAACAAAAAGGCTCAACTGAAGTAGTGAGCAGATAGTAAGGTAATTAGAGCTGTGAAAAGTTGACGAAGCACTAGACCAGCATGAATTGTGTCCCTGAATGCTACAGGGTATGGGTGAGGAACTAAAGCAGTGTCCCTGAATGAATTATGTCACGCAACCTTCATTACTGTAACAGGAGTTGCATGTATACCACAGGAAGCGTTTCTGCCCCTTTGAAGTGCAAGGCTTCCAAAAGTCTAGAAGGAAGATTGGTATAATGCACATAGTTTGCAAGGAAAACAAGAGGGAGTAAAAATAACATAAGATGCCTTTGTGAACAATGAGGAAAGCTAGAGAGGGAAGAAGTTGCTCAAAGTTGGTGACAAGATTTATATGCCTGGAGTGGTACAGCTGCCATTGAAGTAGCTCAAAATCAACAGTTAAGTAAAAAATATTTTCATTCAAAATTTATGTCCAGATGGCAGCTCTTCAATTAGCATCACTGTAGTTTGCATTCTCGAGAGTCTGTCTTGCAGTGCGTTTGCGTTGAACATCGCCAAAGACAGAACTGACCAGGCACTGCTATGGTACAAATAATAACAATCTTAGCCATCGTACCCAGCTTTTCCTGACGTACTTTCGTCTGATGCAACCTTCCCTTCCTGCCCATCACCTTGCCATTATTTAGTATAAAAACAACAAACAAAAACTATAAAGGAGACTTGAAAAAATTCATCTGCAGAGATGCAGCACTTGCTGCCCTTAAACAAGGGTAACGCAAGAACCCAAAAATTCTTTGCTGGAGTCAGAATCCATACTCCATTTTTTCCTTCCCTGAAAATAATTTATGTAGTTGTTATTGCATCCGTTGCAGAACTTAAATAGGGTAAAGTGAGTAAATGAGTGCTTGTAACTAATCAGGTTGTGTCTGTTTGGAAAACATGAGGCAATTTTCTTTGACTTTTTAAAAATGCTCTATTTTCCTTACATTCAGAATATGAACACTGCATACTATTTCTAAGTCAGTATCTTCTGAGATTTTTCAGATCATGTTTAAGAATGTGATTCATTCAGTATGAAGATAACCCTAAAGAAAAAATAGAATAAGGATAGTATGTTGGTATTGCCTACTGACCAGATAGAAATGCGCTCATAGACGTTTGTTCTTTTCTTCTGGCCTGATATGACTAATATTTGGTGTGGTAAAGTTGCCCATAGTCTCTTCTGAAAATAACAGATACCTTCTGTGAGGCAGAATGTGTGAAAGGGTTTGCGTTTGAGTGTTAGGAAAGTTGATTCAGCCTCATTAAGATGAATGGACCCTCAGTTTAAGAAGGACATCGAGACACTTGAACGTGTCCAGAGAAGGGCAACAAGGCAGGGGAGAGGCCTTGAGCACAAGCCCTACGAGGAGAGGCTGAGGGAGCTGGGATTGTTTAGCCTGGAGAAGAGAAGGATCAGGGGTGACCTCATTGCCCTCTACAACTACCTGAAAGGTGGTTGTAGCCAGGAAGGGGTTGGTCTCTTCTCCCCAGGCAACCAGCACCAGAACAAGGGGACACAGTCTCAAGCTGTGCCAGGGGAGGTTTAGACTCGAGGTGAGGAAAAAGTTCTTCACTGAGCGAGTCATTCGTCATTGGAATGGGCTGCCCAGGGAGGTGGTGGAGTCGCCATCCCTGGAGGTGTTCAAGTGGAGATTGGACGTGGCACTTGGTGCCATGGTCTAGTTGTGAGGTCTGTTGGGACAGGTTGGACTTGATGATCCTTGGGGTCTCTTCCAACCTTAGTTATACTGTGATACTGTGATGGAAAGAGTCCCATTGATTTCAGTGGAGTTGAATCAGGCTTATATCCTTACTTTAATAAAAAACATTATCCATATGATTCTCCTTAACTTTGCAAAACAGACAGATATGACTCCAGATTTCTTGAGACGTGCTATAATGGTGATGATGATTGCCCTGTAGGGCAGACAAACTTACCTTGTATTTAAAAGAGGATCATTTATTGCCTGAATGTTGCCATTTATTTTTTCCTCATTACACCTGATTTCTGCTTAGGCTTGTTTCACGTAGCAAAGACATCTTTGTGGCATCTGCTGTGGAGCACCCACATGAAGATACAGACTGTGAGGTGTCAAGGCAGGTGTTGTTTTGGGGGTCAGAGGATCTCCCTGCCAAAGGGCTGTGCTGCTTTGGGTTCTGGGAAAAGACAAGTGAGTTACCTGCTGGAATTTATTTTTAAGAGCTTATCAGAAAAGTGACCAATGTGCACTTTTGGGAAAGCTGCTGTAATACTCCATTGTGGGTTTTGTTTAGCAGTAGGAAACTTCATTTCCTTACACTTTTTTTTTTTTTTTTTAACCTTGAAAACTCATTTACAAATTGTGGCTCTCAACAGGAAGGCAAAATGCCAGGTCATAATTGACTAACACAAAAGAAATAAAATTTGGTCAGGCAATAGGAAGAACCTAGTCCTCTGGAAATGAGTGGTGCGATTCTCTTCACGTCAGAGGTGCTCTTCTTTTTACCTTTGGTTTCACCTGTCCATTCAGATATTCATGGATCCTGTGAAGATACAGCCTAAGCCTCATCATATTTGGTATTTTGTTTAAAGTCCTGATTTCTGCAGTCCTATAATTATGTAAGAGTTTTGATAGTTAGGAACAAGAAATTTTATTCCCATTGTGGGTGAAAGGGAAACTTTAAAATGGCTTTTTAAAAAAAATAAATCAAGAACAAATAATGGAGAAGCTTAAATGCATCGTTTCCCAACTCATATCATACATAGGCTTGCTTAAAGATTTTCTTGGACCACTGGACACTGCTATAAAATGCAGGATGTCATGTAGATGAAGCCCTGGGTGTATGTTTTCTGAGTGGTGGTGGGGGAGTATCCATAACATTATTTTTTGCAGCTAATTTAAGTGACATCCTGGAAAGTTTACATGATGTGGCTTGGCAAATTTAACGACTGAGTTGCAATTCAAACAAGATTAAATGTCTTTGAAGATGACAGAATTAAACAGCACCACAGGTCTGATGACTTAAGGTTTTGCAGTCACACTCAAAAGCCCCACTGTTTTGGCTATTTTTCTTTTTTCCTTTGCTGATGGATCTCTGAAGTATCACAGGATCTTTCAATTTATTTCTGCAAGGGAGGAGATATGCTGTGGGTTGTATGTCCCTGTTTATTATTTTGAAGTGGTTGCCAAATGTTCTCTTTAAAGTTGATATATTTTAAGGAATCTCGTGCTTGTTTGGGTTTTAAATGTTGTTTTTTCGCTGGTGCTTTTGTTTGTTTAGGTTTTGGTCCTCTGGTGTGTGTGTGTGTGTGAGGAGGAGTGGGTTTGGAGGAGTGGAAGTGGGTTATTTATTTTTCTTTTTTACCACAAAAAGAAATAACTTCCTCTTCTCCCTTATGGATAAATAACAAGCTATCAAAGGCTAGGAGAAGTTCAAACCAACCAGAAGTATTTTTTCATATATGTTTTGAAATATGTAATTTAAAATGAACCCATGATCAATGTTGGTTTGGCTGGTCATGGGAGGACAAATAGTAGAATTCAAGTACAGCCATGTGCTGTCATTTGCTGTGCATTACTGAGGATGCTGCAAAACAGCAATTGGAAGGAAATGAGCTGCTTTAGAGAAGAAGAAATGGGAAAATAGGGTTAATTATGTTCTCACAAAGTGTTTGGTCCATGTTAAAAGATGATGTCTCCCTAAGATCTTAATTTACCTTAGAAATCAGCTTTTTCCTTGTCCATCCTCCTCTCCAATTGAATGTTTTGAAATTAAGGTGATTTCTTCTTGCTCCAACTTCCCCAGACTGATACAGAAAAGGCAGGAGAAGGCAGGTATGGGAGATTGCTTCTCAATTGCCTTGTCTTTCTTGCTGGGCAGCCCGAAGATTTATTTGCGTGCCTTAATGTGTAATGACATTATAGATAAACCTGAGGTATTTCATTATGTTCAAAGTGAACATCCTGAGACTGAAATTACTGTAAGTTTGGGTTTGCATGAGAGAGGGAGATTATGTGTGTGTGTGTGTGTGTGTGTTTTGGAAGGATCACTTGTGAAATCCTGCCTTGTGCGCATGAATCCAGCACAAGCTCTGTGCAGCCAAAATTGCTAGCAGGGAATGTTATTATGGTGTATCAAGTGACATGAATGGTTGCCAGCATATGTGTTTGGCTGCTGTAGCTACTTAAAAGTGAAACTGAACCTCAGAGCATCACTACTCAAATGGAAATTCTACAGCTGCTTAAGGGTCCCCTTTATGAAAAAAAAGCCCAAACAACAAACAACCCAAACCATCCCACAATGCTGCAAAGCTTCCCAAAGTCAGCAGACATGGAGCAGTAAAGCTCTTTTTACTGAGGACAAAAGATCTCTTGCCCCCATTTAGACATTGTAGGGGATTGCTCCTGGAGTAGGGACAGTCCATGAGTAACCTGGACAGGGTGAGGGGTGAAGGTGGTCTCCAGCTGCTGAACCTGTGGAGCGGATGTGCTCTGCGCTACTCAAACATCAGCCTTAGTGGGGATCATACCACTCTCCTTGGATATGAATCTTTCTGACCTTTTTAGAATGGGATTTCCCAGCAATGGGATCATTAGAAGGAAAGGAAACTACAGAAAGACAGTGGAAGATAAATGGAAGCAGGAACTCCAGATTGCAAGCTGTGATGTGTGCGCTCCCACACTCCCTCAGCACAGCTATTATGCTCTGTGGAGCACCAGGCTGCTAATTTCAACAAATGCATGTTTCTAATAGTCCCATGTAACATTTGGAGGGGTTTTAGACCCTATCCTTATATGGACTGGCATAGCATCTGGTATTGAAGTATGTAAATACATGCTTATATCATGCTTATGGTTAGTGCTAACTTATAATAGTTTTGATGTTTGTTAAGAAAAGAATGGCACTGAAAGTAAAATTTTTATTCTATTATGGAGCAGATTTGAAAAAATATGTCAAGTAGCAGAAATAAAAATTTGGTCTTTAAATTCCCCTTTTTTTCTACCCTACTGTGTGCTTAGAGCTTTGTGCTGTGTTAGCAATGTGCTGAGGGGAAGGCGTCTGTTAGCTGTGGCAATTAGCTACAGTAATAGCTTCTGGCTTGCTCCTTTAGGAGAGTACTGGCTGAAAGTGTGGGCTGAACAGCTTTGGAAGTTCAAACTCAAGGGAATGGTAGTGGGAATTAGCACTCTTCTCATTGCCATTTTTGCACAGTGGAAAAGCTTCTGGGTGGTCACTGCATGTGACCGATGCCCTTAACTTTGCACCAGTAGAGGTTGGCCCATGAGTGATGTCTCCACCTGTGCCCAGATGACTGAACTTCCATGCAAGGCTTACCTCTGGCTTAATCCTATCCTGCGAGAAGCCATTAGGAAGTTGTGCAAAACCTTCCCTTAACCCCCACAGGCAGCAGCTGAATTCACCAGCCAGTGCCACATGAGGACAGGGGACACTAGTGACCAGCAGTCACTAGCTGAGGAAGGAAGAGGACCATCGCCTCCTGCTTCCCACACCAGCAAGCCAAGCTGATACTACATGCATCATGTATGGAGAAGTGCATGTTTGTCTTTTGGCAGTCCATTTGAAGTGTTGTAAATGTGACTTTCACAAGAGGTCACGCCATCACTTCTGTAAATGCACAAAAAGCTTGGAATAGCCCGGGCTTGGCAGGGTTAGGAAATGACAAGCCCCAGGATGGGATGCCAAGAAAGAAGTCTTCTGGAGGAATGAGAGGAAAAGGACAATGAGGAGTAAATCAAATCAGAGATGCAGTGAGAGGCAAGCAGTTCCTGCCTGTGGAAGTACAGACATCATCTTAGGAAGGGATGCTCTTAACCCAGAGGCAAGTCTGGCAGGGCTTCTGAAGCTGGGTCGGGAATTTAGCCTTTTTGACCTTCAGCATTTCCCAAACATTCAGTAACAAGCTAGGAGTATAGACAGCAAAAATGAAACAAAGGGAGATGATAGGATTTATTGGTTCAAATGCCAACAAAAGCCTACCCAAATGCCTGTTTATCCAGGTTGTGTAAACTCTTATTTCTCCTGTTGGAGTGGGTGTGGTGGGTTGAAATTTCCCCCTCAACATTAACTTTGCCAGACCAGCTTAGTTGGAAGCAAATGATCAGATCATCAGGTTACGTGGCATGTGGAAGCAGGGACAAGGACTGGTGGGTGCTCTCAGCTGAGCTTGGAAGTATAACTGGCAGTCTGTGGGTGTGTGGTGGCTTCTTTCCCAGAGAAGCCATGAGATGGCTGTCCTGCCTGCCTGGAGTAGGTGTCTCATAGCCCAATTTAGCAGGAACATCAACCTAGTTCTGCAGTGGTTGGAGGAACTGCTCAGACTTTGCACTAGTGAGACACAGGTGAATAAACTACCAGTACATTTCCTTCTATCACCTGTTTAAGTGAGGAGAAGCAGAACTTGCACAGGGTTTGCTGAGAAACCTGTAGCGCTATGCTAGTCCACTCCCATGCTTGCTGTGGAGCAATGTTTTCTTCCAGTTTTGATTCCTCCCATTCTTGCATGAACTCTGCATACCAGTACTGAACTCTGCTGCTGTTCTTGATTGTGAGGCAATGGTTAAGTTATTTGTGTTGCAGCATGTCACCCTGCAATGTTTTGCTAGAGGATTGCAAAAACTGGGCAGTATCTGACTCTTCAACTGTAGAAGGCATGTGCAAAGATAAGTGTTAAAACAGCAATGTGCTGCATTTAATGCACAATAAAATTATATTGCTGAAGCTTTTTTTGATTTATCATCATTAATTTGCACTAATTTTGTTGTGATGCTGGCTTAGAGATGTTCCAAGTGCAGCTTTGCCAAAGCTCCTCTGTCCTCCAAGAATCCTAACAGGATAGGTACCTCATACAACTCATGTTGCAGAGGAATTATTCTTGGCTGCTTTCCTCCATTAGCACTGCTAGTACTTACACTATTTATTCCAGGGGGAGCTGAGCAACTCCCACACTCAGTGCATTTGCAATTCCAGCCTGAAGCTTACTCTTATCACTAACTAGAAGATGCTTGCAAAGAAGAGCATGTCATGAGTGAAAACAAGGGAGATGCACTAAGACATGGTTACTTGCAGAGAGCCCTGAAAACATGTACAGACTGAGTATATTTAATGTTGTGCATGTGATATTGAAACTGCTTTGGCTTCTACCCCTCCTTTCACCTTCGGGTAGAAAACATTTTGACTCTCCCAGGAGCAGAAGAGAGAAGTGTGGATGTTGCTGGGTTAATAAATTGTCAGCTGCCTAATCTGCCCTCAGCTAACCAGAGGGAAAGTTCAGGATCTGTGGCCATTAGATGGATTTGTCATATGACAAGCCATATCAGCTTATTATAAATTTGTCACCCTGCTGAAATGCCATATCTAAAATGTGTCAGCTGTAACTCCATCACCTTCTGCTCAGTTGAACTAAGCCAAGCTGAATTTAACTTGTGAACTGTAACTTTTGGAGAAATCAGGTCTTACACCTGCTTATACAAGGTCCTCTGGTGGCAGCTGGTGCTGTCCCGTAGTCCTGCTGCCCTTGTCCCCCTGGTGCAGAGCATGGGCTTTTTATTCTGGAGTTCTTTATTCTAGCAGGTGGCTGAGGTGCCTTGCTGCTTATCATTGGAAAGGAAAGAGGGGTTTGGCTGCAGCTATGTGCATTTTTGGTTTTTAAAGGACAGCATCAGTTTTTATAGAATTTTTTCACCCTCATTCAAATCCCTTGAAATTTTTGGGCTAAGTAGCAAAAGAATGTAAGTTCTGACAGACACTTGTGCCTCTGTTTCTTCCCTGGGTAATTTTGCTTTCTCCTGGTCATTGCTCGTCCCCCAGCCCAGTATTGTTCCCAAATCAGGAATGACTTTTCCTTTGAAGGCAAAACAGTGCCTGTAGTGCTGTGCAGTGTGTGTAACAGCACCATCCTGTTACTAACACACTCAGAGAAAATACACTGAGGAAGCAGAAAAAAATCCCATGTTCTTCTCCCTTCTCTTTCTGAGGTTTCAGATGCTACTTGCTACAGCTTTGCCTGAATGCGGGCGTAGGGACCTCCAGTTATGTTGTGCGTTTCCTAGGCAAGATCAGTGATTTCGGTTCTATGCTGTGTGGTGGTAGAACTGGGATATTCCAAGTACAGTTCCAGGTAGCTGCTGGTTGCTATGGATTTGGAAGTCCAAGGATGTGAAATTATTGAGGGCAACATGAAAAAAGGGTCTTGAGTCCACACAAAGGCTTTTCAGTGCTAGCTTGCCTGTATTTTCTACTGGGAGGGACATATGTTGCAGAAGTGGTTAGGACTGTAATTTCATACTGACTAGCATTTTTCTCTTGTATCTTGCATCTGCATCACTTACTAAATGAACTTTGAATAATTATATTCAAATCCTATCTGGACTTGATAATTGGACAGAGATTATGCAGCAGAAGCACACATGCACAGAAAAGCATAATTGTAAGTAATGGATATTGGCTATATCTGCCAAAAGTTGCAATAAAAAAGTCTTGCCTTAGGTCAATTGTTCCTGGCATATAGATGAAAAAAAGGAGCCCAGCAATGTGCAGTATAATTTGAGCTGCTGTGCTTCATTTGCCAACTAGGCTGTTGTGTTGTTTTGTGGGTGGGGGGGGTTGTTTGTTTGGTTTTTTCCCTCTCCTGTTTTTCCCTTCATGGAGCTCATCTATCCCAAAGGCAGAGAGAAGCTTTAGAAAACATTCAGGCACCACAGATCACACCACTTTCATGTTCTGTGGAAGTCCTGCATTTTACTTCCTGTTTTAAATAATACAGTGTGACAGGTACAGGTAACCAAGCCAACACTTGCTCTTCATCCTTCTCCTGGAAATCAGTGCTTTGGTTTTACTGATGGTTGCTGGACAGGGCTTGTTTGTTGCCTGGAAGGTTAGATCTGAACAAAGTAAGCAGCTGCAGTAAGGAGAGGGCCACTCTGATGGACCTCTGTGAAATTCTACAGTAGTTTAGATAGGACACTTTTCCCTTTGCATCACTTTAAACCACATGGTCCTGCAGCCAGTCTTTTTCCATGACAGCTGCAGACCAAAAATGTGGCTGCTCTCAGGTGCTTGGTGGGGCTTTTCTAATAAGAAGCAATCCCATGATTTCTTAGATGGGAACCAGCCTTTGCCATCTGCTCAAACTCTTGGTGTAGTCAAAGGAGACTAAACATCAAGGAATCTCACTGACTGTATAGACTGTGCTGTGGAGTAAGATTATCATGATCTAGAGGAGGTTTTGCAATTGTTTATGCCAGACCTTGGAGAACGAGTACAACACAAAGATCGTGGTTTGATTTACGTGTCTAATTTCTGTGATGCACTTCTGTGATGCTGCAGAGCTAATTATAGATAACTATAAATATGCTGTTGCAAACCTTTTAAACATTTGTTTTAGCACTTTTGAGGAAGCCAATACTAAGTTTAGTAGTCTGTGGTGAATTACTGACTTAACAAATTATAACCATAGATTACAATATGGTATTGACATCACAGATTGTACTGCCACCTTTAGAAGTCATTACAGCTTTTACTTTAGGGTATAATGAACTTTGAGATTTACATTGGGTGGGATATTGACTCTGTAATGTACAAGACACATGTTAACCTGCATGCATAGTAGATAATCGTTAAAATGTCTTCCATAAAAGCCATAGAAATGAAATAATAAATTAAAACCAGATTTTTATTTTCCATCTCCTTGTGCTCAAGGAGTTATAAATGCAGATGTGTGAAGGCCTGTGATGAATGGCAGTTACTATCTTAATTCTTAAAAATAGATCTGCTATCAGAAACAAGAGTTTGAGGTTGTTGGCTTGTGGTTTTTTTCTGTTTGTATAACAGTTAGTATTCTGAACACAATTTACTTTTGAGGTTGGAAGAGAAGAGAGACACTTACTATGTACACATAAAAAAGGAGAAGAGATGCTTGTGCAGACCCATAGGACACATTTTATTGTCAAGTGTCTAGTTGGTTTCTGGACTCGTAAGCAGATAAAGGCACGGGCTGTGCTTTTTAACAGCCTCTGAAGCTGTGCAAAGGTTTGGGGCATCACAGTAAGTCCCAGCAGTAGTGAACTGAGGAGCAGTTTGAGATGTACTTCCCTCAGCATGTGCCACTCCTGCACAGGACACACATTGGTGTTTTATGTGGGATAGCTCAGGAGGAATTGTTGCATCTGGTCCTGAAGCAGAACCCTTTTAATGGCAGTGGCCAAATGCAGAAACATGCTAAGACAGTCCTGGAGAGAGCTTCTGTGTTTCAGAGAAACTCTAGGAGGATTTATGTAGCCAAAGTAAATGGTGATTCTCTGGCTATTTCCAAAGTTTCCCTTCTAAATCCATTCAGGAAATTAGTCTTCCCTGTTCCTTCATACTGCCTGGCTGTTAGTTTGCTCAGATTCTGAAGAAACAAAACCTATATGGCAGTAGAGGATGTTGAGAAGTACTCTCTGTATTGCAGTTTTCTTTCCTTGGGATTTATTGCTTGGGGAAAAGATGATGTGCAGATTTCTGTCCCCGTATGGCATGTATAGAAGGCACAAATGTCTCCCATATTTCTGAAATTAATAGAGTTGCTATGCCCAGCCTGCCGTTTTATTTAACTCTCAGTTTTGGAGAGGGGGAAATTATGTACCATCAATGGAATAATAGTATTACATTATTCAGGCTTTTGCTTGATAATGGATTATTCAAAATCTTCTGAGAATCAGAGGTGAGCAATAATTTATGAGATGATCAAATGTAGATACTATATCCAGGGCAATAAAAGTCCAGATTGGTTGATTTATTTGGTGAAGGTTAGACACGCTACTCAAATATTGATAGGATCTTTCTGCAGCACAAATTTTGTTAAATGCATAGCAAAAATTATTCCAAATAAGGGGGGGAAGGGGGGGGATAAAATACCATTCCTACTGTTGCCAAACCAGGTCTGATTTTAAACATTTTGGGCTTTGACAGCATCTGATGATCTGTATTCCTCCTTCAGGGCCTAAATGGCAAGGATATGCTGAATTGCGTACAATAGACTGGTGAAGAGTTCTGCCATCTTGGGTGCACACTTGTTCCAGAAATTAATCTTTAGTTTAATCTGCTTTGAGACTGTATCTTAATTTGGTTTGCTGCTGCAATAATTGGCTGAGGTTTGCATATCCATAAAAATAGTTGCAATTGAAATTTGAGGGCAATTTTAAGCTTAAAAGAAACCTCCATCTCCTTATCGCTTTTATTGGCCATGTTCGTCTATTCTCCCTTAATTGAGATGGTAAATAATCCCCTTGAAAAGACTGAGACTACCAAGGGAGATGAGGCCTCTACCAGCCTGAATCAAAGCTATATAGTGTTAGAATTTAAGAGGTCCTTTGGTATTTAAAAAAAAAACAAACAACAAAGTATGTGAATTGTGATTTGGAAGACATGTAAAGCCCAGTTTGCAGAGAAATAAAAGATGTTTCTGCAGGGTTTTTGTGACTGGAAAGTTGTTTGCTTTAGAAAAGGAAAGTGGCATGCCAGTATGTATTCATATACCCACAGTCCAAGAGCTGTTGATACAGGTTTGGCATCCTGGCCTGTATTAGGAATAGTGTGGCCAGCAGGAGCAGGGAGGTCATTGTGCCCCTGTACTCTGCACTGGTTAGGCTGCACCTTGAGTACTGTGTCCAGTTCTGGGCCCCTCAGTTTAAGGAGGACATCGAGACTCTTGAATGTGTCCAGAGAAGGGCAACAAGGCTGGGGAGAGGCCTTGAGCACAAGCCCTATGAGGAGAGGCTGAGGGAGCTGGGATTGTTTAGCCTGGAGAAGAGGAGGCCAGGAGAGACCTCATTGCCCTCTACAACTACCTGAAAGGTGGTTGTAGACAGGAAGGGGTTGGTCTCTTCTCCCAGGCAACCAGCACCAGAACAAGGGAACACAGTCTCAAGCTGCACCAGGGGAGGCTTAAGCTCGAGGTGAGGAGAAAGTTCTTTACTGAGCGAGTCCTTTGTCATTGAAATGTGCTGCCCAGGGAGGTGGTGGAGTCACTGTCCCTGGAGGTGTTCAAGATGAGATTGGACGTGGCACTTGGTGCCATGGTCTAGTCATGAGGTCTGTGGAGACAGGTTGGACTCGATGATCCTCGAGGTCTCTTCCAACCTTAGTTATACTGTCATACTGTGATACTGGAGATTATAATCCAGACAGAAAAAAAAAAAAAGTATGAAATTTTACATGGTCATATATCTGTGTATGGGATTTCCTGTTATAGAAGAGGCAAGTTTCATAACAAAAATACATTTAGAAGATGTGGAAGAAAAAGGGTCAGGAGTCCCTCTGGTTATTTGTTTGCTTGTTTTTAAGAGAATTGATACATTTACAGCAAAGCAAAACTATTCATATACAGGAACAATATCAGAAGAGAGGAAAAGCCACATTTAGGTTAGAGGTTAATTGAGGTTTAACACTTATCAGCTGGTGCTATCAAAGAGTCACAGCCAAGATGTCTGTTTTAGGTTTGGCATTGTGCTAGCTAATTGCTCTGAAAAGCTCTGCAGTGAAATTCAGAGTTGCACAAACTCCTGAAATAATAGTTATTGGCTTGAGCGAATGAATAAGATTACTGAACAGTTCATATACAATGGAAGAAACTCTTCTGTGGCCACATAGACTTGGATTCCCTTCATCATATTGACTAACACCCCTAAGTCTGGTTCAGTGAGGCCAAACCCAGGGCTACTGCATCTGTTTCACATACCCTATGATCATGTCACTGTTTCTGCACCTTTTATGTTTGCTCATTATTAAGTAGAACATGTTCACTGTGGTCACCCTTGACCCTTCTGTGAGAAGCTTTGTGGATTTGCCACTAGTGGTTTCTTTTAAAAAACCTGCAGACAAAAAGGGAAATATGGCCTGTACTTACTAGTGCTTGCTCATCAGTACCTGGGAAAAGATCATGAGAATCAGACAGTCTCTTTGGTTTGGCTGAATGAAGTATTTGACATTGGATGCACACAAATGTCACGAGGCACATACCTAAATCTTGTGTGTCTCTCTACATGTCACACTCCATGTTTAGGATAGGATAGGATAGGATAAACCAGGTTGGAAGAGACCTTCAAGATCATCGAGTCCAACCTATCATCCAACACCACCTAATCAACTAAACCATGGCACCAAGCACCCTGTCAAGTCTCCTCCTAAACACCTCCAATGATGGTGACTCCACCACCTCCCTGGGCAGCCCATTCCAATGGGCAATCACTCTCTCTGTGTAGAAGTTCTTCCTAACCTCCAGCCTAAACCTCCCCTGGCGCAGCCTGAGACTGTGTCCTCTTGTTTGGTGCTGGCTGCCTGGGAGAAGAGACCAACATCCGCCTGTCTACAACCTCCCTTCAGGTAGTTGTAGAGAGCAAGAAGGTCACCCCTGAGTCTCCTCTTCTCCAGGCTAAGCAACCCCAGCTCCCTCAGCCTCTCCTTGTAGGGCTTGTGTTCCAAACCCCTCCCCAGCTTTGTGGCCCTTCTCTGGACACCTTCCAGCAAGTCAACATCTTTCCTAAACTGAGGGGCCCTATAATTCTTCTACAGAAGGATGGAGTTAAAAATAGTGTAATTGAACAATCACCAAATATGACCCTAAATTTCCCAACTGTCATCTCATAAAACTGCAAGAGCTTACCACAAAGCATACAAATAGGACCTTCTAGCAAGTTGCTGTTTATTTGCTCTCTCCCCCACTGTGTGTCTTTTAATGGCTTAGCTGTCAGGCAGTTTCTAATTTTGAGTATCTTATGTCATCTTCCCTACTGTCTTATTTTACAGCCAGCCTGGCTATGTGTTATGGCAATGATTTTCAAGGGCGACAAGCTTCAGTTAAAATTTCATCAGTAAAATGCCTGATTTGATGTGTGCATGGATTAAAATCGTGGTAGGTGATTTCACCAACCCTGGCTTGTATCTGAATTATATTCTCTTTGTTCTCCTAAATACATTTGTCTTCTTTCATTGTTGGTTTTCAGACTACCATTTTTTTTTCTGGGAAAAAAACCACATTGTGCTAATTTTGCTCTGTTTGCTGTCCACAACTATAAAAGTGTCTTTGAAGATGTTGACAAAAGTAGCTGTTTCCCAATCCATGTAATTACTGAAAAAGCATCCATTTTCTGAGGTTGTGAGGCTTTGTTGCTTCTTCTTGTTAGCAGACTTTTACCTATTGGTAGCACTTCTTGCTGGTGTTCTGGAGGCAGCCCAGTCTACTTTGAAAGATGGGCTCATTCTTACACTTGATTCATAACAATAATTTTATTACATGTGAAATTTTATTTAGAAGGAGACACTTGTGAAGAGATTATTAGGCTGCAAAACTTAACCACTTAGAAGTTATAAAATGCTAGAATAAACTTCATTTTGTTTTCCTTATGCATTTTGAGACTAATAATAATATGGACTTAGATTCTCCACAATTTTTTATATTCCATATGCACAAACTGAGAGTTTCTGGTGTTCTAATTTATCCAAACTTAGCTGTATATTCACAGGTCTGGTAGAAAGAGGCAACTTGTTTGACTGTTACAATCCAGAGGTGTTTCTCCCAGCAGGAAGGTACCAGATCTTCCCACCTGCAAGAAGTAGCTGGTATTTTAAAGCATGCATAAAGCACAGTTTCCCGACCATTTTGTCTCTCATTCTTCTCCTTTGGAGAGATGTGCCTTATTTCATAAATTGCAGCTTCACGTGAGGAAATTGGCAAAATCATCCTGGCTGCTACTTTAAGAAGAAAAACAACCAACCAACCCCAGCCCAGGCAATCATCCAGCAGTATTTCGTGTGGAATGGTTTAAATTTGTTGAAGAATTACAGAGCTGACATCCAGGTCATAGAATGGAGAGCACTGGACAAGTGCACACAGTGATGCAGTTTTTCTGATAATATGAAATACAAACAGATTCAAACCAGTGTGTTAAATGCCATTCAAAGTTATAGCTGTGTTGGTTGCGCCTGTGGAAATGCCCTCAAGAGGTTTTCCTAATGTCCTAAATGTCTGTTGCAGTACCCTGTCAGGATTGAACTCTTTGATACTTTATTCAACATATTGCTGTCACCTTCAACAAGACAAGCCTCCTTCGAAAAGTCAAGAAGTATTAGCATGCTGGTTCTGGGTGAAAAGTACTTACAATAATTAAACTCCAGAGAGAGAACATTTGTGGGGGAGACACCAGAAGATTGCAGTGAAGCTAACTGCTAAATAAAGAAACATCATTAGACAAGAGGGCTAGCCTTGGGTTTGCTGCTTTGCATTTAGTTCCAAGTAGTAGAACAAAATATAAACAGGAAAGACCAGAGTGCCCTGACAGGAGAGAAGAATGTCTTTTTTTGTGTCTGCTATCAACAAGTGGAGTCAAGACACCCCCCTCAAACAGCCCCCAAACTCAGATTGAGGCTTGAGTACATTCCAAGTATCACCAAGTTTTGTGATTAATTAGGACTTGGTTACATGTCGTGTGTGTGCCTTTCATGTTCAGAACAGCTGGCTTCTGCAGGAGGGAGTAGCTGATAATTGAAGCTTGAATGTAGGGTAGGACAAAATATTTTGGAAAACATGGTTTGGCAAGAATTCAAGGTCTCCCAACAAGCTGTCATTGACTTATCTCTATTGTGCTTGCAGAATGACCCATGTTTCCTTATTGAGTGTACATTTCAATTTCAAGTACAGCTGCCAAGAGAAGAGGAATTCAAGGCATGCACATACCTCAACAAAAATCCCAGATTTTTAAAGAGATTTATAAAATAATAATAAAGAATATTATGCATTCAGATAATAGAAGGTGAATGTAAAATTAATCTTTAGAGATTCACCACTGATTCTGATCTGGGAATTCTGTTTTATATTTCTGCTTTGATTTTCAAAATGTACTTGTCCATAAACCCTGGGAGTATGCAAAAATAATCACGATTACAGCTTGTAATAAATTAGCAAAGAGATTTTGTTCCCTTCTAATTAATTCCCTAATAAATATCAAACAAATATCTCTGTCCTGAACTCACATTTACAAGGTAAGCAGCAAATGGAGGTAATGAGGAAAATTAAAATATGGCAGCAGCCAGTGAAATTAAATGAGCTGAAAAAGGATGGAGTGAGCGTTCTCTGACAAAGAGAATAATTTGTCTGCCAGCACAGCACAGGGTGAACAATATGGCCACTGAGGGTTGCTGCTGAGTCACTGCTCTAGGAGCTATGTACAGAAATCACTGATGGAAAACTGAGTAATTGGAACAAGGTGCCCAGCGTAGTGGTGGAGTCACCATCCCTGGAGGTGTTAAAAAATGTGTAGACATGGTGCTTCAGGACCTGATCTAGTGGCCATGGTAGTGTTGGATTGATAGGTAGACTAGATGATCTTGGAGATCTTTTCCAGCCTTAACAATTATATGATATATGATTTGAAGAATCATAGAATGGTTTGGGTTGGAAGGGACCTCCAAAGGTCATCTTTGCCAGTCTCCCTGCAGTGAGTGAGGACATCCTCCACTAGATCAGGTTGCTCCAGAACTTTGTCGAGCCTTACCTTGAATAATCTCCAGGGATGGGGCCTCAACTGTCTCTCTGGGCAACTTGTTCCAGTGTTCTGCCATCCTTGTGGTAAAGAACTTGTTCCTAATATCCAATCTAAATCTACTCTTCTCTAATTTTAAATCATTGCTCCTTGTCTTATCTCCACAGGTTTTTGTGAACAATCCTTCTCCAGCCTTCTTGTAGGCCCCCTTCAGGTACTGGAAGGCTGCTATTAGGTCTCCCCAGAGCCTTCTTTCCCTTGGGCTGAAAACCAGCCCCCTTCAGCCTGTCCTTGTAGAAGAGATGTTCTAGCCCCCTAATCATTTTCACGGTCCTCTTCTGGACCTGCACCATCAGGCCTGTGTCCTCCCGGTGTTCAGGGTTCCAGAGCTGGGTGTAGTACACCAGGTGCGGTCTCACCAGAGCAGAGTAAAGTGACAGAATCGCTTCTCTTGATCTGCTGGCCATGCTTCTTTTCATGAAGCCTAGGATGTGATTGGCCTTATGGGTTGCAAGCACACACTGTTGGCTCAAGTCCAGCTTCTCATCCTACAGCACCCCCAAGTCCTTTTCTTTGTGACCACTCTCAAAAAGTGAAATACAATTTGCCTTATGACAAAGTGTTGCTCTCTTATGCTTTCATTGTGTGCTCACCTAAATGCTCGTCATCCATTTGGCTGTATGTGGACATCTTCAGCTAATACTCTGTGTGTACTTCATGCTCCTTGAGAGAAGCAAGCTGTCAAAAGATTTGGGTGAGAAAACCTTTTCTGTCTGTGTGTGCATGCATGCTTTTTTCCTTATGTTTATGTGAAGAGCCTGGATGAATAAATCTTTGAGATGAATCTCTGTTAAAACTGTTGGAGTGTCAAGACCTACAAAATAGGCCACTCATGCATTAGTATTTACCTGTTTTATGATAACTTTATAGATAAAGCTGTATGTGGTCAGAATGCTGGGAAGTCAAGGATTTACTTATAAATAAATATGAATCCCTTAGGTCTTTACTTTAGAAAAAGATTTTCAGTGCTAGTTCCATGGGTTTGGATATTGTTCAGAGCATGTATTTTCATATTCAAAACCATGTCAAACTCGATTTTAAAAGGGATTTTTGCTTTCAATATCTAAATAAAAGTAGTCCTAATTTTGCCCATGCTTATTAGAATTTATATAGCTCTGTTCTTATTTCATTCTAGACTGAATAGCTCCTCTTCCTCTCAACTTGACTATACAATGCATTTATTTATAGAGGGTAATCATATCCCTCTTAGCCTTCCTTTTGCTGCTCTGTGGAAACCAAGCTTTTTTAGTCTTCTGTAATAGTTTTGTGTAATAAAAGCATGCTTCTAGTTCTGGAATTGCTTCTGCAACCCTCTCTATACCTGGTGACCAGGATCTTGGACGATGTCTCAATTCTGGCTTGGGTATTTATTCAAAATTCAGACAGGGAAAAACGTCAAAGTTTCATGTGCCAAGAAAAAAAATAAATCAGCTTAGTTAGATGTTATCTGGCTGGCAAGCTTATGTGGTCTCTTCTATTTTTTATTTTTTTGGTTTGGTTTGGGTTTTTTTTTTAATTTTGTTCTGTTTTACCTTCACATTTTTATACTCCTTTCATCACTTGATCTAAAGCTTTCCCTATCGGCCTAATTTGCTGACAGCTGCTGGAGTAATTTCTCTTCCTTTCCATTTTCTAAAATGCAGATGTTGTTTTAGATTTTCATCATTCTTCAAGTCTGGTATGCATTAGGTTTAAGGCCAGGATAATTGATTAAAAGTGAGAAAGCTGCACCTTTTAACACCGGATATGCCAGCAAAATCACTGATCCCAAGAGACTTTTGTGTCTCGAGGAGAAATCTTGTCAACATGTCTTCTAAAGCTGTTTCAACTTTAAATGAATACATCCCAGAAACCAAACCTTGAACCCTAAAAACACAAAATGTCTTTATTTGCAAAGGATAGTGTGTGAGTTTTCAGCTATTGTCTTTAGTGATTAAACATCATGTTATAGCTGGAGCCTCCAGTTGGAAGTGTGCCTGGACTATGGATGTTACTTAAGTAACACATGCCAGGGCCTCAGGTAGGTGAGTTGGCAGCAATATACATTGTGCTTCTGTATGCATTTCAGTTTTATGCTTTTACCTTATCCTTCCGTGGAAGTCACAGGTGTGGAAGTAGGACACTATTGCTGTGTTGAACCTTAACTTTCTGCTGTGTAGAGTACAATTCCAAGTTCCAAATCTCCCAGTTTTGTTAAATTTACATGTATAATTCTGGCCTGCATCAGGAACAGTGTGGCCAGCAGGAGCAGGGAGGTCATTCTGCCCCTGTACACTGCACTGGTTAGGCCACACCTCGAGTACTGTGTCCAGTTCTGGGCCTCTCAGTTTAGGAAGGAGGTTGACTTGCTGGAGCGTGTCCAGAGAAGAGCAACAAAGTTGGTGAGGGGTTTGGAACACAAGCCCTCCGAGGAGAGGCTGAGGGAGCTGGGGTTGCTTAGCCTGGAGAAGAGGAGACTCAGGGGTGACCTTATTACTCTCTACAACTACCTGAAGGGAGGTTGTAGACAGACGGATGTTGGTCTCTTCTCCCAGGCGGCCAGTACCAGAACAAGAGGACACAGTCTCAGACTGCACCAGGGGAGGTTCAGGCTAGATGTTAGGAAAAAGTTCTATACAGAAAGAGTGATTGCCCATTGGAATGGGCTGCCTGGGGAGGTGGTGGAGTCGCCATCATTGGAGGTTTTCAGGAGAAGACTTGATGGGGTGCTTGGTGCCATGGGTTAGTTGTTTGGGTGGTGTTGGATTGGTCGATGGGTTGGACGCGATGATCTTGAAGGTCTCTTCCAACCTGGTTTATTCTATGTATTCTATGTATTCTATATTCTATGTATTCTATGTATTTATTTTTTTATTGTTGTGCTGCAAAGCAATCAAAAGCTCTGGGCTTTTCTAACAGCATACATTCGAAGCCATTAATGTGTTGGTATTATTTTAGATGCATCAAACTTATGCTGCAGGAATAGAAAAGGACTTTATACCAGCAGTTCAAAGAATTTGATCTTGTTCAGTCTTGGAAAAATCTTTTTTTGATCAACAGAAGATTTACCTGAGGAGGAGCTGCAGTGTCAGGTGCGGTGGTGGAGTAGTGTGGAGCAGTAGGTAGCAGTTGAACAGTGGCTTTTCCACCTGAGATGAAAGTCTCTGCTCCAGCAGTTCCCTAGTAGGGGGCACTCTGCTGAAAATAATACACTTCCTTCAAACAAAAATCCATAATGTTGGTTTGTGTAGTTTGTCTTCCCTCATCAGCATGAAATAATGGCACAAGAACATCACCCCCAAAATATGATGGGGCCCTTTGTGGGAAAGCATTTAATCATCATAATCACATATGATTATGACTTTGTATTGAAAAAGAGAAGTTTCTTCATAAAAATACTGCATTTTAAAAACCCACTGCTTAAAACCTCAATTGACTGTACTTTCTGGTGTCTCTAAAGCTAAAAATTGCCAGGTTTTTCTCAGTTATGTGAATAAAAATCAGTTAAGTACCATTAGGAAGGCTGCCTACAGTATGCATTGTATTTTCTTTTGAAGCAAGTCCTCCCCCAGCCCTTTCCTCTTTTGAATATGGCTTTACCTCATCAGTTCTCCTTTTCCTCCTGTTATTACCCAGTTCTGCAAGTAGGATGAGTAGCTCCATGAGAGCCACTTGAGCAAAACCAAACCAGTTCCATCTGTTACATTAGAGGTGCTTGTGTCCATGTAACTCCTACTGCTAGCTGCAAGAAACTAAATTGTGCAGTTCTATGGATCTACTTTTCACAGAATCACAGAATGTTAGGGGCTGGAAGGGACCTCAAGAGATCATCTAGTCAAACCCCCCTGCAGGATCACCTATACCATAACACACAAGAACTGATCCAGGCGGGTCTTGAATATCTCCATAGAAGGAGACTCCGCAGCCCCCCATGGCAGCCTGTTCCAGTGTTCTGTTACCCTCACAGTGAAATAAATTCTTTCTCCTGTTTCCATGGAACTTCTTGTGCATGCCTCAACTTCCACCCATTGCCCCTTGTCCTGTCATTGGGCATCGCCAAGAAGAACCTGTCTCCATCCTTTTGGCACTTTTAATCCAGGGATGTGCCTGTGTTGCCCACAACTCAAGAAACAGGCTCCTGTTGGTACAGGATGTCCTGGTGGGTTGTAGCGTAGTGCAGTGGGATGCATCTTCTGAAGGATTCTCAGACAAGCTCCTTGGAACATTTAAAACAAGAATGCAGGACACTGCTTGTCCACAGCTGGTCATGGTAGGTAGCACGCTCTAATGGGAATCTAAATGACCAAAGACCCATCTAGCTCTGCCAGGCATTGATTCTTCGCTTGATTTATGGCATATTGCTCATATACTTGTCTGTGCATACATTTCTCTGAAAAACATCATGTCCCTGTCATTGTAAAGCTCTTAAGTCTTGTGTTAAAAACGTTGTAGCCAGCACTGTCTCTCCAGCACTGTCTCTGGAAAAGTAGAGCACCAGTTGATAGAGCCCAATGCAAAGGCAGCAGCATGGTGAGGAGATTGCACGCTTACCACTATGGGGCTAGGATAGGGAGATACTTCTTCAGCTTTGCCATTCTTTGGTTTTGTGCTGCTGGGAGATGACTCCACGTACATTTATTTAATTTCATCTGCTGATTGTCTTGTGTATTCAGGCTGTAAGATTAAGGATTGTGGATTGATTTTGTGGAGTATATAACATTTTCAAACAGGGGAAGTAATTATATACCATGCTGAGTTTATACCAAATCAAGCACTGGTGACTTTGGACTAGATGGAACTGTAGCTTCAGACATGGCTGTGGAGAAGGCTGACTGAAGCCATATCTGTTCATTTGGAAACTTCCTGGTTTTCTGCAGTATTGCTTTTAAAATCTGAGATGATCGCTGATCATAACATACTGACTCTTTGGTGTGTCCTTCACCAGTTTGTGCTGGTCAGTTTGCTGTGATGAAGGCAAGTGGCAAATCTTTACCTCTACCCTTGGTTCTACTTCCCCACTATTGTTTGTGACAAGATTTGGATTGTGAAATCTCCCCACCACTTTCTAGCCACAGTGTCTGTAAATCCAAGTAAATGAAATTATTTTCCTAAATGAAGTAACAAAGAACTGTTGTGCATGGATGCAGAAGACTTGTTTTGCTTTCGTTATTAAAAGAGTACTTAGCATGAGAATTTTTCCTCATTTTTTCCCCCTTAATAGGCCAGTGCTTCGTATAAATGGCAGACTATTTCCCCTGTACTAGGGAATATTGCTGTTCTTATGTCTCCAGGGATGCACTGAGAGGCTGAGCATTATTAAGATAGCAAAGACTTCTCAGTTTGTGGCTTACCCTTCCATAGGAGTGCTTGCTATAAAGACCTTTCAGTAAGAATGCCTTGTAACTTGGCACTTCAAAAAGAACCTGCAAGCAAACAAATTTTGTAAGGAGCTCATTCACAGAGCAGTTGAGTCAAATCATAAATACTATACTTGCCCTGCAGCTTTTGAGGTCCTGCAATGTTTTTTGAGTTAAAACCAGTTAATGATCACTCAGTAAAGCTTAACTCAGGTTCAGGTTTGCAGATAATTCAGTTTGGATGGTAAGAAAACATTCTGTTCAAGTTATTTTTTTTAAAAAAATCCATTCCCTATGGTACCAAATTCCTTGAAATTTTTTGCTTGGAGAAGATCACCCACCATCCAGTTACAGTAGATTTTAGTTCTGGTCTCCTCATCAGGTGCTTTAACCAAGACAAGTGGAATAGCCACCTGCGGAGCCAGGTGTACTGGGGTCCCACGTTCATTGCTCTGCTTTTCTTGTGAGCCATGTGTACTGCCTTGCAGAAAGCAGAACAGGAGAGGCTGAAGAAGCAATCCAGGGAGAGCTAATCCAGAGAGGACTATCTGGACAAGTGGGAAAATGAGTGTCAAAGCTATAGTCTGTATAAGGTAAAACATTGGCATTAACCATTTGTTTGCCTGATTTGGTGCTGAATGCCATGAGATGTAAGGAGGGTGAGAGTCTGCCTGTACCACTTCGTCACAAATGCTAGTCCCCTAAGGATCCTGTGTGGTAAAAGCAGTGTTTAAAACCATCCCTTGTTGGTCAAGCTGCTGAACTGTGTAAGAGGACCACGTCTATGTTCTTCCTTCATCTCCATCACTTCCTGCCTTAGGGGTGTCTTTTAGCGCTGTATACAGCAGAAGAAATGGCAGAACACCTCCACCAACTGAGTGCACAGATCTAGCACTGATGATGGCAAACTACTTCCCACTTACAATAACTTGTAAGAGAAATGTAATTTATTCCCCTGTGTGTATGGTGAAATGTGCCCACCATTGTTCTCTGAATGGGCAGAAGTAGATGGGCCTGTGGTGGTTTTCTCTGAGTGTTTATTGGCCTCAAATGAAGAGCTTGAAAACAAGTGACCTTGAATGAAGCAGTGAAGGCAAATGAGTGTTTACTGCCTCTCTTGCCCTTCAGGAACAGCTGTACCTTGTGCTGGCTGTTTGGTGTTTTTTTTCCATTTTGGGTGCCAGAGTGCAATATGTTTTAGACTTTGGATTTTGTAATACACATTTAGAAGGCAGAGAATTCAGGAATTGCTTTAACCAAGTTATAATAAACAAAAAGTTATAATAAACCTTTCAGAAGCTAATGGCTAATGTAGAAATACATGTTCAGTGTAACCTGAGCATTGGTACATTACTTGAATGCCTTGCAATTGCTTCTGCATAACCTGTGTGAGGAGAGCAGCACCTGCAAGGATGTAAATAAGTTCTCGTTGCTTTGGGCAGGTTGGTGGACTACAGCATTGATTTAATCATCTTCAACAGCTTGTTGAAGGGAATTTTACAAAAGCATATAAATACCTAAGGGATGGAGGCCATTTAGATGGGGCTGGACTCTTCAGTGGTGCCCAGTGATGGGACAAGAGGCAGTGGGTACAAGCTAGAACATGGAAAGTTTCACTGGAACTTGAGGAAAAACTTATTTGAGAGTGACAGAGGAACTGGTACAGGCTGCCCAGAGAAGCTGTGGTGTCTCCTCCTCTGGAGACGTAGTGGTTTGGCTGTGGCTGGGGGCCAAATGCTCACCAAAGCCGCTCTATCACTTCTTAGATGGACAGGGAGGAGGGGAAAATATAGCAAAAGGCTCATAATAAGATAGAAACGATTTTAATAACGCAAAGCAAAACCAAACAAAGATGTTATTCTCTACTTCCCATCAGCAGACGATGTTTGGTCACTTGTGGGAAGCAGGGCATAGTGGCTGATCTGCAGGACAAGACACCATAAACTTCCTTCTTTCACTTAGCTTATATATCTGAGCTGATGTCTTATGGCATGGAACATCCCTTTGGTCAGTTTGGGTTAGCTGGCCTGGCTGTGTCCCCTCCCAGGATCTTGCCCACCCCTCAGTGTACTCTTGGGGCAGGGAAACGTTGGACAAGTGTGGCCTGGGTGCTTGGTTCAGCAATAGCCTAAACACTGGTGTGTTATCAACAGCCAGCTACAGCAGTGCAAAACACAGCATTAGAAAGATGCTCAGGGGAGAATTAACTGCAGCTCAGCTAAACCCGATATAGGAGACTTTCAAAACTTGCCTGGTCATGTTGCTGTGCAAAATCAGCTAGGCACACCTGCTTTGGCAAGGGGATTGGACTTGATCTCCAGAGGTCCAACTCCTGTCATTCTGTGATTCTGTTAAAAAGAGTGGGTGGGAAAGTAATAAAAGTATTTTTAATTTGTGAACAACTTTCTTCAGGAAAAGACTTGGCTGTTGTCAGGGAGAGCTTTACCACAGACTTCGAGTGTATGTGCTACTGCGCTGCTCACTTACTGACACAGCCAATGGTTTCGGTGCCTGATGATTGAATTGTGAGCTGCCAGGAGGAAACATGGAGACAGTTTATTCAGGTACTGTCTTTCTCTAGTGGGATGCAGCTTATGAACTATATACCAGGACTTTCAGGGACACACAACACTACCTTAGTTCTGCTCCCATTAATGTCATTGACAGCCTTGCTATTGCCTCTTCTAGCTGTCAGCCTTACGAGCTGTTCACAGTTTTCCTTTGGGAGTAGGAGACAAATCATTGTTTAATTCACAGAATCACCAAGGTTGGAAGAGACCTCAGAGATCATCAAGTCCAACCCATCACCACAGACCTCATGACTAAACCATTCAATTTATTCCTAATGATAATGGGGGAAAATAGATGTTTTTTAAAAGATGTTTTTAAATAGATGTTTTTTAAGCAACATCTCCTAGCTGTGAAAGCACCTTCTCTAAGTCAGCACTATATAGAATAGAATAGAATAAACCAGGTTGGAAGAGACCTTCGAGATCATCGTGTCCAACCTATCATCCAACACTACCCAATCAACTAAACCATGGAACCAAGCATCCTGTCAAGCCTTGCCCTGAACACCCCCAGCGACGGCGACCCCACCACCTCCTCAGGCAGCCCATTCCAGTGGGCAATCACTCTCTCTGTGTAAAACTTCCTCCTAACCTCCAGCCTAAACCTCCCCTGATGCAGCCTGAGACTGTGCCCTCTTGTTCTGGTACTGGTTGCCTGGGAGAAGAGACCAACCTCCGCCTCACTACAACCCCCCTTCAGTTAGTTGTAGAGAGCAATAAGGTCACCCCTGAGTCTTCTCCTCTCCAGGCTAAGCAACCCCAGCTCCCTCAATCTCTCCTCATAGGGCTTGTGCTCCAAGCCCCTCACCAACCTTCTTGCCCTCTTCTGGACATGCTCCAGCAAGTCAACATCCTTCCTAAACTGAGGGGCCCAGAACTGGACACAGTACTCGAGGTGTGGCCTACCCAGTGCAGTGTACAGGGGCAGAATGACCTCCCTGCTCCTGCTGGCCACACTGTTCCTGATGCAGGCCAGGATGCCACTGGCCCTCCTGGCTGCCTGGGCACACTGCAGGCTCATGTTCAGCCTACCATCAACCAGCACCCCCAGGTCCCTTTCCACCTGACTGCTCTCCAGCCACTCTGACCCCAGCCTGTAGCTCTGCATGGGGTTGTTGTGGCCAGTGTGCAGAACCCGGCACTTGGATGTGTTAAATCTCATGCCGTTGGACTCTGCCCATCTGTCACTCTTAGCGCAGAGAACCTCAGTTCTGGAGTTAATCTGAGTGTGGGTGATTGGCCTGCCTGCTGTCAAAGGCTCTGAAAGCCAAATGATATTTTCTATAAATGATTATAAATGGCCAAGTTGCATACATATTTAGCTGAATCTATAGGGTCAGACACTTTGTTAGCATAACTTGTGATTATTAATGGTCAGATTCAAATAGTGACTGTTCTGCTTTCTAATGTGTTGCAAGGGAATTAGTCACTTAGGATTTTATTTTAAATATCACTTTTAAAATGCAGAATAAAAATAAAAGTAACCCAGAACTGTATACATCTTTTGCTTCAAGAAATGTTCAGTGCTTTTTTGTTCCGAAAACATTAACACGTAATCTTTCTGTGTTAAAGAAATGTTTCATTATAATTCAATGTTCCCAAGAGAAAATGTTTTAAGACTGTTTGAAGTTTGTTTCACAAAATGACCTTTTTCCTTTGAAAACTTTCACCAGATGTTGCCATTCAGTAGCACTAAATGGTGCTTGTTTACAAAACCGTCTTCCTTTTTCAAAGTTTATTTTGCGGCACTGCATCAGACAAACTTTGAATTCAGTGTTGTGTCTTCCATTAGATCAACTGGCAATATCCATAAGAATTAAATAAGCTTTCAGGGACACAGTTTCCTCTTCTGATTTGAAACTAGAGGCAGCAGATTTCAAAGCTAAGTGGAAAATTAGTTTTTAGAGTTTAATTAGCTGTGCATCAGTGAGGCCATATCCCAAAATGGCAATGGCAACAGCAACATGACCATGAGAACGGACTTCCACGGTTGCTGACAGCATGCAGCAGCACTTCATACAGTGGGGAAAAAAACCCCACCTGACCAGAAAGGATGTGACAATGGAGGTTGAACAAACATAGGTCAAAGCGATACTCATGATTACTCAGCCACAGCGAGTAGTTAGAGGTGCATGAAATTGTTTTTGCTAGGCATATAAGTGAAGTAATCAGATCTATAGACCAACTAAGCCATGCAGCTGTTGCAATAGGCTCCCACTTTTCCTCTGTCTCCTTGACATAGTTTTTGTGAAATTCTGTAGGACACTTGATCCCACTCTCAGCCCGAAGGCTCTTCAGCAGAGCTCTCCAGCAGGATCAATAAGGAGCCCTGCTTTGTAGCTGGGGTTACATCACAAGAAAGATCCCAAGACACTGTGATTCACTTGGCATCATTTTGGGCAGTTTAAAATAGGAGCGAGCCAAGTCCTCAGCTGGTATAAATTGGTGTTACTATATTAGATTCAGATGGGCCTAATTATAAGTGCTCTGAGAGTTGCACAATCCATTGCTTTTGTGAATGTGTGCTCACCCATAAAAGTGAGATTGCACAATCTAGCCCTGTATGAATGCATCTCTGTCTCAGCTGCTAATTGAAAACAAACATGGTAGGATTAATAATTCACTTTTCTGGAATTTCTCTATTATAAATGAGTGGAGGGATATACCACTTGCATTAAGAGATATTACCCCATTGCAAGATTAATAAAGCCCAACAGCAGTGGCTGGAGGTCTCTAAACAGGGAAAAGTTGAACTTGCAGACCTTTTCATTTGATTGGTTGGTTGTGGGTTTTTTCCCCTCCTTTTCCTAGTTCCTCTGGCTTTCGTGCCTTATGCAGCACCAAGTGCAGTTTCCAGGCCTGCATGGAGGAAGTCTGTAGCAGAACTCTTATTGACTTAAGCAGAAGAGAGCTTGGGTTGTTTTCCTGCACAGGAAACAGGGCATTTCTCTGTCCAGTGTGTAAGTGTGTTTTCCCTTTACAAAAGCCTTGCCCACATTTTGCAATAGGGATATAAGAAATTTTCTTTTCTCTCATTTGGGAGGAAGTTGCTCTCTGTCCTCTTAATTAGTTGTTTGAAAGGTGAAAGCAAGTACCCAGGGGTCAGGGAATTCCAGGAGGTTTGGTATTTTTGAACCAAAACACTTCTAAGAAATGACACATTAGGAATTCTGATTTATCCAAGCCCCACTGAATGCTGCCTACAAGGGCGCTTAGGTGGATGAATATCATGCTCTTGTCTACTTATTTTACAGCATACACTGTCTATCAGGCTGTTACTTCTGCAGACCTAAATATACATATGAGAGGTACTTAGAGAATGTGGACCCTTCCTTTCTGATAGCTGGTGGTGGCTGAGATTTTGGGCCTTATCTTTCTGTGGCTTACATAATTGGAGCAGCTTCCCTGAGCTCTGGGGCAACCAGAGGGAGGCCAGGGAGGTTTCTATGTTGTTTGCTAATAGTAAATATCTGTATAATATTGTGAATACTGTATATTTTGTACATATTCATTGCATTACAATGTAGAGTGTAGTTTTTGCTTGTAAATACAGCTTTCATTTGCTTCCAACTAAGTTAGTTGTGCTAAGTAAATGCTGATGGGAAACTTCCACCCACCACATTACAACATGCCTGCCAATCTTGTCAAAGTAGCCCCACAAAATTCCACTCTTCTTCTATTATTCTTAGTCTGTCCTTGCCAGGTATTGAGTCCTCATGCTGTCACAAACTCTGCAAGTGGCTTAGTGCCATGCAAGTTGATTGAAAATAGTAGTCAAAAATCTGGACCAATCCTTTATCTCCTCAACCTCTTCCATCCAGAAGGATGCAGACCTGAGCAGCAATTCTTCAGGTGCCTTGTACTGTCCTTTGGGGCATCAGTCATTTCTTCCTTTTCTGTTTCTCTTCAATGTGTGCTATTCCATTTAAAGGGTCTTTTTGTGTTAGGGTAAGTCTAGTTGCATTTCTGTAATTAAAGAAATTATTAGATCTGGGGTTTTTTTGGGTTTTGGGTTTTTTGTTTTGTTTTTAATAATTCTAAAATACTAGACTAATCCATCTAAAAAAAACCCCTGAAATTCTCTCTGTGTGTGGTTCAGTGTCTATGTTTAAGATCTGCTTTTCTTCAGCAGCTTTCATTTCTCTCATGTGTTTGCAGTTAAAGTGCTTGTTAGTCCTTTCAGTTGCCACACTCTGCACATGAACAGAGCTGCTCAGAATGTTTCACAGTGGGCTAGATACCACTTCAGGTGTCAATATTACTTGTGGTAAATATAACCCATGGCCTCTCACCTCAAAGGCCACATTCTTGTCCAAAACCAGCACACCTGGGTATGTCTGCCCTTGCTGACCGCATGGGCCATATCTGAAGCGCTGTCATCTCTGTGCTCTGTTCTGCATTGTTTGCTCTGTGTGGTTTGTGCTGTTGGACTTTTGTCCTGTCTCTGCCCTGCCTTGGCTTCTCTATGCTTGAGTGTCTGTGAATATACTGGCTCTCAGCCCTTGTTTTCATTTCAGTTTCTTGTCTCTTGCATGGTGTTGTCTAGTCTCTTCCTTGTAATTATGTCATGACTCTTCTTTTTTCTGCCTTGGTTCTTGCTCAGAGTATGATCCACCCAAATGTAGCTCTGCTATGCTTCATTATTTCCACTTCTGCAGGAGCTAAATGGCCATATGCATTAACTCACAGGTCCCTCCACAGTGTGCCATTTTCCTGTTTTATTTGAAGTTACACCTGCAGGCATACTTCCACACATAGTTATTTCATAATGATGCTTTTTCTCTTTTCTCTGATTATGTATATCCTGTTTTAATTGACAAATAATTCATAGCATCTGCACGAGCACTAAGACTTTCACACTGCATTTCAGGTGCAGATGCCGCATGGACTAGATTGCAGAAGAATTAAAATGCATGGAGACATTTTTGCACTAATCCAGCATCCCTGAGACTTGAGACATAAATTCCAGAGAGAGGAATGATGTAAAATCCAGGAACAGATCAGCAGTGCGTTTTCACCATTGCAGTCCTTTTCCCTTGGTGTGGAGCTGGCCCCATCTAGGCCTATGGTGGTGAGAGAAAGTTCAGTTCTCCCCCACACACAAAGAAGCCACCTAAAACGGTCACAATATCAATCACATTGAGAGATGGAGAGCTAGTGCTCACTGTTCTCTACAGGTTTTAGGAATTCCTTGTACAACTGTCTTGTTGAATAGTAAGAGATTATCCAGGCTTTGATGCATTGAGGGCTTTTCTGCACTCAGAGTATTGAGCTATGCTTAACTCCTGGCATCGGTTGTGCTCATGTCAGGCAGGATGAGGATCAGTGTAGTTCAGATCTAGAAGCAAGAACAACTTCAAACTGGACCTGAGCAGTTGATTCACAAAACATCAGGTGCTCAAGGGACAGCTGTAGACAAGATTTTATGAGTGGGCAATCAGCCACCCATGCGAGAGGCAGCAGCACTGTCAGAAGACTGCTTGTGTCCATATGCCTAGTGTATTGGTGGAGTTCAGGTTATTTCTTAAGGAACTTTGCAAGATACCACCTTTTATGACCCTGCCATGCATATTTTCTAATCCCTTTAAGTTTTGATATCCTTGTCCTCTTCAGGCAAATAAGGGACAAATAACTTTAACAGTGCACATTTCCTCTAAATAGGCTAGATGAAGAAAGGAAAAAAAATACTTAGGCAACTTCAACCAAAGAGTCTTGGGACTGATATGGGGGACAGGGGAATGTGATGAAGGTACAGTCACATGAAAATTTGGTGGCAAAGCTTGTGTGTTAGTAGACGAGAAAAGTCTACAAGAGCTGTGCAAGAGTAGGTTCTTTAAAATTAGAAGTGGCTTGTGGCAAAATAACCATGAAAAAATGGGTTTTCTTGCTTTTCTTCTAGGTATTAAAATACTCAGTGGCTGTGTCCGGCACAGAGATTTCAAATGCATCTCAAAGCATTTGCAATTACTGCTGGAAGGCTGAAATGCATTGAATGGGTGTAGCTCTAATTGCAGTATGGTCATACTGCTGCTGAATTACGTTCAGACTATATTTAGTATGTAATTGAGCTACGCTTACATGGGCTGTTGGTCCAAACGCTAGTGTAAATGAGGCAGACACTATTACGATGTGCTCTAGGAATGTCAAGCAATGCTAAATCAGGTCAGATGTTCTTGCTGTGTCTCACAGAACACTTGGTGTTGCTCCTGGCAAAGCACACACAATGCCATGGGGATGTGCATGTTTGAAAGAGAGCTGGCAGCTGGCAATTGCACTGCCCCAGACTCCAGCATCCTTCCTCTTTCCTAATGCTCCCTGCCTATAAATGTTAAAGCATTCAAGAAAGAACCAACGTAGCAACATCCAAAAATACCCTGTTGCAGGACGAGATTGGGAAAAATGATGCTGGCTAAGGCCTATAATTTGCTGGGTGTTTGGAGAGGTGACTGCTCCTTGCTGATACTGGAGGGGTAGGGGCATCCCACAAAGTGACATACCCCAGGCACCATGGGCTCATCTTTCCCTAATCCTTCCCATGCTGATAGGCACTGTCAGGCAGGGTGGAGACCCAAGAGGTTATCAGTGGAAGGAGATTCTTGATGTTACATGTGTGTAGGGGAGGACAGAAACTTACCTACAGAAACTGTCTTCATGTGCCGTTTTTGTTCCAAGTACATCATGCATTGTTGCAACCCACAGCTTGAGAGTAATGTGTGAACTGTGAAATCCTTGTCAAAAGTACATGTTCTTTGTTGAGCAGTAGTCACTAAAATTGTTGGAACCTGTTGTCATTGTAGATAAAACACTTCTTGGGTTTTCTGTGCACTTTTCAAAATCTTCTGGCAATAATAAATTAGTTTTTTTCTGTTGGTGACATTGCCTCTTCACATTGTAACTGGCATAAAACGCTAAGATTGTATTAAAAAGAAAAAATAAAGCACAGCAGCTGGTATTTAGTGATTCAGGAAATAAGCTTGACTCATGGCTTCTATACATTCTGTCTATCATGAGACTTGCGCAGTTTGAAGGAAACCAAGTTATGTGTGTTAGCATTGCTATTAGAATAGCTGAAGTGCAACAGAGCACTCATTGAAACTGTTCTCAGTCTGGACAAGAATCACTGCAGACAGGCAAGCCCCTGGCACATGTGCAAAGTGGGGCACTGTGAACATAACTCTGACTAATACAATGCTTAGTGGTATTGCACTTTTTCCTTCTAGGAGACTGAGCTGCTAGACATCAGCCTTGTCAAAGATGCCAGATGTGGAAAACATGCCAGAGCTCCAAAGGTAGGAATTTTTGCTGTGTGCTTACATGTTACATTGATGACCTGGATAAAATAGAATGGGAGTTCTATGGAAGAATGAATAAATTCCCCTAGCTAGTAAGAAATATTTTGTCTTTTTTCCCTTTAACACTATTTCTGATGAGAATTGCTATGATTGTTGAGCCCTTGTTATTTGACTCTGGATTTAAAATGCTTGGTTGGCAAGGAGGGAACAGAAGTCTTAATTTGCTAAGGTGAACTTGTATTCCTGTCTTCCCTGATGGCAAAGAGCTGATAGTTGCTAGGCCCATGCTGCATTTTGTGCTGCCAATGCCTCTCGAAGCCAGAAAGAGTTGCTTTTCTTGAACTGTCATCAGAGAGGTGAGGATGCCAGCTCTCCTAGGTCTTCTATGATGTATTGCATGCTCATTTGCTGTCTCTAAAGACAGTGGGTTGTAGATCTGTGTTCTTTCTGTTGTGTTTGTTTGTTTGGATGCTACACGTCAGATAGAAAAGACCAAAGCTTTTGGCTCTGGAAGCAAGATAGTGCCTCAGGGAATCACAGGAATGATGGGGGAAAAAAGGAGATCTCCTTAGGGGCCTGAAAGTGCAACCTCACTGACACTTTGCTGCAGTTGAAGCAATGGGCTTGAGGCAGCCTAGAGGAATGCTTCCCTTACCCTCATCTCAGCTGGGTCTGGATGCCCCGCACTGGGCTTCCTCTTCCTTGCACCCAGCCCTGAGTCGGGACACAGGGCTCCTCAACCCCTCGAGGGTTAGGATGGAAAAGGTTGTTTTTCTGCCAGAATGCAATTGTAGTTATCTCTGAGCAGACTATTCAAATTTGGTTTTCAAAGCTTTCCATGTAGTGCTGGCAGCTTTTTAAAGGCTGAGTTATAATTGAAATGCAAGTGAAGTACTTTGACATCCGCATTAATACCAAATGAGTTCACTATGATTAATGGTTCTGTGATGAATAGCAATAAAGTATTAACAATGGCTAGAACATTATTTTAAAATGCTACCCGCTTTACAGAGGACATTAATGTTCTTCTAACAAAATGTTTTTAGCTGAAATATATGCATAGCTATTGCCTCGGTGACTTTTATTTATTAGGTTACATAAAGGCTGTTTTTGTTACAAGATGTAACGGATTTGACAGCAATGGCATTAAATGAAGGGTATGAGAAAATCCTGACTTTTAGGGTGGTGAAATGCACCACCTGTGTGAATGACTTTGCTTTTTGTCATTGGTTTGTGTGTGGGCAGAATGAAAACAGCACCTGGGTTGGCCGTTCATGGGATCTAGCAAACGGCATGAAACAAAACACTCATTTTAGGGCCAGTCATGTCAGCTTTGCTTTGATCCGTGTTGTGGGGCTCAGCAAAGAAGTGTTTATTGCAGGTGAGTAAGCCTTGCAGAAGCCCTGTTTGTGTCACATCCACAGCAGATCTAAAATTCACACAGCAGCAGGAAGGCTTGGCTCTAAATCAAGAAGCAGCAGCTTGTGATTGCATGAAGGTTTCTAGAGAAAACCGTGGTGTACTTGCCACTTGCAGAGAGCTGCACTGTGGCATGATACCTGACAAAGTTACCAGCTTTTTAGAGGTTCTTTTCCATGTCTCGTTCCCGTCAGGAGCAACCTTTGCACTCAGGAGAGCATAAAGAACGAACTAAGGTGAGGGTAGTTCCTGTATGGCAAAGCAAACTTAATGTAGTGTGCAAAGAGGTCATAGAATTGTAGAATCAATAAGGTTGGAAAAGATCTCAGAGATCATCCAGTCCAACCTATCACCCAACACCTCATGACTAACTAAACCATGACTTCAAGTGCCACGTCCTGTCATCTTTTGAACACTTCCAGAGATGGCAACTCCACCACCTCCTTGGGCAGCCCAGTCCAATGGCCAATAACTCTGAAGAACTTTCTCCTCACATCAAACCTGAACTTCCCCTGGTGCAGCTTGAGACTGTGTCCTCTTGTTCTGGTGCTGGTTGCCTGAGAGAAGAGACCAACCCCCACCTCTCTACAACCTCCTTTCAGGTAGTTGTAGACAGCAATAAGGTCTCCCCTAAGCCTCCTCTTCTCCAGGCTAAACAACCTCAGGTCCCTCAGCCTCTTCTCATAGGGCTTGTGCTCGAGACCTTTCACCAGCCTCATTGCCTTTCTCTGGACATGTTCAAGTGTCTCAATGTGTTTCTTAAATCGAGGGCCCCAAAACTGGACATAGTACTCCAGGTGTGGCCTAACCAGTGCTGAGTACAGGGGCAGAATGACTTCCCTGCTCCTGCTGGCCACACTATTTCTGATACAGGCCAGGATGCCATTGGCCTTCTTGGCCACCTGGGCATACTGCTGGCTCATGTTCAGCCAGCCATCAACCAGTACTCTCAGGTCCCTTCCTGCCTGGCCACTCTCCAGCCACTCTGACCCCAGCCTGTAGCGCTGCATGGGATTGTTGTGACCAAAGTGCAGCACCCGGCAGTTGGACTTGTTAAATGGCATCCTGTTGGACTCTGCCCATCTGTCCAGCCTGTCAAGGTCCCTCTGCAGAGCTCTCCTACCCTCTAACAGATCAACACCTGACCCCAGCTTGGTGTCATCTGCAAACTTACTAATGGTGGACTCAATCCCCTCATCTAGATCATCAATAAAACTGAAAAAGTTCTGTGGCATCAAGAGATTCCCTAATATACAGAGCCACCCCTTCTCCTCTTCTCCCTTCCCTGCCTCTCCTAAAGAGCTTGTAACCCTCCAGTGCAGTACTCCAATTGTGTGAATTATCCAACCATGTTTCTGCAATGGCAACTACATCATAGTTCTCCTGGTGAACCAAGACTTCTAGTTCCTCTTGTTTGTTACCCATACTGCATGCATTGGTGTACATGCACTTCAGCTGGGCTGCTGATTTCTCAACTAACTCTAGTTTATGTCCCTCTCTCTCCTCTCCAGAGAGACTGGTTTCATCACCCACCCCCTTCAAACCTAGTTTAAAGCCCTCCCAATGAGCCCTGCCAACTCTAGTGCTCTTGCCCTTTCTAGATAGATTCACCCCATCTAGGTTCAGCAGGTCAGGTGCAGTAAAAGTTGCCCCTTGATCAAAGAACCCAAAATTCTGCTGGTGGCACCATCCTTTGAGCCATTTGTTGATGGCATGGGTTCTCCTGTTCCTTTCAGTGTACACTCCTGTCACTGAGGGAACTGAGCAGAACACCCCTTGAACTCCCGCCCCATCAATCAATTGTCCAAGGGCCTCGAATTCCTTTTTGATTGTCCTGGTGCCCTTCTTATCAATCTCATTGCTTCCAGCTTGGATTGCCAGCAATAAGTCATTCACAAGCTGCTCGTTGTACAGTGAAAACATGATGCCTGATGATCATTCTTGTCATTAGTTTGAGCTGTATCAAGCAGATTGGCCCTGGGTGGTTTCCCGATACCTGCAGAGCCTCTTGCCCTGTATGTGTTAACTGCCTATGGCTTAAGCTGCAGACATGGAACAGAATTTAGCTGCCTCAGCACCAAATACTTCTTAATGCTATGATACCACTTAACATAAGTTTATTAGTTATCCCAGCAGTTAATCTCTTGTGACCCGATGGGATCAGCACTAACTAGGGAACTTGCTTCCCTGGCTTTGCTAGGTGGAAAGAACATGCCATTGTGCATTGATGCATCCTGCACTGTAAGCCAAGACATGTAGTGATTTTCCCTTTTTATTCCAGCACCACTCCTCCCCATGCCCATAGTCTTAGACAATTTTTATACTGCATTAGGGGACTTATGCCAGTTTATGAACATTTGTAAATCTATTTTCAGAAATGTGGTGGTGGATTTCATCTTTGACTTGTCATAAAAAACTTCATGGGAATCTTTAAACTTCATTTAGTATGTTTCTGCTCTACTACTTCCTTTTGATAGAAATTATAGGCTCATCTTTAATAAGCCTTGTCTTTTCTATGACAAAGAATGAATCAATTTTTATTTTAATAGTAAACTAAATTTCAGAGCCATTAATGACACTGCAATAAGCTACCAGAATCTGTTAGTAGTGCTGCTACAGAAGGCCATCAACAAGTAATGATTTTAGAGGACTACAAGCAGTCATAGTTACCAAAAACTTCTTTTGTCTCCATTACCATCTGGAATACAGCCTTCTTCCCCATATGCTGCTGTATCCACCAGCAAGGATGTTTCTTTGGTAGCTTAATTAATCTGTGAAACTCTTGATCTTTTTGATGTATAGAAACAGAGTCTATTCTCATACTGCATTCAGTGAATGTCTGACCAGCAGTATTAACTTCTGAAAAAAAGAGGGAAACACAAAGGGTTTTACAGTTAGTTTCTCTTTTAGCCTTGTTGGGTTACATTCACTTTCCATATGTATGTGTGTATATATATATGTTTGTTGTTGCACCTTCTGGGCGTTATCATAAAAGGAAACCAACACTTCTTCATTCTGGAGAAGTTTTGATTGATGTAGGGTAAACAGCCAAAGGTGTGAACATTTTGCTCCAGTACTTAAGTTCCAGCTATAGACTGTCTTTTGTAATGCTTTGGCTAAGTTGGCATAGTTTGTGCTCTGGAGAAAGGTAGTATTAGGTATGTAGATGTTTGGTATTACTCCCTAGGCCATAATGTGTATTAAACAAATACCAAACAAAGAACCCCCAAACAAACAACAACAAAAAAGGGTAACAGTAGACTCATAAATGAGGATATATAAATGCTTTACATAAGTGACCTTACAAAGTCATCTAGTCAAATGTCCCCTACAGTGAGCAGGGATATCTTCAAGTAGATCAGGTTGCTCAGAACCCTGTCTAATCAGACCCTGAGTATTTCCAGGGATGGGGCATTTACCACCTCTTTACATTGTTCATAAGCTCACAAGATGAGTCCTCCTGTCTTCAGCTGTGATTTTCAGAAACGATAACAGAATTTTCCATCTCAATGCAGTATACATGCAAAACCTTCCAAAGAATAAGGGCAAGTCTGAGGCAGCACAGAGTGCTGCAACAGACCTCAAAATGAGAAGAAAAATCAAAGTAATGTTCTGAGGAGAACAAGAAAAGAGTTTTCAATTGTGTAGGTTAGGAAAATGCCTGAATTCAAAGTACAATGAAATTTTTTACAGAAGTGATGGAATTATTATCAGTATTTTGCCTTTTTAGTAAGAATTAGAATCATTAGGAAGGGAATAGGAGACTTTTTGAGAACAGGAGATTAATATGGAGTTCATTTTATTTTTCCTTCAGAAGATGTGACTGCACATAAATTCATCACAGGCTTTTGGAAGTTTGACATGCCTTTTCTCACTGCTTTCAGGCACTCAGAGCTGTTGTCTGGTGTGACAGCCTCAGGATGCTCAGGGCTCATGTTTGTATTTTGAAATGCTGAAGAAATGCGGAAATGCTTAGTTGCAGTGAAACAATTATTGATCCCTTTTATTCATGCATTACTGCGTTTTGTTTTGATGTGCAGACTAACAAAGTGATGTATTTTCCCTTGTAAAGCTGAGTGGAGAGGTCTGCAAAATAAAATAACACAACATGCAGTGAAGAGAATCATACATTTTTGTACAATGAGGCACAGAAATAGCTCTGAATATTTACATCCCTTCCGTGAAGCATGGAAGTGCCACTCAAAAGAGTGTCCATAGGGAGATATAGCTAAAATTGTCATGCAGTAGTAAATACTGGTGAAAGGTTAGATGGTAAAAATTTGGCAGCTGCTAGCATGCTTGTAGGACTGGGGAAGTCGCACCTTAAACCATCTTGTATTTACTTTAGCCAACAACAGTTTCTATGGAAACTCAAATCTGAATGCAACTGTGTTTTTTCAGTAAGAAGAAGAAAGATCAGGATGAGTTGGCAGGAATAAGGAAATAACCCCATGGCAAGTGTTCATACTGAAAACTTTTGATGTGTTTGATCAGTCTGTTTTCCCTCGAAGATACCATAAATCATGCAGCAGAGGAGATTAATTTCTTGAAATGACATATGCTATGGAACCTGTAGGAGATGAAATTATGAATGATAGACTAATGCCAAAATGTTTACAGAGTGTAGTCCCCAGTTTGAAAATCACTCTCGGCTCCCTTGCCCCCAATTTTCTCACTTTAACAACAAAGCTCTACAGAGAAAAATAATTAAGGTGGGTTGTTGTTGTTTTTTTTTTTTTTAATAACTTCTTCCCCATCCTCTCTGTATTTAATGTTATTTATTTATTTAAAATGCTCAAGCAGAGCGAGATGATTTCAGAGCTATCTCGCCTGTAATCTAAAAGCTACGCTACTTGCTCACTGTGGAGAGTTTGCCGGTTTCTAACATATCTGTAGAGAAAATTCACCATCTCATGAACCAGACAGGCTCAAAAACTAAAATAAGGAAAGGCTAAATACTTACTTCATCGAAAATCTGGTGGTTTTTTTGAGAAATGCAAATGTAGAAGTCTGTTTGAATTAGCAGAGCTATCGATACCGCAGTTTTCTGCGTCTGCTTCTGTGCACCACTGTGCTGACTTGGAATCGGAGGACTTTACTGACATTTGGGTAACATTTATGCAGAGCAGCAGAAAGTAAGGCTGCTATCTGTTATGTTATTAATATTATCCAGCTTCTTTCTTCATTTGCTAACTTACTGCCTTCACACGAAAGTGAAGAACTTTTTTGGAACCCTCTCAAAGCACACATACACAAATAAATAATAATGTTTTGGTTCATTTGCCCCAGAATAAGGCTCTAACTTGTAGTATAAGAGTCCAGTGATAAGACTATGTAAAAATAAACTTAATTCAGTCCCTTGATTTCTTTGTTAGCTGAACATACCTTTTTTTGCTAGCAACCCATGATTTCTGTGATCAGGTTGGTTGTTTTTCTTTTATCAGGAGAACAGAAGAGGCCTCTGTCACTTCTGAAATACTTGAAAGCCAAGAAGTTATTAATTTCTTTATGATAAAGTCTGGACTGGGAGAATTATGTTGTGTTTAATAACCATCCTGATTAGATGTGTGTGGGAAATGTCAAATAGATTTTTATTTTCTTTTTGTCCACTCAGAAAATTCCCTGGAATGGTTCCTATATGTATCGCACAGGAAAGCAACAAGCCTACCCTTCGCAGCACTGACTTCTGTTGCTCTGCCTGTCTCAAAAGCTGCTGTAACTGTTATTTTTATCTACTGATATATGCACGTTGCTTTTCCTTCAGCCACCTTGGTGCTAAATTAGAAACTCGTGTTCTGTTTCTGCCAAAAAGAAATAAAACTGGAATCTGCACACAGCTCACCTTCTTCCCACTCATCTCAGGGATAACAGTGACATCCCCAACATCCCCTCCAATTTGTTTGTTACATAACCATTTCTCTAGGTTGAGTTTTACTTTAAGAAACAATGTTCAGATTAGCTTGTTTGGATGATATTTGAACAGTGTTTGTGCAGTCACAGTTGTAAGGATGGAGAAGTGCAAGTACTTGAAATGCTGCAAAGAGGATGGGAGCTGTCATTGCTGTGAGTTTGGCCTTGGACCCTCCTTGGGGGCCTGTGAGCCTTGCTCTGCCCTTCTCTACCCACTTTTCTTCAGCTTGACATCCCTCTCTTCCCCAGGCTGCACAGGCTCTTGCAGACTGTTTTCAGAAAAGATCTCTCTGCTGCCCACACTAACACCAGGTTGCGTCTTCACGAATGAAGGCAAGTTTCTGTATGGCTAGGATACTTCTGAGTTTGCTTGGTTTTTTTAAACCCATTGAAAGTTAACTTTTTTGGGGGAAGATTATAATCTCCAAAGATAAAGCTGTTGGTATTGCTATCAGGGATGCATGCAAGACAGGTCTTCACTTCTTCATCACCTAGAGAAATGTCACAATCAGAGGCATTATTCATGCTATTCTGGCAGCAAAGCAAAGCTTCCTGAAAATGCAAACAAAGCCTGGGACATTAAGTAGTAGGCACAGTAGCTGTTTTCTTTCTGCTTCATTGAGTCCCAAGTCTCAAACCTGGTGGCTTGCTTAGCACACTGGATGAGCACAAGTGTTTTGCACCTGTGCTCTGAAACCTGCAGAGATTCCTCACCCCTTGTGACCTGTGGTTTACTTGACTGCTCATGCCTGAGGCTGAGGCCACCTCCCAAGATGACCAGCATCTCAGTGCACCACCAGAATGCCCCATATTGATGAAGGTGATTTTATTTACAACCCTCCAATCCTTAGGGAACCAAGACCTTTTCAGAAGTTTATCATACAATACATAAATTAGCTCTGTCTGGATAGTTCATGGTAGAAAGCACAGGGTTCTGTCCAAGGCTTTCACTAGGAATCATTGTCAGGAAAATGTAATTATTTTGTTTCTGCTTGCTGATGTTTTCAGTTAGCTGTCTGTGCTCCTTGGATTTATGATTTTCTTTGTTATATTTATAAAAGATACCTCTTTTTGTTTGTATATTTAATGGGAAGTACACAATACAAAGTAAGAAGAAATTCTGTATTTTAAGTAGCACAAAGGCATTTTATAAATTTGATCCCCAAACTTGACATTTAAATTTGAAAAGATAGATACTGCTCAATTAAATATGTGTTATTTGAGTTGCTGAGAATGCCAGGGAGTGTCAGTAATGCTGTGCTTTAAATGCTGCTGAAGATGCTTCTGAATAAACCTGCATACATTTTTTTTTCTTCTCGTATGACTTTTTGTATGATTTAGAAGAGAGAGAAACTGACAGAGCTTTGTGTGCTCTCAGGCACTCATAAGGCTCCAAAACTATTTCAAAGCTATACATAAGCCACTCTTGTGAGCTTTCAGACTGTAGTGGTGGAGGATTGAAGTAGCAGAAGAGGATGGACTCATCACTTAACTGGGCATATACTTGATGGAGATGTTCAGTGCTACAGCAATATTTCCAGTCGTAGTGTAGCTGACCGTAATCACCTCCATGCTGTTTCAGCTTGAAGGTTTACATTCTCTTCTTGCCTTTCTGCTGTTTCAGCTTGAAGGTTTACATTCTCTTCTTGCCTTTCTGTGCTGTGGGATAGGGCACACAGGAGAAGAAATGAGTTCCAAAGTAGCATCTCTTGGCTGGCTGGTGTCACTTCTTGTGAGTCTCGTGGTCGGCAACCGTCACCTGTGTCCTCGGGTACCAAAGTTGTGTGCTGTCACTGTCTCATCTCAGTGATGAGGCTGTATCCAGTGTTGGCAGCCTTTTGATAACTTTTTTGTTGCTGATGAGTATTATGGGACATAGTTGCCTTATTCTGGCTTTCATACATTAATGAGATTGAGAGTGCAGGTGGGGCAGGATGTACAGCCACAGGCATCACAAACCCCACACCCATTGTCAATATTGGTCAAGCTCGCTTGAATTCAATAAATGCGAGGGTTTGCTAGCACGAAATTTAAGCATTGTTGGGAAAATACAAAGCTATTCTTGAAGTACTTTTTGTGATGCTAAGATGTTAATATTGCTTATCAATATCCTACATTGTCTGTTCGTTATCTTGCATCCCTGGTGTGTTCATATGTTACCTTTTGACTTGCACTAAGATCATAAAGATTTGGGAAAGTACAGTCCTTTTTTTCCCGCTAGTGTTGGTACAGTATCTAAAATAGCCAAGCCTTGTATCTTGAGAAATGGTCGTGTGCAACATTAATACAAAAAGTAATAAGTAAAACATTGCTTTCCATAAAGATAAGAAATGCTACTTTCAGCCTCTCTCACGAGCACTCTGGGAAGAATTTCCACATTTTTCTTTGGAAGATGTAAAGGTACTAAATAACTGAGTCATACTTGTCTTTCCTTCTGAGTGGTAATCTCCATCTAGAAATATCGCATAAACATTAAAGTATATATTTTAGCAATAGTGTGGAGCTGTGCATCCAGAGAGAGGGCTGATGGCAATGCAGTACCCTCAAGCTTCAAATGTAGAATCAACAGGCCCAAGTGAAAATGCTGAAGCAGAAACGTTTTTCTGTAGTTGTTTAGAACAAATTATTTCAATTTCCCTTTTTTATTATAATCCAACTTGGTGATTTTCCATGGCATGCCTTATCTTGTAAATAACTAGATGGAGAAAATGACAACCTTTTAATTAGTTGCAAAGGATTAATATACTTGTTATCATCTCCATTTAAATGGCTCATTCAGTATCTCCTCATGGAACTGAAAGAAACTATTTAGCCTTAGAAAAGAGAGTACTGGGAAGTGAAAGGATTAGGTGTAGATTCGGAGTAACAATGGCTGGCAGAGATGCCAGTTTCTTTGCAAGAAAGGGAAGATGGCTCCTGTACTCAGCGCTGCAGGGAGAAGCATTTCACTGGCAATAGGGTGCTGAATAGTTAAGGAGAAATGGACAGTGATAGAGGTCTTGGTCAGTTGTCACCTACGTTGGATGGGGCTGCTTGTGTGCTGCGGTGGGTGTCAAACCCTTCCTGGAAACCCTCAGACAACAGTCAGGAGCTGAGCAGTTTGTGATTGAGTTTAATGGCAAAAGGAGGGGTAAGGACAATCTCCACTCATTAGTGGACATGGAGGGGAATATTGTAACAAAAGATGAGGAAAAGGCAGAGGTACTTAACACCTTCTTTGCCTCAATTTTTAATAGCAGGATGGGTTGTCATCTGGACAACTGGCCTCCTGAGCTGGCAGATGGAGTCAGGCAGCAGTATAGTCCCCCTGTAGTCCAGAAGGAAGTAGTTACGGACCTGCTCAGCCACTTGGATCTCCACAAGCCCATGGGACCCGATGGGATCCATCCTAGGGCTCTGAGAGAGCTGGCAGATGAGCTGGCCAAGCCACTCTCTATCATTTTTCAACAGTCCTGGCTCACTGGAGAGGGACTGGATGACTGGAAGCTGGCCAACGTGATGCCCATCCACAAGAAGGGCTGGTTGGATGAGCCAGGGAATTACAGACCTGTCAGCCTGACCTCAGTGCCAGGCAAGATTATGGAACAGGTAATCTTGAGTGCAATCACACAGCACTTGCATGATGGCCAAGGGATCAGGCCCAGCCAACATGGATTTAGGAAGGGCAGTTCCTGCCTCACCAACCTGATCTCCTTCTATGATCAGGTGACCCACCTGGTGGATGTGGGGAAGGCTGTGGATGTAGTCTACCTGGACTTCAGCAAGGCCTTTGACACCATCCCCCATAGCAAACTCCTGGCCAAGCTGTCAGCCCATGGCTTGGACAGCAGCACACTGCGCTGGGTTAGGAGCTGGCTGGAGGGCTGAGCCCAGAGAGTGGTGGTGAATGGTGCCACATCCAGCTGGCAGCCAGTCACTAGTGCTGTCTCCCCGGAATCAGCGCTGTTCAGTATCTGTCTTGATGATCTGGACGAGGGGATTGAGTCCACCATTAGTAAATTTGCAGATGACACCAAGCTGGGGGCAGGTGTTGATCAGTTAGAGGGTAGGAGAGCTCTGCAGAGGGACCTTGACAGGCTGGACAGATGGGCAGAGTCCAACATGATGGCATTTAACAAGTCCAACTGCCAGGTGCTGCAGTTCGGTCACAACAACCCCATGCAGCACTACAGGCTGGGGTAAGAATGACTGGAGAGCAGCCAGACAGAAGGAGATCTGGGAGTACTGGTTGACAGTAGGCGGAACATGAGCCAGCAGTATGCCCAGGTGGCCAAGAAGGCCAATGGCATCCTGGCATGCATCAGGAACAGTGTGGCCAGCAGGAGCAGGGAAGTCATTCTGCTCTTGTACTCAGTGCTGGCTAGGCCACACCTTGAGTGCTGTGTCCAGTTCTGGGCCCCTCAGTTTAGGAATGCCGATCTTAGACTGAGATCCAGTGTAGCTCTATTTTTAGGTACTAAACCGATCTTGATTAAATTGTGAAACTAAGCAGGAAAAAACCCTGAGTGTGTAATTGTAAATTACAGCAATCTATTAAAATGCAGCTTTGCTCTTTTGAAGTTGGATTCCATGTGGTTTAGGTTTGTGAGCTTCTGAGTTACATTAACGTGCAAAATCCTGTTACTTTACTTTGGAGAAGAAATATCCTCAGTTAGGAGTTTGTGACTCTGGTATTTTTCAGTGTCCTGTTTCTTTGTTGTTTTTTTTGAATTGAAACCAAGTTGCAAACTGACAATTTAGGAAGAGGTCCAAATAGTATCTGATGTTTTTCCACCCAGTTGTCCACTGTGTCTGTGTTCGGGTTCATTCCCATCAAGATAGGTCAGATCCTGGACTTCCAACAGTAGTTAATCACCATAACACTTATTAAAAGTGTTATGCCTTACTATTTCTGAGAGGAATCCTAAATCAAGTATCAGTATAACTTGCAAATACTAACATCCTAATCTGGGCTGCTTGAACTCTGCTGTATCTCCAGTAGTTAGAATAGAATAGAATAGAATAGAGTAAACCAGTTTGGAAGAGACCTTCGAGATCATCATGTACAACCTATCTTCCATCCAACACTACCCAATCAACTAAACCATGCAACCAAGCATCCTGTCAAGCCTCGCCCTGAACACCCCCAGCAACGGCGACCCCACCACCTCCTCAGGCAGCCTATTCCAGTGGGCAATCACTCTCTCTGTGTAAAACTTCCTCCTAACCTCCAGCCTAAACCTCCCCTGACGCAGCCTGAGACTGTGTCCTCTTGTTCTGGTACTGGTTGCCTGGGAGAAGAGACCAACCCCCGCCTCACTACAACCCCCCTTCAGGTAGTTGTAGAGAGCAATAAGGTCACCCCTGAGTCTCCTCCTCTCCAGACTAAGCAACCCCAGCTCCCTCAATCTCTCCTCATAGGGCTTGTGCTCCAAGCCCCTCACCAACCTTGTTGCCCTTTTCTGGACACGCTCCAGCAAGTCAACCTCCTTCCTAAACTGAGGGGCCCAGAACTGTTAGTGCTGAAGAGCAGATGTGATATGCAGACAGAACAGTGAACTGCTGGGGTGATGAGATTGCTCTCCAGCAATCTGCAATTCTGGCAACGCTTAGCCATATGTAGGGGGTTTGGGTTTGAATTTTCTTCTTTCCTTATAGGTAAGTTATACCCAGTCCTGGTCCTCGGACAATGTTTAATGTTACTATTTATCACAGCTGCTAAATAATTTGGTTTTAAAAAAAAAACACCACAAAAATAAGTCAGAGGAAATGAGACCTTTCTGCTGTGTTTAAACACCAAATACAGAAAAAAATCATTACCAGCTTAGTGATCTTTATTAGAAATGCTATGACAGAAGGTTCTGGTAGTTCAGGGGAGCTGCACTGACTGTGGTTGTGGCTTGCAATGCATCCCAGATGCCTTTTTCCTGTTTTGAAACACATCCAATATTGATAATGCCTCAACTGAAATTAGACAAAGATTTTCCTGTTGGTGCTGCTCTGAGTTAACCTCCATCCTTCAAGATTAATGAAATACGGGGGGGGGGGGGGGGGGGGAATCTATATGAGAAACTGTATGCTGTAGTTGTGAATGTTTAGTAAAAATTACTTCAAAAAGACAGTTACTAGTGAAGTGGCAGAAGCAGAACAGCTGTTCTAGGTAGGATCACAATGTAAGGGGAAAAGGCAGTCACATTCATCTCAGAAATAATGGCAGCAATTTGTGTGTCATTAAAACGTTTTAAGAAAACAACAAAACCCAACTGGGGCAGACTAAAGGAAACTCCTTGAATGGTTACCTGCCTGTGGAGACAAATACAAGAAACTAGTGTATGTGGGGATAGCTGACAGACCCATGAGACCTCAGCCCTGCAAGGACGGTGGGAGTTTTGCTCTGGCTTTTGCTGAGAGCCAGGTTCCCTTCATCATGTCAAAGAACAGGCCTAGCACTGACTTGTTCCCTGCAGTGTATTTCAAATAACAAAATTCTAAACCACAAAACGGTCATTTGGCAATTTGAGAAAGAAAGCTGACTTTAACTACCCTAGTTAGTCTAGTTTTGCTGTGCCTTGCTTTGATAAGCACAAGGATGGCTTTCTGCCCTTCCTACGAAAGCCGGATCTGGGGAGCTGCGTAGGCTGTTGCCTCCATGTCCAGAATTAAGCCCTGAGCTGCAGCCCAATGATCTTTCCCCCTTTCTTTCATTGTGTTTGCATGCACCTCAGAAAACATTGACGGTTTATAGCAGAGAGTGCCGCTGCTTTTGCCAGAAATATTTGTCTATTTGTTCTTGACAGCGTAGTCTTTCTTCGCAGCTGTGGACTGTTGGTACCAGGGTAAATGTGCCAGTTGCTGGTGGATGAGTGGCAGGAGGATGGTGGGGAGAGGTTGTTTATATCTCAGGGTGTGTGTTTGACAAGTCAGTGCAGGAACATTTTCAGAGCTGCTGCAGAGGTTTGGGTTTGCTGAGGTTTAGCTGAAAGAGAAGCAGTGTTTGTTTTGGAATTGTTTTCATACTATCCTTCAGAGTGGTCTGCTGCAGACCACCATGTGCTTTGGGAGCTGATGCTGCTGATGGTGTAGAAATTTGCTGGTGCTTTGGCCAATGCCTACAGGTCAACTTCTCTTTTCATGGTCTAGGTGCAGATTTTTCTTTTCATAAAGTATCTTTGCAGTAGAGGTGACAGTGTTAGGGTTATGCTAGTATGCATTAGAGTCGTTTAAGTTAAAAAGCTTGTCATTCCTCTGGGTCCTATGAGACCTTCAAGCCCTTGCATATGGTGACCACTCCTTTAAGGGGTGAGGGTTGTCCTTGTTTGCAAGTCATCAAAATTTATGAGTTAATTGTTGCATAATCTTCCCCACTGTAGTCAAAGCGGTGACGATTCTGCGTGTTTAAAAGAAGCTATTGCTGCTGCAAATTGTTGTAAGCAACGATGAATAAGATGTAGCTCATTTTTAAGACACTGATATGTATGTGACAGTATTTCAGTTGAGGGAACTTTATTTTTAAACACACTATTTTTTACATCCTGAAAGAGTCAGAAGAGTTGCAAATGGTGAAAGGACAAGTACAATTATTTAACTGTTACTTACATAAGAAAAAAGGGGAATTTGAAAGCCGTGCTCAGTTCTGCTCATATTTTGATAATGCTCAGCTTTTTCTTTAGGTTTATATTTAAAGTGATTATATTTTCTGAAGGCATAATCACTTGATATTGTTAACTGAATTTTTTGCAAATTATGTCATTAAAAGAAGCTTGATACTCTTTTTAGGTATCACATACTAGCTTGATGAAGAGCATTTAAATGCTCCTAATCAGTGTGTTGTAATCTTAATCAGTGTATTGTAAAGGAGAGCACCACGTTTTCTATTTTAATTGAAAACTTCTTTGGACAGATTACAAATGATAAGGTAATTACCAAAAGCCAAGGTAAAACTTACCAAGCCGTAAACAAATGTTATGCAATCTCTGTTAGTGTTCTGCCACCTGGCAAATCCCAGTTACCCTCAGACAGTTTTGCATTCTTTACAACGATGCTGTTCTTGGCAGTATGGAAAATGGATGTTTGTAAGAGACTCACAGCTGGTAGTACTGCCTGGAAACGTGAAGGTGTGGTGGAGGTGATGGCACTCACAGTGGGCTCTACCACCCTGATAGAGGAGCTAGAAGACATCTGGAGGCTTCTGTCTGTGTGTACCAAAGAGACCTTCTGCTTGTAGGTGATGGGGCTGTAAACTTCCCTGTCCTCTGCTGCAGATCAGATGCCTGTTGCTGGTGCTGTGGATGCCTCCGTGCTGGCTCTAGGAAGATTCATATTTGTAAACTGAGTATTTGAAATAATGATTCTGATTATCTGTTCAGCAATCTGTCTTCCAGCACTCAGCAAACTGATGAGTTTGAGTGACTTCACAGATTCAGGGAGCACTAGCATGAGCCTCTCCAGCAATCCTAGACCAGTTTGCGCACCCTTATTTAAGGTTTCTCTGACAGGCAATAGCCGGTGTGAACTCACTTTGTGATGAGGTGACAAGGGTAGGTACAGAATTGTTAGAGCTGGGTTTAGATGCCTGAACCACGCACATCCTGTTTAAAGGAAATGTGTCGCTGTCCTGTGTGCTTATGGAGCCTGATTCATCAAAGCACTTAGCATATGCTTCAGAAGTCTTGTTGGAAGGAAACCTGTAATGACCAAGTATTTGTTTTGCACATCCAGGAAAGGTGTGATCCCAGAACTGGAGAACTGGGAGACAAAGTGTTGTTTAAAGAACTTTCTATATTTAGTAGCCCAGAATTAAGATGAGTGTCGAGAATGTAAAAGTGTTGTCGGAAGCTTTCTCCCAAGTATTAACTGTGCGTGTTAGTCATGCAGTTTATCCTGATGAGAAATTCAAAACAATTTGCAGGATTATTTAGAGTATGAGAAAAGAAAAGATACAAAACCCCCAAACTTCAATTGCAGTTAAATTTGAGAGACTTACAATTCTAACCTGCTTATAAACCAGGGAAAATATGAGAGAATGCTTTTTATTTGTGTGAAAATAGTGGCCCATGGTAGGTGCAGATGAATATTTCTCTTTCTCCCTTGGTTGTACATTGTTGATTGCTTGTGGGAGTACAGAATTTGATTGCATGCATATGTACTCCAGCCTGACCAGATAAACATTGTATAGTTATTCTCTCCACTGAAAATATGGGGGCTGGAAACAGGAAAGCTAAGAAATGCATGGGTTTTGATGCCTTTCTGTATGGGATTATGCTTGTGAGTTGCAACACCACGGGTCAAGGACCACCATATATGGGCTGATGTAAGTTCTGTGGTTTCTGGAGCATGTACCCAAGGGGCACAGGGCCAAAGTTGTCATTGAAATCCATGTGTCCGGCTTTGGACAGAGGGAGCCAGGCAGTGGATTTCATGCTCAGTTGCAGCATGGAGATAGTTGTTTATACAATCAAGTAGGTTTAGAATATTGTTTATAACAGGCTTTAAAGCTAGAGTTTATTTATATCAATTGCTGCAAATCAGAGTTCTTGGGTAAGCCAAAATCTATTTATAGGATGCATATCAGTATGTCACGTGTTTTCCAGTTTCCTTGATGGCAGAGTGAGCCCTCCCTTAAGATGAAATAAGGAATTAAATGCTTTTCTTGCTGGGACTGTGAGCATAGGCAACAAGTGTAAGGCTTATTTGGCTGCCTTCAGTTCTTTGCTCTCACATCAGTGTATGACTGTAGTTTGGCATGAGCATTAATTTTGTTTGGGTTTAGGAAGTAGAGAGCTTAGAAATGTCTCCAGGAAACAAATGGGCAATCTGTGGGCAAATCACCAAAGGAAAAAAACCAAAACCCAACAAAACCAACCAACATGTTTTTTCGGTGCTGTTTATTCTTCAGATGTGTGGCACATTCTTTAAAATTCCCATCATTGTGAGGGAGCTGATTGGCTTGCTTTTAATTTTGCTTCAAATAACAAATTCTTAGCTTGAAAAGCTATCTTGAGTGGGCTTTGCACATCCAAGATCCCTCTTTCCCTAGATGCTGTTGATTAACAGACATAACTGAAACGTTGTCACCTTGCAGGCTGATTTGTCCTCTCATTTGTGCCTGAGAGAAAATTCATGCTTGAATTAAGAACAAAAGATGTAATATTGAAATTGTCTGAAAAAGAAATTTGATGGCTTATTGTGTTTGAAAATCTTTTCTTGACCTGCAGATTTGTGTAATGTGGGTAGCAGCTGACTCAGGGCTTAAATTCTTTTGCAAACGCAGGGATGAGAGGGCAGAGCTTAAGCTGGGCACACACAGTTGAGCCAGTTCTTTTTATTTCAACTGGTTTTGTTTACTATTATTCATAATTTGATGAGTCTGTTCTGATTTCTTTGATCTTAATTAAAAGTTGCATTTTAACAAACAGAATAAGTTTTAAGGTATGAGATTGCAGTGAATGAAGAAAAAATCTTCTGAGAGTTTTTTGAAAACAGTATCACAAAGGAGACTTGGAGAGCTGCCAGACAGAAAGGGACCTGGGGGTACGGATTGACAGCCAGCTGAACATGAGCCAGCAGTGTGCCCAGGTGGCCAAGGTCAATGGCATCAAGAATAGTGTGGCCAGCAGGAGCAGGGAAGTCATTGTGCCCCTGTACTCAGGGGCACTGGTTTGGCCATACCTGGAGTACTGTGTCCAGTTCTGAGCCCCTCAATTTAAGAAGGACATTGAGACTCTTGAGCATGCCCAGAGAAGGGCAACGAGGCTGGTGAGAGGCCTTGAGCACAAGCCCTGTGAGGAGAGGCTGAGGGAGCTGGGATTGTTTAGCCTGGAGAAGAGGAGGCTCAGGGGAGACCTTATTGCTGTCTACAACTACCTGAAAGGAGGTTGTAGCCAGGAGGGTGTTGGTCTCTTCTCCCAGCCAACCAGCACCAGAACAAGGGGACACAGTCTCAAGCTGCACCAGGGGAAGTTTAGCCTTGAGGTGAGGAGATAGTTCTTCACAGAGAGAGTTGTTGGCCATTGGAATGGGAAGAACAGTACATAAACATTACTCTTCCTCTTGAAATGCTCTACAGTCCCTACAAGACCCAAGAACAGGGTCAACGTCTGAACTCCCATTCAGGACATTGTAAGCTGATGTAGGTGGTACTACTCATTTGTAGCATCAGAAGCATTTGTACACCAAGGGATACTGCACACTGAGGAACTCAGCTGAAAAGCAGATGTGCTTTTTCCCCTTAGGATGGTTGCAGTTGTATTGTTTCCCCGGTTGCTTTTGCCGTGCAGCCATGCATGTGTGTGCCTTGGCACAGAGCAGTAGGGAGCCCACGCGGCTGGGCAGGGAGCAGAGGGTGGGAAGTGGGAGAGACAGCTTCTCCCTATAGCATCTGGCAAAGCTGGGGAGGCGAAGCACACCTTGAGTCATAGGAGTGATTTAGTTCTTACTGGGAAAAAGCTAAGCCAGAAACAAGTCCACTTAGCAGCAATTAATAACACTGGTACAATTTATTGTGTTGATGTATTTGTTTCTCTACTCTTCTTACAACTACATTCACTTCTAGCTAGAATCAAAGCAGTTTTTACTTTGAAGTGGTTTGAAGTGCTGCATGAAGCACCTTCAATTACAGATTTATGTTGATGTCAGTCTATTTACCTATGCCCAACCCACCAGGGTATTTGTACTTAATGTGGTTGCATTTTTAGTTCATTTCTCTGTTTTAGAAAGTTTCTTTGTAGTTAGTCTTGCTTCTTCAAAATCAGATGTGAAATAGGTCTGAAATAGGAGCTCAATTCAGTTGTAGTCAGTCTGCACCACTACAGGTCTTTGGATGGGTGGTCATACATTAACCTATAATCAGTTTAAATACAATTTATAATGTATTTACAATTCCTTTCCTTTATCTATGACATGTTTCTTGGAAGAAGAAATTGTTTGACAGTGCACTTCATATTTGAGAGCTAAAATCCAATTTGTCTAATCCTAGAAAGCTGGCCGCATGTTTCTGTTAATGAAAAATCTCATGTCCGAAGTACACAGCAGGAATGACCACTAACCATCTACTAACCTCTTTCAGCACATGTTCCACAGTTAGAGCACCAGCTAGGTAGCAAGACAGTTATAAAGAAAACCTCCTGCTAGTCTGCTTCTTTTCTGTGAAGTACTACAACCTAATTCCACATATCTTAATCTTTTTCATGGTATGTTTCAGGGCTAGCTAAACCATTTTACTTCTGTAGCTGTATGACTATTTATTGACATTAGTTCAGTGATGAAAGAGATTACTTAAAGTGAAAGATCAAGTTATCTGCAGTACTATCAATGTAGTTGTTTTGCTGTGCTTTATAATAAACTGCAGGCTAGCAGGCATAGCCTAGAGAGCGTTTGCAAATGTGTGTGTTCTTAAAAGCCAAAGAGCAGAATAGTTACCATTTGGGGATCTGTGCCTAATGCAATTTTCCAGTAGTAACTGCAGCAGACATTGCCCTCATTATTTATTTGCTTTTTTACAGTGAAGTGGGGACAGTGTAAAATCAGAAAGAAGCACTGAGAAATAGAAATGCTATTTACAAAAGCATGCATATTTGTTTTACTAAAGTATTCTACATTATACTTTGACCTTTCAAGTCCTTTCCAAGTTTACATTTCTTCAATTTAATGAATATTATTTTTAAAAAAGAAGTTCAAATTTTTTCTTTTATCCAACAACCCTAGCTTATGAAGTAAAGTACTTGCAATCTTTTAGGTCAGAATAGTGGTATGGTCTAAATTGATGACCTGCAGTAGAGCTTAGCCTCAATTAACAGTGTGGAATTTAGGTAATTTCACATCTGTTTCCATAAATTAGGGAGGAAATTTCTGACAACCTCATCATACTTGATAGACATGCTATTTTATTTTAATTCCTAACCTGAAATATTGTACTCAAATTATTCATCTCTGAATCATCAGATATTTTTTTCTTGGACAAAGAGGGATTCTTGATAACTTTCAAAGCCTAGGAAATATGAAACAGGAAAGCCGAAGGTTTGTAGAGCTACGCAGAAGGCATAGTTGTGACTGAATAATCTTTCCTGCTACCTACATACAAGACATGCATCTGGTGGTTTGTTCAACTCCTTGGCTTTCTGTTCTTGGTCATTTAACATCAAATGAAGATGTCTGGGAAAGGGTACCAGCAGAAAGGCAGCTTGCAAAGACAACACCTGACACAAACCCTGGAATTAATGCTGGTTTAGTTTTATCCTCTGGCTTCGAGGATTTACAGCAGCTGAAAAGCAGTAAATGATGCTGTGGTTCATGCTATTGCACTGAGGAAATGGACTTATTGCAAAGCTTGTTTGCCACTTTATGAAAAATGTGAAATGGCCTGGTAGCATATCTTTCCTAACTGCACTGTGCTTGTTACTTAGTTCCTTATTAGGAAGTGATTTTTCTGCTTAAAAAGCAGCTAAAAAGAGACAGAACTGAAATACATCATTTAGAAAGGAGGTTGAATGAGATAAACAGACTGGAGATCAATTATCAACAGAATAGAAAACTGGAAATCATCACCCTGTCAAAGTGTCCATGTGTGACACTTCTATTTTTCTTCTCTACCTTCATCTCAGTCCTCTGTCTTGAACCTCCTTTTCTTTTAGAGGTCTCTGCACAGCTGTAGAGCAAGTTTCTTCTTCAAGCAGCATGACCGGAGCACTTGTGTAAATGCCACCCTTCCTTGTCTGTCAAGATGATGATGCATTTTTATAGAAGGTGGCAATGTCTTTTTAGTAAGCTATTTGAGTTGAACTGTAATATTTGAAACAAGATGATGACACTGTACCTGGAAGCAAATTAGAAAGAGATGTTACAAAAACTCTGGAGTGGAATAGTGGCTGAATATACCATGCCCTGGCTGTAGAGTTATGGACAAAGTATTGAGTGGGGAGAGGTCTTTCTGCAAATGCTTCCCTTCCTTCAAATAGTCATGGAGGCATTTCCCTTTTGTATTCCTGGGTAACTTTGACTGAAGATGCTGGTTATTAAAATGAGGCTCCCTACCCATGACAGGATGTGCAACCAAATGCGAATTGTGCAGGAAATAGCAGCAACAGAGTGGACTGCACAGAGGGTGTGACATAAGGTTCTACTCCTGGCAAGGACAGAAATTGCCTGCTGCTGAAATCTGAAAACCTGATTAAGTTGTCAATAAGTGGGTAGGGTCTGAAGGACTACACATGAAGGACTACACTTCTTTTGGAATTGATACCAGCTCTCTGCTTTTGATTAGCTGACACAGAATACGGAAAGTGCAGCTGCTTGATTCTGCTCTCATATACATGCTGTTGAATCACAAGCTGCATAATTTCTTTCAGTTCAGTTACCATTTGTGTGTTTTAGAAGCAAGAAGCATGCAAAACATCAGCAGTTTCAACGCAGCTCATTTAATTCTTGAATTTTCTTCTACTACAGTCTTGTCATTGGAGTGTGGTTCTGAAGCTTTTGAGTTTAATTGCCTCTAATTGTATCTAGAGATCTAGTTCTTGAAGTACTAATAGACTGAAGAAGAGCTTTGGTGGTTTTTTTGTAATTTCATGTCAAACCACTGTTTTTTCCTTCCTGAATTTTTATTTTAATGGTTAGTGGCTTAATGGAAAGATCTTTCCTAAGATCTACAAGCAAGCCCAAGTTTATAATGGAAGTTTGGATAAGCAGCCGAGCTACAGACTTTAGATAACATGAATGCTTGCAGATCTGCTTCATTTTGTTTCTGAGCCCCTGTGTCAGCTGCAAGGTTTCTGCTCGTCAAAAATATTTAGCAGAAATCAGAGCATGACTAATGCTTTGTGGGAAAGATTTGTGCAAACAAAAATTGGCTAGAGGAGTTCAGATCCACAGCTAAATATTTTAAAGAATAAACCCTGAAGCTGTGCATACATCAAATAACCCTTTTCCCTAAGGCATGGCTTCAATGGAGAAAGAGAAGCACCACCTTCTGGAAAAACAACAGTGACCCAAAAATTCTACATATTGGAGATATTTATGGGGATGTATTTTTTTAAATTAAATTATCTTACCCATGCAAGCTGCTTTCTTCCAGATAAATAAAAACAGACAGCCTGTAAACAGATTATTAAAATACTGTACAATTAAAGCAAAAACTCTTGGAAGTACAAACCATTATTTCAATTTTGTATGTTCTCAGTTTAACCTAGAGACTGATAGCACAAATAAATGTAAATCAGGCCTTGTATACATCTGAGTTACCCAAGATTTCATACCTAGCAGCAATTATTCAAGATGTAACCTACCATCAGAATAAAGTTTCCATCTAAAGTAAACCAAGAAGTGGGAGTTAAAGTCATTCTGTACCTAAACAGGAACACTCAACATGCTGCAAAGTCAGTCTCTTAATAGTCACAAGCAGCAGGGATTCTGTAAGTTACTTTCTCACAGAGGTATTAGATGTGTTTAGTGCATTAGAAGGATGTGAGGCATAAGGAGAGGAAGAAATGGTTCTAGAAGTTAACCAGTATCAGGCTTTATATCCAGCAACAGAACAATCCTAACAAGAGAAGTTGAAGGTACTGTAAGAAGCATAAGCAGTGAAGAGCCGTTGTTAATCCATAAGAAGCATTTTCACATTGAGGCTAGAAATTTTCCACTGGAAATTTTTACTGCCTTAATTTTATATCAGTGCTTGTAATAACATGGAATTGAGTGGTCCTATTTGAATCATTTTAGGCAAAATCAGAATTCATTGACAAATCAAGCAAACCCCTGGTTTTCAAGAAGTAGGTGTTTGAAATATATGAAGGCGGTATGTTATAAGTCATCATGCAGACAGAACTTCCAATTAAATGAAACAGTTGTTTGTTTGGGCTTTTTAGTGAAATTTGCCTTATGCAAAAAAAGTCAAACCCAACCAACCAAAAAAACCCAACCCACAAATACTTAAACATTTCCAGTAAATGCTTTGTACATGGCAGTTGCAAAGCTTTTTCTCTTTAGTTTCATGTTGAGGTAAAAATCTAAGGGTTTCAAGTTTGTTTTGTATCAGCTGCTGATACAGCAGAACACAGGTAAATGGAGAAGCTGGCACTTCAGTGTTAAAGCTCCAAGTTACTGTGCTGTATAGGGAGGTCTCACCAATGTTTGTAGCAAAAGTACTAGAACTGGCTCGTGATGGAGAAGTCTACTGGAGGAAGGAAGTTTCTGTTATGAGCTCCACTCCAGAGCTTGTTACAAGTGGCTTTTATGAAGTGTGAATGATTTAATTACTTGCCTTCAGGACATGAAAAGTCTTGGTGTGCACTTGGGCATGTTTAGACCTGTGAGGTTATTGTACCTGTACAGGCAGTATGCAAAGCCTACTTCCTGTAAGAAGCTGCAACACCATTACCTTTGAATGGATCCTGTTGGAACAGGGATTTAATCTAACAGACTGTCTGAAGAAGACAATAGATTTCAGGCTACCACAGTTCTCTGGGTGTAGCTGATGACAAGATTAGTTGTGGGTATTGTATGTCATTCTAACCAAATCCATCTGGTGGAAAAAGCTTATCCAAAGCACCTCCAACATTATGCTTCTCTGTAGCCTTGTACATATGAGCTCATGGAAGGAAAAAAAACCTCTTTCATGTGAATTTACATTATATATAGGTGTGTATACAGCTCTGTATGATTTGTCCAGTCGAGTTAACAAAAATATCTCAGTTCTGTGTAGTAAACCCATTTTTTGGGCTATGCAAAGTGTAGGATTATGTTACAAATCAGTGCCAATGTAGCTGAATTCCGCCCCCCCACCCCCCTTGATTTTGGTTTTAATATATACAAAAGTGCAGCACCCATCAGTTGGACTTGTTAAATGGCATCATCTTGGACTCTGCCCATCTGTCCAGCCTGTCAAGGTCCCTCTGCAAATCCCCTCTAGCACCTGCCCCCAGCTTGGTGTCATCTGCAAACTTACTAATGGTGGACTCAATCTCTTCATCCAGATCATCAGTAAAGATATTAAAGAGCACGGGGCCCAGCACTGATCCCTGGGGGACACCACTAGTGACTGGCTGCCAGCTGGATGTGGCACCATTCACCACCACTCTCTGGGCTCGGCCCTCCAGCCAGTTCCTAACCCAGCGCTGAGTGCTGCTGTCCAAGCCATGGGCTGACAGCTTGGCCAGGAGTTTGCTCTGTGGGACGGTGTCAAAGGCCTTGATGAAGTCCAGGTAGACTACAAGCTTGGGGCTTGTAAAAATTCCCCTTTGGGCCTCCATAGCTATCAGCCCAATAATTCACCTGAATGCACAGCTCATCAGAAACCATTGGTGAGGTTCAGCTACTTCACTTTTAAGAGATTTTGCTAGAACAACTATGGTATTAAAAGCCCTGTTACTAAAACCAACCGTAGATACAAAACAGTTCTTTTACTGGCAGAAGTTTATTTCTTTGCTGAAATGGGTGACAAAATAGCTTACTGCTGTCATGAAGCTATGTTTGTATCGAGATACCTGCTGTCACCTACGACTGAAGCTCAAACATACTCAGACCTGAGTTTTGTGTAGGGAAGGGTCACCTGCAACTGCTGAGTGGTATGAATTAAGAATTAGGGTTTCTGATACACAGAATAGGACCTTGTGATTTATTGTTGCTGTCAGTTAAACGAGGAGGAAGATTCTGCAATCCACACTAATGGAGTTGAGATACTGAAATTAAATTTAGGACTGAAAAATGCCCTGGCCTTAGTTAAATTTAGTGGCTCATCCACTCAGTGGTAATTGTACACTTGCAATTCCTTTATGTGGACTGGACTTAAAATATGTACTTTAGTGATCAAGTTAAATGAAATTTTAACGATCAGCTGGGGTTAGACAAAATACTAATTAAACCTAGGGAAGTCTATTAATATAATTAGCCTCAGGGTGAGACAATTCAAGAACTGGAAACAAATTATTTGTAGCATCCTGTCATTTCCTAAGTAAAACATTCAAGTTTGAAGAGATGAGACAAAGAAAAAGAAAAACCAAAAAGGTGATATTTGTTGAGGAATGAGAAGGGCTGAGTGTTTTTTATATGTTTTATACCTTCTGGTATAACCTGGTTTATTCTATGTATTCTATGTACTCTGCATTGGTTAGGCCACACCTTGAGTACTGTGTCCAGTTCTGGGCCCCTCAGTTTAAGAAGGACATCGAGACACTTGAACGTGTCCAGAGAAGGGCAACAAGGCTGGGGAGAGGCCTTGAGCACAAGCCCTATGAGGAGAGGCTGGGGGAGCTGGGATTGTTTAGCCTGGAGAAGGCTCAGGGGTGACCTCATTGCCCTCTACAACTACCTGAAAGGTGGTTGTAGACAGGAGGGGGTTGGTCTCTTCTCCCAGGCAACCAGCACCAGAACAAGGGGACACAGTCTCAAGCTGTGCCGGGGGAGGTTTAGACTCGAGGTGAGGAGAAAGTTCTTCACTGAGCGAGTCATTCGTCATTGGAATGGGCTGCCCAGGGAGGTGGTGGAGTCGCCGTCCCTGGAGGTGTTCAAGAGGAGATTGGATGTGGCACTTGGTGCCATGGTCTAGTTGTGAGGTCTGTTGGGACAGGTTGGACTTGATGATCCTTGGGGTCTCTTCCAACCTTAGTTATACTGTGTGATACTGTGTGATACTTCTGGTTTCTGGCACAACACGAGGTGACCCAGTACATTGTAAACTGCCGCATGACTTGATTTGAAGAATTGCCCTCTTCACCGGCCTGATTAACCAGCAAAGGAGTCTGGAAGTTGGATGGATATTGAAAAACAAACAAAGTTTTTTAAATAGTCAAAAAAGTTTGAGTTTATGCTTAACTCTTCTTTCAGGTTGTATTCTTGAAACGGAGCTCTGTGGAACGCAGGCAGAACTCTTTGTGCTTTTCTTGGGCTTCTGTTTTCTGTGGTGGCTGGATATTGTTTTCTTGTAGGATTCTTCCAAAGCAAATTTTGAAATGGTGCTTCTACTTTTTGCAGTTAAGCTTGTCTGATACGTCAGACTGAGAATGTGAAAGATAGGCCAACAATGAGTACTTGTGGCCCAGGAGGCCAGTCACATCCTGGACCGCAGGCAAAGCAGTGTGGCCTGGAGACTGAGAGAGGTGATTCTGCCACTCTTTTCTGGTGAGGACTCAGAGTATTGTATCCATTTCTGGCACCCTCAACACGGGAAGGACTTGGACCTGATGGAGTGGATCCAGAGGAGGGCCACAAAAGTACTCAGAGGGCTGGAGCACCTCTCATAGAAAATACATAGAATACATAGAATAGAATACATAGAATAAACCAGGTTGGAAGAGACCTCCAAGATCATCGCGTCCAACCCCTCAACCAATCCAACACCACCCAAACAACTAACCCACGGCACCAAGCACCCCATCAAGTCTTCTCCTGAAAACCTCCAATGACGGCGACTCCACCACCTCCCCAGGCAGGGTGTGAAAGTTGGGGTTGTTCAATCTGGAGAAAAGAAGGCTCCAGGGAAACCTAATAGCAGCCTTCCAGTACCTGAAGGGGACCTACAAGAAAGCTGGGGGAGGGTCTGTTTACAAAGGTCTGTAGTGATAGGGTACGGGGCAATGGTTTTAAACTAGAAAAGCATAGATTAGATTGCACATTAGGAAGTTCTTCACTATGAGGGTGCGGGAACACTGGTGCAGGTTGTTGAAGGAGGTGGTAGAGGCCCACTCCTTAGAGATTCAAGGTCCGGTTTGATGGGGCTCTGAGCAACCTGATCTAGTTGGGAGCGTGTTTGCTTACTGCAGGAAGGTAGGACTAGATGACCTCTAGAAGTCCCTTCCAACCCACTGCATCATGATTCTATGAAATGTAGCAATAGGTTTGTTTGTTGGTGGTCTGGCCTAACATTTAAAAGCAGCAATATCAGCTTCCTGTAGATAATAGACAATTGTTACAGTGTTAGATGAAGATGAGGCAAAAACTGCACGCTTGAGATTTGTATTTACTTTGCCCTATTTTTAATTCTGCATTATAGATAATGTTTAATTTTCAATTTTCTGATGAAATTAAGAGAAGTCATTTAAATCCTTACTTTCTGTTATTTTGGAGGCATGGCAAAAGATCACTCTCTTCTCTTTCTAGTTTTCAGTAGTATAACACAGGCTCTTTGTTATTAAAAAGACAGATTTAAAGTCATACACGTTGTGGCTTGGCAGCCATTTTCTCTCTAGGATCAATACCGCAGTAAAAGTGTTTGTGTACCATTTTTAAAGATCTTTAGGGTCTTTTTCTGGCAAATGCATGAGGCATCATGTCTGATCTACAGCAGAAAATTATAAAACATTTTATTCTAGTGCTGTGAAAGGCTATGGCTTTTTATGTACGAATTGTAATGTTGCAGTTATAGTCTCAGTTTTTAAATTTAGATGCTTCAAATGGAAAATGCCATTTTAGTAACTTGAGATACAGTATAAAAAGCATCAGAATTACTTGTCTAGAATTCAGATGTTTTTTTGCAAGTGAGCAGAATGTAAAGATCATGGACATTTTAATTCTCAGATGTATTATTTGAGGATTAATGTTTCAAATTCAGAACAAAATATCAGAGAGAGCTGCAGCGTTTTGCAGATGGAGCCATTTAGCTCAGCATCTCCATTTGGTCACATGAGGTTAATTTCAGAAATCTTTGTAAAACAGCTTAAAATGTGCCTTTTTTAATAATGGCATATAAGTGAAAAATGTCTACAGCTGTGTCACTTCCACATAAAAATTAATACAAACAGCTTTTTGGGGACTTTTTTTGGCTGCTGTTCCTGTGCTGGGTTTTCTTTGACCTACAAGTTTGCATTCTACACTAACCATGCTAACAGAAGAGTGAGAAAGTGACATTTGGTTACTGCTATAGACTAACTTCAGACTCTCTGATTTCTGTAAGCCTTGGCTTTGTCATTAGTTGATGTAGGATTAAGCCATAGCAGAAGCGCTGTTTCATGGCCCTCTGGGGAATAATGTTGGACAGGCAGCACAAAGATCTTTCTTTTATTGGGCTTCACAAAGTTGGGGCTTTAATAGAGATGCTTGATGTGTGGCTGATTAACCATTTAAAAGTAATTAAAATTGAACCTCAAAGATAAGTAATCTGTTTAGAAAGAGGCCTGAAACAACCACAGAATCAAAAATTCACCAGAATTTTTCACAGCAGAGTGAAAAAATGTGCAACACTAGGTTCCTTACTGCTCAATCTCACCAGGAAATACTTGGTATTTCTAAACTGTTATTAATGAAGTATATGAAGAAATGAAGTACGTTTAAAACCAAGCAGAAAAGTAATAATAAGGGATTTCCTGAACCAAATGTGTCTATATATATTGCAATTGCTTGCTAAAAAATCATTAATTTAAAAGGTTCAGTTCTTTAATACAGTAATTTTTTCTTAAATTTATCCTCTATGGAGAACGTTCCTAAGTGAGGAGTAAAAACCAACCAAACTAAAATCCCATGCTCGTCCTCTTTCAAGTATCAACTAAAGCAGCAGTCAGGTGCTTTTGTTGTCAGCATGTCTGTCTGGACCTGATGTTTTGGTGGCTCACCATTTAAAAAAACCAAAACCAAACCAAACAAAAACCAAACAAAACCACTAAAACCCAAAACTATCTATCAGCAAGAAACCATGGCATAAAAAGACAAAAGCATTTGTTCTGCAGGATCTCTGCTGCATATTGTGATGCTTTTAGTTTCTTCTATTAAGCATGAAGCTTGGGAAGGGTTTCTGGTTTCCTGAAGGTTTGCAGCTTCCACTGTAGTTGAGCAGACCATAATGGTACAAGATAGAAGAAGCTGAGTACCAATCACAAGATTTTTCCTGCTTTATCTTCAAAGCAATGATTGGCATTTACAAACACAAAACATTGTTCTGCAGAAGCTAAAACACAGAAAAAGACATTGAAGACTGAAGTAAGCCCACCAGTTTCTCATGTTAGGTATAAGTTTAGTTACTGGTTAACATTTAAAAAAAAAAAAAAGAAAGAAAGAAAGAAAAAAAGAGTGGTATCAGGATGAGTTTAAGCATGTCTCTGGAATGAAAGTTGTAGTTGTTGTTTTTTTCTTTATACCAGTGGTAATGACTAGGTGGAGTTTATAAAACAAGCCAAAGGAAAACAATATCCCCTCCAGCAAAAAGAATTCAAACGCACCTTATCTTCCCCTCTGGTTTGCTGAGGGAGAGCAAGTGCCAGCAACTGCAGTCTTCAAAGCAAGCAGCTCTTGCTGTGGACAGGATATGGTTGAGGAAGCGCTAATTAAATCCTTTTCTCTGGCTGCCTAAGTCTGCTTTCAACTCGCAACACTGATAAAAATGTCTTTCCTTTGCAGAAGCTCGCAGTCTGGTCTCTTCTACATAAAAGCAAAACTTTGTCAGTGTGAAAGTTTTTCATGAAAGCATTTGGGAAAAGTCTCCCAATTCATTCTGGTTTGCTAATCCCCAGGTTCAAGATGCAATCTCACTGGTGTTTTTCACAAAGCTTAGTTTCTGACTAGCACACAGGGACTTCATGAGAGTCAAAAGGAGCCATGTTTTCTTCTGCAGGCAATGACTCAGTGATCTGAAAGTCCTTTACACAGGCTGTTACCTTGACGTGCCCCAGTGAGGGGCTCATCCAGGTGAGCTCTTCTCAAACAGTAAGACCATGCTAGAAAAGCACGTGTTGCTTTGGATATTAGAGATGTCCATGTATTCCCCTGGACTGCGTACAGCACAAGAAGGTAATATTTGGTTATGAAGAAATAAACAACACAATTTTTGTATCTGCCATGGGTTTATTTAATTAACTAGCACTACCGTAATCATCAGTTAATTGCCTGAATTTTGGATGGTTCTTCATTGACTCAGGACAGCGTAATGCTGTGTTTTTTGTTACAAACATGATGCAGGTTTGTCATCTGTTTTATTATGCAGGACAAATTATCTGTAAAGGAACATCAGGCTGTGTGCTAAGCTTTCTCCTGACGTCTGTCCCAAGAGACTTTCCCTGGACTGCCTGTCCTGAGTCACTGCAATGCATTTTAAATTCTCATAGACCCTGATTCAGGAATGCACTCAGGCATGTATATAACTTGATGATCATTGCTCATTGACATCAGTGGGAATGTTGACATGATGAAGTGCTTGGCTGGGCAAGGGCCTGAGATAATTCTCTTTTGTAAGCAAATTTGGACATAAATTGATGCTATATTTCTGTTTTATTTTATTTATTATAGGATTTTAAAGTGAAGGTAATTTAATTTCCCATCAAAGACTTCGGCAAACACAAACATCAGAACAAAACATTTAAATGTAATTATAATAGAGCTGCTCAAAACCACTTTGCGTCATTTGGTTAAGATGTTACTGGACCTAAACTCTATTAGCTTGAGGTACCAGAGAACTTCAAGGAGTGCTTGAAAATAGATGATTAAATATAAAAAGCATCAGAAGAAATATTTTCTTCCCTCTGGTTAATAAACCTAAGGAATAATGTATCTGTGTGAAGAAGGAAACAGCAAAATTCTGATATATGTAGCATAGAGAACAACTTGTTAGCTGGTGTTGGGTTTCTCTTTGTCTGTCATTCCTTTTGTTATCTTAGTGTAGAAAATTGTTTTCACCATTGCCTAAAATGTGCTACAGCAAAGCACCTACAGAGGTAAAGTGAGGAAGATTAAAACATGCCTGGTAATGGCTGTGTGACTGAGAGGTGCCCTCAGTGCTTTCCACTGATTCTTTTTTTTATCAGCCTCTCTGAGCAAGAAGTGTTTCTTGTAGTTTGGTAATCATCTCAACTGCAGTCTTTTCTCTTCCTGTACCAGACAATATTTTGTCTCCATTTGAAGAAAAATGAACATACAAGTACATACGTGTCTTTATCTGTGTTGTCACATGCTTAATATGAGTGCCTCTGTTCAAGCCATCACCCATCTGCATCATGGAAACTGTCTTTGTACCTTTGTGTTTAAATAATCTTTCCTGTGCTAAGATCAGGTGTAAAACTAATCCATGTCTTTGGCCCCCTGTCACTGCCAGCTTTAAACTAGCTGTGGGTGTGCTCGCTCTCTATATATTCTTCATGCCTATCTATGAAACTGCTGTGGTATATCAGGCCTTAGTGTTTGAATGCAGAGTTGATGCCCATATTTTGCTCCATACATATTTCAGCGATGTCAAGGCGCTGTTGGTGGAGGGAAGGCAGGAGAAGCTGAATTCCAGTGTGTTTGATTTGGTGCTTGATAAAAGGACCAGGTTCCTGTGTCTCATTGCTCCACACAAGGTTATGATTACTTCTGAGATGCTTACATTTATTAAATGGGAATGGGCTTTTGTTTTTAAAAAAAAAAAACACAACAAAAAAACCACAAAAACAAACCAAACCAAAACACACAAAAAAACCCCCACCTTAAAAATCTCTGAGTGACTTTCTTCTCAAGCCATATGGGCAGGAATTCTGTATTAAACAAAAGACTGGCATAGCTGATGTGGGTAGAAGTCTATTACTGGAAAATACCAAGTGAACTGATTGGCTTTCTTTCAAAACTTAAAAGTAATAGGACTCTCTTCTGGAGCTGAACCCTTGATGAATGGTTATTTTTTTCTCTAGCCATTTTTCCTCTGTTTCATTGGCAGCAAGATAGAGATGTATTTGTCTTTGCATCATTTTTGTGATGGTTGTGGTACTCTTTCTTTACGATATTTTCTGAAAACAACAGTCGAGACGCTCATTTTTAAAGTAAATGTACATTTAAATTGCCTTTAATTATGATCTTGCCTTTTTATTGCTGGTACTTCAGTAGGTTCTCTGCAGTAGACAAGAGTTGTCTGTCTGCATGGAGTGTTTGAAGCCGATGAGGTTACTGTTGCAAGCACCAAGCATGTGCCTCGTATAGCTGTTCGCTCATTTTCTTCTCCAGTCCCTCTGCCTTTGCTGGTAGCTGTTTTCAAGCTATTATGAGCAACACTGAGTTTAGTACACTTAGGTTGGTGAGCTGACCTGTAGCTGCTAGAACTGGTGTTGAAAATTCTGATTTAATTCTACTGTTTCTTTTTTTTTTTCTGATCATGCTGCTGGAAGGGATATTAGAGAAATATTAGCACTCCGTGACTCAGTGGTATTCATGAGTATAAGTTATTTCATGGTTCTTCTAATGATTTAGTAGCAGGACTTTGTCATACACCACAGATTTTGTGAGAAGAGACATTTTTAAAAAGTATTTTTCCCAATAGTTTTGTAACAGAATTGTAGAGGTAAAATAAAAGATACTGACAGTTTCTGCCCTCTGAAATACATTATTAAGCTTTATACCCTAGGAGGTTCATGCCATTGAGTTGTAGCATCTGCTTTACTGCCCCAAGAGAGCCCTCTTTCTCCAGAGTTCTATTGAACAGATTGATTCTGGTTCACCAGGTCAGCCCAGGTTTTGTGGCATGGCAAGTTGTGTTCAGCTCTTGCAAGTGCCTCAGTGGTGCAGACAAGAGAACCTAGTTGCTGTGGTGTCCTGCCCAGAAGGAGACATGGAAATTAATCCCATAATTCCTGACCAAAACCCATGGTTCAGGTGGGTAAGGTATTTGAAATTTTTGTTTCAAGCTGCATTAACTCAATAGAAAATTTTGCTGTCAATATTTAATTGAGAAAGTTATTCAGCCTTTCTACTTGAAGAATGGATCAAATCTCTGAATAAGTCACTCTGGTGGTTAACTGCCAGCAGAAATAAAAGATGTGACCTTTTCTAGCACTTACTCTAGCTTTGCTTTTCAGGCAGTAGCTCTGATGTCAGGCTTCTGTTTGGACAGCTCTTGCATTTTGTCCTTATTAATTCCCATCCAGGTTGCTGGAAGGGATTAATAGAGATTTGAGAAAACCAAACAATATTAGTCTTTTGTGGAGGAATGAATTAAATTGGCCAGCAGGAGCAGGGAGGTCATTGTGCCCCTGTACTCTGCATTGGTTAGGCCACACCTTGAGTACTGTGTCCAGTTCTGGGCCCCTCAGTTTAGGAAGGACATCGAGACACTTGAACGTGTCCAGAGAAGGGCAACAAGGCTGGTGAGAGGCCTTGAGCACAAGCCCTATGAGGAGAGGCTGAGGGAGCTGGGATTGTTTAGCCTGGAGAAGAGAAGGATCAGAGGCGACCTCATTGCCCTCTACAACTACCTGAAGGGTGGTTGTAGACAGGAGGGGGTTGGTCTCTTCTCCCAGGCAACCAGCACCAGAACAAGGGGACACAGTCTCAAGTTGTGTCAGGGGAGGTTTAGACTCGAGGTGAGGAAAAAGTTCTTCACTGAGCGAGTCATTCGTCATTGGAATGTGCTGCCCAGGGAGGTGGTGGAGTCACCGTCCCTGGAGGTGTTCAAGGGGAGATTGGACGTGGCACTTGGTGCCATGGTCTAGTTGTGAGGTCTGTTGGAACAGGTTGGACTTGATGATCCTTGGGGTCTCTTCCAACCTTAGTTACTGTGATACTGTGATACTGTGTGAAATGAGGTGGTTATGGGTGCTCTCTGGCAGGTGGAAAAATGAATAGAGAAAACCACACTTTCTTCAGTGTGGCCTGTAAGATGCATTTTTACTTGAATGAATGAACTTGGTGGTCTTAACATTCCTGCGAAAGGAAAGCTGTCAGCTCTCCTGCAGTCTACCAATACCTATTAGTCAAAATACAAACAGATACAGAGCTCAGGTCAGCACAACTGGTTTTCATTTTGTGTAGCAAAAGCAATGTGCATATTCCCTTGAGAGTCTCTGAGTTTTTGGAAAATGTTCTGTGCATTGCACTGTGCTTTCCTCCATGTGTTACAAAAAAATTGCGAACAGCCACACTCAGTCTGTGAAATCTCTCTGTTCCTTTCTGCTTCTTCAACAGTTTTACCATGGTGTCATCTCCTAAACATTTAATTGCTATTGACAGTCAGCTGGACACAGCTATGGTATTACTTGGTCAGTGTTGGAAATTAGATTCCTTTTAAAAAACAACCTTTGAAAAACAAAATGCTTTTGCAAGTAATATCAGTACTAGATAGAGATTTTACTTGCCACTTCAATACAAATCCAGTTGATGTATTCGCCAGAGGACAAGATACATATCGGAGATAACAATTAATGATTGTGAGTGAGAAGGACATCTCCTTTATAAATTGGGGTTTGTTTTTTGGTGGTGTGTCTTTTTGTTTGTTTGTTGGGTTTGGGTTGGGTTTTTTGGCTGATGGAAATAATATACACTGCTGTCAGTGGGAAGGGAGGGAATTTTTGTGAGAGAAAGACTATCCAATAATAGCTTGATTCACCTCAGAATCATTTAGAGTATTTTACAGTATAGTGGTGCTGAGCCTATGGTCAGAGCCTCAGGTTATACTGACTTTTGCTCATACTGCTTAACAGTAGTACACAGAGGTCAAAATACCGTATTCTGACCTAATTCTTGAAGAACATTATTAGGTTTTCCATTAAGTACGTCTGGGTCAGCTGCGTAGCTTTTAATGGGCAAATATTTCAAAATTAATATGAAGAGATTATAAGGTACAAGCTTATGACTTCCATTCTTTTAAAAACCCCAAGGTTTCACACCATGCCTGAGTTGGGTCTTCCCAGTACCTAAAATTGCACTTGAACTGGTGTATCAGCTTGTGTTTCAGGGGAGTATGCCGTTGGATTCCATGAGTGTAGATAAAGTTTACCTCTGCATTTATTTTCTTTGTGTCATTACTTTTTTTGGGTTATCCGTAAACGCCACTTTGCCTATCCAGAAGTGTGGTTGTGGTGTACATGTTGACACCTTGAAAATTATTTGCTGTGACATCCTGGATTAAACTTACATAACTGAAATTGTAGCTTTTGATGCAAGACTACAGGGAGGAATTGTCATAGTGAAAACCTCTCAATAATCAATAATTTCTATAAAGAACTCCAGAAAAAATAGCGTGTACTTTTTGTCAAGTACAAAACCTGTTTCATGTTACAACATGGTTTGTATGGGTATCAGATGATCTCTCTTTGTCCTCCACAATACAACTTCCTCCTGATTTATAAACAAAGCCACAAGCAAATGAAAACTCCTACTACCCCTTTTAAAAATATGGTTGTAATTCTGTTGCAAAACATAAAAGGTTTTACTGTGGTACCTAAAGAAACTAGTGGTTTCTCATCACCAGGCTTCTGTGTGCTCCTGGTCATGTGGTGGAGGTGGGTACCACTCAGTTTATGTATTTATCCCAGCATTGTCATGAGTCTGTCTAGCTTTGCCACAAACATAGACACAGAGTCCTCTCTGGACGGAGTGCAACGTTGTCAAATTCTGTACAAAGACCCCTAATGAATGGAGTCACTTTATGCTTGGAATTAATTTCTGCTCTGCAAATGGACATAATTATGTGGCTAAACTGAAAGGAGCCAAAACAAAGCATCAACCAAGTTCTGCAGGAAGTGATCTGCTAAGAGCCTTGCCATTGCTGGCTGGTGGGAAAAGCAAGTGCTATCAGGAGTGATGGGAAACAACAACAATTAAAAAAAAGGATGGTGAAATTTCAGGTGGGCTTGATATAGTAGCAGTCAGTGGAATAGCAGCTGCAATAGTCACAGGTGTGAGAAACGAGCTCACCACTGAATTTTAAATACAAACAGTTTGTTATAGAATAAAGGCAAAACAGCGCTGGGCACATAGCAGATTCACTAGAGGCGTGCCATAACACGAGTTGAGCTTATATAGATGTCGTAATTATCTCCACAAATCCCTTTACATTTCCCAAGCACGCTCCCACCTCCCCCATTCCCAGTCCCACCTGTTGTTGACTGGAGTCATCAGGGCTGGGATAAAAGTTTGCACTCTTGACCCGTCCAGTCTCAGACATCTCGACGCCTCATCCTCCCTCCATTTCTCTCCCAAAACACATCCTACACAACACAGACTACAACCAGCCAATCAGCTTAAGGATCAAACCCTGCGGTCCCCAGCAACGCCGGCACCCACCTTCCCCTTGCGAAAGCCAAATATAACAATTTCTCACAATCCCTCCCCTTCTTTCTACTACATTTGGCTTGAGCCATAATGACCTAAGAAATCCTCCCAAGAGGATCCTTTTTAGTCAAGTCAAGTCTCTCCCCCCCTGCAAAGTTCCACCATTTCACCTGTTTCAAAGATGTATGTGGGGGGAACAGTTACATAACCTGGCAACAATTCTATAAGCAAAAAGACTCTGATTTCAACTTCCTGGTAAAAGAAGTGGGATAACAACTGATGTTCCTTGCCTGAGAATATTTCCTCTCTTCTGGGTGACAACTTTCTTCTTCTGAGTGGTTGATCCTGGGAATTAGGAGTCCGGTTTGACTTGCAATTCCACTCACATGGCCTGTGAGGTTGCTGCCCACAACCATGGTTCTAGATTGTCTTCATGGCAATTACAGAGGTCTACATGGTCTTGCCTCCTTCAGTCCCCACCTATAATCTGCTGAGATTATGTCCCCCTTCCCTTATCCAGGGAGGTTTTACCAATTTACCTTCCCAACTTCTTTCTAGTTTGTTATATTTTCAGGCAAGGACCATTACTGCTTCTATTTTGATACCAGAACTCATCTCATGCCCATCTTTAGGTCCTGCATTTGGGGTACTACAGTCCATTTGGTGGGTGGATCCACAGGTCCTTTAAGTCTGGTTGTGTATGTCAATCCTTTCTCAGCCATCCATACTGCAGTCTCTGTAGTCTAACTAGTTTAACACAGTTTTTGGTGCTTTAACACGCAGAACATAGATGAAGGGGGGAAAAATGGAGAGAAAACTACAAAAGGGAGTTAAACAGCAAGCTAAAAAGATGCATGCCGAAACTGTCCATTGACCTTTGGCTATGCAGCTGGAATCTGAACAGATTTATTTGCAGCCAGAGCCTTGCTGTCTTCACTGCTAGCCTCTTGTGGTGCAGCAGGTTCCAGAAAAACAAAGGCCTGCTCTGCACGTGTGGAGAAGACACTCTGCCTTGAACAAAACCCCTCCAGCCCTCTGCAGTGATTAATCCCCACTAAAGCCGTGGGCAGGCACCTGTGGCTCTGCAAGCGGCAGCGGAGCATCTGCACACACACCTGGCACACCAAACAGCTCAGCCAGCTACAAAGAAAGAAATTCTACATCTGACTGCACCTTGCTCTGCCGCTCCAAGACAGCACAGCATGGGCTGCAGCAGGGCGCTCTACTGGCCAGCCCATGCACAGGTAGTGCAGAACTCATCTCAGCTTCCAGAATCACTTCCCTGCTCCTTCCTTATATAAGCTAAATATTATATTTTCCTCAAAACCCTTTAGATCTCTCCTCCTTCTTGGGCAATCTCGTTTAGAATGCCTAACTTTTCCACAATCTAATTTTCTCTCTAGACCGTTTCCTCCATACAATAATTTATCATTTTTGCCTTATCCTTATCCCACGTATTAGGATTATCCCTCCAATACACTAATTGTAACCCCAGAGGACTGTCCGGGGGTATATCCCTGGGTAGCCTGTTGCTCCCATTTTTCCCAGGGCTGGTCTATTTACCTGACCCCTGCCCCATTTCCCGAGGTCCACTTTTTCCAACTGCTCACTAACCGCTTTGTCCCTTCACCAGCCAAATCCCTCGTGGGATATTGGAAACGTGGTTAGAAGGACTCCACACTCGCTTCATGAATCTGGACTGTCCAGTCCATGTCCCGTGGATGCATTCACCGACCTCAATTCCCACCAAACCGAATAATACTTCACAATACTTTTCTTATACGGATCTTCATGCACAAGAATTACAGGCAGCCGTGGCAACCGGGAGCTCCTTCCCTTGCCTTTGTCTTATAATATTCACTGAATCATTTACCCGTGTTCCAAGAGACTTCCAGGATCCTCCTTCTGGCCCACCAAAATCGGTGGGGGTGCCCCCCCTTCTGAAGGGTCCCAAAAGCCGTTGCAGACAGGGTAATCATGTACGGGTCACCAAATTGTGAGAAGTGAGCTCACCGCTAAATTTTAAATGCAAACAGTTTATTATAAAATAAAGGCAAACAGCGCTGGGCGCGTAGCAAATTAGCTAGAGGCGTGCCATAACGTGAATTGAGCTTTTACAGACATAAAACTTATACATCTTCAGAAATATCTCCGCAAATCCCTTTACATTTCCCAAGCATGCTCCCACCTCCCCCATTCCCTGTCCCGCCTGTTGTGGACTGTAGTCATCAGGGCTGGGATAAAGGTTTGCGCTCTTGACCCGGCCAGTCTCAGACATCTCGACGCCTCATCCTCCCTCCATTTCTCTCCCACTACACACCCTACACAACACAGACTACAACCAGCCAATCAGCTTAGGGATCAAACCCTGCGGTCCCCAGCAATGCCGGCACCCACCTTCCCCATGCAAAAGTCAAATACAACAATTTCTCACACAGGGGTAGCTGAAAGACAGGTTAAAAATTATAAGCTTTTCCCAGTATACAAAGCAAGATCCTGGGTTTGTACTCTAAAGTCACAAGAAAAATGTTATTCTTTAATGCATCCAAGCCCATGTGCGCCTCTAAACATGCTGCTGAAGTGGACTGTCCTGCTCAGCAGTGTGTCTGGTGTTTCTGTCCATCAGAAGAGACTTTCTCTGCCAAGTTCCTCCAGTAGCTAAAAGGAGGCAAGGCTGGAGCATGGCATTTGTCCATGCATTTATTTTAGTGTGGCCTGTTTCTTCGTTCCCTCAAATCAACATATTGGCAGCAGCTGTGAGTCATGCTACCCTGAACTGGCAATGGCAGCAGTAGGAGGGTAAAGAGGCGATTGTGCTCCCTCCTTCGCACCAGTTCCTCTGCCAATCCGGCATTCAGAGCACTACAATGGGTTATTGTGCCACCAGGATTGTGTGCTACTGTTTTGATGGGGTGGGGAAAGGGTCATTATTTTTATACAGTGGCAGCTAGCAATCTGGAACAAACTGCTTTAGAAAGCACCCAACTTTCCTTTTATTACCAGAATAAGAAATGTATTATGCAACTAAGGGACTCCATGCTGCTTATGTTGGAGATGTTTTTTTTTTTTCCAGCCTTGTAAGATATTTTTACCAAGCACAAAAGGCTCAGCAAACGCCTCAAGGGATGTTAGTGTTCAGTCTTTTGTGAGGGGACGATCTGCTACTAACGGTTTGTAATTACACTTATTTTTTCCTAAGGAAATTCATAAATCTGACTTCTTTTTGGGAAGGAAGAAATGCTTTTGTGTGTAGTTAAATGGCTGGCTCATCTCAGAGCAAGCCTGCAGATGCCTTGTTTGGAACCAGAGGGGAGTGAAAGGTGGCAGACTAATTACTGAGCTGAGATGCCTCTAGAGACAAGTAAGATGCCCATGTCCACGTATTACTTTCTTAGGAAATAAGCCAGCAAATGATTTTTTAGGAAATAAGCTCCATCAACTCTTAAACACCTTTAATAAAAACAGAGGTATACAAGTGTCAGAAGTTTTAGCAAGCAGAAGAGGAAATTCAATTCTGTGTTTTAAGGACATGATCATCATTATTAGCAGTCAGTAGCCCTCAGAGCCTGTTTTGTGCAGAAGTACTATGTTGCCTGGTGCAGTGGAAGCCAGCAAAGGCCAGAGCTGGGTGTACATGTTCTATCCAAGGGCTGGAGGACTTTGGTGGGTGCTCAAGGGAGACTCTTCTCCCTCCTGGTCCTGTAGCCCAAATAGTTACAAATTAATCTGAGACACAGAGAAGGAAATAATTTAGAAATTAAAATGGAAATGTGTCATTTTGTCACATATTACGTAAAATAACGTGCTTGCAGGAGCTGCCAAATAACAGTTTGCGTTTGCTGGTTTGCCTGTATTCAACTCTTTTTGTAAAGTGCAACTAAAGTGTAATTGAATGCACAATGCTTGCTGTCAGTTGTTCAGGGGGCTCTTTAGCTGTGCTTTCATGCATTTGTTTCTTCCTATCTGTAACCCAGTATGGCTATGCCTGTGTGCATGCATCAGTTCCCACTACCAGAGTCACCCTTGAACATGAACACTTGCAACAGGCTGCTTTTTAGTGCTGGCACAAATTTCTGTATGCATGGATAAGGGAGCCTGTTGTCACTCCGGGTGTCAGGTGTTGCTGGTTCTTGGTTGAGGCACCTTCTCAGTGTCGAACACTGGTCAGCTTTTTATGAGTGCTTTGGTTCAGTGCTCATTCTGTTCTCTAGAGTGCTCTCGTTGTGTGTGACTGCATTATTTCTGCAGCCAGCAGCCTGTGCCTCACAGGTATGCTTCGCTAGCTCCTTTCATGCCAGTAGATTTGTGCATGCTAGTGTTAGGTCTGTGCTTCAAAGGAGATCTCCACTTTCATGTTGCAGGGCAGGCTCGGAATGCACAAACAGGATGAAACTACATTAGGAGCTATGCTCCAGGTCCCTATCTAATGTGCTCCCACCACGACAGTGTGTTCATCTACAATGCTAAAACAGACTCCATTCTCTCCACTGAAATACGTAAGAATCAAACATCAGGTTTTCGGTACCAGCAGGGCGTCTACGCTACAAACCTGCTCCAAGTATCCTTGCTGCTTGCTAATGTAAAGATAGCCAGACTTATCTTAAGCTTTTTTCCTTCCTGCTTTACATTAAGGCATCTTGTGCTAGACTTGTGTAATAAGTGATGTTAATCTTGCTTGAAGAACCCACTTCTTCTTGCTGGCAGTATTAGACACATTCGACTTGTAGTCACTGGGCTTTCTATTTATGGCTGCTTCACAAAGGATTCTTTGTGCTTGACCTATTCTTGCTTGCACAGGAAGGTAGAGCTGGGAGATATTTGCCAGGTCTGTAGGTCCTGGACCCCCTGGTTTCATAAGCTTTGTCCTGAAATCCTGTTCAAAGACTTTAAAATTCTGTTGATTCCTGAGTTTCTAGATGAAAGTATTATAAACTGAACCATCCTCTTCTCCAGTGCAGCCCCAATTGACACTGAAGTCTGTGGACATGCTGTCATATCTAACTGACAAATCAATAAACTAGTACCTGATAAACATGCAAATTGTGCAGAAGCTAGCAGGCTAAATTTGAGGTCACTCGTACCTCTCAAATTTCTTTATGCTTTCAGCTTGGAGAAGCCACCCCTAGTTGTCACTGTATGTTTGCTGCATACCCTGCCTCTTGTGGTCCTTTTAAATAATACTAAGTGATATCCCAATTTAGAGAAAGTAAGTGCAGCAAAACATGTGGCTGATAGGTAATCATGCATTTATAAAAATGCACAACATTTAGCAAGGGATGTACAAAAGCACCATGGACTTTCTGTGTAAAAACAAGAATATTGCACAGTAGTGCAAGTTCTGTGTAACCACTTCCTCCTTTCTTCAGTCCCTAATGCCAACTCAGGCATTCTTATCTAAGCATTGATACCCATGTAACCTTACACTAGCCAGTCTTGGAGTAGTGAGAAAGTAATTTCTTTTACTCAGTCTCATTGGCTTGTCTGTTGATAGTAAGGAGGGGTAGATTATAGGGGCATCAGTTTATTTTTATGTCATGGGAGGGATTTTGATCTGGCATCCATTGGAGTCATGAAGATGACTTTGTCTTTTCATGGATTTATGATGATGTGGGTGAGACTCTGGTATAGTCCTTGTTGCAGTTTGAGCTGGGTGTCCCCCTGGTGTGTTCACTTCCTGTGTCCAGAAGTCCAGCCCAGAGGGATGGACACAGGAAATTGTGTATTTCCTACCATAATTCTTTGCACCACTATAAGATCCAGTGCGGAGTCTAGCACTGTCTCTTTTCTTCCTCCTCCTCCAGCCGGTAACTGGGGGAGATGTCTGCTGGCTTTGGGCCTGGCTAGGCCCAAGGCCACAGGGGGATGGGCAGTCTCAGGCCTGGCCAGCTGAGACTAGCCCAGCGGAGGGAGGGGGAAGGAGGAGCCCTGAGGGTCTCGGGTGTACCCTCAGGTGGGAATGGGATGCCTCTGGGTTTGCTTTGGGATCTTTCTTTGTCACTGCGCTTTGGGTTTTCTGTAAATATTCATCGCTTTCTATTTAAACTTTCATCACTTTTGCAATCCGTTTGTCTGAGTGTTTTATTCCTGCCCGTGGTGGGGAGAGAGGGGGCTGCCTCAACCCAGCACATTCTTGGTAGCAGAGGATGGTTGTTGTGGGGAGGGGGTCTGCCTCTAAACCCACCACAGTCCTGTAGCTTTCCCTCAGTCAAACATCTCTTCAGCAGTTCCTCCCCAAAGAAGCCCAACTTCACCCCAAGTACTTCTGTGAACTTACCATCCACTCTTGTCTCCCTGTAAATTTGCTGTTTTCCTAGGGTTTAAAACCGCTTTTCTCCTCTCTGTTTGCCTGTATGAAGTAACATGATTATTCCAGTGGGAAGAGAAATGTCTTTTGACACCATTATGTCAAAGTGCCACTTTGAAGGTGATTTGTTTAACTTGTGTTAAGTTTCTGATGACGTTTCTTTTGGGGTTGTTATCATTGTGTAAATATTAGAGTTGCAGACTGCAGAGTGCCAGCTGCTTTATGTTTTGTGCTGAATAAAAGATAGGGTACAGCCCATTCATATGTCCTAATCTCCAGCACCATTTTGCTTCTTGGGGACCAGTATCTGCAAAAGACTGAATTTGTAGTAGGGAGCTGTGAGGATGTGGCCACCTCAGCAGATGGGCTCATCCTGACAAGTGACTCAGGTTGGCAGAGGAATGAGTCTTTCTCATTCCATGCAAATCCATGATCCTGAGACACAGTGGTAACAGCATAGCAGCTCCCAAGGCTGCACAGGAGCTACAAAAATCCTGGGACAGTTCCTGGGCGGGCTTGCTGGCCCCAGACTCTCCTATCCCTCCTGGAGGATCCAGAGCAGGCAGTGCTGTGCAGCACCGTGCTCACTCCTGAAGAGTCAGGGCTCCCATGTGAAAGAGTGGGAAGAATAGAATAGAATAGAATAGAATAGAATAGAATAGAATAGAATAGAATAGAATAGAATAGACCAGGTTGGAAGAGACCTTCAAGATCATCATGTCCAACACCACCTAATCAACTAAACCATGCAACCAAGCATCCTGTCAAGCCTCGTCCTGAACACCCTCAGCGACAGCGACCCCACCACCGCCTCAGGCAGCCCATTCCAATGGGCAATCACTCTCTCTGTGTAAAACTTCCTCCTAACCTCCAGCCTAAACCTCCCCTGGCACAGCCTGAGACTGTGTCCTCTTGTTCTGGTACTGGTTGCCTGGGAGATGAGACTAACCTCTGCCTGACTACAACCCCACTTCAGGTAGTTGTAGAGAGCCATAACGTCACCCCTGAGTCTCCTCCAGGCTAAGCAACCCCAGCTCCCTCAGTCTCTCCTCATAGGGCTTGTGTTCCAAGCCCCTCACCAACTTTGTTGCCCTTCTCTGGACTCATTCCAGCAAGTCAGCATCCTTCCTAAACTGAGGGGCCCAGAACTGGACACAGTACTCGAGGTGTGGCCTAACCAGTGCAGTGTACAGGGGCAGAATGACCTCCCTGCTCCTGCTGGCCACACTGTTCCTGATGCAGGCCAGGATGCCATTGGCCCTCCTGGCTGCCTGGGCACAGTGCAGGCTCATGTTCAGCCTACCATCAACCAGCACCCCCAGGTCCCTCTCCACCCGGCTGCTCTCCAGCCAGGTCAGTATGTGTCCCTTCATTGTGTGCTGCAGAGAGATCACATGCTGCTGTATTTATGAGCCTATTGGGTACCTGTCAAGAGAGCAGGACCAGTAAATGAACCATACATAAGTTACTGAATATCAAAGGATTTATGAGTTGTTACATTTTCCATGTGAAGGCTTGCCTATTGTAAGGAATGACGACAGGCAGGAGAAGATTATTTTAGTTCTGGGCTTTTAACAGCTGTCCCTATCTGTCTTCTTGTGATGGTCAACCTTGCCAGCCAGATGGCCCCTTCCAGAAGCAAGAGTACATAATGCTCTCTCTTGCTCTCTGTTAACTAGTTGCATGAGGTTGACAGCTTTGTACTTGCACAACGAATGTAGTGCTTCTGAGCGGCTTTGCACTAAGATATATTACAAGATGAATAAATTCATTCTGCCTCACTCTGCTTTATGTCATATAATGGTGACAGAAAAAAATGGCATTAGGAAAAGGCAGCTATTGTTAAAATAATTAATCTGGCTAATAGCCTCTTCCTAAGGGGCTCTTGGGAAAGAGGACTGCCAAAAGTAGGCTGCTGGCTGGGTGAATTTGCATACTGTGAAAGGTGGGACATTTAATAATAAATCTGTATTTGTTATCTTGTCCTTTTACAATGAAATGGAAGTATCACCAGCACTTTGATGTCCAGAGTAAACATCCTGCATTATTTGTTAGAGCAAGCTAAAATGGGCTTTTGGGGGAGAGGTAAAATAGAAATGAAAATTAAAAAGGAAGACATTAAAGCATGAGATTGTGGAGTAAGCTTGAAATGCTAAAAATTGTGTCTCTGACTTTGGTTTCTGGAAGTCTTGAAGAGCTTAGCATAAATCTGGTTACATGAAAGGTAAAGCCTGTTGTTAAAAGTGGGGGCAGTGAATCCAGCAGAGTAGAAATTTAATCATCTGCTTCTGCAGGATTTCACTGGTTTCATATTTCCTTGACAGAATTATCTGCTCTGAATTTAAGTCCAAATCACCTCTCTGCACAGATTTTGTGTCTGTCACTGCTTTTTAAACATAAGTGGCCATTTAGAAAGGTACCCAGACTTAAGAAGAAGTCTCCCACACATTCGGTATCACATTGTTTACCACCTGCAAATCCAGCCTTCATGTCTGCATAAATGGCAGTTACTGATTATCTCATGTAATTAGAAGTTATTCTTTACCAGCAGTCAGGCTACTCACTTTAATGGTTTTTGTATCTAGCAAGTGACACATTCCACGCAGTGAAAGTTTATAGTTTTCAAAGACAGCATTACCCAGTAAGGTTCATGTGGTTCGTGCATGCAACTACCACATGACAGCTCCGGTCTCTTGTTTTCCGGCAAATGAAGCTACAGAATGGTTGTTGTCAGCAATGTATCTGCTGTTGGTGTAGGAAAAGGTAGGCTTTCAGAATGCAAAGAGATACTGCTTACATAGGTGCTACTGAGAAACACGCCTTTTTCCTTTCTTCTTGTTTTCTCAAGTTACTCAAACATTACCTGCAATGCTGGGGAAGGTATTGTCATTAAAACTGTAGCTGGCTGCTCCCTCAAGTACTCTTTCCTATGCATGTGATGATCTTGAAGCTGCTCTGTTACAGTCTATTAACACCACATCAAATGCAGGCTTTCTGCCTTGTTTAGTGCCTAACTGTATTGGGTTACATCAACAGTTATGGGAAAAGCAAGCATGAAACAAACTAATGGTTCAGGGTGACCACTTCACAGTTAGCAAGTCCAGATCTACAGGAGAGTGTGTCAGTTATTAATAGGGATGGGCTGCATGCAGTTTTGGTCCCTGCTGTACAAAAAAAGATGCGGACAGGGTGGAAATGTCTAGAGAAGGGCCACAAGAATGATCAGAGGAATGGAAGACCTTCCAGATGAGGAAAGGCTGGGAGAAATGGGTTTGTTCAGCCTTGAGAAGAGAAGGCTTAGGGGAGACCTCATTGACATATACTAGTGCCAATGATTGGAATCCAGAAGAAAAACTTTCACTGTGAGAAGTTAGACACTGGAATAATCTCCCAAAGGAAGTAGTGGAATCTCCTACGTTGGTCAGTTTTAAGATTCAGCCTGGCAGGGTGCCGGGCAATCTCATTTAAACTACACTATCACCTGGAAAGGTTGGACCAGATGACCCTTTGGGTCCCTTTCAAGCTGGCATTAGGTGATTCTGTGACTTCTAGCCTTCATCCAGATTGCACAGTGACTGGTGCCACGCAGACTGAAGCTAGTCGAGCACAGCATATGGAGCAGGGGGACATGCTATCCAAGTGTCAAGGAGGCAGTTTTGGATCTACTGGCTAGACTTGTTGATCCAAGATGCATGTGAAAATTACGATCTTAAATCTTTGTCAGTAAATGTTTTAACCCACTGTTGAGAATAACCATTGTTTTGATTTCAGCAGCACATTCACCAGCTGTCACTGACTGCTGTAGGGAGGAAGTGAAGGTGCTGAATCAGCCTAGAGGCTTAAGCGCAATTCAGGATCTGCAGCACAGGGTTTAGAAGAAGAGGGTTGTAACACAGATTTCAGTGCTGTATGACTATATGTAGAGTTACCAATATTGCCATTCTGCTTTTCTGCTTCTTTTTTTACTACTGTGACTTTCCTCATCCATTCTCATCATATGTCTCTTTCCCTGGCCTGCTTCACTGACAGATGTTTAGGGGCAAATCTTCATTGGATAAAAACAGAGCTTCTTGAAACAATGATAATTTTTACTAGCTGAGGATTGGCCACTTGTGCTCAGCCTTAAAATATCAACCTCTGACAGGCTATTTGTTACTTAACAAAGAAAATGCTCCTAGTTACCTACCTATTTCAAAAGTCCATAAGCATTGTTTTTTGTTTCCTTTTTTTTCTTTTCTTTTGTTTTTAGACTAGGCTTTGTTTGTAATGGAAGCGATGTTGTATAATCTGGACTATAGCACATTCATGAAAGTGTATTTGGAATATGTAATTTATTTCTTCTTAAAATATTTTGATGAAAACATTCTGAAGTTTCACAGAATCATAGAATAATTTCAGTTGGAAAATAACCTTCAAGATCATTGAATCCAACCGTTTTGGTATGGGACATGAAAGTGCTTCATACGTGTCAAATCCTTCTGGCTGGGAAGTATCCTTTTCAGATTTTGGCAGGATATGTGTAGTTGTCCCCATCCATTTGCCAAAATCTTCCCTGCAGCTTACTTAGCTGACTTGAAACATGTTTTCCATTCTAACATCTTGGTAGGTGGGATAATTTCATAGTATACCTGTAATCTCTCACCGTCCTTATTTTTGTCAGCCTTCACTGTCAGGGACCTAGTTCACGTTAACAGTTAAAAGATCGTCCTCCCCTACTGCTTAGTGGTGCGTGAGTAACAGGTGAGGTCTCTGCTCCTCTGGATGCTGGTGTCTGCTCTGGACCTTGGGGTGTCTCATGTTCTATTTAGCCAAGGGTCTGTGTCTCTGGAGAAGGGCAAGGCATTATTTTGTTTGATGTACTGAGGCTGCTTAGTTCAGAAGAGCTGAACAAGTTCATCTTGTCTAGGTTGTACCAACTGGAAGCCTTTGGCTAGTGATAGTTGTCTGATGCAGTCTCAGATTGTTTGTGGGATTTGAGTCCTAAATGTCTATGTGCTTGCTCTCCTGTTATGCTAATGCTTGTGTACTATGGCTCCTTCTTGTTTATAAACCTATGAAACTTCATGTCTTCAGTTACCGCTATACCAGGTATATTAAACTGGAGTGCTTATTTATGTAGTGTAAAAAGACCTGGTTTTACACTCTTCAGAGGATTAAATATTTGTTTAGTACTGCTGTTTTCATTTATTGAGCTTTGTTCAAGGAAGCGTTAGGGAGTGAGAGAAGTTGAGGTTTAATATTCAAAGTAATACAGACTTGTGATACTGACCTTTATTTAGCTTTTTAGACCTTAAAATGCTTGAAGTTATATACCCTGCAGACTGTGCAGTGGGGTTCCCAGAAATTACCTAGCTGTGTATTAATTTGTAATCTACATAAAGATGAAATTATTATGGATTTCGGTGCTCTGCTTGCACAGTCATATAAAACATTTTTTTAAACAAAACAAAACTGCAGCCCCCTGAGGCCTGTTTTAAGTGGGAAAGCTGAAGAGATAGAGACAGGGAGATTTGGTACTGTTCAGGATGCTGTTATTTCATTAAGTGAAGTCTGGCTTGTTGCATAATGCATTAGAGCTGACAGGCTTGCTGTTCTTTCAGAGGCATCTAAATTATGTTGCACTTGCCCTATGAAGATAGAAGAGTTTCTACAAGTGGGCAAAGGTGCATTGGTTTCTCTACAGGTTAATTCTGGGGTTGTCTGGTTTGGGTTTCTGTGGGGTTTTTGTTTGGTTGGTGTTTTGCTTTAGATTTTTTATTTGTTTGGCTTGGTTTGGTTTTCCTCACAGCAGTGAATTACATCCCTCCATCAAGAAACAGAAAAAAGCAAGAACAAATGCCAGCATCTTAATGCTGTATTGTGCCTCTGTAGGAATAATACTAGGAAAGGATGTTATTTTAAGTTCTGAGTACCATAGGTGACAACTGAATGTGACTCTTGTATTATTTCCTAACTGTTACTGCTTGTTCCAATTCATCCAGCCCTACTTAACCATGTTTTATCCCAAAAGATAACCCCCAGGCTATAACACTATGCAGTAGCTGATCTCACAGCCTTCTTCTCAGAGCCTTCTTGTATTCGTTCAGCTAATCTTCAGATCAGGAATGCAGGCGGGAATCTGTTTTAAAAGCTTCCAAAGTTGCTTTTGTTTTGGTTTGGTTTGTTTTTGTATGAGGTAAGGGCAAGGTATAAGCAACTGTTTTCACACTGTCTCACTCCACTCTTAGTTGAGGAAAGACCCCATAGGAAAGTGTGGATTTTTTCCTATTCTTTTCCTGCCTTCTTAGGCTGGCCAGAATTTGCATCTGAATTGGGTTTTCTGCAAGAGTTTATCTAACTTATTTACATTGCGTGTGAGATTTTGTTTGTTGGGGAAAGATTGCTTAAAGGCTTTGCTTTTTGAGCTTAGAAGTCTTCTCATCTCTGTGGCTGGACTGCAAAGGAATTGAAGAGAGTAGCCCATAAGGTCTAAATCCTGTCTCCAAGTGCTAGCTTGCATCAGCAGCCCAAACATTATGTTTGTGGTCAGGCAAGTGGATTAGAAATCAGGTTGTTAAGGAGTCACTGAAAACATAAGTTGTATCTGACAATCCCATCATGCTATTATTTTGCTAAGCATCATTAGCATGCCAGCTGAGAACTTTGAGGCAGATGGAGTGCATTAATGGGTAGGATGCAGTCATCCAGCAAAGTAGCAGCAACTTCTGAATGGAAAATGATAACATAAAATTCATTTTGTCTGAGTTGCCCAGCATATGAGAATGTCTGACAGGGCAGTAAAGACATGATGTTATTTTCCCTGGAGAACAGGTTTGTAAAGTGCACTGCATTTCTTGCATTCAGTATCTGTTCTCCTCTGCAAAATGTTTTTGTTACAGCATCCTGTTAAAGTCAGTTATTTGGCGAGGTAATTCTGATGCTTACATGAAAATGGTTTGGTTTATCTCCCAGAGAATACTTAGGGTTGTCTCTAATCAATGCTGAATAGATCAACCATTAGGCTTTAGTATACCAGTAAATCTGCCAGTGTGTCTCTCCTTTTTGGGTATGTGCATTCATACATTGGCTAATTAGGCTTATTAATTAGTAGCTTCAGTGTGTGTAAAATCTCACAACATCAGAAAAATGGGTAGCTTTACACTGTTGAAATTGATGCCTGGATATGTATGAAGGTCAGTTGCCCAATATATGTGCCCCAGTCCATTTTCTTCAGTGTTTTCTATCTGGTGGATATTATAAATAATGAGTTGCCCAGGACTTATTGGTGAGACATGATTGGAAATGGATTCTTTAAAGATTAGCCGTTGGTGAAATACTAGAATTAAAAATTGTAGTTAACATTGTTCTAATTCATTGATACCCACATTTCTCAACCCTTTGCTTCTTGTCACCAGTCACAAATAGCAGTAAATACCTACCTAACAGATTCATCAGTGTGTGGAACCCACACATTTTAAATCAAATGGGGACATCCAGTATCAATGCCACGCTTGTTCTTCAAGCTCCAGTGCTCAGTTGGTTTAAAGATGTGTTATTTAATGTAAAACTGAGAATCTCTACAGAATGTAAAACTATGGGGTTTTATCCTGTGAAGTGTTGCACAGACAGAACTGACCTGCAGTTGAGATTAGGTAACTGGGCATCTGCACCTCATCTTAGCATAGTGTCTAAATATGGCTGCACCAAGAGAGCATGCCCATTTAAACAATGTATTTGCCGTATGTTGCCTGCTGCAGTAAATGCTTTCAAATTGTGGTTAGCTGCTGTCATGATTCAAGGGCACGGCCTGCAATTTCCTACCAGTGGGCCATCTCCCATCCCAGTAAGGAGAATTCAGGCAAGGTAGGAGAGTAAATAATTTGCATGCATTGCAGCTAGTCGTCGTGTTCTTTAAAATGCAGCTGCAAACCTCCACTTGAGATGTGTTAAGCTGGTTCCACCCAGCTCACTGCAGCACCATGACTTAAAGTAAAAAGTGTAGGCTGTGCTTTATAGGTTTTTAGTTGTTTCCTCTGTATCTTTTTGTTATGGGAATGTCACCTACTTGTCTTTTCTGTGCTGTTCTGTGATTCTGCTGACCACTTCCTGCCAGCCATTTCACTTCTAAGCTAAGGAATTCTAGCCTGTGACTGCCTCACCAGCAGTAAAAGGTTATTTTTGACCATCATCTCTGTTCCCATGATTTTTATTTTTCCTACTCACATATTTACAAAATGGCTGGAACTCCAGCAGTACCAAGGGCATGGCTGCTGCTGCTTGGATTGCTACTGCAATTATTATTTTTTTTTTCAAATAATTGTAAAAGTTTTTAATAACATTTAAACTGCTAACATGTTTCTCCAATTAACAGGCATATGGTAAGATAGCATGTACATGTCTTCAGATCTTTACTTACCTACCATCTCTTCAGTTTAGGAAGGATGTTGACTTGCTGGAACGAGTCCAGAGAAAAGCAACAAAGTTGGGGAGGGGTTTGGAGCATAAACCCTACGAGGAGAGGCTGAGGGAGCTGGGGTTGCTTAGCCTGGAGAAGAGGAGACTCAGGGGTGACCTTATTACTCTCTACAACTACCTGAAGGGAGGTTGTAGACAGACGGATGTTGGTCTCTTCTCCCAGGCAGCCAGTACCAGGACAAGAGGACACAGTCTCAGGCTGCGCCAGGGGAGGTTCAGGCTAGATGTTAGGAAAAAGTTCTATACAGAGAGAGTGATTGCCCATTGGAATGGGCTGCCTGGGGAGGTGGTGGAGTCGCCATCATTGGAGGTTTTTGATGGAGTGCTTGGTGCCATGGGTTAGATGTTTGGTGGTGTTGGATTGGTTGAGGGGTTGGACGTGATGATCTTGAAGGTCTCTTCCAACCTGGTTTATTCTATGTATTCTATGTATCCTATCAGTCTTAGTCTTTAATTATTTAATACCTTAATTTTGAAGTGTGTCATCTTTGTTCCTTGATCTTTCAGTTGACAGTGCTTTGAGTTTCCCCCTTTTCTTTTGGAAAAGAAAACCATTCATTTGTCTTGTGAACAGTGGAAAATTTGACTTACGGATAACACAAAAGGGGAACTTACTGGAAGAAGCATTGCAGCTTTTAAAATTCCTTCATTTGTGTTGTAGTATTGATATTAAATGTTATCATAAATTATGATGCAGCCGTTTTCTTTTCTCGCCCACACAATGTGTTTAATAAAAGAAAATGTTACTGAATCTGTGAAAGTTTCTATATATATTTGTCAGAAAAATACTGTAGAGTGACATTGTGTTCAGGCCCCAGTCAGAGTGGTAATTTCCAGCAATTTAAGACTGTACCTGCTCCCTGCATTTTAAGTGGCTGGTGGAGAACAAGGCACTGTAAATAGATTAAATACTAATTGTGACACTGAAAATTTCTGTCATGTATTGTTTGGCTGCACTGATCCATAACCTGCATTTGAATGGTGTGATGCAGCTGCTTAAATGTGGTGAAAGCATGCAAGGCGACACTTGATGTGAGATCCTTCTATGACTGCATGGAAAAATACACTTTTGCCTTTAAGTATGCCTTGAGAGGATCTGCAAGTGCTTCCTTACTGCATGGTACAGGTGTATGGCTCCCCACTACACTGCATTACAGACAGGGTGCTTTAGGCAGTGTGGATCTCTATGGATGGGCAACTTACTGCTACACCATGGCTGCTATCAACTAGCAACCACGACACTGGGCTGCAGATGTAAAATTCCCTAGCCATCCATCACTAGGGCATTCTACCCAGGCTCTTTGAGGGTGTTCAGGATTGGTTGTTGATTTGTACTTTGCAGAAGTCCACAAACTGCATATTTAAACTATAGCAATTGTTGGTAATCAGCTTACTATGGATTTTAATGAACGCTAATACAGTTTTCCCTCCAAGTGCAATAAAAATTACTTTTCATTTGATCCTACCATCAAAAAAATCTTTCCTATGATTTAGTTTTTTTTTTTTTTTAATTTTTAATTACTTCCCATTTCAAAGTGCATAATTCTGTGTTAATATACTACTGGGGAACTTGCTCTGTCTTAAAAATATTAGTTGTTTTAATATCAAAGTGTTTCACTTGGTGTATTTCCACCACTGGAGATTAAGATATTTCCCCAGTTCTGGCATGTTGGATACTTTGAAAATATTTACCTCAAGCTGGTTTTTCCATGTTATTTTCTGTCCTGAGGCATTTCTCATGATGAAGGCAGTTCACATTTTGTGAATTTTAAAATGAAACTCAAATGAAGATTTAAGTTCCAAGCTCTAAGACATTTTCTAAACATAGGATAAATTACAGATGTGTGTCAGTGTTTCATACACTTCTCTCTTATTTAGTAATTACACGACATAAGGGCACAAGAAGAGCAGAAGTTCTGATCCTTGACAGTGTCAGCTTCTGACGTGCCAACTCTTCAGCTATGTAATAGCTGGCCCTCTGCTTGACTGACGTATCACCTGTTCTGCAGCCACAGTTCCCTTACCCAGATTATCTCACCAAACTCTTGTTTCCACTATTCCTCTCATTTCCTTCCCATTATTCACATTGGTTAAGCCACTCATTGTAATGTCATAGCTGAAGTCTTAAAAGCCTGCCCTGTTACCTTGTTTGTCATCTGCATTGCCAGAGTCTCACATTTATCCTCCCACTTTATTCCTAGCAATTATTTTGTTCTGAGGTAATGCCTTTATAGTCAATGCAGTCTTCTAAAACTAGCACAAAATCCTTCAGCATTTCCCCCTCCAAGCTAGTTTTCTATTTTAAGCCACATATAGTTGTCAGTGTCTAAAGCCAAGTATGTAGGTTTGTGTGAAGAGTTAGGCATGGAAATGCAGATGTAAAGACATCATTTTCCTAGGGCTGAATGCTCTCATGTCATGGTACTGTTATGTTGGTGTTTGGTGTGCTGGCCCTTTGGACAGACTATCTGAAAGAAAGGAGATGGCATGACTGGAGGAGGAAAGCTGGATTCTCTGCCAATAGGAAGATTTTTTTTTGCCAGGCTCTGGTGGTGTTTTGCAGCAGCAGAGCATAGGAGGCAAGAACACGATGCTGATAGAAGGTTGCAGAGATGGTGATGGTGTTCTGTTTTGTTTGTTCCACCTGGGTGTAATGCAGAGGAGAGCATGACTGAGTTAGGAGAGGGACAGGGAAGTCTTCAAGATGACACAAGAAAATTTTGCTGTCTCCTCACTGCTTAGAAAGATTGTAGTGTAAGTATGGGCTGGCATTGTGAACTTTGCCCTGTGGCTGTGTGAGTGCATGATGCAGCAGTCAGGACTGGGTCTCTGCTTGAGAGTGGAGCCCAAATACCATATACATTTGAAATAGTTATATTAAATATCCTCTGCATCTTGCAACATCATATTTCCCACTGGAAAGGAAGCTAACATTTCTCTTCATGAGCTATTTTTGTCCTTCTTTGTGCTTATTAACTTTTTTTTCTATTAATCTGCTATTCATGACTGAATCATATTCTTGCAATCTTTGGTGATCACCTATTCATGACCCATCAGTCTAGTGGTCATTATTTTTTCATATTATTAATATAAAGTAGATATTACATTGATTCATCAACGCCTGGTTAAAAGTGATTCACTTCCACTGTTTAAACAGCATTTCACAGCATTGCTGTGCTTGAATACACAGTTGAATAGCTGCAAGCAAATTCTTTGCATGTATTTCTTGAACAACTGCTTACTCATGGCAGCCTGCTCCTCAGAAAGATCTGTCTCTTTGCTATTAAGTAATTATAAAGAACTGTAAATATTCAAAGTGCTTGGACTGTGAGCCAAAGCAAGGACACTTCATTTTAGACATGCTTCATATTAGACAAGAAATTGCTATGGATAGACCTGGCTATTCTCTATGGATGTGAACTCTCTACAGAGGTATGTGAACATTTCACAGGACCTGATGGGTTTTATAACCTACACATCACACTCGGTCTATCTCCACCACTCCTACATCTTCATCTTGAAAATGTGCCTCCACACTGGCACTGTTGGAGCTTTGTTGTTTTTTTAAGCAAGAAGATTTCATCAGACCCTGGTGGAAGGTGATAAGATTTAGGGAGAATTGGAGAATATACATTTGCATTCCCATGCCATCTCTGTCTTCTCAACTGCCCAGTCCCTGCTATCGCCCCTCTTCCTTGCAGCTGCCATAAGTACTGGCCTTCCAGGAGCAGTCCTCACAGAGTGTGGAGTAAAGGTGTGAATAATGTGCTGCCAACTGAGCTCCTGAGAAAAGGCAAAGGTGTTTGTACAGAGAGCCCTTGCACATTGAGCAGTTGGGACACACAGCACCTGCCTTTTCTATGACTTGATTTGTATTTTCTGTAAATAAGTATCTGTCCAGCTGTCAGTCAGCTTCACTCATTTCTTCTGGTAGATGGCCTCCAGTGTTCAGCTGTCCTAGCTGATCTTGGCACATGGTAGCTGATGGTTGTTTTGTCATTACTTAAGACAGTGTTTTTCTGTACAAAACCTTAGGATTTCTTCTAAATTACTGTTTTGTCCAGCTTCTCAGTTGCCTAGTTGTAATCTGAAAGTTAATACTCCATTCAATAACCAAAATCCTACTTTCTAGCACATGATCCTCATGGGTTAGTGGCAATACTGAAGTCATCACTGAAGCCTTATTGTCATCTCAGCTTGCACAGATGAAACAGCTTCAGGTTTAAAAATGAGAAAATAGATATTTATTTTTTTTATGTATTGTCTCTTTTTTATTAAAACAACATTGGCCATTGCCATCCCTTATTTTCACTTATGTAAATAACTGGTTTGTCGTGAGTCAACTGTCTGGGTTGTCCAATCCTGTCACTGGAGCAGCTGCTGATATCCATGAAGGGAGATGGATAGGACATAGCTAGCAGGAGAGGAGACGCAACATGCAGGAGCGGGAGTGGATGAGCAGGAACCAGGCAAAGAAAAGTGATTTCTTTTTCACAGAGACAGACAAGAGAAATGAGTGCAGAAATGAGTAAGGCTTTATGCTTTATATATATTTCTCTGCACTTTTTGTTTCTTTGCCTATCACTGTTCTTCTGCAAATACAGAATTAAAGTTCATGGGTTTGAGTGTTTTTTATACTAGTTAAATAGTGATATTTGTGTTTCAAATGTGATACAGAGAGGGTGGAGGGGAAGCCATGCAGTTTTGGGCATGACCTTTATAGCTCTGCATGAAATTACAAATTACAGTCTGCAAGGGTCAGGGTGCAGTGAGGGCCAAGGGCTCACTGGGGCATTTGGGGGCAAGCTCAGGGGATACTGGGCACCTTCATAAGGATTGGTCATGGTGAAGTTGGGAATTCAGCCCTCAGACTGGGCAGATCTGAATTGGATAATGAAGTTGCTCCCATATTGGCTTGTTGTACTCGAACCAATGGCTTGCCTACTTTGCTTCCCATGTTACAAAATGTACAGTGTGCTTTCTGTTTGATTCTATTTTATAAGCTTGTTCATTTTTCTTTGTTTTTGAGGTGATTATAGCAGGCCCTCATCAACTGCAAGCCTAACTGAGCAGTTTTTACTCTGTCAGTGGGAGGGCCAGTTTGCAGTACTGTAACCCCAGCTTGATCAGGGAGAGAGTCCATTAACATGCAGTCACTGGTTCTCAGTGTGGGATGAGTGTACCCTTGTCACTGCTTATGCTGGCTATGAAATTAGAGATATTGCACAGAAACAAATGCAATAAACAATCCTTCCTTCACTTGGTTTTCATTCATTTTCTAACTTCTTTTTTTAACCCAACCTCTTGAAAAAATACATACAGGAGTACTCTAACCCTCCTCTCTCCTCCCCTTCCATGGTTCCTAGCTCTTCCACAGCGTTAGCACTCTGCAAACAAATAATTTCTGGAGTTTTAATTCTGTCTGCAAAATAAAAAGGAAAGTCTACATACACACCCCAACCCCCATCCCCCTTTGAAACAGATATAAAACTTTTGCTGTATCATCCATAGGCTAGGCTAAGGTCGAGCAGAAAATGGGCCCCAGCCTGATCATCCCAACTGGCCACACTACAGATCATCTCTTTTTGCAGCTCTGTGCAGGATAATAATAAAATCACAGAATTTTACAGTTTGGAAGGGCCGTGGCTTGGACAGCAGCACTCAGCACTGGGTTAGGAACTGGCTGGAAGGCCGAGCCCAGAGAGCTGTGGTGAATGATGCCACATCCAGCTGGCAGCCAGTCAGTAGTGGTGTCCCTCAGGGATCAGTGCTGGGCTCCATGCTCTTTAATATCTTTATTGATGATCTGGATGAGGGGATTGAGTCCATCATCAGTAAATTTGCAGACAACACCAAGCTGGGGGCAGGTATTGATCTGTTAGAGGGTAGGAGAGCTCTGCAGAGAGACCTTGACGGGCTGGACAGATGGGCAGAGTCCAAGGGCATGAGATTTAACACATCTAAGCGCCGGGTTCTACACATAGGCCACAACAACCCCATGCAGTGCTACAGGCTGGGGTCAGAGTGGCTGGAGAGTGGCCAGGCAGAAAGGGACCTGGGGATGCTGGTTGATTGTAGGGTGAACATGAGTCAGCAGTGTGCCTAGGTGGCCAAGAAGGCCAATGGCATCCTGGCCTGTATCAGGAACAGTGTGGCCAGCAGAAGCATGGAGGTCATTCTGCCCCTGTACTCAGCACTGGTTAGGCCACACCTTGAGTCCTGTGTCCAGTTCTGGGCCCCTCAGTTTAGGAAAGATGTTGACTTGCTGGAACGTGTCCAGAGAAGGGCAACAAAGTTGGTGAAGGGTTTGGAGCACAAGCCCTATGAGGAGAGGCTGAGGGAGATGGGGTTGCTTAGCCTGGAGAAGAGGAGGCTCAGGGGAGACCTCATTGCTGTCTACAACTACCTGAAGGGAGGTTGTAGACAGGTGGAGGCTGGTCTCTTCTCCCAGGCAACCAGCACCAGAACAAGAGGACACAGTCTTAAGCTGCACCTGGGGAGGTTTAGAATGTTAGGAAGAAATTCTTCATAGAGAGAGTGATTGCCCATTGGAATGGGCTGCCTGGGGAGGTGGTGGAGTCGCCATCACTGGAGGTGTTTAAGAAGAGACTGGATCAGCTGCTTGGTGCCATGGTTTAGTTTATTAGATAGTGTTGAATGATAGTTTGGACACGATGATCTCGAAGGTGTCTTCCAACCTGGTTTATTCTATTCTGTTCTATTCTATTTTATTCTATTCTATTCTGTTCTGTTCTGTTCTGTTCTGTGGGGCTGGCCACACAGGAACACATCCAGGTGGGTTTTTAAAGTCTCCAGAGAAAAAGACTCCACAATCTCTCTGGGCAGCCTGTTCCAGTGTTTCGCCACCCTCACAGTAAAGAAGTTTCTCCTCTTGCTGAGGTGGAACCTCATGTGTTCCAGATCATACCCATTGTTCCTTGTCCTATCACTGGGCACCACCAAAAGGAGACTGTCACCTTCATCTTGACACCCACCCCTCAGATACTTATAGACATTAATAGGATCCTCTCTCAGCCTTCTCTTCTCAAACTAAACAGCTCCAGGTCTCTTAGCCTTTAATCATAGGAGAGATGTTCCACAATCTTCCTTGTAGCTCTCCATTAGTGGAAGCTTCTTGTGTAGATCTGCCCGTGACATACAGCCTTACTAAAGGTAGGAAGAAGACCAGGAGAGTATAAGAGGAGCAATGTCTTTGGTGCAGCCTAGAAGGACTGTCTGATAAACATGAAGTGCTTCCAATGAATTTCCTAACTTTTCTATTGGTATATATTGGTATATTCTATTGGTATATTCTATTCTATATATGGAATAGTGTAAGCTGCAAATTAAAGACATTTTTTAAAATATTGGTTTAGAATTGGTAGTGCTTGCTATAGGTAAGACTGAATTAGCCTTACTTTCTGAACTGATGTTTGTGATTTATGCTTTAATGGCTCAATCCTAGAAGCTACTGAGCAAATCTGGCTTTTGGGCAGGCTTTGCTTTAGCATGTTCATGGTCTCCAGAAGAATAGGGCTGTGTGCTTGCTCATAGGCAAGCTCCCATGGAGGCAATGTTTTTAGCTACTTAAGGCCTGAATATGGAGCTGCACTGCCAAAATGCTGTAGTTATTTAACTCTTGCGCCGCTCCCTTTCTCCTGTCCAATATGGAAGTGAGTTGCCTCACTGGAGATGGGGACATCTAATATGGTGCTGAATTTAAACAATTCTTGATTATTATTCTTTCTAATATTTTCTAAAATATATTTATCATGTTATGTGTGCAGCTGTCCCAGGATAAGATTGTGGACCAGTTCTCTGTGGAGTCTTCATGTCTCTGTCCTCAAAGCCTTGTGTAACACTGCATTACTTGTCATTTTGTGGTGCCTGAGACTATAGCATCAAGTGAGCTATTTAATTAGTTTAGACTTACCTTCCAAATAAATTTAAAACCCAAAGAGTATATTTCAGAGGAGAGATCTCATAAAGTACCTGCCTGAATGCCTTCAGCCAAAGGAGCAGTGCAGTCAGCAAAGACTTGTTCCTACTGAGGACAACTCCAAAGCTTCTTCTGGGGTGCAACACAAATCTTTGCTTTTGCAGTTTGTGTTCACTCTTTCTTGCTTTGATTCTCCTGAGGGGAAAAATTACTCTTGTCTTAACATTCATTTATTGATTATTGTTTAATTTGGATTTGCTTTTGTCTATATGATAAAATCAATACCTTTAGTCCCCATCTTCAAGCACTCATGGGATACAGTAATCCAGCTGAGGCTCAAGAATGGTTGGTGGTTAGTCTTTGTTCTGTGGAGTCTATGATCCTTCATATATGTTTGAATATGGTGACTGTCATCTTTGCAAACATCGCAGTATGTTCAATTCATGATACATTTAAGAAATGACAGAATATGGAGTTCCCAAGGTGATGAGGTCCGTGAGAGATGTGACATGATGGAGGACTGCAAGACTTTTGGGATGCTGACTATGGGCAGTGAAGCTGATTCAGGTGCTAATTCTTGGGCTTCAGCTTTGGAGATGCTGAATGCCTTCACCTCATCAGGATCCTCAACACAAGCATTTCTTCAGTGAGGCAGAGAGGGACCTGGGGGTGCTGGTTGACGGTAGACTGAACATGAGCCTGCAGTGTGCCCAGGCAGCCAAGAGGGCCAATGGCATCCTGGCCTACATCAGAAGCAGTGTGGCCAGCAGGAGCAGGGAGGTCATTCTGCCCCTGTACACTGCACTGGTTAGGCCGCACCTCGAGTACTGTGTCCAGTTCTGGGCCCCTCAGTTTAGGAAGGAGGTTGACTTCCTGGAATGAGTCCAGAGAAGAGCAACAAAGTTGGTGAAGGGTTTGGAACACAAGCCCTACGAGGAGAGGCTGAGGGAGCTGGGGTTGCTTAGCCTGGAGAAGAGGAGACTCAGGGGTGACCTTATTACTCTCTACAACTGCCTGAAGGGAGGTTGTAGACAGACGGATGTTGGTCTCTTCTCCCAGGCGGCCAGTACCAGGACAAGAGGACACAGTCTCAGGCTGTGCCAGGGGAGGTTCAGGCTAGGTGTTAGGAAAAAGTTCTATACAGAAAGAGTGATTGCCCATTGGAATGGGCTGCCTGGGGAGGTGATGGAGTCACCATCACTGGAGGTTTTCAGGAGAAGACTTGATGGGGTGCTTGGTGCCGTGGGTTAGTTGTTTGGGTGGTGTTGGATTGGTTGTTGGGTTGGACGCGATGATCTTGAAGGTCTCTTCCAACCTGGTTTATTCTATGTATTCTATTCTATGTATTCTTGGAGAATAAAATACCAGCTTAAGAGTGGGTAGGCTGGTTGGACTCTGTATACCTCCATTTGTAGTTGATAATCAGTAAACATATTGTATTTAAAAAAAAAAGTCAAGCTGAATTTGAAACAAAACTCTGTTTTTTTCCCTTGCACTGAGCCCCTCTTGAAGGCCCTTGAGTTACAACTTGCTCAGCCAGGGTGGTATTCAGTGCAACCCCCTTCCAGGCAAGCCTTGGGCCCACACAGCCTCTCCCAAGCATGGCACCCTGGGGCTACACAATAAATCCTCCCCTGCAAACCCTGAGGCATGGTTTTGGCACAAGAATCTGAAAGTGGCAACCCAGGGGGAAGAAGAATTCAAATTCAAACTTCCCACACAGTAATATAGAGACATACCACTGAGTCACCAAAGCTGCTTAAAAACATCATTATAATATTTGTTGAAAATAACATTCTGACCTGATAAAGCTGAAAATTGTTCAGGCCATATAAATTCAGTTCCCTTTTAAAGGTGTCCATTTTCAGCCTTCTTTTTCTCACTGAACTGAAAAGACATTTTGTATCTCTAGCAAAATGGTTTCAGCTGGGAAGTGTAACTCTGATGAAAGTTCATTTATCAGGTTATATTTTAGATCCAGATGCTTGAGAAGAGTAAGTTCCAAAGGAGAGGAAAACGCTTTCTTTAACCAGGGAACCCTTAGTGTGTATGATATTTTGAGAAAAATAATTACTAGAGAAAATGTTTTGTTTGCATCTAAGATACAGAAGTCACAAGATATGTTCTACCTCATCCTAGTGTCACTGAATGAGTTTCATATGAATCCAAAGGAAACATTTAGATGCAAAGTTAATTGTCTCAAAAGTTCTTTCTCATGGTTTGATTTATGTTGTATATTGGGTTTGTGTTTTGCTGTAAGAGACGAACTCCAAAAATTGGACATCAAGCATTCATGTTTTTTCAGTAGTTCAATTGTGTTGTGCCATAAAATCTGGGGTGGTAATTATTGATAATAGTAGGTCTGTACTTACAAGCATCACTTGGGTGTTCTGGAATCAGACAGTGAGATCACTCTGTGCTCTCTAGCAGCGAGCATTCATGAGTTAGAAGAAAATTCTATTTCATTTATACATTTAATGCATACATGGCTGAAGATCATCTGCTATGAATGTTGTCTGATTTGATTTGGGGATATTACATTGTCAGTGCTGGAGGAGTGACCTTTGACTACTAATTATTTAGGCTCTACAAAGGGTTAAATGGGACACATGAGCATCTTGATACAACGGCAGCTATTGATCATGAGGATGAAAAGCAGCTGAATGTCACTACAGCTTCTGATAAATGCAATACTTGTGGCATGTAGTGCTACTGCTGCAAAAATGGTCAAATGCCTTGCTACATTCATACTTTAATATTGTAAGTATGTCTGCAGGCATTAAATACTATACTTCAATGTCCACAGGACTGATATTTCAGCTTTTGGGAAAAGTTCATTAATACACCTATTTATTTTTCAGGTATGTATCTCTGAGCATTAGAATATGTAACAACACAGGTATTCAAGATTCTTAGTGTTAAGACTTGGTGCAGCAAATTTTGATGTAGCTTTTCAAATTTACTGTGTTATGTAAGTCTGTGTCACCATGCAATTAAAATCAAGCAAGAAAAGAGGGATAAAAATTAATATTTTGACTAAAACCATGAAGTATCACTGTTTCAGGGTTTGTGTTTATTTTGAAACTACAGTTGCTGTTAGTGTCAGCTTTGCTTGCTAGAAAAGCCCTTATATGTTAGTAGAGAGCTTTCTCTTGTTAATTGCTCAGTGAATTAAATTCTGACTTACACGACTGACCTTTACATCTGAGGACAAAGACATCCTGAATTTGCATTCCACTTAGGACCAGATTCATTGAGTCAGACTTAGACCTAATTGCACTATGAATTGCAAAATACAGACCTGTCTATGAGATGCTTTCAGATTGTGTCCTCTTTATAATAACATGTTAATGCCACAGTGCATGGAATTGATCTTGTTAATTATGTTTCCGCAACTCCACAGCATCTTGCTGACTTCTGAGGTGATGCAAAGAGAGCTGATACCGAATACATTTGAACTGTATTTCAATTGTATAGTAGTAATTACATTGTTCTTATATGCTCCTTATATTTGTACTTTATAGTTGACAAATTGAAGACTTGTAATATTTTGTTCTATCTTTTACCCCATGATTTCACAATATTTTTCATTGCAGTAGCAACAGCAGTTATATCTCAGAATGTTAGGGGTTGAAGGGACATTGCAAGATCATGTAGTGCAGCCCTCCTGCCAGAGCATGATCACCTGGAGCAGATCACACAGGAACGCCAGGTGTCCTTCCAGATCCCTAACAATGATATGTACCTTTCCTTTGTACTGTCTTTTCAAACTTACATGTAGAAATTGTAGGGGGAATGCATTAAATGAAGCTTGGTTTCAAATAGATAAATTTAACCAAAAAAATAAATCAGATTCATACTCCTTTGTTCCTCTTGATTACAGGAATTATTCTGTTTGACAGATATAGGAGCAGGCAGCTGTTCTGACAGGGTTTGATTTGGTCTGTAACTCAGATATGTAGAGCAAATTCTTTCCCGTTTCATGTTTTGATAGCTGATCTTCAGAGGACATGACATTTCAGTGGATTCTCACATTTTGAGTGTGGAGATGACTGGTTTAAAGAGTAATGCCTAAGATTTTCATAAGACCTGAAGATTTTGTGTTTTAAACTCCACAGAAATTATGCTGAAAGTTGACTTCCCAAGTTACTAACTCCTTATTCGTTATTTATTTTATTACCAAACAAAAAAGTTAGAGGAACATCTTACTTCCTATTAAAAGGTTCTTTTGCAAGTCAGGGAGAGCATCACTATCTGGAGTAGATTCCTCTAATTCACAGAATAGGCTTTCCCTCAAATTAGGCTGTATCTGTAATTCTGCAAGAGGCATCTATTACAGCATCTAAATCCAAGGGAAATTGTTACTCTGAAAAGTTGTGTTAAACAATTAAAATCAGTTGAAATGCAAAGAAGAAAAGCTAGGTCCTTTGTGGCAGTAAGTTAATGGAACACTTGATTTCAGGATCTGTGTTGTCATTTATACCATGTGAGGGATTCTAGCCAGTGGTTTTTAGTTAACAAACACTGATATTTTCCTTATTGGGCTGGATACGTGATATAATCTTAAGCAGGCCATACACCAGTGAGACGGTTGATCCCCATAGAGAGAGGAGTAGTAGTTGGAGTGACTATAGTAGTGCTGCATGCTTGTGTATCTCAAATCTCTTGAAGTAATTGTCCTTTGGATTATAACATATTTTTCAAGTGTCTTGTCTGTGTAACAATAGTTGCTTTTTGTAAGAGATTTTTTTTTCCTTTCTTTGAAGTAACTACGATTTTATGTTTCTCCTTCCTTTCCTGAAAACATGGTTATACTTTTCCTCTGGAAGCTGTACTTTTGTGTGCTCCAGTGCAAAATCAGTTAGTGAACAAAACAAAACAGAATTTACCTGGAGCCTGAGCTTTTCTACTTTTATTTTGTTGTTGTTGTTGTTGTTGTTGTTGTTGTTGTTGTTGTTGTTTGGGCGGTATTGGATTGGTTGATGGGTTGGACGCGATGATCTTGAAGGTCTCTTCCAACCTGGTTTATTCTATGTATTCTATGTATTCTATGTATTTTGATAAGAGTACTTTAAAACAAACCTCGTTTTCTGATGGGGAGACTTGTCTGGCATCCCTGAGAAACTGCAGGTGCTTAGATGTCTCTGCCCATGCAGGATTGATGGGGAACACGCTGAGTTCCAAGAATGTTTTTGGTACTATCAGTGTTATTATTACTATCTTTCAGTGTGTGACACCAGGATCTGATTGTCCTACATGTCTGAAATGATCAACAATAGCACACTTACTGTGTGTCAGAAGGGAATGAAATGCCTGGAATTTTTTAAGCTAGCAAATAGAATGCATGTGTGTAGATCTATTAGTTCAAATCAGTGCAAGTTTAAAAAGCTGTAGGTAGCCTGTTTTGGATTTATTTGTCCAACTCAAGCTGCAATAGGTCATGTTCTTTGCAGGACAGCTGTTCTACAAGTGCTTCTATCCACCATAAATCTCCTGACAGTCTTCAGAATTTTTACAGTGTTCTGTAATTAGTGACATAAACACATGTTTCTCTATCAAATATGAGCATCAGTGAAAGGAAACACTTTTAGATAAAATGGGCAATCTGCCACAGGATAAGCTCATGTTACCTCCTTAGCAGTCTTTGGCTGTAAAATGTTTGTATTGGGGAAAGAGTTGTTTAAATGTTCTCAATTTGGTTTACTTTGTCTTAGCTGTGAGGGTTATTTGTACAGATTTATGTACATTTGAAGGAAAGTATAGTCTGTAAAGATAATCATGAAGACAGGTATAAAGTGCTCATATGCATAGAGATTAAAAACGAACATCTGCCAACAGAACAGTGACACTCCTGCAAGGCAGAGTGAGAACTGCAAAGCTCACACCACTGCCAACGAAATTTATCTTCACAGGAAAGTGCCACTCCTATCACAGGCTAACAATAATAAAAGTGCTTTGTAGAAAAGCATCAAGAATTCATAGTGGCTGTGTTGAGGCCATGAAACACAACATCCCAATTGCCATTTTGACTCCTGCCTTCATTTTTGTAGAATCAATAAGCTTGGAAAAGATCTCAGAGATCATCAAGTCCAACCTATTACCCAGCACCTCATGACTAACTAAAGCATGGCTTCAAGTGCCATGTCCAGTCCTTTTTTGAACACCTTCAGGGATGGTGACTCCACCACCTCCCTGGGCAGCCCATTCCAATAGCCAATAATTCTTTCTGTGAAGAGCTTTCTCCTTACCTCAAGCCTAAACGTCCCCTGGCACAGCTTGAGACTGTGTCGTCTTGTTTGGCTGCTGCTTGATACAAGTTTCTTTACTAAGAACAATTGAAGATTAAACCTAGCACTTGGACTGCTGTTTTCCAGTGGTACAAACCAAAACAGATTTGCAGAAGAAGATGAGAAAATATGGTAATTGGGAAGAAATCTTGTAATTGCATATTTTTTCTGCTTTTGTGATGTGATGCAAATAAATTTGCAGTTCTGGCTCTCCCCAGTAGTAGTAGAGGCATATCATAGTGGCCAGCAGGAGCAGGAGGTCATTCTGCCCCTGTACACTGCACTGGTTAGGCCACACCTTGAGTACTGTGCCCAGTTCTGGGCCCCTCAGTTTAGGAAGGATGTTGACTTGCTGGAGCGTGTCCAGAAAAGGGCAACAAGGTTGGTGAGGGGCTTGGAGCACAAGCCCTATGAGGAGAAATTGAGGGAGCTGGAGTTGCTTAGTCTGGAGAGGAGGAGACTCAGGGGAGACCTCATTGCTGTCTACAACTACCTGAAGGGAGGTTGTAGCCAGGTGGGGGTTGGTCTCTTCTCCCAGGCAACCAGTACCAGAACAAGAGGACACAGTCTCAGGCTGCGTCAGGGGAGGTTTAGGCTGGAGGTTAGGAGGAAGTTTTACACAGAGAGAGTGATTGCCCACTGGAATGGGCTGCCTGAGGAGGTGGTGGGGTCGCCGTCGCTGGGGGTGTTCAGGGCGAGGCTTGACAGGATGCTTGGTTGGATGGCTTAGTTGATTGGGTAGTGTTGTATGATAGGTTGGACATGATGATCTCGAAGGTCTCTTCCAACCTGGTCTATTCTATTCTATTCTATTCTATTCTATTCTATTCTATTCTATTCTATTCTATTCTATTCTATTCTAACTAAACATTGCAACAATAGCTAAAATAAAACTACTGTTTGGAAAACAAACACCCTATATGGGCAAAACAAACTGGAAAACCACCAAAAACTGTATTGTTCCCAGCTGAACATCAGGAAACTGAACTGATCTTCCAGTACCCATTCTGGTCATGTAACTAAGATACAGAATCAGTATACAGAGCTGCAGCAGAGGAGCAAATGCAAGTTCACCTTTGTTTAATAATACTAATTAATTTTTATTCAGGAAAGAAATAAGTGACAACAGAAAAAAAATTCAGAAAATTAACTGGCACTTTCTGTTCAGGTACAAAATGAGATGTGATATAAAACAGTTAAACTTGGGAAGGCAATAGGAATTTTTAAAAGCAGGGTCATGAGCCCTTGTCACGGTAGTTTGGACACCATATGTATTTTGTTTGAAACCGTTAGATAGCTAATTGGGAGTGTTTTTCTTGCTCATTTCCGATGGGTATGGTACCACTGAACTCTGTTAAACTGATCTGCTTTAGACTGAGGAACTTTTAGTTGTAATGCCTTTTTTTTTTTTTTAAATGTCATTCATCATATGCTCCTGCATTGCAATTGCTGATGTAGCTATCATTTGAACTTAACAGGTATCTGTTGTTCAGAATGCTCCTTAAACACAAGCCCTATGAGGAGAGGCTGAGGGAGCTGGGATTGTTTAGCCTGGAGAAGAGAAGGATCAGAGGTGACCTCATTGCCCTCTACAACTACCTGAAAGGTGGTTGTAGACAGGAGGGGGTTGGTCTCTTCTCCCAGGCAACCAGCACCAGAACAAGCGGACACAGTCTCAAGCTGTGCCAGGGGAGGTTTAGACTCAAGGTGAGGAAAAAGTTCTTCACTGAGCGAGTCATTCGACATTGGAATGGGCTGCCCAGGGAGGTGGTGGAGTCGCCGTCCCTGGAGGTGTTCAAGGGGAGATTGGACGTGGCACTTGGTGCCATGGTCTAGTCGTGAGGTCTGTTGGGACAGGTTGGACTTGATGATCCTTGGGGTCTCTTCCAACCTTAGTTGTACTGTGATTTCATACTGTGATTTCATTTCAACACAGAATCATTGTGAGTAAAGTTTTCATCTGACAGTCATGAAAGGCAGCAGTCATGAAGACATCTTGGTCATGCAGAATAGGAGCATAATTAATTTCTCTCATGTGCTCATCGTTGTGCTGCGTTCTTCATGCTGCCTTACCCTTCTGTCTTAAACATTGCTTGGTCTACTTGTCTGCTTGCTATAGTTCTAATCATCTATAAATCGGCCTTTAAAAAAACCTCCTGTGTCTCTTCAAAATGTCTTCTTCAAGCTGTTTCCCTAGCCATTATGATACACAATTGAAACTACAACCCTTGAAGAATTAAATGAGTGTTAGGTAATTTTGCAGTGAGGAGGAGAATGGCTGGCTGGAGAATTTTGCAGTGAGGAGGAGAAGGGGAGAAGAATTATCCTGAATTACTGAAGCTTAAACCTAGAGTTTCCCCCAAAGTCTGAAAATGTCTCCTCATTTCCTTATGAAGGAAATAACAGCCTGAGAGGAGTCCAGAAATTCAAAGTTTGATTTTGAATGTTGTGAAGGTATTCATGTTGATCAGGGATTTTTGGCAAGCTGGTGTTTATATGGCATCAGATGGTGCTTTTACAAGCAGTTTAGAAGCAGGCTTTGCGAAGATATAAATATCAAAATACAAACCAGTCAATCACCTCCGGGGAAATTACGTGGGGCAAAGTGGGTTTCCTGCGAGTGTTGAGGTTTGTGTGGGGTAGGATGCCAAATCTGTTAATCATCATTGTAGGATTCTCCTAACTAGCAGCTGTCACCATATTCATTGATCCAAAATTTCAAGCATCTGAATTATGAGTAGATAACAAACTTCCATTTCAGGTATGTCTCAAACAAGGCGTTTGCTTTTTTTTTTTTTTGAGATGGTTTATACTTCTGTATGGGATGTGGATTATGATGCATGGTGTGAAATGTGATGGTTTGGAAGTAGTTTCTTGCTCTTAGGTTTCCAATTTGAAGATCTTAATTATAGAAAATAGGGTCATCTCCTGTAGAATGTGGTTTGGGTAGGCAGCAACAAGGCTGCAGAATCTGCCAGTGTTGGTTCTTTTGCCACCTTCAAAATTTACACTTTGAATTTTAAACTCTGTCACGCTTTTTATTACTACTGTTGGAGCTCAGTAAGTCTTTGGGTTTTCTCCTTCCACTCAAAGCTATTTACTTTTAATCTCAGCATTAATGCAAAAGCTTTGAAGGAGCTGGAGAAGATGGGTATTTTATTTTTTGAAACCTAGAGCCACTGGTACCAGAATATACAAGAAAGTGTCACTTACCATGTATCTGTATGCTTCATTACTGAAAATGCTAGCAGTTTTCAGGTTTTGTTACTGAAAATGCTGTACACATCTAAACAGGAGAGTTTGTAGTTTCTTCTCTTTTATTTTAAACTCTGGCCATGGGCAGATAACCAGAGGTTATGTTGTATTTGGTGTGAGGTGTCAGTATGAGCAAGTAAGTTATATGAAAATTAATCCTGCTTCCTTAATCCCTTTGTACTGAAATGTTAGAAAATTTGAAGCTTGTGCTACACAAAATGACCCAGTGCTCCTGAGAAAGCAGAATGAAGAGGTCTTCAGTGTGCTCTTTCTGTATTTGTTTGCCAGATAGATGAGGAGCCTTGTAGCCAATAGCACTGCATTGTAAGTCTGGCCCTTGTGGCACTGGATTTAATATGTACTGGTGAAAACCACCAGTGTCCACAGAACTCAGAGCATGGAACTTTCTGTAAATGCTGTCAGTCTAAAGTATTTCTAAAGAATTGTTCAGAAGATAGTGTTGTAAATATACATGTGCCTACAATATATAAATACTCTTTGTGGAGAAACCAAACTCAGAGCTCAGTTCAGCTTTTCCACCATTTGGGAAAATATTTGTAGTTATTACAGGGCTGCTAAACAATTATTAAAAGCTAATTGAAATGGTTCAAAGGTTCAAGTTTTGCATTAAATTAATTATTGAATTAATTGAGTTCTGGTGGCTGAATAGTTTGAGACCTTTGAATAATCTTGTGTGACTAGAAATGCTTCCAACAGATACATATTTTTTTAGGAGAGATTATTTGCACTTTTACTTAGAAAGTAATTAAGTGAATTTGTTACAATTTTGGGAGATCATTTGAAGGAAGAACTAACTCCTGGGAACTAGAAAGTAGCATTTATGCATTATTAAAGGAAATATATGTGAATTGCTCAATATTTTAAAGCCAAATAACCAAAGAAGTTGAGCTGTATTGAGATCTTAGTATTTTATTCTTCTGGAGAGAAGGCTGTTGCTCTGAGCCAATATCACAAATTGTTTCTTAAGAATTACATCACTCATGATACCGGGGGTTGTGGGGAAAAGGAGGAAACAGCAAGGTGGTTTTGCCAAGCTCCCAGTGACAGAAGAGCAGGTTGATCTCCTGCCAGGTGAGCAACGTCAGCAGGAGGCAGCAGGTGTCTCTGTTTTCACAGAAGAGCCCCGGCAGGTACAGGTTGCTCTGTGTAATAGCAAGTTTTCCAGTTGTGGTGAATTTACGATGTGCTTCAACAGGATTTGGCCCCCTGATGCACACACATACAGCCTTAGCCTTGCTTTTATCTTGTCTCTTCTTACCCTCTTTTCTCAGTTTCCCACATTTGACAATGCTGTGTGTATCACTTTGAATATTTTACCGATAATGAAGCGATTTCTCCCTTGTTGGAAAGCTGTGACCATCTAGACACATGTTTGAAGGAACACATAGATGCCACAATGCAAAATGTGCTTCATCAGAAATTTATATCTCTTCCAACCACTTCAGTTATTCTGATAAAAGACTTTACTGTCTCTGCAGACCTTGTATCCCTCTTATCTGTCATGGCTAAAATTATGTTAAATTTTCACACAATGCATAAGACATTAATTCCCTTGTTCTCCAAGGCCCCCTTCCCTAGCAAATAAAAAAGCATTTTAGATACAGTCATGAATTTTTGTCCCTTAAGTCATAGGCTAAATCCTGAACTATAAAAACATAGATCCTCATACATGATCCAGCTTTTAAACATCAGCCTCGTGGACAGCACAGCTGGAGATACTCAATGTGGATGAAGTGTAAAACTGAAGTTGGTGGGGTGGGGTTGTTTTGTCCCAAGCCATTTTTGTATCTCCTCACAAGAAATGAATGGAATTGTTGTTACAAATATGTTTTCCCTTGGGCAGTAGTTTCAGTTAGTTTTCCTTTGAAAGCCTGTTAGAAGAGTGGCAGAAAAAGGACAATAGGAGAAGTAACATATTCAAAGCAGTTTCACGCACACGTTGAGTTAGTTTTAAAAGTCACTGTATAGGCCTGAAAATGGGACATCTTAAAGAGTGTTTTAAAGAGATGTGTTAATATAAATGGCATAAAAATTCAGATATTTCATGCAGCCTACTTAAAATTCTACCTGTGGTGTCAATTATTGTGTTATTTTCCTTCTCTCTAAACTCTATCATCATCTGCTATCCCTATGTGTGCAGCAACATCAGCAATATTTTCTGCAGTATTACACTTTAGCTCATTCCCAGCCCCATGGCATAAAATTGTTGATTGTTTTCCAGAGCATGAAGCAAGAATTTGCAATAAATAAATAAAACATGTTGCTCATTCTTAGTTAAATGCCTCAGAAAGGCTATCTCTGGTAGGCAAAAGGACAGGGGACTTCCTGAAGCTTTGCTTTGATAAATTAATTGTGGATTTGATAGCATATGAAGAGGCAGCTTTCAGTTTGACAGTGATTTCCAGCTTCCCTTTGTTTGTGGATCCCTAAATATTTTTCAGAGCAGCAGCATCCCACTTTGTAAACTGCTTAATCCTAAACTGATATTTGTGTGTGCTGCTTTTCGGTGACCATTTACAGACACTTTGGAGACTGCCTTTAGTGCTATCTGAGTCGTACAAACACAAGTAAGAAAGAAACCAAATCTTTCAGAGAATAGCTCTTTTATTTTATCATTCACATTTCCAGAGAGGGAAAATACAGTGTAGTGATTTTCTGTTTCAAACAGAACATTCTTTCTTTCTCTAAATAAAATAGTGGGAATTTTCCTACCAGTAAGTCATGGAAAACATAGAGATGAAGTTATCTTCAATGGTATAAACACTGCTGTCATTTTACTATCTTGATTTTGAAATATTGTTTCTTGAATTCTGTAAAAGGTCTTTTAAGTTCCTTGAAATTTTGCATGTGCTGAATTTCCCCCCCCAATTCTGGAATTCACTTCATAGGCAGACTCATAAGTGCAGATGGAAGAGGGGCTAGAAATTTTTTCCATCTGAGTGTGGTCAGCTCCTATTAAAACAGGGCCTGCTTACTCCATGGCTTACCATGCTCCTTAAAGCTTTATCAGCTCTCTTGAAGTCCATTACAGTCAAGTGGTATGAGGCAAGTAGAAGAATTTTACTGACCTTATTTCTCATCTGTTTTCTCATCCCACTGTGCCCAGAGTTTTCAGCAGAAAGCAGAGTTCTCCTGTGAAGTTGTTTATTCTGTCTAATTATCTGTTAATATATTAGTTTTAAAACCATTTTTTTGGAGAGCAGCACTCTGATGCTCAGGAACCAAGAGCACAATATAATCAGTGGGTATATTAAAAAACATTTTTTTCATGTGATTAGTCACATAATTAATTTGGTAAGCTGTCCTTGTCCTTTCAAATTCCTTACTGTAGAATGTTATAATTCCTGCTTCTAATACTTTATTTACAGATTAAAAAAGACAAATCCAAAAATTCAGCAAATGATCTTCATATTAAATGATACTCTTTAGAGAGAAAAAAAAAAAACAACAAACAAAGTAATTATTTTTGCTTGGTTATTCTTTAATGAGCTTGTAATGTATACACTACAAGTAATTTTAATAAAATTCCATGGTAGGTTGGTTTGAGGTTCTGGGGATTGTGGGATTTGGGGGGGGTTGGTTGGTTGGTTTCCTTGGTTCTTTTTTTTTGATGGTGAGTTGGTTTGGTTGGTTGGTTTGTTGGGGTTTTTTTTCCCCCAGTAACTTAACAAGTAATTTTATTTCCTTTCAGTTTTAACAGTGGCAGTAATGCCCTGATAAGGCATTTGTCTGAAAGCCCAGAGTCCTCTCAGGGCTCAGTTTATGTTTTGGCAGCACTGCCAGGAGCAATGGAATTTCCCCAGTCGCCATGATAAAAAACACAACAGACATCATCTGTGAATTTGAGCAGAACAGTGCTTCTTAAATGGTAGAAAATAAATCCAGCTTTGCCATGTGAATAAGGATTTACAACTACTAGTGAAATGTGTGTTTAAAACGTGCTACAAATAAAGAATGAAACCACCATTGATGAGGCAGGATTTGACACCAGGTACGTTTTAGGAATGCTCTATGGGGAGGGACCGCTGCTTTCAGGGACTCATATCCCTGTAATTAAAGTGTCGGATCCTGACACTGCCCTGTGATTATTCGCTTTATGCTGCTGTCCCTTTCCTATTAGGTAATAAAGAGAAATGGGGAATTGTTGCCCACTCTTCATCTTGCTGGTGATGGAGGAACAATGCTAAGGCACATTTGTAGGCTGAGAAGCTTCTCATCCCCCCAGTCGGTGCAAATCCTTTCACATGCTGCTGTTTGTAACAGTGACAGATCTTTCCCTGTGTTTTTAAGACTAAATACCAAGTTCCTATTAGTGTTTGTGGGTGTTCAAATCTAGCTGCTGCCTGTTTTCCAGCTGCTAAACAGTTGAATAAATAAACTCTGAATTATTATCTCTTAGCAAAGCCTGGTTGTTTTTTCCTTTTTGCTTCAATTCCTATTGTTACAGTTGAAAAAACAAACAGGACATACATATCTTGCTAGGTCCTGTGTTGGCAAAGAAAAATAAACAGGATTTATGTGTTCTGTAGGGTCAAATATCAAAAGAAAGTCAGCCTTTCACCTCTTCTGCTGCTAATGTATGGGCCAGAGTCCTGTCCTGCTGACTACATTTAACTGGCCTGATAATTCAGAAGAAAACAGTGTGCCCGAGTGTTGCTCTGACTTTATTCTCTTTGGAATTCTTTCTGAGAACAGTAGCTCTTCCAGGATGCAAAACACCCCTAGGTCTTCTGCCAAACTATTTCACTCTATTACCATCCAGCCCACAGCAGTATGGAACTGGCTAACAGCTATGTCAGCACAATATCTCGTAATGATATTTGTTCTTTAGTTACATTAGCTTTCTGTATAGCTACCTCAGAAAAAGAAGACCAAAACCTATCAAAAAGAGCCCTGGAGAAGAGGATACTCAGGGGACACCTTATTGCTGTCTACAACTACCTGAAGGGAGGTTGTAGCCAGGAGGGGGTTGGTCTCTTCTCCCAGGCAACCAGCACCAGAACAAGAGGACACAGTCTCAAGCTGTGCCAGGGGAAATTTAGGCTCGAGGTGAGGAGAAAGTTCTTCACAGAGAGAGTTGTTAGCTGTTGGAATAGGTTGTCCAGGGAGGTGGTGGAGTCACCACCCCTGGAGTTGTTCAAGAGGGGATTGGATGTGGCACTTGGTGCCATGGTTTAGTAGTTATGAGGTCTTGGGTCACAGGTTGGACTTGATGATCTTTGAGGTCTCTTCCAACCTTATTGATTCTAAGATTCTGATGCAGTCTCAAAACAACTATCCTAAAGGGAGACAGGCTTGAGGCTCATGTATCCTTCAGGCAAGTAGAAGAATTTCACTGACCTGAGTTTTAAAACTCTTGGTTTGTCATTTGCCAATGGAGGATGCTTTAGGAGCCCTGTATTTCAGTAGACACTCCAGGTGTTCACATACTGTACTTAGATACATGATGCATCATGAAAGGTGCGATTCAGAGTACCTAATTCTGGAAGGATAAGTTCTCCATGTGTCAAAGATTGCACGTAACCTCGGGATAGTCTAGGTTCTGTGCCTAAAACCAAGGCAGGATGAGTTATTCCACATTGATACAGAAGTCAGGAAATGCATTTATCATTCATTGCTTATTTAGTTGCTTAGAAGATTAACAGAACTTGCTACACATCTATACCTGAAAAATATTCCTAATGAGTTCAGGGTTTTTTTAAAAGTAATTTAACTGTTTTGCCTTTGCAACCTTTTAAAACAAATTTTCAAAGATCTGTTTGGAAAAGAAAAATGGCCACACCAAAAACTCCCCTTAAATGCTAATGAGAAAAAAAGCCTTACAGTCCTTATAAATAACATTTTTTGCAGAAGCAGTGTTCCTCCAAGTGTGAACAACAGATCTGTTTTACTCCTGAATTAGTACACAGGGAAAGCAGAAAATCAGAGGTGCAGGCACAGAGGAGAGAGGAAATATATTAAAATAAAATAAAAGTGGTTATAGGAATAGCAAAAACTGCAGTCAGTTGTAAGCTAGGGTAGTACTTCTTAGTTTTGAAGCAAAACTATTTATTATGAGGTTGTGATGGCATGGCAGCATCTGAGAAGGTTTTGCTCAGAGCATTTTGAGTAAGGAGAGGAAGAGGAAAGAGAAAGATTTATAGGGGTGTTTGGCAGCCAGGCAAGAGCTCATCATTGGTTTTGCCAATTGAGGTTTTTGGAAAGGTTGTTGGAGAAAAGGAAAATTACACTAAGTTCAGCTGTGAGAGTAACTGTGAGAAGGAATCAGGTGATGAAGCTCAGGGGCTGAACTCATGGCCGGGGATGGGATTGTCTGAAGTGTATTGCTGCAGAATGCTACAAGAAAGAAACAACCACTGAAACAAAGAGCATGAGAATAGGTATATTGCAACAGGGTAAGGAAGAAAAGCTGAGTTCACCTTTCTGTTTTTGTTGGCAGTCTGCATTAAAATGGTGTAGACACAGAGACCTTCACTCTGTGGCATTTCTCTTCTGTAATCTTTGCTCTTCTCACTGTGATGAGTCTCTCCTACCTAGAGGTAGAGCCTTTACCATATTTGTGATGCAGCAGTATTCTCTTGGAGCATGCCATGTACGGAAATGATGTCTGTCAAAAGCCTATCTTATTAATACTGATCTTGGCATTTTTATGCCTTCATACATTTTGTGTCTGACTGCAATGTGATTAAAATTGTCAAGAACCTTCCCAGTATTGCTGTATATTGCCCCTGCAGGTGTGAGGGCAGGGGAGGGAGAGAAAAGGGAGATGTTGAGATGTATGTGATTATAAAATTAGTCCTTGGGAGGTGCTGAAGCCCTTCCTTGATGGGCACCCCATATGTACGTGAGAAGAAACCAAAATGCACTGCTGAAATGTGCCAGACCCTGGACAGAGCCAGCAGGTACAGTTCAGCACACCAGACAGTGAGGGTGCCTGACCTCTTGGCTCTTGTGCCCTTGTCTGATTTTCTGCACTGATTCCCTGGTAGGAGTTTGATGCTGTGCTATTAAGGAGCAAGAGAGAAAAGGCTTACACTGTTCTGACAGATTTGCAGTGCCTGATGGTGGATAGGCTGCTTCCTCCTGCCCTAAAAGCTTTTAATAACCTTCCAACATGAGGTTGTTAGCTGTGGGGAAGAGAGACGCACCAGTGACTGCGTTCCTGTGGATCACTTCAGTGGCACATATGGCACAAAGAGTTTTACTAAAAAACACATGGGTATCATTAGCACAGGCTTTAGAAATACATGCAGCAGCCTGCAGCTCTGTAGCATATTTCATTGAGGCTGTATGCAGCACAGCTCTTCTCCTAGTTGTCACCAACTGTCAGAAGGATGCTGGTGAGGAGGAGAGAAGGTACAATTCACCCTCGCCCAGCCAGGCAGCACTGCTCACTTCTTCTGGCAGCAGGTAGAGACATCCTGTTCCCTTTCCAGCCATCACAAAGTGGCAAAGCCATGTGAAAAGCAAGGGGTTGCATTTAGTGGCAGTATTCTGTAGAATGACATTGTATAAGGCTTGCTTTATATTTTTCTTTGGGAGATGAAGAACTTCTGTTTCTTAAAGGTGTCTGTAGTATTTTTTTGTTTGTTTCAACTGCATTGCATCCTGCAGCTTCAATATTACCACTTCGTGGCACTTCCTTGGTAGTTAGCGCCCCTTCTAACCGCTGGCGACTGTAATGCTTTCAATATATAATAACTAAGCAAGGTAGTTCTCTAGAAGAAAATAAGCAGATGTCAAGGTTACAGATGATCTTGGGACAGCAAGTACTTGGTAATAAGCACTTTCTTCAAAAAGACACACTCAGTAGTTCTGCAGGAAATTTTGGCATTAAGGTTTCTGTCATGAGTCACAAAAGCTATTGTTTTATCTGAGGCAGCCAATCTCCAAGCCATGTTATTGTCAGGGCATGGCACAATTTGGCTGAAGTTTATCTGAACATTTCAGGCTTAGTGCAGGTGAGAGGTCTGAGAACTCCTAGAGGTTGTCATTCCCAACTCCCACCTTCTCTGCTGTTTTTATTTGCCGTATCTCCTTGTTCTTGCACTGAACTCTCATTCATGTAAACTAGTGTGATTTTTTGTAGATTTTTTTTTTTAAATGTCTTGTGAGAGTTATTATATTGCTGCTGTTATTGTTACATTCAGAAGTTCTGAGGCTAGCATCTGGGGGTTATGTACATGCACATTTGGAGCTGGGAGAGCTTTCACCTCCTCTGCAGTTCACAAGCAAGACAGAGGCTCTCCGCAGTTACCTTGGAAAAGCCTTCTCAGTGTCTCTCTATTTCATCCCACACATTCACCCATGATATGCCTCCTCTCTGTGTCGTCTTCCCACTCTCAGCCCAGAAAATTTGTCATGCCATGTGCATCTGAACTCCCCCACAGGCACAGCTGTCACCTCCATATCTGCTGCCCTGCCAATGGCAGCATCCCCTCCTTCCCCTAGCTTCCAGAGCAGGATCATTCTTTTGCAAACAGAGTGACTTCTGCTAGCTACAAGCTGCACAGACTCCCACCCTCCAAACACACTAATACTGTGAAATATATTTTGTTGGGATATTTATGAAGTTTGTTTGATTTATCAGAATCAGAAAGAAACATGAAACAAGCATTATTTGGCTTCTTAAGAAATATTTACAAAACATTTTCCGTGTTTTCAAAACGAACATTTAACAAGACACTTTGCTTTGCTTATTTGATTGTATTGAATTTATTTGCTTTGATTCTTCATTAAAAACTGTATATGTGTGAATGGTGGTGGTGGTGTTTGCAGACAAAACACAATAAACAAACATACAAAAAAACCACACAAGAAACCAACCAAGCAAAAAACCCCAAAACAAAACAAAACACCCCAACAACAACAACAAAAAACCCACCCCACGCACAAACCCCCTCCATCAACCATGTGTCCCCCCAAAAAAACCCCAACCCAAAACACCCAGAAAACACCCAAGACACAAAACCCCCAACAAACAAGCAAACAAACCCATTAAAAAAATATTTTTGTTTGAATAATCTTGGACAAAGAATTTGAACCAAGGACAGTAGCTCTTCCCTCAGTAAAACTCCCCTGTAGGTCTATCCATTTTTCCTTCAGAATCAGATTCTCATTTGTCCTGTGAATGATGTAAATCTGGATGTAATTGGATTTTTTTTTGGAGGTAATCAGACTTCTAATGAAAACGCTCATTCACATATCCCTAAAGAAACATTTCCCGAAGATTCCACCTCTCCCCATTAACATTACCTGTGTTTTGCTGTCTGTGCTGGGGCGTTTTCCCTAGGGCCCCATTTGGACTTCCCGAATTGCCCCATGGGCTCCTCCCTCTGTTTCTGCCCCCAGTGAACTTGGAAAGTGTGCTACTCTTTCTTCTCTGTTACTGAAATCTTTACTCCATAGGCTAGAGTCTCCAAGTTATCTCAGGCTTCCTTTATAGACCATGTCTTTTGGACCTTGGTTCATTCTTCACGTTGTGCTTGGGACTATCTTCACTTGGTCTCTGTCTCATTTTGAAGGCAGTTCCCAAAGGTGGATGCAGGTCCCCAGCCAGCTCCTTTAACAGAGATTAGTGGAATCGGAGCTTTCAATGGCATAGAGCATGCTTATATGCACTAGAACATACAAAGAGATATTGTCTGGCTTTTCAAAGCAGTACAATTACCTCTGATTTTCCGAACCATCTTCCCCCACCCTGTTCTCTATTCATGCACTTGTCAAGTCTACATTTATTACTTTTTCAGTGCCCTGTGAGTAGCACTCTGTCACTTCAGACCATTTTCCCAGTTGCTAACTGTGGGTTTAAGTCTGCTGCATGCCTCAGGGTGCTCACTGTTCCTTTGGGCTTTGCAGCACCTACAAATCAAATAAACATACTCAGTATTCCACCATCCACATCATTAAGAGGTGGTTGTTTCTTAACAGTAGCAAATCACCCCTCTGAAGGAAGAGGGCATCTTAAAAATTTAAAAACAAGTAGGCAACACAGTCTGTTGAGAGGAGAGCAGATTTGTCATCAGCCATGTTGGTTTAGGGAAACATTTCAAGGAAATCACTCTCAAATTCTGCCATCCATTTATTTACAGCAATTTGCTATAGATTACTTGTGGCAGATGAACTGTGAGAAAACTGGATTATTATTGTCTTTTAAAATTAGTCAAGTATCAGGATTACTATTCTGTGGGGAGTCAGGCAAACCTGATTTTCATTCCATTGTGATTGGAGGAGAACTGTAAGAATATATATATATTAAAATTTCCATATAGAGTGTTAAACTACTTTGTTGTCTCATCTTATTAGCTGGATTATTTCACCATTGACTGATCTGAACAGGGAGTTTCAGTCTGCTAAAATGAGTCAAACTGTGTAAACTTCATTTGTTATGAAATTATACCTTAGGGAAAAAAAGTTTCTGGAGCCATAGTTTCAGTGATGTCAGAAGTTACCAGCATGCTCCTAGATAATATCATAAAATTATTCATTCTGAGTTTCTTCAGCTATTAAGGCAAAATACTAGCCCACTGGTATAACCCTGCTTTCCATACAGAGGAGTTTATGTGTTTAGGGTTTCCTACAAAGTCCACTGAATGAAATAGACACCTTTGGAGACAAGTAGTCTGTGGCTCTGGTCTGAAATCTTGACACCATTAAGGAAATACAGATTTATTTGATTGTGAGTGTTTATGATGATAAAAGGCCTGATCCAGCACTTCTTTTTCCCCAATTTTGTGCCTCTTGATTCAGACTTCAAAATAAAATTGATGAGAGAGAGAGAGAAGGTGAGCAACTGCCCTTAAATGCAGCTTTGTAGCTTCGATTAACATCTGGTTGTTTCTTTGTCCACCGTGCCATTCATCTAGGCTGCTGTCAACCCTAAAATGCTAAGAGACTAGTGAGAAGTAATTATTTTGGCAGTGCTAAGATTGGGAAGGTTAGTTGTGCAGAAAGCCTCCAGTATGCAAAACCGGGAGTAATTGCCCATTTTCCAGCTGAATTCACAATATGCTGTTGCCGCATTAGCTTTTCTAAAGAGCTGCCTGTGCCTGAGAAGGTATCACCATCTGCTTTATTTCCTGTGAACCCGTGCACATGGTGCCTTCATTGTAACAGTATGGAATGTATTATTGTAGTCAGTGCTTAGTGTCTGTACTGATTACTGCAACTGGTGAGCAAGAGCAGGCTTGCACTTAATAGCCTGCTATGCAGAGCTGCAATGCACTGGTGAAGCTGGTACATCCTGTGCCCATGAACCAAGGCGACAGAAATACTCTTCTCATTGGGCACTATGTCCCCCCACTCACTGAATGATTTCCCACTTGCAAAGAGCCTTGAGTGTTTCCTACATTCCTCTGAATAGATTGTTTATTTTGCTGATTTGACAGGATAAGAACAGGCAGTGGGAATGCTTTCCATCAGTAATAACTTTAATTATGTTGGCAGAACTTTTCTTTGTTTAATAACAGATTATACAACATAGTTGGCTGGATTATGTAGTGATGTTTTCAGTTCTGAACTATACTTAAATATTCCCTGCCTCTAAGCAGCCAGTAAATGTGTTAGATTGTTCCTGGCTCATGTGGATATTAAGCTTAATGCCTTGTGTACATCAAAAATATACTAAAATGAGTTACCTTCTCTTCTTGCATACAGTTTATTTTGGAGTTGGCTAGCCACAGTTTTAGGGAAAGTTACATTTACACTATTAGAGCTTTTCAGTTGTAATTGCAGGCTATGTCAGTCTTGCTGACCTTCATTGGCCAGATTTAGGACATAAAGGATGTAAATGTTGTTGCCATTTGTGTTGCCTTATCATTACATTTGATGGAAATACAATGATGAGTTAATTTTGCAAAGCTGTCAGCTGTGTGCTCACACATGAAGAAATCTATGAGCGCTGAAATCACGAAGCCTTACCCAGACAAATATTGCAGCTTGTGCTTTCTCTGGGCTAATCCTGGAACAAAACTTTAATTTTCTCTGTCTGCTTATAGCAGAGGGATATGATTCATTGGCACTGTTAGGAATAGAGACATAAAGAAGAATTTAATTTTAAATCTTACTGATGTGTGCTTGCAAGTTTGAAATAAAGTCGTTGATTCATTTATGCGCTGAAACTGGAGAGTTAAACTTATTGGCGTTATCCGATGAAGCAGAAAAATAATCCTCATTCCCACTTCAGATGAAAACCATTAAATACCTACTGTCTAGATTTCCAAGGTTCTGCATGCTTCAATTTTGATACTATCAACTTTCTGAACAAAACTTGAGATGGGCTGCCTGAGGAGGTGGTGGGGTCGCCGTCGCTGGGGGTGTTCAGGACGAGGCTTGACAGGATGCTTGGTTCCATGGTTTAGTTGATTGGGTAGTGTTGGATGATAGGTTGGACACAATGATCTCGAAGGTCTCTTCCAACCTGGTCTATTCTATTCTATTCTATTCTATTCTATTCTATTCTATTCTATTCTATTCTATTCTATTCTATTCTATTCTATTTCTTAATGGGGCCACAGGGTTTCAAACAGATTCCTGGTCTTTAGGTGATGTACAGAGACCACAGCTCAAAAGTTCCATTGGCAAGACTTACACAACTCTATTAAAATCAGGCTTTTACTCTTGAGGGTTTCAGAATATGCCAATTAGCTGAGATGAGATTCTCTGTGTAGAGCATATGGGAGAGTTGCACAGTCAGTAAGAACACACTTTGCAATCTGAAAAGCTCCCTTAGCATGCTGAAATCTAGGCACCTCCAGTTGCCCTTCAGCTGAAAATAACCCTCTCACTTATTTGGTTTGTTACTGCACCTTCATAACACCTGCTGCGCTTTTATCTGTAATTTACTATTTGTGAGAGTGTTCCTACCTCAGGTTGGGTTTGGTGTTATTTTAACTGTATGTGAAGTAAATTCTTGGGGAAGCTGGTAGGATGCAAGTGAGCAGAATGCAGATTTTTGTTTAGTTGTTTTAGGTACTTCCTTATAGGTACTTTTTATGAGTGATACTAATTGTGACTGATTTTCTAAGGAACTTGAATTTGAAATGCAAAAGTCAAGTTCCTGTGATGGATTTGTAATTTAATTATATTTTTTATCTTGCTTCTGAGCTCCAGTGCATGGCATGACACTTCAGCAAGTGGTAAAATGTAAGACAAAAGATGTCAGCACTCTTCAGCGCTATCAAATGCAAGGTGCAAAATATAGTTAGTAAGAAAAGATCAGCCTCCTCCTGGCCACCCTGCTTTGCTTCACAGGCAGAAGATTCACCCAAAAGCAGCAGAAAGCAGTGCATGGTCAGAAGAGGTTTGAATTGTCCTGGAAAGAGACCAGCCAGGCTTAATATGTCTTCAGAGGTGCTTCACCCATGAGAAAGGGTGTTAGACCCAGAGACTTTGTGATATTAGCTTGTGATGTCATGGTTGCCTGCAGTGAAGCTGTCACACCCACGTTGTAATTCTGTGCCTCTCCCCAATTCCCAGGTTTCATTTCTTCTAAAAGAAGTGACAGAACCATAATGTAACTTCAAGTAACTTCAAAAAGTATTTTCAAGACTTTTTAATGACACAGTAGAACTTATTTAATGCTCCAGTTATAGAGGAGTTACTATAATAAGAACTCTTCAAATGTGATTGTATTCTGTGAAGTATCATCCCTCTTAAATAAGTGGTGTTACTATGGAAAAGGCTTGTTCACACACCCGGTACATTATTGAAAATTGCCTTTATAATCAGCTTCTGAATAAGTTGACTAGCGTTTAAGAAAATGATTGCAAATCTCCTGCTCATAAACACCACAAAGAAGTAGGATATAGTTATTTATGGCAAAATTATATTAAGCTCACCTGTCTAGTTCCATAGAAGTTTATGGAATTATTTGGGTAGGTAAAGATTTTATATCAAGGCTTCAGTACTCTGTTAGAAATGCCCAACTTGGCCAACCTTGTCATGTGGTCTAAAGTGTCTGTCAAATTGTTGATAGATGAAGTAAAGGAAGCAGAAAATGTCTTCTACTTTGCATTTACTTCCCAGATTCTAGACTTCAGAGCTACAATCCAACAGCTAAGTGTGCACCTCTGCTGTTTTGTGGGTTTAAAAATCCCACTGCTACCAATGATGAGGCCAAATCATCACTATCTCATGTAAGGCAGCCATGCTGCCATGTATTACTGTGTGCAAGCTGTTCAGGTGCTGCTTTTCACTGTCCTGCACTAGGATTGTGTTCCTGTATCTCACAATATTGTAAAAGGTATTCCTCTGGTTTACATGCAAATCAGCTTTTCTTGTGTCCACTCTTCGCTGCCTTGCCCTCCAGACAAACACACACCTTTTGCTGCAGTTACCTTCTTCTACCTTGCCATGTCCATGATATCATAGGGGATGTGGAATATTTCATGCCTCTGTCTTCTTTTCTTCTTAAAAGACAAAAACAGGATGCCTTTGAGAAAATTCCTGGCAGTAATTAAATGACAGTAGACCTGTCACAGAAATTCTGTTGTTATATTACATTTTTGCCTACTTCTTCTCTTTTAAGAGATCATTATATCTCTTTCCTTCGATAAATCTGCCCCAATTTCATAAGATGTTACTGCTGACCATACCCAGACAGGCCATTAATTTAACAGTGTAGAACAGCCTACGTATAGCTATGTAGAGATACCCAAAGCTTCTTGAGTCACCCAGAGGCTAGGTACAAAGGAGCTGTTTGCCAAACAGAGCTCCAGGACACTTCTACAGGACTTCATGAAATGCCTTTACCAGATTCTATCCCTGTTACATTCCCAGTGATTTGATGAGAAGGCAAGAATAGTTTCATTTCAGTATTTTGTTTTGGCTGTCCTTTAGTTGTTGGTGATTTGTGGGGTTGCAATTTCATGTGACTTCTGCAGTTAAACTTTGTAAGTATCCACTTAGGTTGGATGAAGCTTTCCACAAGAGCATTGCTGTGATTGACACTTTGTGATGTGAGCTGTTATTTTTGGTTCATCTTGAAAAGGAATGGGATATCATCCATCTTCAGACTTCACTTGGATAAGTGTTAATTTTTATTTCAAACTCATGAATAAATAGGTGTCTTTTGGTGTTGTGTAGAGCATACAGGATTATTTGAACCACAGTCTTAACTTGGAGGCATTGTTGTTTGTCAGTGATGTGTGGTTCATGGGTGTGTTATATCTATCATAGATTTTGTCAGTGAAGCTTAGGCAGGCCATGAAAAAGTTTGCTTATGTCAACAGCAGCCAGAAAGTAGTCTGAAGGGAAAAAGAGAAAGAGTGATTTTAACTAGGATCTGTGGTATTTTGTCATTTACCAAAAGCTGTCCTCCATGCATCTGGGATTTACTACTGTTATGTTCACAAATGCATCACAAAACAATCAATAGGTAAGCGTAGGGCCCACTTCTTCAAGTGGAATCAGCTTTGAGATGTGTTTAAGATACATTTCCCCTTCAAAAAAAAATTCTTAGAAACTTCGGTTTCTGAGTGGATTTCCATTTGCCTTTTAATTTTCAGAAGACTTGGAAGTGCCAGGTAATATCATCTTGTACAAAGATTAGTGTGGGTCATGTAATTTAACAATGAAGCAAGCATTTTTTATGTGCATTGCTGAAGATCTAATTTTTACACACCTTACATGATGGAATCTGCTGGAAAGAAACAGTTGTAATTGATATTGCCGAGAGAGTGCATAAATCCCACTTTGTTAACATAGCTGTAAGAGACAAGATAAACTTTTTATTAATACAGCATTTGACTGTCTGATTTGCTCCATCATTAGGACCTTTTTTATTATCCAAGACATACTTAAATTGTTTACTTCTTTGCTAAAATGTCTTTAACTTGATGGCTCTCAAGGTCAGTGTCACTTTTTGCATCAGGCTTGATCTTTATTCATAGCCAGGCAGTCAGAGATTCAATTATAAATACATTAAGCTCATTGGGTGGACATTAAATTGCACAAACAACTGTATTGACAAGAAAAACTACAATTGTCGCTGTACAAAAGAGCATTTCCTATGTGTGATGATGCGGGTTTGCTGCTCGTTTGCCACTCTTGTGTGCCTGCTGATTAAAAAGTTATCGGTTACTCTTTGTGTTTCAGATGTTATAGTAAATGCATCATTTATGTAGATAAGTTAGGTTGGTCTGGTGGCAGGACAGTCCAGTTAAATGGCACCTTGAGGGAAAATAACCTGGTAGTTTAAGCAAAGCATTAGGGAAGGAGGAAGAGGTGGGTTGTGCTTTGCTTCTTTTGAGGCTGGTGTAAAGCCTTCATTGATTTTGTAGGACCTGAATAAATGACTCAGTTCCTCATTAGCTACTCCCAACTACTAGAGTTGCTGTATTTGATGTAGCCTCAGCAATAGCTTCCTTTGTTGCAACAGGTTTCTATAGCCTCCAGTGGGTTTCAGTGCCTGAAGAATGGCAAGAATGAAAATAAACCAAGGAGAAAAGGAAGTTCACTAGGGGGGAGGGAAGGGAAGAGGAGAGGGAAGGGGAGGAGAGGGGAGGGGAGAAAAACTACTAGTGTGAGCTGGATGTAGGAGGGGTCTGCCTAGGTGCCTTGTAAGAGGGACATCAGTAGAACATGTAGACATGGTCCAGAAGCAACAGGAAAAGAGATAAGTGATAGAGGAAAGCAGGAGTGAAGCAAGGTGTTTTGGAAATGTCTTGAGATGTTTTACAATGGCTCACAACAAAGTGGATAAATACATCTTTTTCTTTTTTAACATGGAACATCTGGAGACAGGACTGCTTGCTAACAGCAGCACACTCACTGGGTTTATGCTTTTTGCTCTGCCACTGCCCATCTTTGTCAGTGTCAGGGTATAAAACCAGAATTGAGCTGCACAGGGGCAGAGAGCAGGAAATGAAAAGCTTCACTTTCCTTACCCAATTTGCTACCTTCAAACATTACATTTTGAAAGATGAGAAAATACCATTTAATTGTTCTTGCTTTCCTGCATATTTCCCAAAACACTTCTTATGCTCTTCCAGCTCAAATAAGTTTGATCACATAGAAAAGGATAAAGTAAAATTGGTTTAATATAGCTTGTGGAGTAAAAATAGATGGGAAGCACAACTGGAATATTAGATTAAATTAATTTATGTTTCTTCTTGGCCTGGCACTATTTACAAGAGTTGTGATGTTCCTTTCTGTATGTTCTGGTAACTATTATGCTAAAAGATCATGGACCTCAATTAATATTTGCAAATTCCTGCTAGAAGGTAAAAATAGCCCAAAGATATTACTGCCTTTGAAAAACAAGGTTATTGACGTCAACAAAATATGTAATATCATTATCATGGAGAAATATAATGTTCCATGGGCAGAATGTCAGCAGTGTGAGCAACCACCATGTGTGAATGTCTCTGTATGTCTCTGTGCAAATGGTAGGTTAGGCATCCTCAGTGCATGTGCCCCCACAAAATTAATTGGTATAATAGTTCTTAAGTCTTGTAACATCTATCAGAAAGAGATTAAGTTGAGTTAGAGTGATGGTAGCCTTTACATTTTCTTAATACATTTTTCCTTTTATGCAGAAAAAGTAAATGTTTCCAATCATTTAAATAAATAAATTCATGCACTAAAACCCAGCCCTCATGTCAGGCTGACATAACCAAACCTCCTTCTGGAAATTGACCACGCTATTTTCTGTATTTGTAGCCAGATTTTCACAGTAGTTCCCTACAAACATACTGACTATAAAGTCTCCTGTGACTTTAAAATAAAGCCCTGGACTGCTTTTAAATCCACTCCTGTTGTGCTTCCTTTGTAGCCTGCCAAATAAATCTATGAAGTCCTCCAGCTTCTCTAACTCCTCTGTCACAAGAAGAGAAGTTTCAGAGTGGGATTCAGAGAATCAGGCCCAGTAAAGATTACTTTTCTATTCCTGCTCAAATTCAGCTCTTACAGGAGGGCTGCACACATTTAGCTAAAACCACTCCACTTGCTAAGTGACTTCTCTAGATCTCTCCTAGTGACACTGGGATTGGTGGCATCAGATAAACCATCTGTAAGAAAAACCAACAGTCTTAACAGTTACGTTAAGCAAAATGTTTCCCAAATCATAGGAGAAACTGATAAAATACTCATTTGTAACATGGAAGTAGAAAAGAAAGGCTTCACAGGTGGTACTTATACGCTACTGTTGGATAGCATAGCAAGGTGTTGTCTTGGACCCCTATCTTACTTGGTGGGTTAGTGCTTTTTCTTTTTTCCTTCCCATTTTTATTTTCTATTTTCAATATGACTGACACTCCTATAATTTTAGGTGAATAAAAAACCTTTGTTTGATATTTATTAAATTGTGGCAGTTTATCTACTCCAGTAGCTTAACTCTGTAATGTATGTCAGAATTTTTTACACTGCCTTTTGTTTCTGTTGGAATTTCATGGCACAGTCTTTTACATTTGGCAGGTTCTCACTTTTTCTTTTAGGGGAATAACCATATGTGAATCAACATTTGTTACTAACAAGTACATAGTAGTCTTTCCCACAGAATATCTCCTTTGTTCTTTTTCTTATTTCCATCATTCTACGTGTTTTAATGGCTGGATGTCTCTTACCGGAGATGTGAGCTCTTAGTTCCAGCTGTGACACATATACGAAGCTATACATTATTTTGTCAGCATGCAAATAGTTTTATGCCTGTTCAATATACAGAACTGTAAAGCGTCCCTAATTACAGTGATTAGCTGCAGGTTCAGTCATGCATCTTTCTTCAGGACATTGAGTTAAAAAATAAGGAGAGGGCCAATTAAGCCTGTTCTGTGCTCCCCCAAGTTGCAGGCACTGATGCAAAGTTATCGCAGGGACATGTTTAGCCATGAAGACACTCTTGGCTTCCGCTTCAAGGAATCTTCTTCCATTCAGCATTGAAATTCAGCATGTGTCTTGAATGCCATCTTCATCCTTTCATGGTACATGCTGAGGTTTGAAGTGCAGCAGTCACTTGAGCATTGCAGATTTATAACGTCAGTTCCTTTAAATACTTTTCTGCTTTTATGGATAAAAGACATGATGAAAAGGAAAACTTATCTCTGGCTATGGAGAAGGGTGCAGCCACTATCAAGGTGCAGCAGGAAACAGAGTGTTTAAGGATTCAGCTTGATGTTGCGGGAGCATCCTTTAACCTTCTGGCATTTAATAGACCAGTAGCAAGATGGTATTTCAAAGAGGAATTCTTCTTTGCTTACCAGCCACACAACTGTAGAGTTTATATCCTATTCTAAAACACATTGCAGGCAGGATTTTGTTGCTAGGTGCCTGCTTGGCCAAGTGCTAGTTTCTAAGTGTGCTTTTATATTTAACTAACCCCCTGCACAGCTTGGAAGTGATTTTCTGCCATGAGTTCTAATTTTCTCTTCACTGTTTGCAATATTTTTTCTGTAAGGAGAATTCCTTCCTTCTTTCTACCCATAAATTTAATAAAGATCATGTCTCCCAACTAAATACAGGAGATTACATTTTCTGATTGCAACTAGAGAAATTGTGTGCAGAACTAGTACAGCTAGATCAGTTGAAAAAAAAATCAAATTAGCCATTATCTTCTTTTTAGCTCTGTAATTTATATTTTTGCATCAAAACTTTTTTTTTTTTAATAGAGAAAAGTAGAGCTGTTTCCTCTTATTTCTTCTTAATTGTTGCAAACAAATTCCACAGAGATTCAAGGGAAAACTGTGGAAGCAGAGAGGCAAAAAGTCTGGGTTCCCAAGAGCAAAGGCTACGCACATTTCCATTTATTTAAAAGAATCAGGAGTTAAATTTGAAGTTCCTTTAAGATGTTTAGCTAACATTCTTAACAGGGCTCTTGATTAGGGGAGTTGTTAATTTGGGGATGTGTCTCTGCTAGTACAGAGGGTAGAAGTAGATGCTGAGACCCTGTGCAGATAAAATGATGGTGGTTGGTTAACAGAGATGGAGACCTGTGCCAGAGGAAGCCCTGACTTAGTCTAGGGCACTCTAATTTGGGAAGAGAGAGTCATGTTTTCAGTTGCATTGCTTCCTATTATTATTATTATTATTATTATTATTATTATTATTATTATTATTATTATTATTATTATTATTATTATTATTATTATTATTATTATTATTATTATTATTTGGAGGGGTAAGATGTTGCCTGTATTACACATAGAGAAACCCTACATATTATGAAATGTCAGCTATTGAGAACTATACACCACTGTCCACCTGTCAATTCATGTTATAGAGGTTGAAGAAAAGGCAAGAAATGAGGACAAAATCCTACCATGCTACTCAGAATATTGCCTAAAGCTTTTGAACTTGTCCCATCAACTTGTATGTGTGACACGTAAAATGAAACTCTTTGAATCCCTTTGCCCTTTGAGTAGATGTGCATCACTGAATTGATCAGATAGTATTTGCAGAATCTAATGAGTGATCAGAGAAATCTGTTCATATACAGTACTGTACTAAAATCAGGACTATTTTATTGCTGTTCTGTAAATGAAAGACTATTTTAACAAGGGAGAAGCAAATTAAGAGGCTACACTTTTCTGTTTGGGATTATCATGAAATATAGGTTTCATTTCCCCCGACAGTGCTAATAAAATCGGTATGAAAAGTCAATTGCCATTACTGTAGCAGGAACAGTCTGAGTAAATTGTTGTGGTAAAATTCTACTAAAATAATGTACAATAAACCCAGATATTTGCTGTTAAGAGTTTATTGTGGTAAAATTCTCATTTAAGGATAAAAAGCTGTGTTAGTTCTGTAGTGGAGGATCCATCTGCCTGACTGTCAATTTGATGTACTCTGGAAATGTTCACCAGAGTGTCTCAAGTTATAAATACTGCAGGCAACTAATTTTTATGCATTACTGTATGTAACATTGCAACAAAACCTACTGTTTCATCAGTCTGGTCAGATCAGAGAGATCAAACTGCAGCCACTTTATAATTAAATGTGAGAACACATTGAAAGTGAATTGACATTTTCTTCTGTCTCTCCTGGTTTTGGTACAGCGTGGAAAGCTAGAGTCGATTTTCCGGTTGCATTACAATGGTTTCTGTGACATTTATGGAGACAGGCTGATTTAAACTAGCTCAGAATTCTCTTTTAAGATCAGTTGCTTGCATTTGTCATTGAAAGCTTATGCTCATTCTCCATCTCTCTTCTATTATTATAATTTCTAACCTTTAACTCTTTCTGATGAAATTATAAGATATGCTACAAATGAAAGGATGTAACTCACTGACATCTTATGTAGTGCTCTGGAAGAGGAATTTACTGTTAAGAATGGGATATATATCAAAATAATGACAATGTCTCTTACTTTCCATCAGGCTGCTCTTACATTTTAAGATACGACTGTGCTTCCATTGCATTTCTTTTGTTCATAATCACAAATGTGGGTAATAAAGTGAAGTCTGGGCTGCAGTCATGATAACAGTATCCTTTAGCTGACCTAAGCAGGACCAGGATTTAATATCAAACAGCTACTTGCCTGCTGTTTTATTTGACCAGCCAGTGTCAAAAATTCATAAGTATACTTTATCAGCTTAGCTGAAAACTGTATGAAATGAACAATAAATATGAATGAGGAGTTTTGGAGGTAAACGTTTTAAAATGCTGCAGCTTTTATAACTTGAATAATTTTTCCTTATTGGGACGCTAACTTTAACAGCTTCTTGTTTCCCTTGCCATATCCTGAAGACAGTATTTTTTCCCAGTTTTAACAAAAGTAAGGCCATGAGTTCTGCAGTGTTAACACTGGAAAATGGTTGGGGCTGTGAATACTTGAAAATTCTGGATTTAGCCAGTAGGTTCCTGGGTCCTGCTCCAAAGCATGTGCTGCTTATGCATTTTGACAGCCATGGTGACGATGGTCTCGGCTGCAACTGTGCACCACAGAGCTCCCAGGTCTTTCTCATATTGGAGCCTGGACAAAGGCCACCTTCGCCAAAGCTGTTACAAAGTGGCTATTTCTCTTAAAAGTCTGGAACATATCTAGAAATGTCAACGCATTTAACTCTGTAGCCTTTAATTGTGTAAGAGTCACATTTTCTCTGAGGTTAAAATAACATTTTGGAAAGAGAGAAAAAGCTTTTCATGAGTCTGTGCGCCAACTAGAAAACTGGAGCCAAGTCTCTGCAGTATAACATGAAGCTGAAATCAGCTGAGTTCCCTTTTACTAAAAGAATATTTGACGAATTTCTCTGTGTTTTCCAAGGCCTTAGCTGCAGGGATTAACTCACATTACGATTTTGTGCTTTGGCTCTTGCTCAGCTCCTGTTCATGCATAAAAATGCTTAACTTGGGAGGGCAAAGCCTGAGATAACCTGTGTGGAAGTGGACTGCCTGCTTCTTTATGGGCACATTCAGGCACATCCCAGTTCATCAATGGCTAATATGATCACCGTGCATCATGGGTATAGACATCTTCACTGAATTGAATCTAATTCTAGGAAAGGCCACTTGAGTTTAAGATGTTAACAAGCATGCAGGATGTTCAGAGAATTGTGATGCAAAGAAATTGTTCTGCTTTATTCTTACCTGCTCCTGACTACAGCCCTCCAAATATATTTGGCAGGCATGAGGCAAACTTTAATTTTCCAAAAGGGAAAAAGGATTTTCTTCTCATTCTTTCACCTGTTTGTGTATTAGAAAGGCTTTCTTGGATTCCCTTTGGGCACTTCATAGCAGGTTTTTTTGAGGATCAGGTGCCATTGTCTAGGCAAACTTTACATGAAAGACTGTAACAACTGAGCACACATACTGTTTTAGTAGAGGTGCATCTAAAACTTAATCTTTCAATTCCAATTACATACTGTGTTGCTGCCTAAGTAGTGCAGGATACTTTCCACTTTGCATCACTCTTCTGTGTTTAAACTGGGGAACATTTGGCATTGAGAATTATAGTTGATAGGAGGAAGTCATATAAGACTATAGCAACAAACAGCAGTTCTTGACAGGCAAAGGTTCACTATGTTTGGTTATTCCTGACAAAGCTGCAATATGTTCATAGAGGCTTACAGTTTGATTTCTCATATTTCCCAAGACTCGGCTCATTCCAAAACTTTTAGCTGTATTAACTACTTGTAAAGTATTAGGAAGAATGAAATTTTACATTTTAGACAATTTGGATGTAGAGAAAAAGAGAAGTCATTATTTATTGCCATAAAATAGTTCTCAGTTTTAATTGCAAATACAGTTTGCATGCATAAAGCAGAGCTAAGATAAATTTTAGACTCCAGTTTCTATTCTGATCCCACATGCTGCTGGCAATAGATACAAGAACTGCTTGTGTCTGCTCTGTTTTAAGATCACCAACTTTTAATCAACAAAATAATACATTTATTTTTTTTTGTCACAGCAAGTAAGAGGAATTCTTTAGTAAGTCATACTTGCATGCCTTTACACTTGCCTGGTATGCTAGCTGCTAGGATCACACACACACATACACATCTATATAGACAGATAGAAATATGTATAGAGATATATACACATGTTTCTATTTTCACGTTGGATGGATAACACAGATGCATTTTTCCTTCTTTCTGAGTGTCACAGATGCTGTAGAACGGCCTGGTGCTGGGAAGCAGGGGTATTTATTTGGCTTTAAGTAGTCCTATGTCCATCCAGATAACATTCTGTGATGAATTTGGTTCAGCACAAGTCTACACTCTCAGTCTCAAATAAAGAATGTAAGCCTTTGTATTGCATGAAATACTCATGAGGCTTTTGTATCTGTTGGCAAATAAAGATAAAGCATGTGACTTTATGTTACAAGGTGGGTAGGTGTCCTTCCAGTAGTAATGAAAAAAAAGTATTTCTCATGCCTGTTGCTTTCCCTGAGCCGATTGCAAGCAGACAAATAGATTTCCAGGCTTATCAGAGATAATGTTCATACCTGATTCATATGCACGGTTCTGTTTCTTTGCTTTGATAATTTCAGTCCTGTAGCCCAGGAATTGTTTCTATAATACATTTTGATGAAATCAAAATGTAGATCTCATGATTGTTGTTCAGCATGTCATTCCACACTTTCTGAGCATTTTGAAGTATAGCTTAGGTAGGAGTCAAACCAGTGCTAAGATAATTTTTTTTGTAGTGGTGCATGTAATATGAGAGGCAATACAGGCTAGCTGCTTCTAACGTGACTTCATTCGCCTAATGCATAGGAAACAGTAATGCCATTTACAGCAGAACTAGCAGGAGTCTGAGCTTTCTTCTCTCTTTGGAACAGAGATTCTGCTGTTCAACAGCTGCTTGCAGTTTTCAGTCCAGTAAGGCACAGCCATTTCCTTCAAAATGTTCTGTATACAAAAGGGTGCTCAGCTAGATGGTGAAGAGCTCAGCCTGCAAACTCAGCAAGATCAATCAGGATTAAATATCTTTTATTCTCTTAAATTACACAGACATACCACTTACTACAAGAAGCTGCATAAAACTTAATAAACCATGGGTTGTAGTTTTGAATCAAAATGCTGCTGTGTTCACACCATGCTTCCTTCATCCTTCCCCTGAGATGTTAAGCCATTAAAGAGTCCAAGATCTTGGATCTTTCTTGTATTCCTCTAGACTTTTTAATGCTCTTCTATGTTTGCCATCATGTCTTTGCAGTCAGGCAACAGATCACAATTACAAGATTGCACCTTAAAATGTGTTCATATTTATTATTTGTCTGGCCAGGATTACTGTCAAATGAGACTAAGTCTGGAGAACTGTCATATTCCTTGAATCTAAAGCTGTTCAAAATGTGGTGGCGATGACACGCTCCAATCCAGAACCATCAGAGATAACACAAAGTGGTTTAACCATGGCAACTAGCAACACAAAGTAATGCAAAAGGCTGTAGTCAAGCAACTTAGTCTGCTTGTCTTTCTTCCTAGCTTGTGCCTGAGAAAAACATGATGTAATTTTTCTGCTGCTGTGCTGGTCTCTTTTGTGTTCAGTGTATGCCTGTCTTCAGCATAAGAACTACTGTCACGGTAACACACTAACCCAGGTCAGATGCAGGTTCTTTTTATCCATGTAGGGGATAAAACCTGCATGTATTTGTAAAAGTATATTGCTGTAAAGGGGACTAGATCCTGAGCCTTTGTGCATGTAGTCCTTGCTGAGATGACTGCCCTCTAAAAACATCAAATATATGGAACAGGATATTGTTAATCATGAATCTGCATTTTCTGGATTTCTCCTAAGGCTTTGCAATCCTTTTATTGTATATAAGCCTCCTGTAAATCTTGTGCACAATTATTTGGACTTTGTAACTGTATAATTTTTTGTGCCTGCTACCTACACTGGGTTACTTTTACGCAGCATAAAGGTATTTTCATATTTCTAGAGATGACACCTGGATGAAGACTAGCCTAGACACTCCTTAAAGTCTTGTCTTCAGTAGATGATTTTTCAGCTTGAAGTAAAATCTCATTGGGGCCCTGGCTGTTTGTAGTCTGAGCATGTATTTGCCATTCAAAATAAACAGCCAAGCTTGTCCTGTACTACAGTAGAGATTAAACATGTCAAGAATAGAAACTTTCTTTTCTTCATTGGATTTTGATGCTGAATCAGTGCCCATATATTAGTTAGCTATTTGGAGTGTTCCGTTTAGTGCAGATACTTCTTCCAGGTTACAGGGGGTTATGATTTACTGTAGGAATCAGTAAATTAGGTACTGAATTCAGTAATTTACTAAGATAAGTTAAACACAGGAAACAGAACAAAAACTGTTGATAATAAAAATGTAGTAAAGGCAGAACTAAGATATGTGCCTGGATATCACAGGCAACAAGAGATAGGAGGAGATGTATGATCTGGTATATGCTTTTCCCCTTGCCCTGCCAGTGTGATACATTTTACCTCACTCACCAGCAAAGGGATCCTCATGAAACAAAACTGTTAAAATTATTCACCCCTTGTTAGTAAGCACAGGTTGCTGTCTTGCAAAGCTCTCATTTACTGCAGAAGTTGTTCATAGAAAGAGCTAGAAGGTGAACCCAAACAAAGTAGACCATGGCTACAATCTCAAGCACTAGTTAACAAATGGAGTGGATTTGAAATGATGGCACCAGTGTTACAGTCTTGAGCAGTCTCCAGACATGGCAAATTTGAGTGCAGATTTCCTTGGGAAGGAGAAAATCTTTGTGCTCAGGAGAGTTCGGGCACTTTTCTCCTACATGATGCTTTCCTCCTTAGTTCTCAATATATCTTGTCACTCTGAGAGACAAAGCCATAGCTGAACTTCAGGCTCACAAAATCTAACACTTCTTCTAAAACTAGAGGACTGTTAATAGGAGAAACACAAGGCTGTTGTTAAACCACCAGCGAAGCCTCTGTCAAGCTTCAGGGTACCTGTGAAGTCCCTGGTTTCGTACTTAGGTACAATTTCTTCCTTTGTATGTCCTGTCACTCCAGAGAAGATCAAGTGCTAGTGTAACAGACATTACTAGAGTAACATTAGTCCTCTGAAGTTTTCAACAGCATTATAATCCTCTCAAGGTTTAGCATTTTTAGAGAAGCATAAATGAATTGCTAACTTGACACCCCTTCCATGGTTTATACTTCTGGACAAGAAAAACTTGTCTTGGAAGGAAAATCTTTAATTTCCATCCAATTCCCTGATTCAGATCCCTTAGAAATGTGTACCTCAAAGCAACTGTCTCATTTTCTATACCATGTGTTTGGTTGATCATATGTATGTGTGTGTGTGTGTGTGTGTGTGTGTGTGTGTGTGTGTAGTTTTAACTGGTTTTTAATCCACCATGATACTCGCTTGACTGTAGGGGAATCATATAAGCTTCATATTAGCATTGTTCTTCCTCCTTCTCCTTACTGCCTTTCTGGCTTACATTGTTCTTTCATTACACAAGCTTTTAATTCTAATTTTGTGGGTTTCATTTTGCATCTGACTATGCAGTATTCTTTCTGTAGCCAATTCTTGCAGTAACTTCAGCATTAGATTACAGGCTTTCTGGTTTGGGTTATACCTTGTTGTGCAAGAAGATGCAGCATGCCTGTGGGTTTATCTGTAATAATAATACATGATTCTGGACTGTGATGTGGATTACGTATTTAAAGTTGAATTAGTTATGTGCAGGACATTCTTACTTCAGTCAGTGCCCAACCAGCTACATCTGGGTTTTTTTTTTTAGTATAGAATCTCTTTCAGAGCTTTTTTTTGTTGACAGTTTCTCCACTGGTTTATTGCCTGAGTATGTGCTGTGACTACAACCAGGGCAGGAGACCTCCAACATGTAATTTCTTGTTGAAAAAGGAAGAGAGATTTTCTTCCAGAAGTACAATGGAGAGCTATGTAGTGTATTTCACACTTGGCTTTAACACTGGTTAAGAAGTCAAAGGTTATCATCCTCTTTAGTGGAAAAGCAAGTGGACGTGCACTTGGCATAGGTGTTTTTTCCTTGCTAGATGTGTAGGACCAGTGAAACATGTGAATACATGTAGTACATACCCTGTTTCTGTCAGGTAGGTGTATTTTTATGTTTGGCTCAGTTATACCAATAAACATTGGCAGATCAAAATGCTTTTATTCAGGAAAGAATCTAAAGAAACTAAAGATGAATAACTGTAGGTTTAATGTTCTTAAGCTGATCAACTCCTTTCAAATTCCTATGAATTATTCTGGATTTTTTCCTACTTCATGTAGCTTTTTGAACATATCTATTCATCAGCATTGAATCAAAAGCTTGGCAGCTATTTCTTGATTAAATAATTATTCCCAAATTAATAAACATCACAGCAGGGTTTAATTAATATATGTCAGTCACTGGCATGCTGCTTTCCCCCCCCCCCCCCCCCCCCCCTTCCCTTTTCATCTCTTCTCTTTCTAAATATACAGTGCTCTGAAATTACTACCTCCGGGGTAAAAGTGTGGATTTTTAATGCAGTGAGCCATGGGAAAGACAATTAAAGAGTATGTTGATTGCATCCACTTCTGTTTCTGTGTAGGCAAGGATGCCTCATTTTTAAAAGGAGTGTAAGACTGTTGTCAGAGGATGGAGGGAGGCAACTAGGAGAACTAAGGCCTCCTTGGAATTAAACCTTGCAAGAGGGGTTAAGGACAACAGAAAGGGCTTCTTTAAATACACTGCAGACAAAACTAACTCTAGAGGCAATGCAGGCCCACTGCTGAAAGAAGTGGGTGCCCTTGTGACAGAGGATAAAAGGAAGGTGGAACTACTGAATGCCTTCTTTGTCTATGCTGTTGGAGAGTGTCCTCAGGAACTGCAGACCCCTGTGTCCCCAGAGCAAATCAGGATAAAGTAGGAATAGAATAGAATAGATTCAAGCTTCTGGAAGATGTGGAGTTTGTCTTGGTTGATGAGGACTGGTTTAGGGATCATTTAAGTAGTCTGGACATGCATAAATCCATGGGTCCTGATGCAATGCACCTGTGGGTGTTGAGGAAATTATTGCTAGGACATTCTCCATCATCTTTGGTAAGTCTTGGGGCACAGAAGAGGTGCCTGAAGACTGGAGGAAAGCTAATGTCCCTCCCATCTTCAAAAAGGTCAAGAAGGAGGATCCAGGTAACTACAGATCAGTCAGCCTCACTTCCATCCCTAGAAAGGTGATGGAGCCACTTATCCTCAATGCTGTCTCTAGGCATATCAAGGATAAGAAGGTTATTTGGAGCAGTCAACATGGTTTTACCAAGGAGAAGTCAAGTTTGATCAACTTTATATGAAGATGTAATGAGGTGGATAGATGATAGTAATGCAATGGCTGTGGTTTATCTTGATCTCAGGAAAACATTTGATACTTCTTTCCACAGCATCCTTGCAGCTAAACTGAGGAAGTGTGGCCTGGAAGATCAGGTAGTGAGGTGGATTGTGGACTAGTTGAAGGAAAGAAGTCAGAGAGACATGGTCAATGGGACAGAGCCTAGTTGGAGACCCATATCTAGTGGAGTCCCTCAGGGGTCAGTACTGGGACCATACTATTCAATATATTAATGACCAACCTGGAAGAGGGAACAGATTGCACTGTCAGCAAGTTTGCTGATGACGCATAACTGGGTGGAGTGACTGACACACCAGAAGGCTGTGCTGCCATTCAGTGAGACCTGGACAAGCTAGAGAGTTGGGCAGAGAGAAGTGTAATGAAATACAAGGGCAAGTGTAGAGTCTTGCATCTGGGGAAAGAACAACCCTATGGACCAAAATAGGTTGGAGGCTGATCTGTTGGAGAGAAGCTCTGGGGAAAAGGATCTGGGAGTCCAGATGGACAACAGGACAACCGTGAGCCAGCAATGTGCCTTTGTGGCCAAGAAGGCCAATGGCATCCTGGGGTTTATTAGAAGGGATGTGCTTAGTAGGTCAGGAGAGGTTCTTCTCCCCCTCAACTCTGCCCTGATGAGGCCACATCTGGAATATTCTGTCCAGTTCTGGGGCCCTCAGTTCAAGAAGGACAGGGAACTGCTTGGAATAGTACAATGCAGAACCGTAAAGGTGATTATGGGAGTGGAACATCTCCATCATGAGGAAAGGCTAAGGGAGCTGGGTCTCTTTAGCTCAAAGAAAAGGAGAAAAATTGACCTCATTAATGTCGATGAATATGTAAAGTGCAAGTGTCAGAAGGATGGAGTCAGGTTCTTAGTGATGCCCAGAGATAGGATAAGGGTCCATGGGTGCAATCTGGAGCAAAGGAGGTTTCCTGCAAACATAAGGAAATGCTTTTTCACTGTGAGGGTGACAGAACTACCCAGAGAGGTTGTTGTGAGGTCTCCTTTTTTGGAAAGAATCAAAACACACCTGGAATGTGTCCAGAGAAGGGCAACAAAGCTGGTGAGAGTGATTGGGCATTGGAATGGGCTGCCCAGGGAGGTGATGGAGTCACCATCCTTGGAGGTGTTTAGGAAGGGACTGGATGGGGCGTTTGGTGCCATGGTTTAGTTGATTCGATAGTGTTGCATGATAGGTTGGACTAGATGATCTCAAAGGTCTTTTCCAATCTGGTCTATTCTATTCTATTCTATTCTATTCTATTCTATTCTATTCTATTCTATTCTAGGTGACCTACTCTAGGTGATCCTGCTCTGGCAGGGGAGTTAGAATAAATAATCTTTTGAGGTCCCTTCCAACCCCTAATACTCTGTGATTCTGTGACTTTATTTTTGCTCTTACTTGTTAGCAATGATGTTAACTTCACTGTATGTCAGCACAGCTGCTTAATTGTGCTACTTCATAAGCCTTGGAAGATGGTATATGTTAGCAGATAAGGTTCAGACATTTAAAAATTATAATGAAATTGGTATCTCTTTAGGATAGGATATGTTGCTGATGACCTATATGTACAGCCTGGTCTGCACTTTCCCCTTCCCCAAGGTGGTATCAAACTGGGGTTGGTTTTCCTCAGGTCTGTAGGCCATGGGATTTCCTTACCTGGCCTGAAAGGAGAAACCCTCTGCTCCTCCAACAAAAGTCTTCTACTAACAACTTGCTTTTGTTAGCAGTGTTCTAGATCAGAACCCGTGCTGGGATTCACTCAATATTAAGGATACAACTTAGAGTTTAGAAATATTAAACCCCAAAGTATTATGTAAGATTGCATGTTTTGTAGGTATACATTCAAAGCATCTGAGAAACTCCAAATATGCTGCCTAAGAATGTCATGTGTTAGCTATACAGTTATCAAGAAGACACGCTGGTGTCTTTGACCTTAGATGTGATAATAGCAATTAAGAAGCATACTTGATTATTTTTATCGTTCTGTTTTCTCTTTGGCATCTTCCATAATGAATCTCCCTATAAGCATAAGCTGCAAATTAGCTTTAGCTGCTGGGTGAAAAGTTAGGTTTTAATGTAAAAAAAAAACAGACAAAAAAAATTCCTTAAATTAGTGTAGGGGGTTCAAGTGTAGTTCTATATCTAACGACCCAGGAGTTTTACAATGTTCGTCATGTTCACACTAAACACAGACTTACAGAGCAATATATAGAAATCAGGTTTTAAAGTGAGCAAGCACTCAAGTGTATCTCATTGCATGACCTTGACACAATGACTGTTACTAATGTGCAGAAGGGCTGCATAACTATTACCATATTTTGCACAAAGTACAGTCTGCTTTGAAGTTGGCAGAATCTTTTCCTGGGGACTTTGTAGGATTAGGCTTTCTACATGAACAAAATTGCTTCCTTTAAGGGAATGTATTTCCAGATGGAGCAATATTCGACTGAGATCTAGAATGATTTCAAACAACCATGAGGTATAATGAGAACTTACATTATTCATAACCTCATCAAAAATTACATTCATGGAGATTATGGAATGACCTCATCTTTTATTCGGACAGTATCGTGTATTCAGTCTTCACTAGGGGCCCATGCAAAACACTATCGGCTCAGAGAAGGGCATCGAGGCTTGTGAAGTGCCTGGAATAGATGACCTAAAAGTAGCAGCTGAGGGAGATGGGGTTGTTTAGTCTGGGGAGGAGGAGGCTGAGGAGAGACCTCATCACACTCTACAATTACCTGAAGAGAGGTTGGAATGAGGAGGCGGGCAGCCTTTCTCCTTGCTGTCAAGTGTCAGGACTAGAGGAAATGGTTTCAAGCTGTGCCTGGGGAGGTTTAGGCTGGATCTTAGGAAATATTTCTTCCCAGAAAGGCTTATCAGACATTGGAATGGTCTGCCCAGGACAGTGGTGGAGTCACCTGGAGGTATTTAATCAGTGTGTGAGTGATCCTGGCTCTTAGGGACACGGTTTAATGTTGACCCTTCAGTGCTGGATCAAGGGTTGGACTGGATGATGTTTGAGGTCTCCCAACTGTGAACTGATTCATTTATTTTAGGATTGCATAATGACTTCCATTCCTGCAAATATTTTTAGGTACATGCATAACTTTGAATTTAAGTAATACCTTCAAAGGGAATGGGACTAATTATTAGTTCATTGTGACCAGAAAATAGTATTCATAAAAGAAGTTTGAAGTTTAATCTTATTCTACAGCTTCCTTGGTTACCAAGTCCTGCCTTCACTGTAGCCTTTCTTTCAATAGGTTTTAGACATCCAATCTTTCACAGAGAATCACAGAATCAACCAGGTTGGAAGAGACTTCCAAGATCATCAAGTCCAACCGATCATCCAACACAATCTAATCAACTAAATTATGTCACTAAGAGCCTCATCCAGTCTCTTCTTAAACACCTCAAAGGATGTTGCCCCCACCACCTCCCTGGGCAGCCCATTCCAATGCCCAATCACTCTTTCTGTGAAGAACTTCTTCCTAACATCCAGCCTAAACTTCCCCCTGCACAGCTAGAGACTGTGTCCTCTTGTTCTGGTGGTGGTTGCCTGGGAGAAGAGACCAACCCCCACCTGGCTACAACCTCCCTTCAGGTAGTTGTAGACAGCAATAAGGTCTCCCCTGAGCCTCCTCTTCTCCAGGCTAAGCAACCCCAGCTCCCTCAGCCTCTCCTCATAGGGCTTGTGCTCCAAACACCTCCCCAGCTTTGTTGCCCTTCTCTGGACACCTTCCAGCAAGTCAACATCTTTCCTAAACTGGGGGCCCCAGAACTGGACATGACTCCAGGTGTGGCCTAACCAGTGCTGAGTACAGGGGCAGAATGACCTCCCTGCTTCTGCTGGCCACACAGTTCCTGATACAGGCCGGGAAGCCATTGGCCTTCTTGGCCACCTGGACACACTGCTGGCTCATGTTCAGCCAGCTCTCAACCAGCACCCCCAAGTCCCTTTCTGCCTGGCTGATCTCCAGCCACTCTGACCCCTGCCTGTAGCACTGCATGGTGTTGTTGTGGCCAATGTGTAGAACTTGGCACTTGGATGTGTTCAATCTTATGTCCTTGGACTCTGCCCATCTGTCCAGCCTGTCAAGGTCTCTCTGCAGAGCTCTCCTACCCTCTAACAGATCAACTCCTGCCCCTAGCTTGGTGTCATCTGCAAATTTACTGATGATGGACTCAATCCCCTCATCCAGATCATCAATGAAGATGTTGAACAGGATTGTGGCCAACACTGATCCCTGGGGGACGCTACTAGTGACTGGCCGCCAACTGCATGTGGCACCATGCACCACCACCATTCTCTGGGCTCGGCCCTCCAGCCAGTTCTTAGCACAGAGTGCACCTGTCCAAGCCATGAGCTGACAGCTTGGTCAGGAGTTTGCCATGGGGGATGGTGTCAAAGGCCTTGCTGAAGTCCAGGTAGACTACATCCACATCCTTCCCCACATCCACCAGATGGTTCACCTGATCGTGGTCAGGTCCTGCCCCTCCTAAATCTATGCTGGCTGGGACTGATCCCATCCTGTAGGTGCTATGTGATTGCACTCAAGATGACCTCTTCCATGATCTTGCCTGGCACTGAGGTCACACTGGTAGGCCTGTAATTCTCTAGCTCTGGTTTTCAGCCCTTCTTGTGGATGGGTATCACGCTGGCCAGCTTCCAGTCATCTGGGACTTCTCCAAGTGAGCCAGGACTGTTGAAAGGGGAAAAATCCCTTGGCATTTCACTTTACGTAAATGATTGGTTTTGATATTTACAGCTTTTATGCTTAATTGATTACCTAATTAGCAGCAAATGTTCAGAAAACATTACATTCCTTTGAACACCGAAAGTCATCTAAGGCTCTTTAAAAAGGCTGAGATTCCCGTCTACTGTTGAATATGTATTTCCAAGCACGCTGCATGGCTGTTTGACTGATGTGTTTTTAAATGAATACGTATGGTTTATGACAATTAGGGAAAATGCTAACAACTTTTGTCAAGCAAAGAGGGCAGCGATAAAATCCCCACGCTCATGCTAAGTATTAGCTGCCAACCTGCACAAAGTGCTGTGCTGCCAGGAAAGCATCTGGACTACAGTGATCCTAGCATGACTGGCTGTGGTGTGTGTTCTTTTCTACTTAGAGGAACTTTGGTACCTTCCTGTGTTGAGGAGGGATTTCTGAGCCAGCTCTAGAGGAGTCACTGGCTGCCTTGAGTGCCACACTCTTTCTTTCTAGAGGGTTTCCAACCCTCCACATTGTTTCTTACACATTGCTGGGAGTCTCAAGCAGGTTCTTTTCTCTCCTTATTGTTTCATTTTCCACTAACCACCTTTCTTCTGTTTTTTGGATGGTGCAAGTTAAGTGGTTCATGTGTTACCAACTAGCTTTTATGCCCCTTTATCACACCAGAACAGATGTCTACTAGCATTGTTACCTGGTAGTGCCAGAACTTGGGAAACAGCATCATTCTACAGCTTCTCACAAGTGCTTTGGTTTAAGTGGAAAACAAGAGGCTGACTACTCCCTAGGAAGATCAAAGGCTTGTTTGCTTTACAACAGCAAGGCATGTGGTGTCTTCTCCATGTGCAGTTTATGGTGCATGAGTCCTGAGCACTTTCAGGTGACCTGATGCTATGACAGTCAATGTTCAGGATGACCCTTACTGGGTTTTGCTGAAGGTTCCACCATGGAGACCTTTGAGGTTTATTTATGAAGCTTGTTAACTGCAGGGCCACACAAAGGAGAAGCTGTGCCTGGATTTTTTAGATTGAATGTTTCTGGGCCAGCTGAACAAAGGAAGGCAGGCTGTAGCTGTAACTCACCACAGGAAACTCCAGGTGGCTGTTACGAAGCATGAAATCAAGAGTAAGTGGAGATGCAGGGGAGCAATGTTCAAGCTTACAAACCACAGGACTAGAGTACTAGAGCACTCTTGGCCCCACAGGCTCAGCTAAGGAGTTGCAGCTTGTGCTCACTGTGGTGGGCAAGTATTTCCAGGCAGGGCTGCACACATATCTGTTTATAGGAATGAGCTGATCCCCAGGAGGAATCTGAAGAAGCTGAGGTCTTGCTCAGCCCCAATCAGGAGAGGATAAATTCCACCCTGCTGAATGCAGCATTGTTCTCCATATGGCCAAGATCAATGGTGTACCCCATAAGAAAGCTGACAGTAGGTGAGGACCCCAGAGATCTGTAAACCTATCATTTCTGGTCTGAATTCCTTGATAAAATGTTTCTTGGATTCACCATACACGGTTTTCAGCATCACTTTGCTGGTGGAGGAGTGAATTGGGCTGAGCTCTTGAAGCTTGAGTAGGTAGAAATGTTTGTGCTGACAGCAGGGATATAGGATCTCAGGTTGTGTCTTTTGATTTGGTGAACAACCTCATGCTCCTGCAAACTGATTGCACCTGTAGGTTTGGATATTGTTCTGTATGTTTCACCGTGGGTGATTGTTCCCAGCTGCATTCAGCCTCAGCCACTGCTGTTTAATATTGGGGAAAGTCCAGCACTGGTTTTCTTTTGCTGTAACCACTTTCCTATGTAATACGAGGAAAAATTCTCCAGGTTACGTCGTGTTGAAGCAGTGTGAGACCCACTGAACCTTGTTCCTCACAGAGTATAAAAACAGAAACAGCTCTGCAAGCAGAGCACTTTTTCCTAGCAGAGATATAGGTGAAATGTGAGGGACCTACACTGCAAAATGTTTTGGACAGTGCTTAATGACCAGCAGTAATTCCTGTGCTGATCTGTTTCTAGGGATATTTCCAGTTACTCTGGAATTGCACAGATTAATTTCATTTTGGTTCCCCTGCTGTCAGACCGCTGCTTAATATCAGCTGGGAGGGGAGAGCTTTCTGGGATGGCAGGTAGCAGAAATGAATATTCAGTGGGAAGAGAGACAGATGTGTGATCACTATGTCAAGTAGAGGATAGGTGAGTAAGGTGGTGTCATTTATCAAATGCCATTAACTTTAGAAATATTTTCTATTCTACAGATTAATCTGGATGTATTTGTTATGTCTTAGACAATGGGTTGGGTAGGCTGCACAGCATAAAACATTTGAGAATACCTTTAAACATTATCACAGTATCACAGTATCACAGTATAACTAAGGTTGGAAGAGACCCCAAGGATCATCAAGTCCAACCTGTCCCAACAGACCTCACAACTAGACCATGGCACCAAGTGCCACGTCCAATATCCCCTTGAACACCTCCAGGGACGGTGACTCCACCACCTCCCTGGGCAGCCCATTCCAATGACGAACGACTCACTCAGTGAACTTTTTCCTCACCTCGAGTCTAAACCTCCCCTGGCACAGCTTGAGACTGTGTCCCCTTGTTCTGGTGCTGGTTGCCTGGGAGAAGAGACCAAGCCCTTCCTGTCTACAACCCCCTTTCAGGTAGTTGTAGAGGGCAATGAGGTCACCCCTGATCCTTCTCTTCTCCAGGCTAAACAATCCCAGCTCCCTCAGCCTCTTCTCATAGGGCTTGTGCTCAAGGCCTCTCCCCAGCCTTGTTGCCCTTCTCTGGACACGTTCAAGTGTCTCGATGTCCTTCTTAAACTGAGGGGCCCAGAACTGGACACAGTACTCAAGGTGTGGCCTAACCAGTGCAGAGTACAGGGGCACAATGACTTCCCTGCTCCTGCTGGCCACACTATTCCTAATACAGGCCAGGATGCCATTGGCCTTCTTGGCCACCTGGGCACACTGCTGGCTCATGTTTAGGCGGGTGTCAATCAGCACCCCCAGGTCCCTCTCTGTTTGGCAGCTCTCCAGCCACTCTGACCCCAGCCTGTAGCTCTGCATGGGGTTGCTGTGGCCAATGTGCAGCACCCGGCACTTGGACTTGTTCAATGCCGAATAAACAGATGCAAAGAACATTTCTATAAGCCATTCTTCATTAAAACAAAACACTTGCCTCTGTTAAGAGCCAGAGGAGAGAGAGCTTTATTTTCTCTGTGCTGGTGGGAATTGTCTACTTTTTCCTGCTTGCTGTAAAGGGTGCTGTAAAACTATGCTTTTTGATTCAAAACCAGCAACGTTGCAGTAGGTTATCCAGAAAAGTAATTGGCAAGCCTTTCCTGCCCAAAGCCAAACTTTGAATAAAATATGAAAGGGCTGTTTTTAAAATGTAATTTCTAGTTACCATTTTATTTAAAAAATTAATGTTAGTGTTAAACTTTTTTTTATTGTATTTTATTAGAAATCTCACAGATTGTCATCTGAGAATAAATGAATAGACATAAAACCTGAAGAACATCAGAAAATACTGTGGTGATACAGAGCAAGCCTTAGCAGCAGCATACCTTATACTTCTCCACAGTTTGTGCATTCAAATATTAATGTGCATCTGCAATTTGTTTTAAAAGTGTCTTGTCCTTGCACAGGAGAAAAAAAAAACCCAAAATGGGTATTTTTTCTCAAACTTTGGTTACAAGAAAGGTAGGAGCTAAAACTATTAGCTGGCTCCCAGCTTGTCACTGAAAGTTATTACTAGATTTTACTTTGAAGCTTGAAACTGGTGTCAGCTGAAGTCCAGGGGGAAGAAAAGGGCATTAGCAGGGCTGATGCAGGTGAAGTTCACATTGACTGGATGTAAGTTCCAGGATTCAGTCAGTGAGTACATCTGGAATCAGCGTTTACACTTACGGCTGTGGTAGGTGACTGGGTATAGTTAAATGTCCCTGGGGTAGAAAGTGCTGGGAACATGAGCATCAAGAAGTTACTTTATAGTCAGTTATGAAGCACAGCTTTTCTTAATTTTAATGTTTGATGGCACAGACTGAAATAGATGCATTATGTAATACTAAAATAAGAGAGAAGGTTGAAGTAAGAGTTGAGAATCCAGCCACCCCCACAACGTAGGTGTCTACAAGTCTGGGGCTGCATCTGAATCAGATGATCAGAACCTTAAAGTATTCAAAAAATGTCAGGAGTCCCAGTACCAAAATTAAATGAGGCCACATAAAAACGACTAAGCTGAACATTGCAGGAGACATGACCCTGGAAACTGCCTTCCAGCTTCTGCCCAATGTGGAAATTGAGGAGTATATGTGTAAAGATACTGAGGTGGTAAAGGGAGCAGGTTGGCAGATACATACTTCTGAGACGTGACCAAACATCACTTCAGAAAATGTTTATTATTCATTTTATAAATTCAAAATAAATACCTGCATATGAAGCTTCTGTCTGGTCTGTCATCAGGATTTTAGTGCATTAACTTGCCCAAATGAAAAAAAAAAGGGGGAGGGGGAGAGAGGCAAAAAGTGGTAAGTAAAAGTAATTGATAAAAAGATTCAGAAACAAAGATAGAATTTGTTCTTTTGGTTGAGGTCTGCTTTTCCTCAGGTTGCTTTCTGTCTCTTAGTTGATATCCCACTTTCATTAACTCATAGAAATGCAAATGCATGTTACGCAGAATGAAGATATTTTACCAACAAGTTTAATTAATTATTGAAGCAGCCAATTAATAGTACTGACTTGTGTTCTTAAAGTACACAGTGCAAGAGATGTTTTGCTGTGTAAGATTAAACTGAAGCATAGAATCGAATCGAATAGAGTAGAATAGACCAGGTTCAAGGTCATCTAGTCCAACCTATCACCCAACACAATCTCATCAGCTAAACTATGGCACCAAGCACCCCATCCAGTCTCTTCTTAAACACCTCCAGTGATGGTGACTCAACCTCCCTGGGCAGCCCATTCCAATGCCCAATCACTCTTTCTGTGAAGAACTTCCTCATAACATCCAGCCTAAACTTCCCCCTGCACAGCTAGAGACTGTGTCCTCTTGTTCTGGTGGTGGTTGCCTGGGAGAAGAGACCAACCCCCACCTGGCTACAACCTCCCTTCAGGTAGTTGTAGACAGCAATGAGGTCTCCCCTGAGCCTCCTCTTCTCCAGGCTAAGCAACCCCAGCTCCCTCAGCCTCTCCTCATAGGGCTTGTGCTCCAAACCCCTCCCCAGCTTTGTTGCCCTTCTCTGGACACATTCCAGCAAGTCAACATCCTTCCTAAACTGAGGGGCCCGGAACTGGACACAGGACTCCAGGTGTGGCCTAACCAGTGCTGAGTACAGGGGCACAATGACTTCCCTGCTCCTGCTGGCCACACTGTTCCTGATGCAGGCCAGGATTCCCTTGGCCTTCCTGGCCACGTGGGCACACTGCTGGCTCATGTTCAGCCTACTATCAACCAGTATCCCCCAGGTCCCTTTCTGCCTGGCTGATCTCCAGCCACTCTGACCCCAGCCTGTAGCACTGCGTGGGGTTGTTGTAGCCAATGTGTAGAACCTGGCACTTAGATGTGTTAAATCCCACCCTGCTGGACTCTGCCCATCTGTCCAGCCTGTCAAGGTCCCTCTGCAGAGCTCTCCTACCCTCTAAGAGATCAACACCTGCCCCCAGCTTGGTGTCATCAGCAAATTTACTGATGATGGACTCAATCCCCTCATCCAGATCATCAATAAAGATGTTGGACAAGGATGGGGCCCAGCACTGATCCCTAGGGGACACCACTAGTGACTGGCTGCCAGCTGGATGTGGCACCATTCACCATCACCCTCTGGGCTTGGCCCTTCAGCCAGTTCCTAACCCAGCGCAGAGTGCTGCTGTCCAAGCCATGAGCTGCCAGCTTGGTCAGGAGTTTGCTGTGGGGAATGGTGTCAAAGGCCTTGCTGAGGTCCAGGTAGACTACATCCACAGCCTTCCCCACATCCACCAGGTGGTCACCTGATCATAGAAGGAGATCAGGTTGGTCAGGCAGGACCTGCCCTTCCTAAATCCATGCTGGCTGGGCCTGATCCCTTGGCCATCCTGTAGGTGCTGTGTGACTGCACTCAAGATGACCTGTTCCATAATCTTGCCTTGCACTGAGGTCAGGCTGACAGATCTGTAATTCCCTGGTTCATCCAACCAGTTCTTCTGGATGGGCATCATGCTGGCCAGGCTCCAGTCATCTGGGACCTCTCCACTGAGCTGGAACTGTTGAAAAATGATGGAGAGCGGCTTGGCCAGCTCATCTGCCAGCTCTCTCAGCACCCTAGGATGGATCCCATGCAGTCCCATGAACTTGTGGGGATCCAAGTGGCTGAGTAGGTCTACTTCCTCATGGAGTATAGGGAAACTAGGCTGTCTGAATCCATCTGCCAGCTCAGGAGGCCAGTTGTGTAGAAGACAATCTGTCCTGCTATTAAAAATTGAGGCAAAGAAGGTGTTAAGTACCTGCATCTTTTCCTCCTCTTTAGTTACAATATTCCCCCCCATGTCCACTAAGGAGTGGAGGTTGTCCTTGTTCTTCTCTTGCCATTAATATATTTGCAGAAGGATGTTTTGTTGTCCTTCACAGCAGTGGCCAGTCTAAGCTCTAAATGGGCTTTTGCCTCTCTCATTTTTTTCCTGCATGACCTAGCAACATCATTAAACATTTTCTGGGTTACCTCACCTTCCTTCCAATGATGATACACCCTCTTTTTAACCCTTAATTCACTCAGAATTTGCTCAGAATTGTAATTATCCCAAATCAGAAACACAAACTTGATGCACAAGAACAAACTCATAAAGAGAGCTCCACCTTGGAAAAAGAAAAAAATCCAAGCATACATTGCTGTTGTGTTGCATTGACTTATGCATCTGCTTTTGGCTTTGGCTGCAATTTTATTGTGTCTGCCTGAGGGATGAAATGGTATTTTTCCTACCTTGGAGTAGTTTCCACTCCGTGCTTCTGTAGACAGTAGCTGCTTTCTCCTTGTTCCTTGAATGTCTAATCTTGACCACTGAGTTTAGTCAGACTTTCAGGTCTTGATCTCTCCTCTCAGCTTTTCTGGTGCTGAGGTTGCACAGCTGGCAGTTGGCACTCTGGGATCTCATGCTCCCTAAGCATGGCAGCAGCTCAGTTTAGTGCCTGATATAAATTAGGCTCACATTCTAGTGTTGCTACTACTAGAAAAGGTCTTAGCTGTCCTCAGCTAATTTAAAATATGAAGAGCCCAAACAGCGATGGATAGGGTGAGCATTGCATCTGCAATGTGGCTGAATTTTCCTGCCGCTGAAGTCTTCAGGCATTGCGGCTAGCCACAGACTTCTTTTTCATAACTGTGATTTCCAGTCAACAGTAGGATTTTACTGGACTATACATTTCAGGATTGCTGGATATTTACTCCTTTAATATGACTAAATATTCAAGTTATATTGTACACATCATTACAAGTTGCTATGGATCAGAATTACACCTCATCAATATAATCTCATATAGCAGAACAGTTAAGTTCATTGGGACTAAAAGCTCATTTTCAGTGTTACAAAATACTTCACTACCATCATTGCGTTGTTGTTTATAGACACTTGTGAACTTCCATCACATATTTGTTTGTGCTGGCATAATTCAGAGCTGACATTCATAAGTCTTCACTAATTTACAGGAATGAAGCCAGGTAAATAATTCTAACATAGTTATATCAAAACTCATCTCAGTGATTAACTACCACTTTCACTCAGTTGCTGCAAAGTGCAGCTTGGATACCTGGTACTTGTCCAGCACCATTCTCTGTTTATAATTACACTGTAATTTTAATTTCTGTGAGAAGCTCCAGGTGGGTCTGCAGGCTCTGAAAATGTGTTTTGAGGAATGAAACAAAAGCATTTTCTTCAGAATATCACCTGGTATATTTACAACACTCTCTCCAGTCTACCTGCCAGCTTGGTGTAAGAAACCTGCCAGTTTGTACGGAAAGCCACATTATTATGCTTTTAAATAGTCATATACGTAGTTATGTTCCAAGTAAGGCGAAATTTTGAGGAGGAAGTGGAAAGTGACTTGAGAGATTGGATGTTTGCTCTTTGAGCCTTACTCCTGATTGGACTCAAGATCAAAAGCCTGTCTGTAGCCAAATCTAACTTGAAGGAGAGAGAAAGGAGTTGAGAGAAAGCAGTGGGTTAGACTTATCTGAGGCCAGCTAGATGCACGTTATCTTTCTCCCAAGCAAAGCAAAACAGCTGAGATCAGAAGATAAAAGGAATGGGAAAAGGGAACTGTGAGAAAATGTTATGATACAGCTCCTCTTATCCCAGACATTTATCCAGTGAATTTGTTTAGAATAATATTTTGTTTTCCTTTTTACACCCAATAGTGATTTATTTATATTTTTCTACTTTTCTGCTCAAAATCTGCAGCTAAATTTTAAAGCCATAGCCTAAAACTACCACAATCTTCCACTATTAATTATTTTTTGTCAAGGGAAGCCACAAATTGCTTGCCAGATCCATGACTGGATTTCACCTCTTTCCCTTGGGCTTTCAGTAAGAAAGGATATAGCTTACCCTGGGTGGATTACCGGAGTGGATTAGACTATCATGGGTGTCTGATCTGACAGTTGCAAGTCAGTACATGCTTCGCACAAAGCTATAGGTAATGAAGTGGGTTGCTAAAAGAAACGATTGAATTTGTGAGCTAAACAGGACTCTAAAAAGCATGTGAGGTTCAAAGTGCTGACCTGAACACTGTGGGTGTGTAGGACTACAAAAGCAGGGAAGGTATCGAATGAGCTGTAAATGTTTGTGGAGGTAGGAGCATGCTTTTCTGTAAATTGTCATAACTGCTGCTGCTGCTGGAGGTGGACTTTGTGCCTTTATCCAAGAATGTGTTTTGGGATGACTTGGAGCAGGATATTGCAGGAGCCAAAATGCTGGTGTGCACAAGCTTCTTAATTTATGTTTTCCTTTTTCCTCTGTTGTTCTTATGTTCATCATTTTTCTCCATGTGTTTACATAAGTGCATAGTATATTCCCTTCCTTCTTTACATTGTAATCCATTTTAATAGTGTCCAGTGAAGTTTAAGCAGAGGAAATAAAACTGCCCAGCTTTGATGGGTTCCCTGGTGTCAGGTGCTTAGAAGTGGCATGATTGTTGTCAGCACTCAGGAGACAGAGAGGCGACTAGCAGAACTGCTGTCAAGTGCGTACAGATGTGCCATTGACGCAGTTCCGATAGACCAAGGCTGGGACATGAAAAGCTTCACATTCGCTGCTTTTAAGGAGGGAGAATGTGACTAAGATTGGGGTCATAATTTAAATGTCACTGAATGAGCATGGTTCTATTGTGGTGCACATTTAGGTGTCTGTTAAAGCTTTGTCAGGCTTGGGGAGTAGGTGCTCAGGATATTGAATTTATTACATTGGAGTTTGCTGGATTTCATTTGAATTCTTTTTGGTGATGTAATGTCACGATTGTGCTTATCATGTGCAGCTGGCTGCTGTACAGTGGCTTTCTGTGCAGCAGCAAATAAATACATCCTTGTGGCTTGGGAATGTTAATAACTAGAGGTACTCTGAGCAGATGAAGGACAAGATACTGACCTCAAACCTACTTTTTGCTTTTCCCAAGCTGGACTTGAATGTCTGGATTAATTTATATCTGAAAACATGAATGCATCTAAACTGTTTCCCTTCTTGTTACCAGCAGTCTGCAGTATGTGTTTTCCTGACCCCCGTCATTTGGTACATGTGCCCTTCTACTTCCCCCTCCCCTCAAATGTTGCCACTTTTCATCCAATAGCATTTTCTTCTCAATGTGCTTCAACCACAGCCCTTGGCTGAACAGTGTTATACACTAATAAATTCTTATTATTTCTGATCTGCTGTGACTGAACATGCTTTTACCCAATCTTTTGGTCTTTGCATCTTGTGCAAGATGCTCTGGGAGGTTGCGATGATAAGGGACACTTTAGATGGTGATCGAACCAAAAGCCAAATTCTGCCTTTAGGAGATAGCGCTTGTTCTACAATGTCATGGAATCATAGAACAGTTTGAATTAGAAGAGTCTTTTTAACATCACGTAGTCCAGCCCCCAGGTTGTTTGAAGACTGTACCTTCACAAAGCAAACATGGGCACAAGCTGTGGTGTGTGTTGCCTCTTGTGGCAGATGTGCACGAGATAATGGTCAGCTGTAGAGGTGGAGTTTCACTGTGGTCAGCTCTAGAGCTGCTTAGTTCGTTCCCACTTTCAGCAAAGTCACTGGCTGTGGCCAAAGCACAAAACTCTGCAGCTGTTGCTACTGTGCACTGAGCAGGAGTCCATGAGATGGCTGCCAGGGAGAACTCACACAGCAGGGATGTCCAGTGTAGTTGTGGCCACTGGGGAAAGCCAAGTCTTTCCTGGCCCATGTTACAGAAAGAGTGGTGTGAGAGCAGGTCCTCTGGTGAAGAACTGTCTGATAATCCCCCTCTTGATGTTTGTGCATGGGAGAAGGCATTGCTGACTACTGGTAATATGCCATCCATAGCCACTTGGAAAATACTCTGCTTTTCTAACTTCAAGGGGCCCTTGTGGTTGTATAGACTCATCATATGAGGACAGAGAAGTGCAGAGTAAGTGTGCTGCACGCTGAAGAAAACCCCAGCCCTCTGTGGTATGGATACCAGTTGATGTATCTTTTGTCTTGTGACGTTATCTTGTGGAGCGGCTGGATGAGCCTGGGGCTGCTGAGACAAATACAACCATGTTGGGATTGCTGAGTCACATCACCACTTCGCTGACATTTCTAATTCCCCCAAAAATATTGCTGAGTCACTTTTGCTAATCTTGTTTTAGACAGATTACTTGACATGGCAACAGCCATTGATCTTTTATGAAACTGTGTCAGTGAAAAATTCAGACCTGAGAAAGCATGACAGAGCATGTTTGCTGTTGATACCATCTAATTATCCATACCACACTGAATGAAATTACCCAAGGTAAAAAGCACCACAAATTATAGCCTGAAAATTGTACTGATCCTGAGTCCAGTCTGGAATTCAACTGCTCCTAAACATTCATCTTCAGGAAGAGCTGAAGCAAAACACATTACAGCAAACAAGAAGGGAGAAAGGAATGGAGATTGCAGAGGACATCCAAGGACTCAACTGCAGCATCTTGGGGTTTGTTTGTGTTATTTGTAGCAATATAGTCCTATGTTGCCCCACAGGAGGATAACCTGGTTTTCTTTTATTACTTTCAGAGCTTTGCCTGAAAGAATAAATGGGATTTTGGAAAGCTGCTAAAGCTTTGTTGCTGTTGTTGACTTTAATCATTGCAGCATAAATTTGTAGTCCCTAGGGAAGAATTTCTATCCAATACCTTTCTCTATTTATTGCTAGAAAAGGACTCTTAAGTTACAGGTTATTATTTCTGTCTTAGGCACTCACTGCAGGGTGGAACTGGAGATAATTTTAGCGAAGTCTTGTCTTTGAAGTGCAATAAAAGCATTTCTGCCACATTTTATTAACCTTTCCCTGTAAAAAAAGGTGACAGCAATGAGATCTGAAAATGAGGCTGGTTCATGAAATTCACCTTTCTGACATACGGTGTCTAGGTAGTTGGTTCTGGTTTGGTTTAAATGTCTCAACAGGTATTTGTAGGATTCTTCAGTGAGATGTTTATTTATCAGGAAGGACAGCCTCATTAGAGATACTTACTTAGTCCTGATTGTACTTCTCTGCTGCACTGCTCACTTCTTGGATTTCTCAGAGTTTTTTCCCCCTGAAAATAAATACATTATGCTTATTTTTTTCATGCTGCCTGCTCTTCTAGATTTCTCATGAATCATAAGTTCTTGATACTTGCTAAACTAGCATGTTTACTTTGTAATACTTTCGATTGGCATTTGCAGTTCTTTCCCCAGGAGCAGTTCAGTTCGGTGAGATGAGGTTGTAGCACATGGATTGTTGTAGGAGCTGTCTGGTTGTGATTCAGATTGCTTCTTTTGACATCAAATATTGATATTTGTGGTTGTTGATGCTTCAGTTTAATCCAACAAGATCGCCTTAAGGCTTGTTTGATACCTTTTCTAAACCAAAGAGGTTTCTGTTGCCAGTCATAAGTTCAATTCTCAACTCTTTCTTTCCCAATTAAAAATATAATGCACATTTTGGAAGGAATTCAGAGTTTTGAAGGTCCATAAATTTTCAAAGCCAGTACATTTGTAATATTTGAAGTTACAGAGTCTCTCTTCCAAAGCACTAGTGCTTTAACTAGCAACTATTTTCTCTGCCAAGCCCCTATTCAAAAGTCCTGCATGCAGAGCAATTTGGCAGCTGAGCCTTCTTTTTTTCACTATCTGTGAATTTTGACATGCCATAACATTGCAAAACATGCTGTTAAGCATGAGTACCAAGACAGTATTTGAGAGAAGGTTCTTCTGCTTGCAGAAACATTTTTTTTTTAGACATTTTCAGGATTTCTTGTTGTGCACTCAACAGTTATTCCTTGGGGAACTGAAAGTCTGATTTGAAACCATGGGGCAACTGCAGCTGAATTGGGATTTAGTCACTGAGAGTGAAGGGAAGCAGAACAGAACATTAACCACTGCAAAGACAAATAAACCTTCTTCTCTGTGTGGGAAATAAGACTCTGTGAAAAATGTACTTCCCTGATGGTCATGCTTGCTGTTTTGTGGTCTTCACCCAGTGCTGAGTCCCACAGCGGTGCCTTTGAGAGCCTCCTGAATAGCTGGAGCATCAACAACCTGGAGAGAGTTTGGAATGCAGGATCAAGACTGGTCCCTGCTGATGATTGTGCTTTATGCATTGAAGCCTCTATTTATAAGAATAAATGCTGTCTGGCTTTGGAGGGTTTCCTTTAACCAGCATAATTAAAAGCCACTCCAAAACTGTGTTTTACTTTCAGCTCACTGATGCAGAGCTGTGATCCCTTTAGCCCAGTGCCAAGACTCTGTATGCTGGGCAGTGTTTGAGTTGTGTTTGCTCCACATAGGTTTTGTGATGCTGCTATATCACATAAAGCAATTTTTGATCCCAGTGCTGAATGTTGTTAGCCCTGGGACTACAGTGTGGGGTGTAGGGGAGAAGGGTGCTGGGTGCTGCAGCCTCTGGATACAGATCAGGTGTTGGGTTAGATAGGAGAACTGGCTTCTGCTGTAGTCATTGATTCACAGGACACATTCCAACTCCTATTACACCTTGGAAGTCCCGTTTGGAGTGCCTGCCTTACACTATCAGTTTCTACAAAGAAACAGGTTGTTCCTTCTTTAAAAAGTATTTTAAAAACTAAAAATCCCCTGACTGATCTATGTGCTAGGACACAACTATCATACTGGCTGAGCTGCAGAGTTTTCAGAAATAACATCCTGACATTTTTACTGCTCTTTGTATTGCTTTAAAGTGCCTGATTTGTGACCAGTGGACAGTTTTATTGCCTTCTGTGAGCTTTGTTTCTGAGGAAGAATGGTTTTATTATTTAATGGACACTTGATTTGGGGAAGGAACCTCCCTTGGATATTGTTCCATGAAAAGAAAACAATCCTTTAAAACAACTCAAGACTCTTATCTCTTGACCTTTCAGATTTTATGGTTGTGGGCATGCCCATCCTTCACTACGGGACACAGGAGTGCCCGGGGTCTTAGGCCACTGGTCAGTGCCATGCTGCAAAAATTTTGTCTCAGATGTTACCACATTAAAGGCACTTGGACTCTAGGGAGCTATCAGTAAGTGTGATATTGCCCAGAAGGTTATTGGCTTTTTTTCCCTTTTTTCACCTCAACCTTAAAACGTACTTTCAATGCTCTTGTGTAGGTCTCCATCATGCCGTAGCATCTCCATAAGTAATTGACAGCCAAACTGTTGAGTAAAGGTGAGTTTTAAAGTAATCCAAGACCAAAGATTAGTCAGGTACTACATAGGTCACATTCAATTCTTGTTCCTCTGCTTTAATCATCATTTCACTGACCTGTAACCCTAGACAGCTGACCAGGTACAACCTGGTCTCTTGGCTCCAGTAGCAGCCATCTCCCACTGGAAGAGCCTGTCTCTTTTGCTTGACCAAGAAAGGATTTAGAGAGTGAGTTTGGGCAAAATGCCTAACTTCCAACTTTGTGAAAGTTTGGTAAGGTGAAGCCATGCAGTACATTTTCATGATGCTTGTCCATACTGTCTCCCAGTTGCTGTTTCCTTGGCCTTTGTTTTTCACAACCAAATCATTATTTAAATAGACCTGAATCCTTCTAATAAGCCAGACAAATTTGTTTCTTCATCTTTTCATTCTTACCTCACTACTTTTGAAGAGTTCCTACTCTTGCTAGACCTTTCCTTATCCAACCTACCCAGGAGGCCCCAGGTCTTTACAGTAAAGGAAAAGGTCCTCTTCTCAGTGTGATAGCTAGAGAAACTTGTTTTGTCTTTTCTAACTGGTTGTTATGAAAACTGAACCTGGAAAGCTTCTTTAAGTCCACATAAGCCCCTGTTGTTTACAAGCATATCTTGGCAAAAGAGATATGTCTTCAAGTAGTACTAGTAGTGGTGCAACATGCAGTGAAAATACACTTGCTGGCTGTGTTACCTGGCATATGCAAGTTTGTCTGCAGTTAATTTATGTGCCGTTTTCTCTGGACAGTTGCTTAACATGGAAGGAAGGAAGGAAGGAAGGAAGGAATTCCTGTGGAAGGAATTTGCTGTAGGAATATGAGAGCAAAACATTGATGGCACAGTGGGGAAGATCTTTTACATCTGGCTTCCTACCTCTGTTATTTGTATGCCGAGACATCATGATTATTAAGGGGCTTTTTTATCTGCTGGATAGCAGCGTCAGAAGGGGTCATTTTCTGTGATTCTTTGCTATTTACAATACACCTCATTAGGCTGTGTTTAGAATTTAAATGGATTACTTTATTGCAGTCATTTACTGTAACTGCACATGGAGCAGCCCTGGTACTATTGCTCATCATATTTGGGGGTCAAGACACTGAAAAATTATCTCACTACACCTTTTTTCTGGTAGCTTTAATTAGCTTGGATTTTATATCCTGTGCAGAGCTAGCTGGACTTTCAGTTAGTAAGCCCAACAAAATTAAAAAGAAAACCAGCTTGGAAATCTGGCAAAGCAGTAAGTGTGGAGCCCTGAGTTTTATTTATCATAGGAACATCATGCTACTGCTAAATCTAGGGACAAAGCTTGTGATATAAAAATCTTCATGAGGCAATTTCTGCAGCCAGTTAAGATGCCAGTGTGTTTTACTGCATCTTACAGCATGTACCATTTAAGTGAAATGAGCATGAGATTACCATAAATGTGCATCAAGTCCTAACATTGAAATAGAATTGGGTTTGTGAACTTGGAAAAAGGAGAAATAAACTGCAGTCAGAATGAGAAATGATGTCAAGATTGTCATGCCCATTTTCATAGCCATGAATGCCACATAGATTTAAAAATAGTTTTTTTAATGGACTATTAGGAGGATACTTGGAGGAGCAGAAATACTATTTTTGCGTAGCATGGGGATGTGGAATGACCAGCGAGGGACAGAGCCAGTATGTAGAGAGTTACAGGTTATCTCTGGGATTCCTGGGTGGATTGAACATGTGTTAGACCAGAAAACCTTACAGGTTCTACTTGCTGAGAAACCACCAGCTTGATTTAATAGGTAAGGACTGGAATTTCTAGTAAGAAAGGAAAGGCTGTTTTTGCTATTACTGTAGGCTAATAGCAAATTTGATTTTGTTTTTAACACTAAAGCCTCTTCTTGCCCAGATGAGTGTTACATTAATTCAGGAGATACTGTGATCCAAAAATAGTTAAATTCTTCAATTATGTCCTTGTCATTTAAAATGTGATTTGTATAAAAACATATTAGAATGTGATCAGGCTGTAAGAGTATATCATAACTTTTTAAAATCAGTAATAAAAGCAAATAAAGATATCTGAATTAATGAAAACTTCCAAAGCAGATCCTGCAAATGTGGATTCATTTTCACTCAGATAAAAAACTTTTACATACTTTGCTGAAAAAAAAAACCCCAAATGTTTTCTGCTTTTTTCCTATCTCCATAAAGGTTCTAACCAGCCATGAATTGGAGGTTATCCCATAGGGGAGATACCTTTCTATGGGGAATGGTTGCCAGAACTGGGGTGTTGTGGATGAGTTATAGAGGATGGCTCACTGAATTTAGGTGACAGGAGTACATTAGTGACCAAAAATGGTGTATAAACAAGTACAGATTTGATCATAAGGCATTTCTTTTCCATGCTAGTCAGCTCATCATTGTGCCAGATGGGTTTTTCATTATGTATCATTTGCACTGCTCACATTTATCACATCACTGATGGCTGAAATGTCCTTTAGCTACCTGTGTATATGACAGACTTCACAAGATGCTAAGAAAAGTGATCTCCCAATCCATGAATGATAGAAACATTTATAAAACTGTGATTTCTTTTGGGAGATGGAGGGGCTTGGGGGTTTGTTTGTGTGCTTGTTTTGGATTTGTTGTTTTGTTGAGGTTTTCCTGTGTCAGCAAGACTTCTAGTAGTGAGGAGTCTGTAACTTGGAAGTTGTGGAAAAAAATCATAGCTAGGGCATTGTGACTTCATGGATCAGAAAGCAGATAATTTTGGTGAAAATCTTTCAGGTGTTGTTGGTCAGTGCCTGCTTTGTGGACACCTTGGTCTCACAGGTGAGAAGCCATTTGGAAGCAGAGGTACATGTTATGCTCTTGAAGATCTGAGTCTTTGTGTAGACATGCAGGTGCATGGACAGAAGCGTAAGAACTTTGGCCACACGGGGCTTTAAAACTTGCCAGATACCTCATGCTTGATACTATGGGAGGCTGCAGAGATCAGCAACACAGAAATAACCCAAATTTAAACACTAATTGGGAAGCCACGGAGTTATCAACAATAAAATCAAATCAAAGTTACTGTTGTGACATTACAGCATGCTACACAGAAGTTGCAAGTAATCCAATGGGAACTGGAGAGAGAGACAGCAGAGCTACTAGTGCTGCAGCAGCAGTAAGCATGTTAGGGTTACTTAACATGCCAGGGTACTCTTCTGCATCTGCTGGAATCCAGAAAGAGGACAAGAAGCAGGCAGAGCAGCAGCTTGAAGAGCTGTACCTACCTTTGCATTTGATTTGAATTAGTGTGAGCAGCTCAATATAGAAACCTTCTGAAGTGTGCACTATTACCCTTTAGATGATAGGAGAGACATTACTGTACTTCTGATTTAGTGAGGCAAAGACTGCAGTATAAGGATTTATGAGGTGTTATACAGGTCTTTGTGTGGGAAACACTTGTGAGTGAAATAGCCATGAGGGTCATCAATGCTGAGATTGTCAGAGCAGAAAAAGCATCACAACCAAGAGCAGAAGAAAAATCTTGCAATCAAATTTCCATAGATTTTCAATGCATAACATATTCCTATTTTTGAGCAAATATGAGGTTTTAAATGGTTTACTTTAATCCTGAGTTGTGGGGTTTTTTCTATTTCTTCTTTGTCTCAGGAATGTGTTAAGTAATAGCTGGATAGACTGTTTGGTATTTGAAAAATAGCAATCAGATGCAGAGGCATCCTGCCAGAGGAAAGGGAGGGAGCATGCAGGCTCTGCAGAAAACCTTTTCCCCATTCAGCAGGTTAAATGTATTCTACAGTTTGATATGAAGACATGACAGCATGCTAACATGAGAGCAATATTGTGTCCCAGCGAAATATTCCTGCACTGTTCACTGGGGCATTTTTGATGGCACAAAAATTCCAAGTCAGCTCTTGCCTACGTGTAAAAGAATAGCCTTTGCTGTGCCAGGTGCTGATGAGAAGTTAATCAGCTTTTTGTATGGATGCATTCACTGCTAAAAATAGATTAAAGTGCAATGGAGGTATAATTGGTATGCTGGGTAAAAAAGCATGAGAACTGCACCTTGTATAATTTGGTGTCAGGCCCGGTATTTTTAGGGACATATGGTATACTGTATGAAAAGTTTTCTATTCTTGTGCTTATGAGTTGTCGAATGAGGAATTCCACTGCCTAGTTTTAATGCTGCTTGGTACACTGAAGGAACTGGTGCATTTCCTTTGACTCTAAATTACACAATTTTTATTGTTTAATACATATCTGCTGTTGCACAGAGAGGGAAAAAAAAGAACAGTAGCGTTTCTATAAGCTGTTAAAAGCAACCACAAAATGGAGAGAGTTTTGGGACGGATCTCCAAACGTCTCTGCAGAATCTGAGCAGCAAGTAATGGTGGTAAAATTGCTGGAAAAAAATGATTGCTGTGTTCTCCTCAAAGTATTTATTACTTGGCCTCTTCTTGTTTGATGTTAGAATGTTAGAATAGAATAGAATAGAATAGAATAGAATAGAATAGACCAGACCAGGTTGGAAGAGACCTTCGAGATCATCATGTCCAGTTGATGTTTGCCTTTTCTGTTCAGTGTTTTCAGTCAATAGGGACAAAATTGTACAGGTATGTCCATATCACAGTACCACAGTATCACAGTATAACTAAGGTTGGAAGAGACCCCAAGGATCATCAAGTCCAACCTGTCCCAACAGACCTCACAACTAGACCATGGCACCCAGTGCCACGTCCAATCTCCCCTTGAACACCTCCAGGGACGGTGACTCCACCACCTCCCTGGGCAGCCCATTCCAATGACGAATGACTCGCTCAGTGAAGAACTTTTTCCTCACCTCGAGTCTAAACTTCCCCTGGCACAGCTTGAGACTGTGTCCCCTTGTTCTGGTGCTGGTTGCCTGGGAGAAGAGACCAACCCCTTCCTGTCTACAACCACCCTTCAGGTAGTTGTAGAGGGCAATGAGGTCACCCCTGATCCTTCTCTTCTCCAGGCTAAACAATCCCAGCTCCCTCAGCCTCTCCTCACAGGGCTGTGCTCAAGGCCTCTCTCCAGCCTTGTTGCCCTTCTCTGGACACGTTCAAGTGTTTCAATGTCCTTCTTAAACTGAGGGGCCCAGAACTGGAACTGAGGGGCCCAGAACTGCAAATCAGTCTTACTGAGTCAAGTACTTTGGTGTGTTTAAGTTCCTGAGGTCAGTAAATATTTGAAAACCTCAGTTATTATCCATACTGTTTCATGAAATTAAGTTAATTTCCCACAATTTTAGCTACCCAGCAGGTAAATATTGAGCCCAAAGTAGTCATGCAGGATCTTTCAATAACAGCATTAACAGTATTAGTGCATCTCCTGCATTTTTAGTAGCATCTTTCCTTGAAAAGGAGGTGACTCACAGCTTTCGAATAGTTGGGGTTGACAGTGTTGTGAATATGGAGCTACAGTAGTATTAAACAAAGACTTAGGTGTGGTAACATGGATAAATAATAGTATCTGACATATTAACAGCTTGGTATAAACACACTCATCTGATAGTAACTAGAAGCACTTAGCTACTGAACCCCTCTTATTTTCACTTAATAGCTGTACACATAACTCCTTTGGCTTTTATTTTTATGTATTTCTACTTTGCAGAGTGGAACAAACACTGCATTATTTGATCAGAAACAATTACAAGCCTGTTAACAGCAAATAAAGGCCAAGCTATTTTACCCTAACAGCATAAAGGAAAATGGTAGCATATGTAGGCTGATTAAATGCGTATATTTATTTTTCCTTTCAACCGAAGAAAGTCAAGGATGTCAGCTGGTAAAATTCACAGCATATAGTGAAAGCCACATCAAACAATCATCCAGGCAAATGAAGTATGTGTTGGCTCTTAAAAGACATTTGAAAAAAGAACTGAAATACAGTATTGAAAGGGATGTTCTTAGGGGAAAAACAGAGAGAGAAAAGAAATACCACCCTGAAGGGTCTAACTTTCTAGTGCTTATGTCTGTGGTATCAAAGATGATGATATCTAAGATGCTACCATTTTCTCACATAAAATGAATTTTAAAATCAAGACCTTTCAGCATATGATGGTGTTTAAAATTGCAAGTGTGATAGCATATTTAGTCATGTGCACTTCCCTTATGTATACATCTACTGGTGTACCTGGAAATAAAGCAGTGCCAGAGCTAGTAGCAAAAGCCTCAGTCCAGCTGCATGGCAGGCATATTCCTTCTTCATGGTGAAAGTTCAGAGATCTGGCTATAACCATATGGGACATGAGCCAGATCTTCTGGGATTTCCCATTACAGCTTTCCCTGAGCATGCAGATAGTATTGGTTGACATATCTGAACATAAAGTCAACAATAAAAATAGCCTAAATGAGGCAATCTTGTAAACTGATCCAATGAGATATCAAAGTATATGCCAAGAAGTACTGATAGAAAGAGAGTGGCAGCTGCTGCTTTTGGTAGGTGTTAAAGCCCTGATAAAGCCCCAGTGATTGCAGAGCAAAGGTTCTCCTTTGCTTTCATAGAGTCTTAGTGAGCCTGAAGGTCAATGGAAGTCAACAGTGACAGGTCCTGCCCTATTAAACTCATTTTTTTCCAAGGAGTCAGAGCTTGTATTGGTATTTTGCAGTATTGAGACATAAAAGGGAGTGAATTGGGACATAGGTTAAGACCCACAGCTCTTATTTTCTGAAAACCCTTCTGTTAGCATTCCTTATACTCAATGGTATCTTGAAAGTAATCTTACTTTCTTTATGCTGGACAAATTATTGAATCTTAGCGGAGAGATTAGTTCTTCTATAAGAATTAATCTTTCTTAAAATTGTTTGTCTCATTCTTGAAAATGGTCTGTATTAATTCCAAAACCAAACCCCTGGGGAGAACTGGTCTGGGTCAGGGGTTTATCTGAAACAGGTTAAAAATCTGTTTAAAAATTACACTTTAACAAGGTCTTAATTGCACAAAAAATGTCTAAAAACATTTTAGAGAGGCTTCTTGCTACTTTCAAATATGAATACACTAAAGCTGGGAAAGGGAAAAGCAAGTGACATTGTCATAGGTATCAAAGCTACTTACTCATTTCTTTTACAGTTTTCTCAGTAGTTTATACCTGAGCAATATAATTCTTCCAAAATTTTAAAAGCTTATTTTCAACTCCTTTTAAATTGGATCTCTTCAGAAAACAGACACCCATCTCTAAATAGCATTTATTTTTTCATAAGCCCAAGTTAAAATGTTGCACCTTTCAAAAATATACGTGTCAGAAACAAGTACCCTGAAACAAGAAAACACCACCTGGTTTTCTTTAGATGAGAGGCCATTCAAGCCACACTGGACGTGTAAATATAATTGACCCCCTTTCAAAAACAAACCCAAAGTGAAATTCCTGAGCCTTTTACTTGTGAATCTGCAGTATGCTGATTTTAGCAGGACTACTCAGATCCTTCAGTTAAGCATCTGCCTCAGTGTTTTGCTGGACTAGACAGCCTGGTTATGGCCCTGGGTGTCTGCACAGGTCCCACCATCAACAGGAGTCAGGCCAGAAATTTAGGCATAAACTGCAACTCATAATACTTCTCTCTCACCTTCTTCTGGACTCATTCTCCTGTTCTGTAAAGCACCCACTAAAGATCATGAGAGAAATCAGCACCATTCAAGAAAGAAGAGGAAGGGACAGACCTTTTACTACTTTATGGCTTGATTTGCGTTGGTAGGAAGCCATTGCCCCATGACTATTATATTCCATGAACATAAGATTAAAGCAACCCACACCTACCTAACTCTTCTTGTATTCTGTGGGTATCTGCTTTTCTTTGTCATGTGAATGTGGGACTTACCCAGTCAGGCTTTCATGTTCAAATCAATAGGATTATTCACAAAAGCAAGTGTTAATACAGTTTATTCCCTATGGTACAGCTTCTTTTCTGAAAGAGGACTAGTGTAGTTCATCCCAAATGCTCTTTTATTTTCAAAGTCCATTAGTCACTACACTGAAGTCCTGAACACAGCCCTTCCAGTTCACTGGGTAGGCTGGCACAGTTGTATATCCAACACCTGATGTCACTAAAACTGGTGTCCCGAAGCCATGCTTATTTCACAGAACAGCCAGGTACCTCACAGCATTGTTCCCTGTGGCAGCATGGTGAAATTTAAGAATCCGTCTTTGCTTTGAGAGTAGACTGAACCTGTAGGCAAGGGGGGAACTGGGGCTGGAGAGGTGGAGGGGGGGAGGTGTTGGAAAACAAGATGGGCTCCAGGGCTGTCCTTAAGTGCATGCTGAATGTCTCTTGATACTTGAGCCACACCATATAGTAATGTTGAGCTACTCTTGAGCAAAGCTTTAAATTAATATTTTATTCTGCAGTTTTGCTGCATTACCTTGTAAATGTTTTATACCACTTTCATGTAGACACAGCAAAATGAACCAGAAGGTAGGTGGATATGGTTCACAGTGTGGGCTGCTCACACCTCAGGCAGTCAGTAGGTCCCAAGGCTGTATTTGTATGTTATATTCAGCATCTCAAGTCCACCTTCACAGTGCTTCCATTTGTGGCATTTATTTAGTATTTGGAAGGATTTTTAAGCAATCATCATAGAAATCCACCTAGGAAAGTTCTTCCATTTTCCTTCTCTTTTCTACCCTTTGTGTGTGTGGCTGTGGGATTTTAAAGGTAAAAGAGTTTTCTTGACAGCTGATTTAATAAAATATGGTCAGGTATTTGCTGAACTGCTGCTGACACTTGATCTGAAGGGGAAAAGCGTGTTGAGCTGCTCTGAGCTTTTCAAAAATGGGAGCTTGTTTTTCAGTGGAGATTTGTTTTCCTTTGAAACAGTAAGCATACTCCATGTCAGGAAAGGATCTTGAGGGAGATCTCAGGAGAAGCAGCAGAAAACTCACGTTGACGTGTCTAAGAATTTTATGTATTTTATGAAGTGCAAAATTTCAGTTTTTTTCCTTACCACAAAATTAAATGAGACCAATTCATTAGTTTCTCTTCCTTGTTCATGACATCAGCAGGCATCCTTCTCAACCACTTAGCTAGCCTCGAAGGCACTGGCTTTACGTATCAGTAGAGGTTGTACTGAGTGCAGTAAAAAGCAAATAAGTTCATTGTGCTCTGTGCTTTCCTTATCCATTCATCTAATTCCTTTCACTAGAGCATGAACTTGCATTTCTAGGTTTCTTAAAGAAAGTGCAGTGTCTCCATGTGTGCCACCACAGGTGTCTGATCTGAGACACCTTCCTGACTCCAATGGGATGTCCAGGGAATTCAGAGAATTAGAGTATTACCACATAATACTGCATAACTCATCAAGGAGAACTGTCTCTCTGGTAATCTCGCTGAGATTACATGTGTAGCATGGGTTGTACCAGTATTCCCCTTGCTGTCTTAGAATAAGCATGGCCAACAGCTAAGAACTGGGCCATGACTTTGCTTGATTTCTGAGAAGAATTATGTAGATAGATGTAGAATAATATAAATGGTGTAGATGTCTAGTCAATGCTTTTACTAAGAAACATGTGACCAGATGATCCTTGAGGTTGCTTCCAACCAGGTCTTTTATGATTTTACCAAGCTTCATAAAGTCTGAGTAAGTTCTAAGGAAATAAAAAGAGAGTTTAGTAGGAGAGACTGTCAGGAAGATGGAGGAGTGTATTATTAGACATATGCACTTCAGATCACTCAAGAATGGAACTTTGCATTGGAAAGTACCAAAAGAATCAAGAACTTAGGCAGCACTTACCAGCTTTGTAGATCACAAGACACTTGACAAGAAATGGATTATCATTAAATATGTTTCACAGATAGAAGAAAGAAGCAAAACTTCAAATGGCAACAAGATGGCTCAGGTTGCATCAGGGGAGGTTTAGGCTGGAGGTTAGGAGGAAGTTTTACACAGAGAGAGTGATTGCCCACTGGAATGGGCTGCCCGAGGAGGTGGTGGGGTCGCCGTCGCTGGGGGTGTTCAGGGCGAGGCTTGACAGGATGCTTGGTTCCATGGTTTAGTTGATTGGGTGGTGTTGGATGATAGGTTGGACACGATGATCTCGAAGGTCTCTTTCAACCTGGTTTATGCTATTCTATTCTATTTTATTCTATTCTATTCTATTCTATTCTATTCTATTCTATTCTATTCTATTCTATTCTATTCTATTCTATTCTATTCTATTCTATTCTATTCTATTCTATTCTATTCTATTCTATTCTATTCTATTCTATGGCAGCAGGAAAGAGTCAAGACACTGGGGCAAAAGCTGACCCAAGACTCTTCTCAAAAATATCATCTTGGATTGCCGGAGACTTAACCATTTGCAAGTGTTTTGTTTTAGAAATTGAAATGTTGCATTAAAGTTTTTCAAACATATTTTCACATTTATTTCAACATACTATGAATTTTTTATTTCTTTTTTTCCTTTTCCCCTCTATATCACTCTTAATTCTGTGACACTGTGCAGTGAGGCACTAGAGTGGCTTTACAGATTGTGGTGAGAGTTGATCCTGCGGGTGCCGTGAGGAGTGACATTGGCATTGAGTGCAATTGCTCTTTGGACAGCTGTACCAGACTCTCTGGACTATGCTTCTTTCAGAGAATGACAAGCCAAGCTGGATATCAAAATACAAAGATGAAGTTTCCAGAATTTGAAGGCTGAGCAACAATAAAATGAAAAACTTGGGAATTCCATTTTGTTTAGAGGTGACAGAGGAAAGCTGTGTCCAATTAGGCTATTACCTGCATAGTGGTTCTAAATTAAAGAAAATGTCAAGAAACTGAATCTGTGACATTAAAATGCCATTGCTAAAGTGTCCAGCAAAATAACAGCTTACAGAAAACTGGTCTGGAGGCAGTAGTCAGTCATCATAACTTTCAATAATTTATTTTTTCACCATTATAAATTACATTTCTCCTTTCTTTTGAACAGAAAATACCAGTAACATTCGGTTGGGGTGTGTTTCTTCTTTGATTGTGTGTTTTTGTTATTTTTAATCCATCTGAAACATTGGTACAATTCTGATTTTGGACAACCTACTGTAGTAGCTCATTAGAACTGCAGTTACAGGACTCAGTATGTCAGGTTCCTCAATAGATGATATCCACTGTGGTCTAAAAGTTTGTCTCCATAGTGAATTTCATACCATTGAAGAGATTTATACCTATTCAGTAGCCTGGTTTAAAAAAAAAACAGATTAGGAACTTGATAAGCCAAACTCAAATTTCTTCTGGGAATTCTGCCCAGAATTTTGCTCAAGCATGCTTGCATTCGTCATTTGTTTTATTGGGCATGGTGGTTTTCTAAGGGAAGGTGTAAGGCTGTACTTTCTTCCTGTCTAAATAGGAAGCTTTCCAATGTTACATGTCAGGGGTTTGTGGTGTTTTGTTTTTAAAAAAAAAAAAAGCCAACCAAGAAAATAAAACCCAAATCCCAACCTATTTACGTACCTAAATGGTATGGGAAATATGTGAAAGGTAAGAAAGGTCCTAGATCATTTTGAGCCTGTATTGCTCATGCTCTGTAGTCTCAGGTTGGTGCCAATGTGTGCCACATGGACTTGTATTACTGCTGTTTTGAGTAGTTAATTTAATAGCTTTCAGGCTGACTTCAGCTACTATTGCTCTCTATATTTATAAGGTCAATCCTTCACACACGATTCTTATCTGTAAGGGGTTTGGTTTGTTCATGAGGTAAGTCCTGTGTTTTGCATGTGTGGTTAGGAGTCCCTGTCATGGAATCATAGTCATAGAATCATTAAGGGTGTAAAAGACCTTCAAGATCCTTGAGTCCAACTGTTAACCTAATGCTGCCATGTCCAATAGAATCATTAAGTTACTTATTGTTCCAGATAGCACTATCAGCAAGACTGCTGCAAACATCCAATTTCACAGACTTCTTTAGAAGAGCCTTTCAAATTACTATTGGGATTCAGTTTTCTATAAGAACTCCCCCTTGAAAAGTTAATTTTGACTAAAAATTAATGAAAACTTACATAGACTTTTCATAGATAAACCAAGCAACAGAACAAAACACTAAGCTTCTTTTTATACACTGTAAAACAGCAGGGCAGTGCTGTATATGCATACACATTGCAAAGAAGAGCTAATGCAGAGCACAGCAATAGCTCTCAGGATCTGTTCATGGACAAGAATAAGGCTAGACCAGAGCAGTCCAAGTATGCAGTTCAGTATTGAAGTGATACAAGGGTTTGACCTGGGGCAAGCAGCTGCCTTTATTTCATACCAGCAGAGCATTTGCTTAATAGATTTCTATACACACTACATTCAGCAGTTTCACAAGTCTCCACAGATTTGAAATGATCACCTTCATAAATCTTCAAAGGATGCTTAAACGTTTTGCAAACCTGAGAGCTGTTACTTCTGCCAAAGCAGAGGCATACAGATATCACCTCTGTGTCATCTTTGGAGATGTTGTATGTTGAGATCTAGAAAGGAAAATAATATATCAATGTCTCCAACTCCAGGGATGAGAAAACATTGCCAATGCTGGAAGGCAAGGCTGTACAGGAGAAAGAGGAGGGAATAAAGAAATATGTGTGTGTGTGTATATATATATATGTGTGTGTGTGTGTATGACATGACACCACCTTCCCACCTGCTTGTTTGGGGTGACTAAGCAGCAGCATCCCTCTCCCAAACTCTTTGCACAGCAAAGGGGGGTGTCCTGGTTAACACCCAAACCCCCCTCACAGGACGCAGGAGGGAAAGTAACAGAAAAAGCCTAGTTTGAGATAAGGAGTTTAATGAGATGGTAAGCTGCACAATTACCTTGGCCATTTTAGCAGAAAAGCACAGCAAAATGCAGACGCAGCAGAAACCAGCAGTACCCCCTACCCCACAACCTGCAGTCAGCCCAGTGGAAAAGACCAGCACCCCTAAAACAGAAGCAGTAACCAGAACAGGAAGCCTGTCATGTTACAATCTGAACTTCAAGCCCCATGATACTATCCTCCAGCCAGCATTTTCATTTTGAAGCTGGCATGACAGCAGCATGGTATTGAAGACAGATAGATAGAGATATAGATCTATATATATAGATAGGGAAGGTGATGGAGTCACCATCCCTGGAGGTGTTCAAGAGGGGATTGGACATGGCACTTGGTGCCATGGTCTAGTCATGAGGTCTGTGGTGACGGGTTGGACTCGATGATCCTCGAGGTCTCTTCCAACCTTGATGATACTGTGATACTGTGATAGATTCAACTCAACCTATGACTAAGGTGTCCTTGGATGTAGTTACTGGGGAGCATTACCATGCTGACAGAATTATTAGCTAGATGAGTCCTGATGCTTTTAAGTTGTAGGAGATATAGATACAGAAAGGGCATTGTGCCATTTCCTATTGGAAGACTTGTTCCTTTAGCCAGATTTGGCGACGACGGAGGTTATTGGAATCAATAGGGCTGACCAATATGATCGGGTATTGATCCTTTATTGTTCCAGTATTGCAGGCCTATGGTGAAAGCATGGCACAGTAAAGCATGGAAGGAGAGGAGATAGGACAGGCAGGAAAAGAAGAAGTGCATAGCAAGGAAACTGCTACAATTTATATAACCTTGGTGTGCCTTGTTGTCATGGACTCATTGGTCCCCTATGAGTGACCACACATCACACTATTGTAGATTATTGGTCCAACTATGGGTGACACGCGAGGTTTGGTAATGCAGGTGCATGTCCTGTTGTCCCGAGATAACTTACTATGTTTCTAGCTACCAGCGTCTTGTTTTAGTTACAGTGCTGCAGGCACAGCACTGTTTCGGCATACTGGTAGCTGGCTCTGCACTTCTGCTGAGCATGGCCTACCACCATGTCAGGCTCTAGGCCTGCACTGCCAGATTGCTCACACCGCTCGGTGCTGGTGTTCCCACATGTTCCTACTGCTTTTCCTTCTGGCTTTTTGAAGCAGCATCCTCACCTACACAGTCATACAAGAAAAAGAAAGTTTTAACTCCATTGCTATTAATGCAGTAAGGTTATAGGCCTCATCACTTCAGAGTCTGTTTAGGTGTGCAAGTATGAAGCATAAATTTATTTATCTTTCTGGAAATTATTATTTTTTTTAAAAGGCTTCTGTGTTAACACTTTCAGTGAGGCAAGAACTGATAGCAATATAAGAAAAACTATATTCAGTAGACTTCAAGAGTAGCAAAAGAGAGAATAACCTTGAATTACTGAGGGAGGAAATGAAGACACTGAAATTCAGTATTTTCAACCTCTGTTATCACAAGAGATGTGTCTGGGGTTTGTGCTTGTTTCCTTATTTCCTAATAAAGGATAGTGGGGGGAGGGGGGGTGGGAAGGAGAAAAATAAAGGGGGGAAAAAAGTCAAGAAATGCAAGATATGAACACATTGTAATAGTCTGTGCTGTAAATAGTAAGAGCTGTGTAGTAGAGCTGAATTACAATTACTGTTGGAGGTCAGGGTCGAGTTGTGTTTGCTTGAACATAAAGCCTGTTACACAGGGAATGAGTTGTGTGTGTTTCTGAATAACCCATTTTAGCAAGTTGAAGCATCAGTGATTTAGCCGTGCATCTCATTCCCTGATGGTCTGATCCAGACCCCTTAAATCCTTTCAGCTTTAGACTAAACCCTGGCTTCATCAGTCTTCCTAGATAGCTGCACTTTGAGCTGATCTTCCTGTCTCCTGCTCCTTGCTGGCAGTTGATCATTGTTAAAATTGGCTTTGCACTGTGAATGCCTTAACTGGAGTTTAAAAGCTCAGATGATAGCAAACCGAGAATTCCTCCCCTGCCCCCTCCTCCTTTTCCCTGATAAGGATAAAGGAGAGAAAGGGAAAAAAGAGGTAGGGGGAAAGAGAAGGAGGTAAATCTACCAAAAAAAATAATCTGGAGTCAGTTTGGAAGTAGGAAAAGCAAATTTTTTAACAATATATATATATATCAGTAACAGGGAGGGTTTACAAGGGTAAGGAATAAGGATAAATAGGAAAATATATAAAACCAAGCCTGGATGGCCTTATATTTCCCTGGATATGTATGGATTTCACTCCTTTAGAGAAGCATGGATGCAGTAGGGAGAGGCCAGGCCTGACCACGTGGAAGAATCAGGAGACTGGCTGCAGCTGTTGGTCCTCTCAAGCAGGTGAGGCAGATGAAAAAGGGAAAATACACCCTTTTTACAGGTGTCCCCCTATTGACAGGAAGGGGGAGTGGAATAGACCACCTTTGACTCGGGGGACCCCTCCTCCTTGGAGGGGGAAACCAAGTCCCCTCTGTTCACCTGGATCAGGTTTCTTTTGTCCCCTGGGGGAAGCAGGGCTCTCACAGCCCTTCTCCCTGGATAGGTGTAACCCAGCACAATGCAGCAGCTCCCCACCTTAGCTGGAGGGACAAAAGAGTGTTTCAGAAACACTGAGGTCCTCCAAAGCAAAGGCCACATCTTACATGATTCAGTATATTTAAATACCATGTTAAATAGTCCACAAACCAACATTCATGTTGTGAGTGTGGTCTGTGTGGTGTTTTAGGCTGGGTGCTGGCCAGGATGCCACTGCACAGACCACACCTGGGAGGTCCCAAGGGGTGGGCCCAGCCCAGGGGGTGGTCACAGGGAACCAGGTATTCCATTCCCATAATGCCCTGCTCCCCTATAAAATGTCCATGCGGGGTCTTCACTTCCTCTTTTGTCCCCCTGCTACTGCCTAGGTAAAATGGCGTGAGCCTCCTCCCTTGGGCCTGCCCAGGCCCAAGGCTGGGTTGGGGGGTGGAGGGGGAGAAAGAACCCTGGGGGGGTTTGGGTGTACCCCCAGGTGGGGATGGGACGTTCTTGGGTATGTTCTGGGATCTCTCTCTCTCTTTGTCACGGTGCTTGTGGTTCTCTGTAAAACTTTTATTATTGTTTTTCATTGTTTTCCTATTTAAACTTTCCATCACTTTTGCAATCCGTTTGCCTGAGTCGTTATTTCTGCCTGTGGTGGGGAAGGGATCTGCCCTAACCCATTACAGTCTGATACTGCACCTCACTGGTTCATCGTGATGATAGGAACATTTGTCTTCCACTAATATTTCCTGTGGGCAAATGCTTTATGCACTTTGATTTGTTTGAGAAGGGTGAATGAAAAGTAACAAGAAAAAATTCAAAAAATGACTACATAAACATCAGGCTACTGTTTTAAAATAGCTGAAAATTTAGCTCCAGACACAGAAATACTTTAGAGAAGCTATTAATTTCTGTCTTTGAGTTAGTGTGCACTTAAAGTAGATCTTCATGCAAAGTATACTTTAAAACCCATGGTGTTAAAACCCATGATGTTTTGGGGAACTGATATGTGTAGGATATTCTCTCATTTGCAGAATATTCCTTTCCAAGTTGCATAAATTGTATCCATTTGTTTTTCCAAGGATACGTTGGGAAGAATCCAACTGGATAAAGTGTACCCTCTGTGCCACAATCTTATGTGCACAAAATAGCTTTAATTCCCTTCTCAAAAAGCATTGGACTTTATAACCTTTCAGAAGTATTTTGGTCAAACCCTTCAGTGCATAGTTTTACTCAGTCAAATACTCCACTGGGGATCCTTGGGAAATACAGCAAAGGGGGAGCAAAAAGTGTGGCCTGGAGTCTTTGCAGGACTATCCCGCCTTCTGTGCACTCTTTTGGTCTGTAGCTTCCATCCCAAGCCAATTTACTCAAATTCCCCCAGCTGAAATGTGATTTTTAGAATTAACTAACTGCTTGGGTAGTTTATACATACCAAAATTTGTTATATTTTCCACTGCCTTGAAGGCTGTTTTATCCTTTAAGTTGGAAAGCCTCTTATCTAAATGAAACAGCCTTAAATTGTTGGATGTAGTTCATTAAATTCTTGGATAACTAGAAGTCTTTCTGGCACTTAGAAAGTGATATTAGGAATAGAGGTGCTGATCCAACTTCTAAATGGAAGAAATTGAATTTTTTGCAAGCTGCCATGGTTTGTACAAGGCACATTGGAAAATAATTAACAACTGTTAAACTTCCTCTGCTGATTTTTACCCTTTGTCAACTACTGTAAATCCAGGCTAACCTCTCTGACTTGAGGAGAGCTGTTAAGAGTGTGAGTTACTGCAGAATTTCACTTACCTCTCCATTTTAGGGCACCAGCTGGTGTTTATACTTAGACAAGGGGGTTCAAAAGTCACAGAATTGTGTGAGGTTTTGAGGTGGCAAATATAATTTGGCTCCTTACACTTTACCAAAGTAGTGTTTAATTATATCTGCTGTGGGAAAGAGCCATTGATGGATACCAAGGGTGCAGTTGTGTCTTCAGCTGAAGAACTATTGACCCTGTTGGTTTTCTATGAACTGTAAGGAAAATTCATAGAAGCTTGAATGACTAAGTAGGGCATTACTGCTTCTAAATGTAGCTGTCTTCCTATCAACAGGTTTATAGACAGAAATGTGTTTATGAGTGAATTTTGGCTCTATAAAACACATGAATAATTCAGATAGGTAAAGGTGCTTACTGCACCAAATGTCTGCATCTGATTTACTCTTCATGTGAATCTCATGCCATATAGCCAGTTTTATTTTGGGACTACAAACCACTTTCTTCTTGCACCAATTTTTCCATCATCCTTGTCTTGGTATTCTCACCTCATTTGGCTGTTCAGAAGTGTGTAGTACTTGGGATTTCCATCATAACTGCTCTCCACGTTGAGGTATTATATTCTTCTTTGAGTTGCATCTCAAACTGATATAGCCACACTTTTTATATCCCCTTCATTGATTATTTATCAGAACCGTAGAATACCAAACCAATTGCATCCCTTGAAGAATTCCTTCTCTGTGCAGTTGCTTGTCAAAGACATCAGTGTTCAGACGTTCTTTTTCCTAGCAATGACTGAACATGTTTCCTGTACTTTCACAGATAGTAAAATGAATCTGTCACAGAGCCACCCAAATGCAGTTTCTGTATTTATTCATTGTTTTCTCTCTCTCCTCAGCCAAAGAAACCCACATATTTGTAGTTCTTACTCATGCTCAATGTAGATTTTACTTGTTTTTTTGTCAGCAGTCATGTTCAGTCTTCTACAACAGAAATCTGTTTCTAGACTTTTTCTGTTAGATATTTATATGAAAAGTTAGAATGTACTTAGAAAATGTAATCTTCTCTGGAGTAATTTGAAGCTGGCTAACTTTTAAAATGCAATCTTAATTTGTTTTGATCATACATTACTTCCTCTGTCTAACTTTGCTATCCAAAGCAATGGCATCTGCTGTATGATTTTGCATGTGGTGTTTTAGATGATTCTGTGGTTTTAGTTACATTTTCAAGGTGAAGGCACCATTCAGCTAAGGAGCAATTGCTTCCCTTTTGGTACCCTGTCTTTAACTGCTATTGAGCTGGACACGCGTGAGCCAGGACAACTCTGTTGAGATCTGCAGGAAATAAGTTTGTCTGTGCTGGCTAATTTTGCATCACTTTTCAAATGTTAAGAGTCTAAATATATATATTTCTCAGTTATTATCACTGATATGTAATAAGATGTAGTGAAGATTTTTTTGACAAGTGGCAGTGTGGTTTGAAGTCAGTCATTAGAAATGTGCTCTTAAGAGTCTATTGCAAGCTTGTGGTCTGAGGTGCAGGTTCTGAATATCTGGTACAAGTACGAGAAGGAAAAAAGTGCCTGTGGCTGCATCACCATTGAAATGGTTTGGTTTTCTTTGCTATACTGCAAATGTGTTTCCTCAAATTAAGTACTTAAAGGTAATGGGAGTAGTGAGTGTTTGCAATAAATAAAATCAGGTAAATTGAAACCTTTGGTAGTAAACATTCCATATGACTATGTAATTGAAAAAAAACCAGCAAAACATGTATTACAAACAGGTAAGATAGCCTAAAATAACACTAGCATTGCCAAACAGGATCTCTGTCCTTTTTTTTTAACTTCTTCTCCTGATGAATGTGTCTGAAATATTGCAATAATAAACAGCTTGTTACTCAGATGTTTTCAATTATAGCTTTCTGTGTTTCATCTGTTATTTTTATACCGGATGGGTAGTTGGTGCACTCAGCAATACAGTCCGTCTGGACGTACATACTCCCATCAGCTAAAAGAAATGAATTAAAATACAAGTGATCCTAATCCAGCCCTTATGAAGCACTCCAAAAAGCAGAGTGGGCATTCATGCAATATCTCCCATTCAGCTCATTGCAAGAATCATAGATTTCTACAGATGATGTATAAATGAATAACTGATTGTCACTCAACCTCTGAAGTAACCCTATTGAAGTAACTCTGTGCAGCAATTTGGAATTAAAAGAACAATGCATAAAAGATGTATAGATAAGTGAAAATTAAGGTGCTGTTCTAGTTATTCCTGCCCTTACATGCTGTGCAACCTGCTGTAGAAATCCTTTAATTCAAGACTTTTTATAGTTCCAATAATCCCATACAGACCAAAAAAATTGAGTTAATAAAAGTAACATGAAAACGTGAGAAGCTTCTTTTCTCTCCTATCATCCTTTAAAACTATAATGAAAAAGAAATCTCAAAGTATCTTGAGAGAGGAAAAGCAGAGAAAGGAAATGTGTGTGCGTAAAAGTCATCTTTATAATGTTGAACCATCAGCAGCTCATAAAAAGAGATAAAAATGTTCATGAGTTAGAAAACATCTAGAGGAAGATTGTTCATGGTTGTAGCTTCTAGGTGTTTAACCTTTTTTAAATTGTCATTTAAATTAATATTTACACTGTGAGATATAAAGTACATTTCTGTTAATCATAACCATGTCTAAAAGCACTGAAAAGTGTCACATTTGGTCTGATTTTACGGAGTTGGTTTATCCGGTCACTTCATTTTGTTAAAGCACACAGTGTTGCAATCAATTAAAAGCTTTAATACTATAAACCCCAAAAAATATCCGATAAATACGGACATGAGGAAGGAGAACTTGACACATACACAATCTGAGTATTTGCTTAAAGCTCTGTCATGAGAGTACAAGAGACTATGAGAAAGGTCAGAAAAAGAGGAATGAGGCAGCCACGTTTTGTTCATGAGCTTTTCCTTTAGCACATATCCTTCATTCTTTTTTTGTATAAAACCCTTTTTTGACCAAAGATGGCATTACAGTCGACTTTATTTGGATATATCCCTCCCTTTCCCCAAGAAAGCAATCTGATTTTGTACAGTAAGGAAAAACAAGAGCTTTGACAATGCTGCTGCTGAATATCCATCAGTAAGTTTATAGTGTTGTCTCCAGTAGCTCCCTGTAACACAGGATGGTCACATCTGGTACAGAAATCAGGCTGGTTTAGAAAATGGTAGGTTGGAAGGGACTCATCAGCCTTGCTCTCTAGCACATCAGCTGCTCATTCCAGCTTGGTGTCACCTATGAACGTGCTAAGGATGTGTTCTGTCCCCTTGACCTGGTTACTGACAAAATGTTTCCTTGGTGTGCCCATAAATATTATAAAAATATCCATTAATAACATTTAATGTTTTAAAATATCCCATGTCTTTCATGGTAGCTATTGTAGAAAGTCAGCATGAAATCTCTGAATGCACCACAGATTATCAGAACTCAAAATTGTATTTGGAAACACGTATTGACACAGTTCTGTACTTTCCAAAGTTAAATATCATTTATACAGGTATAGGTTTGCCTATATCTTCTTTTACACTAGAAAGAGGTATGTTTTACGCAGGCACATATTCTCTCTTCCTCAAAAGTTTTATTTCATAGAAAAAGTAGCTCTACCATTATTCATAGCCTGTTCCAGGTAAACTTGGTGTATTGATGCTCTTATTTCAAGCAAGGAATTGTATTAAGGTATTTGAGGAAAAGCAACTGTTGTTCTGGAGTGTTTCACAGACAGAGTTAATCAGGATTGACTGTTTGGTTATATGATTTATGGTACCCTTTCATCTCCTATGGGGATGAATAGCCCTTGGATTGTAGCTGCATCTGAGGCATTCACTATTGCTGCATGTACGAAGCAAGATCTCTCTCACAAGTCAGTGGATGTCTCAGATCTCCTTCCTCAGGGTCAAACTCTGTTTAAAGCATTTCTGATTCCTTTTACGTAATACTGTGTTATACTCTGTAAACAGCCCACTGTATTAACTGAGCAGATGTCAGTTTCAACATCACCTGAGATTATGTAGAGTGACTTTTAAAAGAAAAGTCCTTTTATTTTGTACACACTGACTTAGTCTGCACAAAAATGTTGTCTTGATGACCTAGGTGTTTAAACAAGATGCCAGCTCTATTTCTGTGCATGGGTAGTTATGCTGATAAGCTACTTTGGTATCCATTCTGAAACCCTGGCAATAAGAAAAGATTTCAAAGAAGTATTTCAAGTATTTTGGTCATGCCTTGATGTGATAAACGTTCTGTGAAGCACATGAAGATGTATTTGTATGGAAACCATAGTGTATTTTTGATCTTTATTGGGCTAAATGTATTTCTGGATTAATGATAATGAATTTAGCAAAAATTACTTGATATAAATATATTTAAATAGCAAATTTCCTGTGAATTCTGTGTAGTAATAGAAAAGAGAGTTTGGAGAACACTAGTCTGAGTATCTTTGATGCAGTAATTGGAGTATATTAATTTCACATGACTGTTATTAAGGAGGACAGTTTTGTAGGTGTGATTCTCATGTATGGACATTCTCTTTAATTAGTGAAAGGGATTGCTGGAAGACAAACTTGATAAGTCTGTATATTGGTCTTACAAAGGAAGGAGAGAAAAGAAGGGCTCATATCTTTGAAGGATGAGTCTGTCAATCCGCTTGATGTGTAGTTCTTAGTCCTGTACTGTTGCTAGGTGATGTGTGACAGAAAGGGTATTTCAACCAGCTTTGAAGTCTATATCGAAATTGTTAACAGTAAATTTAAGCTGGTTACCAGGAGCATTTTGTTTGAGGGGTGCCCTGGTGCACTGCAGGAATTCACAGAGGCAATGCAGGCTGATGGTCCCTTTGCAAGGAGAGGTTTGGGTTGTGACCCTTGCTGTGAGATTGTCTCATGTCCAGAAGATAGATGTCTCCTGTAAAGGGCTGGCACCTGCACCTCATAAACTCACCAGACACAGAACAGACTGTCAGATGGGTAATTTATTCCAGTCTGATGCAGATGGGGACATATATGCCTGGGGAGGTGCTTCACTTCTCACTTGGCTATGGATGAAGTGATTGAACAAGACAAGATACTTAACCTGTAGAGGCAAACATTAAGAAACAACTGTTAATTGTGGACCCACTAAGTCTTGCAGACCACAGCTGCGACAAAATTATTTCAGTAGAGTCTTAGAAAATGAGTATCACCTGTAGTTGGTCGTCTGTGCTGGGCAGCTTGCACTGAAGAGTCCATTTGTATCACTTCAGTGGAGCTGTAGCTTGGGAAGGCTGCTGAAGCATTTAGCTAGCCGCAGGAGCAAGTGGTATGATTTTAAGAAACACTACGTGTTTCTTACTTTTTCTGGCCCTACAGGAGCAACTTACCCAGTGCTCACAGTGTTAAAATTTGGTATTTTGAAGTCCGGGTGAAATATATCTGCCATATATGTATGTATCTATTTTTTTGTTGATAAACGTTCTGTGATAAGGTATTCTTGAAGATATGATGTTGTTATAGTTGGAGAAAATCTGTGGGAGTTTTGCCTTCAGCAGTCACAATGTAAGGTTCTATTTTAGCAAGGTTCTTCATTGAAATTAATTATAATCTTGAGTGTTTCCTGGAAAACTTTGCATATGTAGCTATCTAGTTGCACTGCTTTCCCCAGCATCTCCCCTCTCCCGGGATGCATAAAGAGCTAGAAAAGTGCAATTTTGAATGCTTGGGAATCATATTCTGATGAGCATGAAACTAAGATGAAGTTCTGTTTACATTTTTGTTTCAAATCTCTCCTGAAGTTGTCAGGATACAAATATAACAATTGGGGATTAAGGTATAGAGTCTAAGGAATTCTGAAGTACCCTTATAGCTATGTAATATGGTTTTCTACAGCAAAATGTATAATTATTTGCAACTCTACTGAAATAAACTGCATTATATTTAAAGTAAGGAATATGGCATGTTTAGTACCAGAAACAGAAGACATTTGGAAATCATAAGTCAGACTGACAGGAATAATGGAAACTGAATTTGGTGGGGGTTTCGTTTGGGGTTTGTTTCTTAGACATCTGCTTTTTCAAGGCCCTGAGACCGATTTCATGCCTATAGGTTAAAGCAGGAGTAATGTATTTGACTGACTTATAAAGACAATGTTCTACTGAACAAAATGTGTGCAAATGTCTGTGGAGAGCTGTAAGGGGCAGGGAGTATATGGAAGCATATGGCGTCGTGTGTGCACCAGTATGAATGCTGCAAAGGCAACACTCTTCTGTAGTCTATGCACACAGTATACACTGTAGTTAGTCCTTTAGATTTTTTGCATTGTAAATGAATATCAAACACAACAACAACCAAAAAATTACTTTATTCTAATTGCACAACTCTTCTAGCAACCCAGGAGTTCTAGCCATCATATCATTTTGACCATCACATTGTCTGTATCTATTAAACCCCAGAGAAAATGTTTAGCACAGGACAGATTCTATTACCATTTAAACAGGATCAGAGACAGTTGCTCTCAGAGGTGGTGCTGCAGCTTTGAGAAGCCTTAGTAACAAAAGGGTGGTGCATTACATACAAGGTGAAACCGGGGCTGACCTGTTGCCCTTGGTGTGCTTAAATCAGTGTTTTAAGTTTCACTAAACTACATGGCAGCCTTTTCTATACATCTATATGGCCATGTGTTAAAAAGCCAGAACGTTTTCACAGACTGAGTGTTGCAGACAAAAGTTAAAGAGCTGGAGATACTATTAAAAGATGTTAGGGCAGTTACTGTGAAGTGTAGAGCACACACTAATTGGGAGTGCAGTGTTAAGAGCTACATTTTAATAACACCAACTGCAGCTAAAAGCAGTCTTCACAGGGAGTGTCCTTCGTATGGCTCAGTAGTCTCTTAAAGTTCAAATTATTTTAATGATTTCCAGTGAAAGGAAAATACAACAGGAGAAAGTCTTGGAAGCCTGATTGAAATCTATTTTTATCCATCTGTATGCAGGATTCTAGTTTCTAACAAAACAGCATTATTTGGCATTTGTTCATGAAACTTGTAGGAATTCTATGCACTTTTGTCACTTTATTTCATCTTTATGACTAATTTTCTCTATTTTCTGGTTTTGTTTGTGTTGTTTTAAGGAATATTTTCTTTTGATAGCTTTGTCAAGACAGCAGAACCAAATATGAAAGGTGCTTTTTTTTCCCCCCCCCCCAAAATGAGCTCTGGTCAACTCTTGCTTTAATTTGACATGCTCTGAGTTCTAATGGGTTCTAAAGCTATTGGTGCTGCCAATAGCATCCTTGTCACCTTCCCTGTATTTGTCTACTCACAATTTGCATCTCCAGCCAAGAATCTCTTGGCCCTTTAATCTCGAGGTGTCCCATCAGAAACACTGGATTTCTTAACCTGATTTCAGGACAAAAGCTCAGGCAGCTCCAGGCCTTGAACTGAGGCTCCTACTAAACTTTAGTGGAAGGGGAAAAGCAAGCTGACAGCTAGACCTTTTGAGTAAAGGTCTACAAAGGTCAACAGCCCAGGTCAGTTGGCATTCAGAGGGAATGATGCTCTTGCCAGACAGGCCCTTCAGCAGAAACATTTATCAGTCTGATGTTGGGTTTGAAATGGTAGGGAGCAAATAGCCAATGAGTTCATATCTCCCAGAGAAATTAAAGAAAAATTTGTAACATTCATCCTGTAAATGAGAAAGCCCATCTAATACCACACCATCACTAACTTAGCATCTTCAGGACATTTCTCTGGCTATTCATAAAATCATAGAATTGTTTTGTTTGGAAAAGACCTCTAAGATCATTGAGTCCAACCATCAGCCTAAGACCACCAAGGCCATTAAACCATATCCCAAACTGCCACATCTACACATTTCTTGAACACCTTCAGGGACAGTGATCATTTTCCTGCATAGTTTCATGACAACTTTATAGTCCTCCTGAGTGGCCTGCCCCTTCTGCCAATATCCATAAACTTTGCTTTTGTCCCTCAGCAGCAACCAAACCCCTCTATTCAGCAAGGCTGGATGCCTTCTCCTGTGCCTTGTCTTTTGGTACAAGGGGAGAGCCTGTTCCTGTGCCTTTAAGAGTTCCCTCTTGAACAGTGTCCAGCCTTCCTGGATTCCTTGGTTCTTTAGGCCTCCCAAGGGACTCTGTTAACCAGTCTCTGAAACAAGCCAGAGTCTGCTCACTGGAATTCCAAGATGGCAGTTCTGCTGGCCCCCTTCTTTACTGCAACAACTGAGACCACTATCATTTTGTGGTGACAGTGCCCAAGATGGCCCCCAACTGTTACATCACCCAAGAGTTCTTCTCTGTTCACAAGCAGCAGTTTCAGCAGGGCAGCTTCCCTAGTTGTGTCAGGAAGTTGTCCACACGCTAGGAACCTCTGGGACTGCTCCTTCTCTTCTGTGTTACATTTCCAGCAGAAGTCAGGGAAGTTGAGGTTCCCCACAAGAACAAGGGCCAGTGATAGTGAGACTTCTTTGAGATGTCTAAAGAATATTTTTATCTGTCTCTTCATCCTGGCTGGGTGGTCTATAACAGGTCTCGACCAGAATATCTGCCTTGTTGGCCTTCCCCCTGATTCTTAGCCAATAAACAGTCAACTATGTTGTCGTGATCATTAATTTCAATACAATCAAAACACTCCCTGACATACAGGGCCACACCACTGCCTCCCCTGCCTTGCCTATCCCATCTGAAGAGTTTGTAGCCCACCATGTTTTTGTGATTGCCACTATATTGTCATTTTCCTGATACACAATGGTTTTTCCTAGATGTAAATTATATAATTTGTCTTTCTCCTTCAAATCCTCCTGTCTGGAATGCAACTACTATTTTTAGGTCATTCTGTTTTTCTCTAATATGAAGTCTGTCATTAACTTGTTTACCCATCAAATAATCTTCGTCCCAGAGCAGTCATATTTCTTCTTTGCAGAGGCCTCAAATAGGATTATTCTTTCCATTTTCCTGCTGCACTTGCCTCATACTCAACTTTTAATGAGGCTCAACATTTTGAGATAGACAGCCTTGTACTTTCTTTCCACTTAATATGTCATACTTCAAAGTATTTGTGCCGGTTTTGAAATCATTGGATCTCTACACAGAATTTGTCATCCCATAGAATAAACCAGGTTGGAAGAGACCTTCAAGATCATCACGTCCAACCCATCAACCAATCCAACACCACCTAAACAACTAACCCATGGCACCAAGCACCCCATCAAGTCTTCTCCTGAAAACCTCCAATGATGGTGACTCCACCACCTCCCCAGGCAGCCCATTCCAATGGGCAATCACTCTCTCTGTATAGAACTTTTTCCTTAGTGATACTATTTGCTGGCCATTTTTCTGTGTTTCTTGTAGACTTTCAAAAGCATGATTTTTAGGAAACCTGAGCTTTCAGATTGCACTGGCCCTATTCAAAGAATTGAATTCAGTGATGTGGGGATCCTTTTCATCTGTCTTTGTCTTTATAAAATTCATCTTGAGGCCAAGGACCAAGCAGGTTTTGTAGTTTGGAAAACACTGATTGTCTTTCTTGGAAATGCTGCAGCCTAATAACTAAGAGAGTTACAAAATAACCTGGTTTGGTTTATTTTGGTTTGGGGAATTTTTTGTGTGTGTATGTTTTGGGGTTGTTGGTTGGTTTGGTGTTTTTTTTTATTTCTCACATGCTCATGCTACTAATGACACTGAGGAGCAGGATATTATTAGCTGGTTAAATTAGTTGAACCTATTTATCTTTCACAGAAATTTTGTGTAGTCATTTCTTTACTAAACATTGGAACAGGCCACTCAGGGAAGCGATTGAATCATTATCTCTGGAAGTATTCTGGAAGGGTTCTGCACATTGGCCACAGCAACCCCATGCAGAGCTACAGGCTGGGGTCAGAGTGGCTGGAGAGCAGTCAGGTGGAAAGGGACCTGGGGGTGCTGGTTGATGGTAGGCTGAACATGAGCCTGCAGTGTGCCCAGGCAGCTAAGAGGGCCAATGGCATCCTGGCCTGCATCAGGAACAGTGTGGCCAGCAGGAGCAGGGAGGTCATTCTGCCCCTGTACACTGCACTGGTTAGGCCGCACCTCGAGTCCTGTGTCCAGTTCTGGGCCCCTCAGTTTAGGAAGGAGGTTGACTTGCTGGAGCGTGTCCAGAAAAGGGCAACAAGGTTGGTGAGGGGCTTGGAGCACAAGCCCTATGAGGAGAGATTGAGGGAGCTGGGGTTGCTTAGTCTGGAGAAGAGGAGACTCAGAGGTGACCTTATTGCTCTCTACAACTACCTGAAGGGGGGTTGTAGTGAGGCGGAGGTTGGTCTCTTCTCCCAGGCAATCAGTATCAGAACAAGAGGACACAGTCTCAGGCTGCGTCAGGGGAGGTTTAGGCTGGAGGTTAGGAGGAAGTTTTACACAGAGAGAGTGATTGCCCACTGGAATGGGCTGCCTGAGGAGGTGGCGGGGTCGCCGTCGCAGGGGGTGTTCAGGGCGAGGCTTGACAGGATGCTTGGTTGCATGGTTTAGTTGATTGGGTGCTGTTGGATGATAGGTTGGACATGATGATCTCGAAGGTCTCTTCCAACCTGATTAATTCTATTCTATTCTATTCTATTCTATTCTATTTAAAAATAAGACATGTAGATGTGGTGCTGAGGGACATGGTTTAGTGGTGACTTGTCATTGTTAAATTAACAGTTGGACTAGATGATCTTAAAAGTCTTTTTCAACTTAAGAAACCTGAAAAAATGCTATAATCTAAATATAAATGGAATATATCTCATAATTTAAATTAAAAAATTACCTTTGAACATGAAAAAGAGGAGGTTATAGACAGAATTCCATTCTCCATTTCATAGTGTTTAAGACAGTTAATTCCACGCTATCATCTTAATTCCGTAGGAACAACTCAGTTCCCATTTTGAGCTCTAAAATCCATTAAAATCATAGAGAATCTCTCTGCTGAGGCTAGTAGCCTTTGGACAGATTGTGTTATTTTGACAACCAAAACAGTTTGTGTATGAGGCAAAATAAGTGAAAATAGCAATATGCAGCCATCAGTTGGACAGCTTTTAGTCTATGATGTAGAAATACAGAGCTTAAAGGCTTTGATGGATTTTCAGTGGCAATTTCCTTTTTACTCTGGGTTAATACATTTAAATATTTTAATTAATAATGAGCCAGATCAGATCCTAGTGCCATCACATTAAAAGTGTTCAAAATAACACGTTTTCAAATGTTAAGTATTTGCAAAATGATCCCTTCCTTTAGAGCATTTGCAAAAAGATTTTAAGCTATTTTGTAATGTATTTACCTGCAGGATCCCAAACTGCGTGAACTGTTGGATGCTGGGAACGTAGGAGGTCGACTTGAAAATCGAATGGTAACTGTTGTCTATGGTCCAGACCTGGTCAATATATCATACTTGAACTTGGTGGCATTCCAAGAGGACATAGCAAAGGTAATAAACTTTCGTTTGTGTCATATAAAATTAATGTTTCTGAAGTATTGTTTTGAGATACAGATCAATGAAGTAAGTGGAGCCTGCTGTGAAATGAACCTCAGTTCTGTTACAGCACTCTGCCACTTTGTGCTCAAAAAGAAATGTGCTATCACTGTTTTACTTTTTTCTTCAGGGAGTTTATTCAGTGAAGTTAATGCCCCCAGAATGTTGCTTGCAAAGCCCAGATAAGCGTAGTGAGAATCATGGTACACACAAATTTTTACTCTCCAAACACATATCAGTGTATTCCCATAGTTATCAGTGTTTTATGATTGTCCTAAGTGTGTGCAAATTATTGACCATCGATGAGAACAAAGTTTGTAAATATTTGACTTTTTAAGGTTGGCCTGTATTAGGCCAGTGGGAATCTACAGCTCTACCTTGTATACTCAAGTATGTTGGCAATCAGACACCTCATTTAACTTACACACATGAATGTTTCAGTTTATGTTCAAAGGTCAGTTTTAAGCATTACATTTTGCCTACTGATAGCGCTTGATAAGAATTGTGGCGTCAACATCATTACCTTAGCAAAAGATTTTTTCCATGCGGGTATACAGTCCCTTCATTTCTGTCCAACACATCACACAAAACAGTTGTGTGTGCCAAGCAAGTTACAGTTGATGTAAGTACATTTTTGGGGAGGGTTTTTGTTCTTCTTCTTGTTGTTGTTTCTCCCAGATTTTGTATGACTCAGTTGTGTTTAATGACGTAGGAGCTCTTTGCTTTATCTATTCCAAACTGACATTCAAAAGCTACTCCTTTTTCCACTTTTATTCATATGGGTGGACTCTAATGATGGCCTCCAGATAGTCATGCACAGAACACATTTTCATGTAGCTTGCGTGCTCAGATCCACTAAATCGTGGATTTGATAGTTTCTTGGTTATTTAACAACAGTAAGGAGTTATTTTGTCACATCATAGACAGTAACAGTGGTCAGACCAGGTGAATTAACATCACAGTATAAAGGGCTTAAGCTAAGAAGATAAACTTTAGCTTCTCTCTCTACTAATCTTAATTAGGTGATTGGCCAGCTTGCAAAAACATTATTTCAACTGTTTCTTTGATGTGAAAGAATAAAAAACAAAAAGACTACAAACTCACCAGGGAACTCCATGGACTGCTGAGTGGGAAGCGCTGTCTTTCAGACATGGAAACGCACAGCTATGCTCTACAGGGGTGGTTTAGAAATCTCAACACTGCAAAAGTGAAAGCAATTGGAACAACTCTTCAGGAACAAAGAAGCCCTAATCATATGACGGAAAACTAAAAGATGTTATAAAGCTATACCAGCAAAAATTGTTAGCACTTACCAAGGAAGAGAGAAAATTACCCAAATCAGAAGGATATGTCCTTCTTTATCTCTTTCTTAGCTAGCCAGCAATCAGTGCACCATAATCTATTTGCAAAACCACTTCAGAAATCAGTGGTTTAAGACATTTTCTGTTTGGTAGTGGAACCTGAAAAATACTGTAGATAAAATCACATTTTAGAAAGTCTTGGTCTGGTCTGAGTAATTCCTGCGATCTGAGTAGCTAAGAATCTGAGTCTTCCTTTTTACTTTGAAAGCAATAGACCACATAAATTCATATTTTATCAATCAGGCACTGTAGCCTGGGGATGGGATTTTGAAAGCATTGCAGATTTGGCATGCTTGCCCTGAAATGGTACTAAATATCCTGGTTGTTTCAAGGAAAACAGAGTTTGATCACTTGTGAAGCACCTAAAATGTCTTCCTTCTTTAACACGTTTTCCAGTTTTATATGAGCCATATCAGACATTCTAGTCCTTACCTCCATGACCAATGTAGTGACTCAGAGGAGTTTTTACAAATAAGCACCTCAAGGAGCTCTGAGGAGGTGTTTAAATACAAGGTGTTTTCGATGTCACACTCAAATTTTGACCATTCCTCTCACACATATTCCAAGGAAAGCAAGTGCCAATGAGAACCTCCCCCACCTTCCCCTTTTCAGTGCATGACTGGGTTTTGGATAAGCCCTTCATTCATCATACTGTATTTTTCAGATTGTGTGATAAATATCGGTCTCTTTGGAAGAGAAAGGCAAAATAACCTGCAATAGTCCTAGTGAGGCAATTGAAACTATTCAATTATGTTGTTTTTTTCACTTGCAGAAGGCTTCCTCTAAATTTACAGACTCTGTTCATCACACCCTGTACTCAGCACTGGTTAGGCCACACCTTGAGTCTGTGTCCAGTTCTGGGGCCCTTAGTTTAGGAAAGATGCTGACTTGCTGAAATGTCTCCAGAGGAGGGCAACAAAGCTGGTGAGGGGTTTGGAGCACAAGCCCTATGAGGAGAGGCTGAGGGAGCTGGGGTTACTTAGCCTGGAGAAGAGCAGGCTCAAGGGAGACCTTATTGCCTTCTACAACTACCTGAAGGGAGGTTGTAGCCTGGTGGGGGTTGGTCTCTTCTCCCAGGCATCTACCAATAGCACAAGAGGACACAGTCTCAAGCTGTGCCAGGGGAGGTTTAGGCTGGATGTTAGGAAGAAGTTATTCACAGAAAGAGTGATTTGCCATTGGAATAGGCTGCCCAGGGAGGTGGTGGAGTCACCATCACTGGAGGTGTTTAAGAAGAGACTAGATGGGGCACTTGGTGCCATGGTTTAGTTGGTTAGATGGTGCTGGGGGAGGGGTTGGGCTTGATGATCTCAAAGGTCTTTTCCAACCTGGTTAATTCTGTTCTATTCTGTCCACTGGCCAAGTTGTTGAAAAATTATAAAAATATGAGCCTTGAGCTATTCAACTTTATCTAAGTGAACTAAATAAAGAGATAGGAATAATGGTATAGTTGAGATACACTGTTTTATGTGTGTTCTTCCAGGAGAAAGTCACTAATGTTTGAAGTGTGTTAGTGATGAGCAAAAGGGCACTGAGCTGCTGGTTAGCACAAAGAATGAAGTTTGAAATTCATTGGGTATTGATCTAAATGGCAGATGCAAGGTGTGTCTTGATCGTGAAGAGAAGAAGCACTGATACAGCACTTGCATATTTCCAGACAAGTGTGCCTGTGCCTGTCTTGGGATTGGATTTGTGAGCATCCACAGACACAGTGCTGCAGAAGTCAGGATAAAGAAAAGTTTATTCTTTGTTCTGAGGAGATGCTCTTTGTTCTGATTCAGTTTCCAACATGAAGACGTTTAACCTGTGAACCTCTACAATATTTCATTCTCTTCACAAATCCAGTAACTTCGGAAGTGAATATCCCTCTCCATTTCTTTCCTCCCACCTTTTTGTGCCTCCCATGCCAGCTCTGTTCTCACAAGTCCATCCTGGCCATACAGACTCTTATCCAGAGCCCAAAGAATTCTGTTGATACCCAGTTTGATGAGCTTTGGATCAGATCCATCACTAAGAGATGATGAATTCCTCCATAAGTAAAATGATGTAGTCAAAGATGATTCGTAAGTTGTGCTATACTATGCTTTCCAGCATACATCTTTATTTTTCCGGCTGCTTTGGCCTGTTGAAGAGCTTAACCAGTATAATAAAATGGTAAAACAAGCCAGGTAAATTCATGTCCATTTGCTAATCTTTTTAAAATAAAATAAAATTCCTAAGTATACTGAAAACATCAAAGCAGCTTGCTTTGTTAACCTTCCACCAAAATCCAATGTGCGAGAAATATTGCCGTCACACATAGTCAGTTCTGATTTGATGGAAGTGTTTTCAAGACCATGTGCTGTCTTTCCTTATGAAAAATGTCTCTTCTCTTTCTTTGAGATAAATGTCTCATGGTGTGTATCCTGATGAATGTAATAGAGGAGAGGAATTACTTCACTGAACAACAGATATCTAAATGAACTGCAGGTTGTATGCTACCTGCCAAAGCACAGGACAGCTAAATAAATTGTTATTGAAGCTCACAGGAGTGGTATAAATATGTATTAGTGTAAAAGGACCTAGCCAAAGGGAGAGCAGGTTCAGGGAGCTCTTCTCATGATGGATGTGATTTCCCTGGAGTTGACTGTGTTGGCAGGCTGAGTTCTGCTACCGAACTGAATCAGAGGTTCCCAGTCTGCAAACAGCTTGGTACTAGTACAGTCCTATTTCAAAATACCCAGATTTATATTTTCCTTTTGTATTGCATCTATACCAGAGTCTCCAGCTACTGCAGCAATTGGGAGGCTGGACGTGGCACTTGGTGCCATGGTCTAGTTGTGGGGTCTGTTGGGACAGGTTGGACTTGATGATCCTTGGGGTCTCTTCCAACCTTGGTTATACTGTGATAGTGTGATACCGTTCTTATGAGATCTCACCTGGAGTACTGTGTCCAGCTCTGGAGTAAGGGGACACAGTCTCAAGCTGTGCCAGGGGAGGTTTAGACTCGAGGTGAGGAAAAAGTTCTTCACCGAGCGAGTCATTCGTCATTGGAATGGGCTCCCCAGGGAGGTGGTGGAGTCGCCATCCCTGGAGGTGTTCAAGGGGAGATTGGACGTGGCACTTGGTGCCATGGTCTAGTTGTGGGGTCTGTTGGGACAGGTTGGACTTGATGATCCTTGGGGTCTCTTCCAACCTTGGTTATACTGTGATACTGTGATAACCTTTCCACAGTAGGCTATTTTCTTTCTGTACACAACAGCTTTCTATCCCGCAGAGTACTCTCACAAAGCACGGCCTGCTGGAATCACTGCTGCTGGTAAAGGCAGCTGCGGAGTGCACCTTGCTTGGAGTTAGACTATGGGCTTTACCCTGTACCATGGAGCAAACCCAAGGAAACAGAGCCATTTGGTAGCTAAAGCAGAAGGACACATCTTGACTCACAGGTTGATGCAAGGCCATCAAATTCCACCCAAAGCATCTCCTTTATTTCTTCAGGCCGGTGCTCAGGACTGTTGTTTCCCTTCCTGCTGAGGATTCAGACCAGTGAAACAATAATGTGATCCTTCACATATTTTCTGATCCTGTTTTTTTGATCCTGTGGTGGCTGGAATGTAAGATGCAATGAGCAAATATTACTTGCAACTTGTCGGCTTGGCACCTGCATCATTAGAAATGGCTCACCCTGCAGGTAGCCCTTAAAATACTTGGCAAGAGTGATGTGATCACTTTGAAAAGCTAGAAAAGGAACATGGCAAGACTTGTTTATATAAATAATCCTTGTTACAAGCACAGAATAACTGAGTTCCCTTTATATTCCTGTCAGCAAGCGCTTGGACAAAGAGAAGGAATAGATGGAGTGTGGGATATTCCTGAAGTGCCCTACTTCTCTTTTCTACAAAATACTTCTGCTTTAAGGCCAGTAAAAAGAGTGAGATCACAATAAAGTCTATGAAGATCTGTTAAAAGACAACATATTTTCAATTTCTACATGATATTTTTTTTGTGCTATTAATCTCTGCAGCCATTAGTGTCAAAGGGAGAAGTTTTAACTGTTATTATTGGTGCCTTAGCAAAGCAGTGTATACAAGATGAGCCTATTTTGAGCCTGGAAAAATGAGTTGCCAAGAAGAAAAACAGATGCTGCACATAATATGCTTTCTGTTTCAAGAGTCACAGCAAAGCAGTTGTGTTGCTTACAAAGCTGAGTACTTCTCTGTTTCTTTCTCACACCCCTGTTTGTGTTTTTTAAATTAGACCTCAGAAGAAAAATGGAAGTGGTCACAAGAGGTGAAGGGGAGAACTAACTCAGCAATAGAACAAGTCCAGGAAGGAAGGTTTCTCTGCCAGATATGCCAGTCAGGGGAGAGATGAGATTTAACACATCCAAGTGCCGGGTTCTGCACATTGGCCACAACAACCCCATGCAGAGCTACAGGCTGGGGTCAGAGTGGCTGGAGAGCAGCCAGGCAGAGAGGGACCTGGGGGTGCTGGTTGACGGTAGACTGAACATGAGCCTGCAGTGTGCCCAGGCAGCCAGGAGGGCCAATGGCATCCTGGCCTGCATCAGGAACAGTGTGGCCAGCAGGAGCAGGGAGGTCATTCTGCCCCTGTACACTGCACTGGTTAGGCCGCACCTCGAGTACTGTGTCCAGTTCTGGGCCCCTCAGTTTAGGAAGGAGGTTGACTTGCTGGAACGGGTCCAGAGAAGGGCAACAAAGTTGGTGAGGGGCTTGGAACATAAGCCCCACGAGGAGAGGCTGAGGGAGCTGGGGTTGCTTAGCCTGGAGAAGAGGAGACTCAGAGGTGACCTTATTGCTCTCTACAACTACCTGAAGGGAGGTTGTGGACAGACGGATGTTGGTCTCTTCTCCCAGGCGGCCAGTACCAGGACAAGAGGACACAGTCTCAGGCTGCGCCAGGGGAGGTTCAGGCTGGATGTTAGGAAAAAGTTCTATACAGAAAGTGTGATTGCCCATTGGAATGGGCTGCCTGGGGAGGTGGTGGAGTCGCCATCATTGGAGGTTTTCAGGAGAAGACTTGATGGGGTGCTTGGTGCCGTGGGTTAGATGTTTAGGTGGTGTTGGATTGGTTGTTGGGTTGGACGCGATGATCTTGAAGGTCTCTTCCAACCTGGTTTATTCTATGTATTCTAATATTCTATGTGTTGTCTCAGCTGCTTAGGGGTGAGGTTGTGAATGGGATGATTTAAGGATCTGAAACACGAAGAATATTAAAGGCCTATACTACGGTAGGCATATGTATCCTTATCTCTTCCTTCTTGAGAATTACTGTACAAGATGGGTTCAGGAACAAGATTCATGCAAAACTTGAGAATTTTAAAGTAAAACAAGCTTATAAGCTCCAAAGAGGTGTAGCAACATTTGTTTCATTGATACTTTTCATTATTATCAATTTTTGTCAGAATGAAATCCCCAATTCTTGCTATTTTTCCTGAAGAAGAGCTAAGGAGAGGGAATACCTCCCAAAGAGTGCACCATTGAGAGGCTGGAATAAGGATTTTGCATCTGGACTCATATGAAAGAAAACTCAATTTCAAGGGAAACTCAGAAAACTTCAAGTGAAAAATAACTATTGCATTTTTTGCAAAGGCAGTGTTTAGTTTCACCCCTTTCTTTTTAAGGGGTGAAACAAAGCGAATCCAAAAGCACAGCTGTGATAGAAAAGGATTGCAATTATGGAGCATAAATAAGCACCAAGTTAGCAAGGAAAAATGGGCTGAAGTTCTCAATGAAAAGCTGCAGGAGAGACCTGCAAGGGAGGAGAGAGACAGAATGAGCAGTGAGAGTCTAAACTTCAGTATTTATAGTTCTCTACCCCGGTGAGACCCCACCTCTCGTACTGCATCCGGTTCTGGAGCCCCTATTACAGGACGGATATGGACGTGTTGGAACTTGTCCAGAGAAGGGCTGGAGCACCTCTCCTGTGAAGACAGACTGAGAGAGTTGTGGCTGTTCAGTCTACAGAAGAGAAGGCTCTAAGGAGACCTTATTGTGGCCTTCCAGTATCTGAAGGGGGCCTACAAGAAAGCTGGGGAGGGACTTTTTAGGGTATCAGGTAGTGATAGGACTAGGGGGAATGGAATAAAAATAGAAATGGGTAGATTTGGGTTGGATGTTAGGAAGAAGTTCTTCACCGTGAGGGTGGTGAGAGACAGGAACAGGTTGCCCAGGGAGGTGGTAGAAGCCCCATTCCTGGAAGTTTTTTAAGGCCAGGCTGGATGTGGCTCTGAGGAACTAGTATGAGGTGTCCCTGCCTATGGCAAGGGGGTTGGAACTAGATAATCCTTGAGGTCCCTTCCAACACTAACAATTCCATAGAATTGTTAGTGTTGGAAGGGATATTCACTATAAAAGATGATATTCACTATAAAAGATGAGCTGTGATATTTGTTATCTGAATTACCTCATGAGCTGTAAAGAGTGTGATGTAAGAACAAGTTTTTAGAAGAGGAGATTTGGTGGAGTGCGCAAAATGGCTGGACTTAATGATCTCAGAGGTCCTTTCAAGCCTGGATGATTCTGTGATTCTATGAGACATTAACTCAAGGGACTTGCTCTGGTATGGTCTGTATCCCATCCTGTCAGGTCTGCATTCAGAGGAATTTAAGCCCATTTCAGCTTCATTTTATAAGAGTGATGATATAGAGACTCATTTGTTTTAATGGGTCAACAAGAACAGTGTCCAGCATTCAAAGAAATGGTTTTGGTTGGGGGCAATCTATTTTGCGTCAGATATTTTTCAATACGAATTTTTATTTTGGTTTTGTTGTTTGTTTGTTTTTTTTCATTTCAGTGGAATAAGTTATCTTTTATTTAGGGAAAAAAAAAATTAATACTCTTCTTTTTTTGCAGCATGAGAAAATCAGGTCTCACAGATGAGGAAGGAAGCCGTAATTGGAAAAAAATCAAGCTCAGACTATAACCAGGCACTCTTTACTAACAATATGATTTTCAGAAATATTTTGCATTGTGTAAGTAAACATCTAAACTCATCCTCATTTAAATCAATTTTTTTCTTTGTAGGAATGGTCAGGTGAAGTGTTCAGTTTGGCAACAAATTTGTTGGCACAGAATATGTCAAGGGATGCCTTTCTGGAAAAAGCGTAAGTGGCAGTCGCCTTCAATGCTGTGGGTGTTGCTCTCTTCTCTGTGTCATTTTCCTTTTTGCTTGTTAGTCACATTGTCATCTATTGTTTCTGCTTTGATGAGTTGTCACTTTTGTAAACATAGGCTGTCCTTTCTCATGGTTTTAAAAAGCCTGTTGTCTAGATATCATTTCAACAAAAATCTTAGCAAGGTTCTTAGAAGCACTAGGACATAGCAAAAAGTCAGAATTAAAGGCCATCTTCCACTTGTATACCAAAAGGGTGGCTTCAGCTGTAGCCTGAAGTTCTCCATTTCAACTGAAAATATTTTGGATTGATGTGATTCTGACCGTTTTCCCTTTTTTCTGTTATTGATACAAAAATGAGCATTCAGGAAGTCTGTTTTCCTCTGTGTAGTCTCTCTGATTCTCATGTGATTCAGGGGGAAGCTCTGCATCCATTCACCCTGACTGCTTTGCACAGTGCGCAGGTTCTGAGTTGCTTTCAACAATGTAGAAAAGGTGTTTATGAGAACATTTGGGATATAAAAATAACCTCCAAAAGGAGAGAGAACTGAACGTGAGATTAGGAATTCTCAGCTGAATGGTATGTGTACATACTGAGGGAGTTTTGTGTAAGTGATAGCATTGAGAACAGCGCAGCAAAGCCTACCAGATAGTGATGACAGTGAACTGGGCCTCTTGCTGGGCTTGTGAGTTTCTAAAAGAAGGGACACACCCATCCCAGCCTACAAACCGGCAGATTAAATTCAGCTTTGTGTCCCTACCAAACACCTTTTAATTTCTGTTCACAGTCAGAGGCTCAGTCTGGCTAAATACCAAGCTGGGGCTTAGGTTCCTAAGAGTTGCCTCCATCCAAGAAGTAAGTTAATCTGCTCTTTTCTGGGACATTCTAAAGCTGTGCATGCCTAGTGTTTTCAGATACACCCATATTTAGTCAGAAAGTTCCCAACTGCTTGACTTTAATCCCATGTATGTGTTCATAGGTATCTGATTTGAGAAGGAGGCAGAGAGGGTATTTACGTCTCATAGTGTTAGTTGTGCAGAAATTAGTGTTAGTCAACAGAAATTCTTGAAGAAACTTTGAAGGTTGGATGTTGCAGAGACTAGAGCTTTGTGTCTGATAATCCTGTGCTGGGATAGAAATTATATATTAGACAAATGGATGGAAACATTTAGCATTTCATTTTGGCTCTTCATGTTGACCTTAGCAAAACCTGAGCAGATCCAGGTGTGAGAGCAGGAGAAACAGTGAGGTTGACTGTTCTTCAGACATGCATTTTTTATTTCCTTTAACTGAAGTCTTTTTATTTTGTTTTTTTCCCCTCTATTTTATTTCTAGCATTCTTGTCTGTAGAAGAAAATCTAAATGTGACCAGTATCTACTCAAAAGTTTGGTTTTTTAAATAGAAGGCAAAATAAACCTTTTTTAATTATTATTAACCACAGTGATATTGGGTTTTTTTTCTTTTTAATCTACCTCAGTGCTGGGAGATGGGGCACAGGGGATAATATTTTTGTTTGGTGACACAGTAGCACTAGAGATTTTAGTTTCCAGAAGATGCAGGTAAGAAGAAAGGATTTTTGAAAATGCCTCTGTCCTAGTTAAGGGTATCAACACATACTTTGCTTTTGAAGTGGTTGCTAATAACACTTTTTTTGTTGGGAAGGAAAGGAAAGTCTAGAAACACGGTATGTCTTCTTCTTTTAGCAGGCCAGTAGGTAAAGTGAGAAAGTTGGTGGATTTTTTTTATTTTTAGAACAAAAAATTTCTCTTAGATACTTAAGTGTTGCCATAGTTTTTCACCAGATTACTGCAAAACTCATTTAGAATTTCAGTTCTATTGAAGTGGAAGAACTCAAGAAGCTGTGCTCTTTGCAAACTGCTGTTGGCAGATATTATGCTGGTAACCAGTAGTCCTTGCATACCAGGAGGATCATCAGATAGCAGCTGTAGGCCCAACTGCTTCTCATTAAAGCTGCTGGATGTCTCCTGTTCCAGTAGTCTTTGAATCAGTATGTTAAAAGGTTTGGACAAAGAAAGATACATCCTCAACCCACTGCCTTAATGAGCATGGGAGAGAAGTCACAGGTCCTGAGATACTGAGATCCTCTAAATATTTGATTCAAAAGCTGGATAATTGCCTGCTGATAAATGGTTTCAGCCTGTAATTTTTAGATTGCTTCTTGCTGGAAATGTCTTGGGCTCGCCCAGGGCTGCTGAATATACTAATGTTCTTGCCGATGCAGAGACATTTGAGCTGCCAGCAATATCACTTACTTCCAGCTGAGGAGTGACAATATTTAGGGTCAAATGGAGAAACCTTCATAGATGTGTTACGAGGGGGGGTTGGGAAGTTAGTGATGTTAATGTACAACATCCAGGGACAATTTCAGCTTCTGGAAGAGGAATACAGCCACATTTCTGATCAGGCTGTGGCCTGTGTTCCACAATTCAGTCTGCTGATAGAGTGGCAGACAGCCTGGGTGACAAGGAGCGTGGCTGGGCAGGGGAGCGGGTGGGGAGAAGTGTGGTGGTAGTGTTTGATAAATTTGTATATTAATGGTATTTGCAACATCCCATTGCAAGACAACCAGGTGCTTTACTGTTGAAAGAAAAGGTACTTACTACTGATATATCAACAGTTTTTTTACTGGGCAAAAGAGCTGAGTGGAACTTGCCACATGATCGAGGCACTAGTGCTGAGCTGTAAGGTCAGTGGAGAGGTACTTGAAAATGCTGTAAAAAATAAAACAGGATGCTTTTCTCTCTGCAGTTACACAAAACTTAAGCTGCAGGTGACTCCAGAAGGGCGCATCCCTCTGAAGAAGTAAGTTGTGTTCCTCTTCTTTACCATGTAGTCTCTTCTGATTTTTGATGTTGGATGTGTTTGGACAAAACATGTAACCCTTTTGCCTGGAATAACAATCTTATTATCTGCTTATAACATGTATTGTGTGAAAGAGTAGCCAGTGCTACTTGGGATATCTCTGTTAAAACACCCTTTGGGCATAGGCTGCCTTTTGTGGTCTTGAGCAAGACATTTATTTTCTCTGCCTTTGCTTGTTCCACTTGTGCAAAAAAAAACCACCAAACCAACAAACTACCACCATAATTTCTTTACTTTAGAGACATGTTGTGAGGATAAATACATTCAAATTGCATGTTGCCAGAGTAGCATGAAGAGAGCAGTGGTGACTTTCTTAACTATGTGCTATAATATGGGCTTGTGTAATGGTTTAGTGCATGAGCTAACCTGCCTGCTCCCCCAATACAAAAGTGGGGGGAAAAGTAATACACACAACTCACACTTCAGGTAAAGAGACAAGATAAGAGTTTAATATAAGATGAGATATCATAATCAGAATTCATTACTACCTTAGCTAATAATCTAATTAATAATACAATGCATGATTGCTTTAGCTTAGCCTATTTGCAGAAGCAGCACAGTGAAATATGGGGGTGGAAGGGGGGGTAAGGGGGAAACCAGCATAAACCAGAAAACCAAAGCCAGCAGCTACCCCACTCCCTCCCATTCCAATGCCATGCCTGCTGAAAAGAGCCAACACCCAAGAACCAGAACCCAGAAGCAGTAACTGGAACAGGAAGCCTCTCATGTTGCAATCTGAACTTCAAGCCCTGTAAATACTTTGCTTCAGTCAGCACTTCCATTTTTTGAAGCTGGCATGATTGCTGTATGGTATGAATAACAGCAGCAGGTTTAACTCAATCCATGACATAGAATTAAACTTATCCTGGAAACCATTAAATTCACTTGTGTGACCAAGCAGCCAGCAAGTGGAAGTAAATGGCTAAAGACATGGTGGACTGGAAAGCAATATTCAGTCTGTAGGCCACATGGGCCATCAAGGCATGATTTTAAGCCGATCCCTTCTTCGTTTTGCAGCATATACCGCTTGTTTTCCGCTGACAGAAAACGGGTAGAGACTGCATTAGAAGCTTGTAATCTTCCATCTTCTAGGGTAAGCATCTGCTTTTGTTCCTGGCCCTTACAAAATGTTGCTTGTATTCAGCAGTGTTGACTGTGTATTGAGTTAAGTACAGTTTGTTCTAGACTGATAGTGCTGCGGTGGCTTGGCTGCTGGTCCTCAGCAGCAGATCTTTAACTCCATGAAATTCCAAAGAAAATAAAGTAGTAATCTTTTGTAAAATAAGGTTGTGAAGTTAGAAACATGGAAAGAATAATTTTCAAAATGGGTTTTCATGTAACCTGGCCTGCATCAGGAACAGTGTGGCCAGCAGGAGCAGGGAGGTCATTCTGCCCATGTACACTGCACTGGTTAGGCCGCACCTCGAGTACTGTGTCCAGTTCTGGGCCCCTCAGTTTAGGAAGGAGGTTGACTTGCTGGAACGAGTCCAGAGAAGAGCAACAAAGTTGGTGAGGGGCTTGGAACACAAGCCCTACGAGGAGAGACTGAGGGAGCTGGCATTGCTTAGCCTGGAGAAGAGGAGACTCAGAGGTGACCTTATTGCTCTCTACAACTACCTGAAGGGAGGTTGCAGACAGACAGATGTTGGTCTCTTCTCCCAGGCAGCCAGTACCAGAACAAGAGGACACAGTCTCAGGCTGCGCCAGGGGAGGTTCAGGCTGGATGTTAGGAAAAAGTTCTATACAGAGAGAGTGATTAGTGATTAGTGATTGCCCATTGGAATGGGCTGCCTGGGGAGGTGGTGGAGTCGCCATCATTGGATGTTTTCAGGAGAAGACTTGATGGGGTGCTTGGTGCCATGGGTTAGTTGTTTAGGTGGTGTTGGATTGGTTGATGGGTTGGACGCGATGATCTTGAAGGTCTCTTCCAACCTGGTTTATTCTATGTATTCTATTCTATGTATTCAAACAAGACAAGATGCACAGAAAAATCTCTGAAGCACTACTTTTAAATCAGTTGATTTATTTCTTCTCTTTGTTAAATATCTCTGAAAAAAAGAAAACAAAATCTAGATGTAACTGGAGTCCTTGAAAGAAACTGCAGCCTTTTTCTGCTATTGAAGTAGAGCAAATTTTACATATGCATTGCTGGATACTTGTTGCTGGGATATTATTCACAGCAAAAAGTAGATCCTTTCTGTAGTTGGGACAAAAGAGAAATACACTTCATGCCACAAAGAAAACTGTTGATCATCTTTGAAAAAATATTTTAGAAGCTAAGTGCTTAAAAAGCATGAAACTCAGTCTCAATGATGTAATGAAGGAAAATAAGTACTTCTGCTACGGCTCTTTTCCTTTGTGTTCTTGTTTATTTGAACAAGTAAAATTCTTAGCTTCAACTTCCAGCTTTTCTGCCTGGATGTACTGAAGAATAAATGGTGTTCCTGTAAAGCCTTTGGAGAGCACTGGACTCCAGCAGTGTGCAAGACACAAATATCAGGGAATCTTGCCCAGCAAAATCATGGTGAATGATTCAGAGAATTCATTAAAGTCTCTTATGGACATTAACAGCTTAGACTTTCTGGGTTGAAAACCACCACATAAAGGTCCCTCTAAAGATTTTCTCCCCAGGTTTCCATACCTCTCATTGGTCTGAAAAGATATAAGGCTCATTGGTTATGAGTTTCACATGATGTTTGGCTGCATTTCTCAGAACCTGTGCGTGACCCTAAAATACAAAATGAAATTGACAGTCGTGGGGAAGAGGATCCCAAGCAAGCATTTATCACTCTCTCCTAATTCATAGCTTCAAGGTTGTGACAGTCCCTCATCAATGCTAAACAGTGACCCAAGCATAGGGCAGCCACTATGCTGCCTGGACTTGTCCACAACCTTACAAAGTTCAGCATCCACTAGCCCCACTCTTTAGCAAATTCCCTGTCATCGTGCTTGCCAGCAGACCTCACAGGACAGTGCATAGGCACTGTTATTTAGTGCAGGAGGAAGAGTCCTTATTGTCTGGGTGGTCATCTTCATCCTGCTGTAGAAGAACAGCACCAGAGAGGCTTCCTGGAAGAACCAAAAGTAAACTATTTCATGTTCAGGGACCTTATTAAGGGATGGATTCTCTGTAGCGCTGAGCACTCCAGCTGTTGATTCAGCCAAGCAGTTGAGCATGACTACAGCAGAATGGCCCATGGACTAAAAGTCAAGCAGATTTTTAAAGCATGGATTTATTTGTTTATTTCTGGGTCAAAACTGGCATGTGTACAGTCTTGCAGGACCAAGTCCTGTGTGATCTGATTTTTGGCAACATTTGTAGAGGAATGTTTATATTAATGCTTAAATTAAGTTTTTAAATGTGCCAGTAAGTTTTTGAGTTTGGCATCTTGTTCCTATGTGATTTTATATATATATGTATTTAATATTGGCTTCTTCTGGAAAAGGAGGGATACTTTTTGTTACTGTTGGGTATTTTTCTTTCTTTTTCTTTTTTTTTTTTTCAGTCAAAGGTGCTGTAAATAGGATCTGAAGAGCTTTATTTTAGCAGCCTCTGGCTGTGAAGACTGTTTTCTGCCTTCCAGTTAACACAGAGGTTCACAATGAAGCACCAGTGAGCTTCACTGATAGCTTAAAATAAAGCAACCAGCTATTGAATACTTTCTGTGCAAATAATCCAAATTAGCTGTTGTATTGCCCAAATACACAACAGAATGGATACAGACATTACAAAAGCAGGCAGGTCAGCAGACAAAGCATAAATCAACAGTGCTTGAAATTAGTAGAAAGTCTTAACCACAGAATAAAATTGAACGTCAATATTCATCAAAACTGAGGGATTCTCTCATGTGCTACAGAAAGTTTGTGGGTTTTTTTCATTGGTCTTAAAAAAAGAGAGAAGTGCATAAGGCATGTGTCTTGGTCTGGAGAGGGAAGGAAACTGAGTTCTTTTTATTATTCCCATGTTGTGAAATTAATAGGTACAAACGAGGCCAAAATATCAACAGCTAGACTATTTATTACATAAATAAAATGGAAATAAGAAGGGGAGAGGGAGAAGATAGAGAGGGAGAGAAAGAAGAGGGAGAGAGAAGAGGAAAGGAGTTATACCACACCCCTCAACCCTCCCCAAGGCAGTTTGAGTCTGTGGAGGAAAGGTGCTGCAGGAGATGCTGGGTTTGTAGAGAAAGGGTGCTGAGGCTTTGGCTGGAGAATAGATGAGGTCCCTCTGGGCAGCTTCTTCAGCTCCATGAGTGGCAGCAAGCAGGACTTAGGACACAGAGAGAGGGTTCAGTCTGCTTCTCCCAGGCTCCACGACCTCTTGTCTCCAACGCAGCCTTGGCCCGGGCTTTTCCTTCCTCCTCAGCAGCATGGTCCTTCTTCTGCGTTTTTCATCTCCTGCGTTTTTCTTCCTCTTGAGCCAGTAGTGGTCAAGTCTTTTGTACAGTTTTTAGTCCTTAGGTATGTGTCCAAGCATTGTCCCTCAGGAATTCAGAAGCCAGGAAATCCTCCTCAGGTAAATATCCAGGTATCGTTCCCCAGGAAATCTTTCTGTGTATTCCTGTGTGTTTGGGCAGGGGACTAGATGGAGGGGGGGGGAGAGCCTCCACCTTCCCCTTCTCCATCTAACCTGCCCACACACCCATTACACATCAGGAAACAGGTGGTGAGTCCATTGTCTCGCCACCCTCCCTTCCTGGGGGTATCTGATAGCTGGAAATGATCTTGTCTTGAAGGCGTGATGGCTGGGTCCTTGGGCCATTGTTGTAGGCCAGTGTTATCACGATGCAATTGCATCCAGGATTGGTATTGTCTGGGCAAGCAGCAAGTGATTTTATCTTTGTTGAATCATACAAGGAATTTAGACTCTTACAGCATGTGAGTGGTTCCACTACAGTGTGGATGGCTCAGACCAGGCTGAAGAAAGAGGCAGCATATTTTAAGCTGTTTGGTCAGTCAGGCTTTTGGAATCCAAGTACAGTTGTCAGAGGTCATGCCTGGGGTGCAAATGCTTACAGCAAGGCTTTTGTCTCCCATCCCATCTACATCTTTGTGTTTTCTAGCCCACCAATTTCACTACTGGTAGGAAATAATTATTAAAAGGTTCTGTACCTGAACAGACTGAAAACTTGTGTTGGTTATACTCTTTGGAGATAGGCTTTTGGAGGTGGGTGTTGAGAAACTGAGGCCTATTTTCTTAACTGGAACTGAGTGGCAAATAAAAGCCTGGATCTCAGGTTATTGGAAAAGACCCAGGAGGGATAAAGCAATGCCTGTGGCATTTATTTCTGTATTTATTTATGTTAACCTAAAGCAGGGAAAAAATGGAAAAGTTCCTTCTATGTAACAAAGGCTTGAATTAACGTTTATGGTTCCCTTGGTAACGGCATTAAACAGGCAGAATAAATAAAAGCAATGATTTCCTCTATCAGCAGCTTACTTCTGAGACAGCCAGGTTCAACAGTGTATAAAAGCAAATGGCTTTCTGTCCAAGTTACAATTTTCCTCCTCCAGGTCATCAGATGTAGGTATTATTCTGGAGCCATGGGGAAGTGTCATGTGGGTCTATGGTGCTCCTGGAGATTACATGCTATAGCTTTTGATAAAGGTAGCTTGTTTGGAGGAAACTCAAAAATGAGATTTTCAGTATTTGCATTTCACAGATTTTGTACTTTCCTTTTTCTTGTTCCTTTGTAAGGCTTCCTCTGTACCGAATACAGGCTTCTGTGCTATTTTCCTTTCTCGGTGCACTGATGCTAAGGCAGAAGCCAGTGACCACACCATTACTGTTCTGTGCAGATAAAAGCTTTGCACCTTTCTTGGGGCGCTCATTTCTTCCCAGCCCGGCTGAAAATCAGCCCCTGCTGTCTTCTGCAAAAACACCAGAAGTTGAAGGGAGCATAAAAATTCTATGTTTCCATGTGCTAGTGGGAAGAGGGCTCTGGAGCTTCATTCAAAGGACTCTTTTTGTTATCCAGCCCAGTAATTCCCTCTAGTTAAAAGCAATTGGGTTTGTTGGGTTTTGTTTTGTTTGTTTGTTTCAGCTAGCAGGTGTGATGGGTATGTTGGGTATGTTGAAAGTGTCACCTAGAAGCAGGATTAAATGTTAATGGTTCTAAATTGTAGAAAATGTAAGAAAAAAAATGCTGGTATCTCTTCTATAGAAGAGCATTTTTATCAATTCCTGTAAGGAAATCTGGCTGCCAAATGCATTGCAGTACATTTAGGACAAAAGTGCATGAAAAAGCTATATTGTGTGAGTTTTGCCCATAATAGTGGTATCTTGAGCATGTATCCTCAGGAAGGGAAAGGAAACATACCAGCTGCTGTCACAGAAGAGGTGTATTAATAATGACTCAGTTGCCCAGTTCATTAACCTGTTCTTTGAAAGCTTTGGAAAGATGAATTATGTGTTTGTCATCTGTTATGCTGCCATTTTGCTTGCTGAGGCACGTGAGCTCACCACTACCGGCCAGCTGCCCTGCTGGGAGCAGGCTCAGAGACTTCATTGAGATTCATATACCTGTTCATGATAGAGATAAGGAGGATAGATGGGGAGATGTCATTCCCTTCCTTCCATTCATCCTTCCTTCCTTCCTTCAGGGTTGCTCAGTGAAAGAGAAAACTTTGCCTCATGGAAACCAAGATTATATATATATATATTTAATAGATTTGCTCTTTAAGCTGCTCTGTTATTCAGGGGAATTTATTATTCTGCAAAACCTGGGCTGCTCTAGCTGGCAGGAGGCAAATCCAAAGAAGTGCAGTAGCGAGTGATCTGTTTACAGAGAATGTATAAAAGTGCTGTATCGGTCTTTCACTATTTTCTTCCCCATTCCACAGAATGATTCAATCCCTCAAGACGACTTCACGCCAGATGTGTACAGAGTGTTCTTAAACAACCTCTGCCCCCGGCCTGAGATCGACCACATCTTTTCTGAATTGTAAGAAAAGACACTTTTTTCTTTTTTTTCCCCCCTTTCACTAATTTCCTGAGCTGAGGATGGAAAAGTAGGTTATTTAGACTGCAGCTGCATTTATCGATTGCCAAGAACAGATTTCAGTGTTAAGCAGTGCTGTTATTTAACCTTGGATCAAGGGTTCCATCTCTCCCAAGCTTTTGCCTCCATTTCTAATGGTCAGAGTTTTAAAGTAATTTGTTCATAGAGGAGCAGAACTGTCAGGTCTTGTTTTTCTGGGTGATTTGAGATAGTTTAGGCTTCCATGAAAGTAAAGGAAAAAAAGTACTAAGTGCTATCAACATGCAGTAGACGTGAGAATACATATAATCACCCCCAGACACTTAATTAGGATATGAAAAAATGTACTAACTTGTAGAATTCATGAATTGACACTGTGAAATTACAAAAGCAGCCAGCTACAACTGATTTTATACATTCAGTTACAAGCTATATAACTTGTGTTGCTTCTACCCCTTGCAGCAAGTCATTGAACTTCCCAGCTTTAGCAAAGCCTGATCAGGCCAAAAACATGAAGCAGTATGCAAACAAAGTAATTTCCAAAACACCTCTCAAGACCACTGAAGCAATTAGTGAATGCATCTTTGCAACATGGGTATGCTCACATACTCCACTTGTGCTCATTTCCTCTAAGGTTGAGATTTCAGAGGAATGTAGTCTTGCTCTAGTTTGCTTCCATTTAACCTAGGGATAGACTTCCTAGTGCTCTGTCACAGAGCAGAAGTAGGCCAGTATCGAGTGTTCTAGACAACACTAAGCACGTCACCTGGCTCAGAGGCTTCCTGGATCTCCCATCTGGATACAAATTGTACCCAAACTCTGCTCTTTTTGCTAGCTCTAAATAGGCATCTTTTTGCTCTGTTCGTGGAGTGCCTAGCATTTTTAGCAGCTTTATTTTAAAAACCAAAGCAAATGCTAGAATAATTAAATGGGGCTGCTGTTATCCAGCAAATAGTAGGTCCAAGAATGCCAGCAGAGTGTTTGTGGCGAGCTCAGGATTGAATTCCTCGTTCTATTCTCTTTTATGTTTCTAAATTGCTACGTTCCAGGAAATCAGATGAATGAAAAGCTTTTAGCATTGCTCTAACTCTTCCCATTGATGTCATTAGTGCTGAATGCTTTAAAAAAAAAAAACCCTTACTCCTAGATGTTTGATGAGGAATGTTTGTCATTGCACGCTGGCAAAGTAAATTAGTCCACAGACCCAGTGGGACAATGTTTTTGTTGTGTGATACTTTGAATCTTGTTTTGGTTTGCCTGGGAAGTACAGAATATTGAACGAGATTGCAAATGAATTTTAAGGCCCTTGCTTTAATTTTTCTCTAGCGGTGCCAAGAGCAAACCATACCTTACTGTTGATCAGATGATGGAATTTATCAATTTAAAGCAACGTGATCCACGACTCAATGAAATCCTTTATCCGCCGTTAAAACAAGAGCAAGTTCAAGTTCTGATAGAGAAGTATGAACCCAACAGCAATCTAGCAAAGAAAGGTCAGTGGTTTTATATTCCTGCTATATTCAGTTTCTGATTTGAATCAATGACTCAGTTATCCTTCTGGTGCATGCTAAAGCAAAATTTGGTTCAGAATCAAATGGCATTTCCAGCTATCTGCTTTTGGATTGTACAAACCTGAGAGACATCGTGTGGTGCATTTATAAATGTGTTTAGTTGGGATCAATTTAGGAAGGATGGGGCTGGTTTCAGTATTTACATTTCAGTATGTGTAATTGATAGTTTAGAACAACTGCTCTGGTCTGTAACTTCCGCAGAAACCTTACTGTCGCTATTGACTGGCACTGGAAATGTACAATTAGAGAAATAGTCAGTGATGATAAAAGTAAGATGATGATAATTCTATTATTTAATAATGGTAATAGGTCTAGCCCTCTGCTTTCTGATAAAGTGGTGCACAAAGTAAGATGTGAAAGTATCTGAGTGTGTTTCGTGCTATAATCACAGAAAATTTCCCTTTTGCAAATCTCAAGTGTTGTCTGGGCTAAACTGGGCATTTCTTCAAAACCAGCAAGAGCATTCCTGCTCAAATCTCTGCAGATTTTTGCTACCATGACAAGTCTTAAAATAGTATTGATTTTATGTCTGCATCCTGTTTTATTCTAATCCGCATATCCTAATGATTACCTGGGCTTTTAATGTCTTTCTGCCTTAAAAATGTAGGGGCATGGGAATATCCTAAAAAAACCCTATCTAATACAGAAAAAAAAAATAATACTTTGGTCCAGAGATTTTTTTCATCCAGAGGAAGCATAAAAACATCTCTCCCAGATGTGTAGAGGTTAACCGAAGGCACTCCTGCCTCTCTCCCTGGAGCCTTCTGACCTAGATGTCTTCCTAAAGAAAACCTGTGGCTCTCGAAGCCATGATCAACATTGTCTAAAGGCAAAACACTTCTAATTTTTCTCATAAGGCATATTATTATTTAGAGTTTCCAGAGCTTTTCACAGAGGGTTAAATTCTGCTTATTTGTCATGCTTATGCAAACTGTCTTTTGGCACAGAGAGAATACTAGCATGAGCAGATGAAAATGCGTTGTGACCTCCTCTCTCATCCATGCAAATATTACAATATTGCTCTGTGCTTACCGTATTTCACACGGGCAACAGAAAGGTCTGGTACCTTAAAGATCATTCTTATTACCCAAATATTGGCACTTCATATAAGCCAGATAAAGGATTTATTAGAAGGAGGTGTGCTGGTGTGCTAGCAGAATGGAATCCACTTCTCACTAGCCTTGAGGAGGAAGCATGAAACATACCTCATAGAGTATTGTGGTTGTGTTTGCTAGCACATTCCAAGTAGGATTTGTGGGACACCTCCAGTTTACCCTGATGGACACTGGTGTGTGCATTTGATGCAGACATTTGCTTCTCCATAGGTGTACCTCTTCCTGGATATGATTTCTATTGCTGTTACAGGAACAATTGTCCTAGAAAATGCTGACTTTGTCAAGGGAAAGACAGGTCATAGGGAGTTAATTCCAGATCAACTCCTGCCCCCAGCTTGGTGTCATCTGCAAATTTACTGATGATGGACTCAATCCCCTCATCCAGATCATCAATAAAGATATTAAACAGGACTGGGCCCAGCACTGATCCCTGGGGCACACCACTAGTGCCTGGCTGCCAGCTGGATGTGGCACCATTCACCACCACTCTCTGGGCTCGGCCCTCCAGCCAGTTCCTAACCCATCGCAGTGTGCTCCCATCCAAGCCATGGGCTGACAGCTTGGCCAGGAGTTTGCTATGGGGGACAGTGTCAAAGGCCATGCTGAAGTCCAGGTAGACTACATCCACAGCCTTCCCCACATCTCCCAGGCAGGTCACCTGATCACAGAAGGAGATCAGGTTGGTCAGGCAGGACCTGCCCTTCCTAAATCCATGCTGGCTGGGCCTGATCCCTTGGCCATCCTCTAAGTGCTGTGTGATTGCACTCAAGATGACCTGTTCCATAACCTTGCCTGGCACTGAGGTCAGGCTGACAGGCCTGGAATTCCCTGCTTCCTCCTTCCAACCCTTCTTGTGGCTGGGCATCATGTTGGCCAGCTTCCAGTCACCTGGGACCTCTCCAGTGAGCCAGGGCTGTTGAAAAATGATGGAGAGTGGCTTGGCCAGCTGATCTGCCAGCTCTCTCAGCACCCTAGGATGGATCCCATGCAGTCCCATGGACTTGTGGGGATCCAAGCGGCTAAGGAGGTCTCTAACTGCTCCCTCCTGGATCACAAGGGAACTATACTGCTCCCTGACTCCCATCTACCAGCTCAGAAGGCCAGTTGTCTGGAAGACAACCTATCCTGCTATTAAAAATTGAGGTAAAGAAGGTGTTAACTACCTCTGCCTTGTCCTCATCTTTTGTTACATTATTCCCCTCCATGTCCACCAAGGAGTGGAGGTTGCCCTTGCCCCTCCTTTTGTTATTAATACATTTATAAAAGCATTTTTATATTGTCCTTCACAGCAGTGGCCAGTCTAAGCTCTAAATGGGTTTTCGCCTCTCGGTTTTTTTTCATACATGACCTAAACATTTCATGGGTTACCTCACCTTCCTTCCAAAGATGATACACCCTCTTTTTATCCCTTAATTTGCTCAGAAGTTCACTGCCCAGCCAGGCTGGCCGTCTACCCTGCTGGCTTATCTTCTGGCACATTGGCACAGCCTGTTCCTGCACCTTCAAGAATTCTTTCTTGAAGTAGTTCCAGCCCTCATGGACCCCTTTGTTTTTAAGGGCTGTTTCCCAAGGTAACTTCTGAATTAGATCCTTAAGTAATCTGAAGGCCGCCCTCCAAAAGTCCGGGGTGGAGGTTTTGTTGCTGCCCCTCTTAGCTTGACTTCATATTGAGAACTCAATTATTTCATAGTCACTGGACCCCAGACAGCCTCCAACCACCACATCTCCCACCAGTCCTTCTCTGTTTGTAAAAAGAAGGTCAAGCAAAGCCTTACCCCTGGTAGGCTCACACAGTAGCTGGGTTAAGAAGCTATCCTCCATGCACTCTTAAGAACCTTCTAGACTGCCTCCTCTCTGCTGTGTTAAGTTCCCAGCAGATATCAGGCAGGTTAAAGTCACCCATAAGAACAAGGTCTGGTGATCTTGAGACAGCCTCTACCTGCCTATAGAAAATTCATCAACCTCTTCATCCTGGTTGGGTGGTCTATAACCAACTCCAACCAGGATATCAGCCTTGATGGCCTTCCCTCTAATTCTCACCCACAGGCACTCAACCTGATCATCCTTGATCTCTAGTTCCATGGCATCTGGAGCCTCTCTAATGTACAGGGCCACCCCTCCACCCTTTCTCCCTCACCTGTCTCTCCTGAAGAGCCTGTAGCCATCAATTACAGTGCTCCAGTCATGTGAGTCATCCCACCACGTGTCTGTGATGGCAACTACATCATAACTTTCCTGCTCTTCTTGTTTGTTACCCATACTGCGTGCATTAGTGTGCATGCACTTCAGCTGGGCTGCTGGTTTCACCCCTGAGTCCAGCTTACCACCCCCAGACTCCTGTCTGAGGGTACTGATTTCGGCCCCTTCCCCCTTCAAATCTAGTCAATGAGTCCTGCCAACTCCCTTCCTAAAACCCTTTTCCCTCTGTGGGATAGACTATTATCCTGTGCTAGGATCTTTCTCCCCCTCTGGGAAGGATGTACTCTATGTGTCGCTAGCAGACCTGGTGCCATAGAAAGTTCCCCAAGATCAAAAAATCCAAAATTCTGTTGGTAGCACCAGCCTCTGAGCCAGTTGTTAATTACACCTGCTTTCCTGTTCCTTTCAGTATTCCTTCCTGTAACTAAGGGTATTGATGAAAAAATTACCTGTGGCCCTGGCCCCTCAACCAGTTTGCCCAGAGCCTTGAAGTCCTTTTTGATTGCCTTTGGACCTCTGCTTTCAACCTCATAGCTCCCCACCTGTTTAACTATCAAGGGATAGTAATCACAGGGCTGGAACAGACTAGGCAGCCTCGTGGCAACATCTCTGACCCAGGTCCCAGGGAGGCAGCCCTGTGGGAAGGATCTGGCCGACATATTGGGCCCTCTGCTCCCCGCAGAAGAGAATCACCAGTAACAATTGCCCTCCTCTTTTATTTAAGGGAACAAGTCCTGGTGCGGGGGGCAGGCTGTTTTGCTTTACGCAACACCTGGGATGCTGTGCCTTCTGTCTTCTCATTCACCTCACCCTCAACTTTCACTGCCCCATAGTTGTTTTGCAAGAGCAGCAGGGAAGGTGAGGGGAGCCATAAGGGTTTTCCCTTGCCTCTTCTAACAGGGACCTGTATCCATTCCCTGTTGCTTCTTGGGTCACCTCCCTCTGCTAGGGGACTCTGCAGAGCCTGGTTCCTCAAATCCAACTCCCTTTCACATTCCCTTACAGTCCTAAGTCTAGCAACTTCGTCCTTCAGTTCATCCACTAGATTAAGCAGATAACTGAGCTGCTCACACCTAATGCAGGTGTTGTCTCCACTGCCCTCCATTTCAAGTGCCAGGCTCCAGCACTCTCTGCAGCCAGTTGCCTGGACACCTGCCTGCTTAAGTTCGACCTCAGTCTGGGTCAGCACAGATCTTTTGAAAACAGCTTTGTGGTGAGTTACAACCATCCCTATTTCTGGCTGTATGACCTAACTGGAGAATAATTCAAGAACGAGCCCACGTTACTCAGCACCTCCCTCCCTCTGGTGAAAGCACCACCACTGCAGCAGTCTCCACCCACACCGCACCGGACTCTCGGGAGAGAAAAGCTGTCTCGGGGCAAGAGGGGAACATGCCGCTCCGCCTCACGTGCTGCCCCGCTGCTGCCTCAGTGCATGTCTTTAAAATGTCACCAAAATATAACAGCACATATTCAAAATAAAACACTTTAACCTTTAATACAATGGTTTGCAAAAGGGATTTTCACTCAGGCCTTCTGCTGTCTGTAAGGACTGTTACAGGCTGAGCTACAGGGACCTCAGACTGAAGTGACACACTTCAGTGATACTTTACCTGCTCCTGGAACTATATTTACATGGGCCACTGAGCCCCAGTTATTTTCAGTACACCTCTGGATATTCAAACCGGTTAGATATGGTCCATTGTTATAGACTGGTAAACTAGTTGGTCTTAATGCCCATCTCTGCTGTTCAGGTGCTCCATTACACTTCTTGTGGTGGTATTGCTTATGTCCCCTTACTTGCCAGGGCCAGAGTCAATTGAGACATAGGGACAGAAGTCTCTGCTTGGACTGGCTGTCAGGAAGAGCAGGCAGAAGCCTCAGGGCACTCAGAACAGCAGTTAAAATAGGTAAGAAGGTTACAGAAACCTTTGTCAGCATAGTACTCAAAGCAAACAAGACCAAACAGATTCATGAAGAGAGACAGGCTTAGAGTTGTGGTCCATGTGCTGCTTTATGCTCCCACATTTCAGAGTGAACTGGAACAGATTCCAACTAAACAACACCTCAAGATTAATAGGGTGTGCCAAAAACCAGAAGTGCAGCATAGGGAAGAGGGGAGTAGTATAACAATGCACATGAACCAAAGGTAATGATGTGAGAGAATTACAGCAGGATGGGAAATGGAGTTACAGGTGACTTAAGGATGACTTCATCCTGTTGTACCAGAGCATTGCAACTAGAGCTGTTTTGAAGAGTTTTGGTTCAAGAAGCAAGCCAGAAGGTCTGACAACAAGGTTTATGTATTTGTTCTGTCTTTGCAATGAAATCTTAGTCCTTTGAAGTAAATCCCTGATATGGGTCCAGGACAGAAGAAAGTGTCATAAAGAAATGTAAAGGTTGTGATTAAGCATTGCTTGTGAGTAATGTGTACTTTGAAGTACATTGTAGTGGTAGAGATTTTATAGGCTTGTTTGCAAGAACTGGGTGATATAAATGTGCAACCCTCGTTCCAGTTAAATCCTTTTTCCTCAGGTTGCATTAGAGTTTGAATATTTGCAGTTACTCGCTTTGTGTGTGTTTGTGCACACATCTGGACACAGGTATTTTGTTTCTATAAACTGCATTTCTGAGCAGTACCATTCATTATCTTTTTTCATTTTTATGACATCACATTGCAGAGTTTATGGACGAACACAAATACATGATAAAGGTCACTCCACTTTCATATTTGTTTCTGTAGTTATTTCTAAGTTGTTGTTTTTTTAATGTATCCAATCTTTAGATGTTCTTCCAAAATAAAGGTATTCATGTTCAGCATCCTTATGAAAAAAAGCCAATCTCTTCAGTTTAACTTGATCTTTAAAGCCTATATAGTCCTTGTTCAAACTGGCAGGGAGAATCACTTTTGCAAAAGTCTGAAATAAGGTTAGTGGCAAATGTCCTTATTTTTTGCATATTCTGTAAGGCCCTGAGGCCTGTATTCTTTACTTCCCATTCACAACAGCACACATCTTAAGATGCAAATTTAAACTGCAGTTCAGAAGGATTAAAAGCATTTGCTAAAAGCATTTTTGCTGAGGGAGTAAAATTTCATGGGTGCAGCATGCACAAGAACGTCCTGGCCTTGATATAGTAAATCACTTAAGCATTTGCTCAAGTTTGTCATATAAAAATCTCTTATGCTCCATTACCTTGAGCATTGTATTAATTCTTTATTTAAGCTCAACTCCCAAGATTGTTGAAGTGAAATTTCTGAGCAGTTCTGGCCACTACCATGAACACAGGTACCTTCTGAAAGTGTGATGCACATGTTTCTTAGCAAATAAAATCATATGCATTGAAAAGTTCTTTCAAAGAGAATTACAGATTTTTTCCGTGAAATCTTATATCCAAATTAATAAAATAGAAACTCTGTGCCTTTGTACAGCAGCCTGACTCTTTTCTTCCAGTGGCCTGGTTGGACAGTTCTAAACCTTCACTTGCCTGATGATTACATCATCTTCTAATTTCCCATTTACCTGTACTCATTATCTGTGAACATCCAGTGCACAACAATATTGACTTTTAATTCTCCCTTCACAGCTAATTACATTAATTTCTAAAGAATGATTGTGCTGTCTCTCAACTTCGACAGCACTAGTCAAATGTCTTTGATCTCTCTACTTCTCTGATCACCTTTATAGCCCTTTTTTGTACCTGTTGCAGCTGACCTACAGTACTTTGAACACAGTAAGCAAAGTCTGTCTATAATATTTTAAACTAGTGCAACATGGCTCTTCAGGTACCTCGTAAAATTTAATTCCATTGTTCTTAGTAGATGAAGGCCTTAAGTTGCAGAGTGTTGAGTTAAAAGGCTGTCCTGGTTCCTGCTCGTGAGTGATGTATTTTTTTGGTATTGTATTGCTGGGATGCAGTGAAGCTCTTGCAACATCAGCAGATACGTGGGCTTGACATCTACGTAGGTTAAGCATCTGGAGTAGCATTTTGTTGTGATTGAAGCAAGCTGTTGTGATTAATGCTTTGTGTCATTCAGTGAAGGAGGTTAATGCAATATGTATGGCATGTTTCCTTATCAGGTGGAAACAGAAGGACGTTCCTGGTACTGCTGAGCAGTCTCTCGCTGTCAGCAAAAGCATACTGGGTGTCTGTGAGGCCTGGTTAAGGAGCATCTTGTAGTTTGGTGTTTTCAGGATGTAAAAGCATTTGCACTGGGTGACTGACATAACTGCTAAATGTATTCCCTTTCAAGTACCTGTGTTTATAATAGAATGGATATAAATTAATTGATTGCCAGGGGATTGATTGGGAATTTCCTTATTGCCTTTAATTTTTCCAAGAAGACTTCTGTAACAGTCAGTTGTTCAGGATCTCATTATATTATTGATGGGAGATGGGGCATTGATGCTGAATTTCAGGTGTCTCTGCTTGCAGTGTCTTGTTTTTTACAATTATATGGCATTTACCACTTAAATTTGGTACACATTCTGCAGAAATGTGCTGGTTCTTCCTGATTTAATGATGCAATTAATTTCTAAAAGTGTCTAGGTGTCTGGAGCTTTGAGAGCTCAAATCTCACTGTCTCAGTTTAAACCTTCCCTTCTGAAACTAAGTGTGTTGAAAACCACTGAGTAATAGTCTTGACTCTAGGACTCTCCTGTGTCTCTTAAAGTCTCTAAGCATGCAAGAAGAGTGATGCCTATGAAACCAAGGCCTGCTAGGGAAAGGAGATGTGAAAAAGCTGGAACTGTACAATAGCAATAAAATTGCTTTCCCCCACTCTCGATGGTGGGAGCAAAACAAGGGTTAGGTTATTATTAGCCATTATTTTTAGAGTTGATTTTTATTGAAAAAGATGGTCTAGAGTGTAGTATAAGCCTTACAAATAAAGTCTGCAAATGCTTTGGAGATTTTCTTGTCCAATGGATGTGTATACCAGATTGTCCTAATTATAAGGCACCCTTGAAGTAAGTAATGACATATTTTTTTTTCCTCTGAAGTATACATTTGTTGAAATACTTCCTCTGTCTATTTAATTTTAAAGGACCAAACATTTAGATGGGCACAGAAGAAAGGAGTTTTCCTTTTGTATTTCACAGTGTTTCTTCAGATTTTCTCAGCTGTACCTATTTGGATATACTGTATGTCAGTTTTAGTTAGATGCGGATCTAGAAGGATTCTAAGGGAGCTGGTTCTGTGATTGTTTTAGAATTCCAGTATTAATTCTCATTTGCTAGTGCACACTTATTGATAATTGTTGTTCTGGGTTTTTCTTAGGTAATAAAATAATTTTGGCAAGTAACACTAGATTATTTAATTTTATGCAGTGTTTACTACGTGTACTTTTTCTCAGGGCAGCCTTAACACCAGGCAGCACTCCCTTCAGCACAAATGTGTTTTTCCTCCTTTAAACATCAACACATTTTAAACGTCTTAATCTCACCACAGTAAATTCACCTTTTATTAACTGCTTAAGAATAATTACACATTGGAGCCTTTTGATGGCAGAAGGGGGTCATTTCCTAGGCAACAGATTTATATGGTTAAAAAAAGTGCCTTGCAACAGTGTCCACACTTTTAAGGCATACTTCATAACATTGAAAACTGAAATTTTGCTGTATAAATCAGTCGAGCAAGTTATGGATTTTGTACTGTTAAAACATTTGTAGGAAGTATTAAAAAAATCATAAAAATATAGAAATGATAAATCCTTCAGCCTCCAACTGTAATGTTGAAAATTAAGAATAATTGCCAAAAATAAGCCCACTAACTTTAGGTTTTTCAGTGCTTTCCGGCACTCCAGTTGCACAAGAGAAAAGCTCTCAGCATTGTTTCTCGTTCTTAAATAATAACAGAGCAGTATATTGCAGTCACAATTTATTGTTCTTTAAAATTTATAAGCTGCACAAAAGTTGTAGCCTATTCCATGTTGTGAGCAACAAGTGCTAAGTTAGGTAGCTTGCCAAAAAATCCTTTTTTAATTTATTTTAAAATATATATGCAGCAAATGTTAGTATGAATAATGCATCATCATAAATGAGCTAATGGATACTGTGCTTGTCAAAATGAGTTTGTGAAATATGCTTGTGTAATGAACAGTATTTTTAGTTGCTTGGATTTCAGTAACTAGCCAAGCTATAAAATTAATTTCAGACTTGGATTTTTCAAGTAAAAGTCTACACATCTTTATAAAAATCTTCTGGAATGGAAAAATCCTCAGTTATGAGGATTTTTTTTGCATCTGCTTTAGGAGTGAAGTGCTTCACCTTTTTTTTTTCACTTTAACAACTTGATAGCAAAATGAATCTATGATGTGTGGACTAGTAGATTTTGCAACAGTGAACAAAGACAGCAGTATCTGGCTTAGTAAAAGGGCAAAATTTTTTTGCCTTTTATTCTTTGGTTGCATAAGTGTAGAAATGGGCTTGTATGGAAGACCCAGGTGCTTATGCAGAGAGTTAGGGTTTGCTGTTGGCATGAGAATTAATGAAAATACCAAAAATGCATTTAGTGTTTCAGGGAGGGCAAGTTTTCTAATATCCTGTGTGTAATAGGGATACTTTGAAAGTATCTGCTGAATGTATAATACAGACTTATTATGGAATTTATATCTTCAGAGCTGTGTAAAACAATGATAATGTAAGTCAGTCTAAACCTGTGCTAAGGAATATGGAAGCTGACTGTATCTGTGACTCTTGTCTCCCCACTTGGAAACCTGATAGAATAGCTGATAGACCCCAGACTCAAACCCTAGACTTAAACACTGTCCTAGCACTGCAGAAGTATTAAAGACCCTGGGGTGACAGGAGCACAGAGGAAACATGAATAGATGTTTTGGAATATGCATAGGGGCTGCATCGTTCCCTTCTGCTGGAGTTTTTGCTCAGAGATAAGTAAAGGAAGTCTTACATCAGTACTGCATTTTAAGGGTTATGTAGACACATTTCTTTTTGCTGCTGCCTGTTTGTATTGTGTTTGACTCAGCCTCACACTATCGGAGCCCATAAATAGAAAACTTACTCTTTGTGCTTGTTGCTGTTTAACTGCCTCTTGTAAGAAACACTGGAAGGTATTCAATGTTAGCATCAGGATTTATTATTTGAAGATTAATATCAGATAAAGTTTACTTCTGAAAACAGCACGTACTCAAGTGCTGAAGGAAACAAATATAGGTAAGCTCTGAATAAACATTGTGAGGTTTGCTTCAATATGGCTGCTTTGAATGTAGTATCTTGCAGCTGAAAAGGGCCTGTGAGGACAGAGGGAACGAAGACTGCTGTGATCCAGTGGGTGACATCTAGAACTGGTGGTATAAAAGTGTGGGTTTCCTGGCTTTCCCACAAATAAGCTCATTGACATTTGGCCATACACTTACATGTGCTGTTTTGATTTTTACCTTATCCTTTGGTTGCCCTGACTGAATAGAGTCATTCTCTGCTTCGAGGAGCTAGCAATGATCTGTGAATTTTTTATATGTGTGGTATCTGTCTTAACAGGGCTTTTAACATAGTTGGAGTATGTGCTCCACAACAACCATATGGGGAAGTTTCACTTTTAATGTCAGATGTAATCATCTGTTCTAACAATATCCTTTAGCTGGAATATGACTTTTGCCTATAAATAACGTCAGGGTTAAACACTGAGGAGACAGAAAGAAGTGGTAAGCTAGAGGACAATGTTGGCAGAAGAACACAGATGTATCTTGTGGCCTTGAATAAATTTAGTCTGGAAATAAAGAGAAGTCTCCTAGCAGTATGGTTCTGCCTTAGCCTACCAGAGTTAGTAAAGAGGGCAAAACAAAGCAGTTGTTATTAAGATAGACCTCAAGCTGTTTATGAAAGTGATCGTCTAATACAGTGCCCACAGCAGCAGAAGCAAGTTTAAAGCACAGACAAGGAAATCCCCTTAAAGGGACCAAAATTGCTTCTTTTTAGTTTATTTGAACTGTCTCTGCAGAGCCATGCAGTTCTTTTTTTTAAGTTCCCTTGACTATTATTCTCTTCTTCAAGTGGAGAGTTTCTGAAAGTAAAAATACTAGTCACGATGAAGAGTTTGCCTATTTTTTTCCTCACCTGTAGCATTCTCACATTCTACTGTTATTTCTTCCCACTACACTGCACAACAGTCTTTTTGGCAAGTACATTATTAGCTTCTGTAGAGAAGTATCACTTAGTAGAACGTATATTCTAATGCAACTTGGCAATTGGAAGTAAGCCAACATGTAAGATTATTACATCTCCCAGGATCACTCTGAGGCATTCTACAGAGCGCGTTTTGCAGAGATTTGGGGAGACAGTGACATATTCCAGTAGTGGCCTTCTTTCAGATCTGTCAGAAATAACTATAGTGTTGCTGGGATTAATGGTATTTTTATCTGTCTGATTTAAAATCTTTTCATTTACCCAGTTTTCTGCCTGTCTTAGAAATCTGCTGTGTTGTAAAGTGTTCATTCCACTGCTAGCTAGGAGCTACTGTGAAGGTGGTTTTGTGTTTTAATAGCTTTAATTGGATGTAAACTATCTGTCGTCTTGTATCCTGTCAGAACCAATTTCTTACTACATCTGTGCTGAAAAGTCAAGAGCAGCTAGAGAACAGTCTCATATCTGTAAAACCCTGCAATGCCATAGACTTTCTGTCCACAGTCATTTTCATAAATGATTACAGTTTGCAAAGTGTTCAGAAATACCAAATGTAAGATGTCTGCTGGAAGACTTGGGTGTATCTCCCTGTGTTTGCATAATTTGTCCAGATGTAATGAATGAGACCCGCTCGGGTTCTAGTACCCTTAGCACCAGCTTCTCAGGGATCATGCTCCAGACCTCAATTGAAGGCCACAGCAGCAGGTATGTTTGCATGTAGACAGCAGTTACAGCGGAAAAGGGGGTCCTGAGGACAGAGTTCCTTGACATATCTTTTACTTCACTGTGCAACATCAGGTGAAATCATCAAGATGTGGTTTCATTGGAGTTTTTAATAGCCAAGACTTGACTCTTGGATGAGAACCTGGAGCTGAGGCTTGCCCTATATAGTAGGGAATCTCTTGACACCATAGAACTTGAGGTTTAGGATGAATGGATTGAGTGCCTATGGGTTAAAATCAGAGGGAAGGCTAACAAAACTGACTTCCCTGTTTGGAATCTGTTATAGACCACCCAAACAGGATGAAGAGTTAGATGAAGTATTCTACAAGCAGCTGGAGGTCATCTCAAGATCACCAGCCCTTGTTCTTGAGGGTAACTTCAACCTACCAGGTATCTGCTGGGAACTTGAGACAGGTGATAGGAAGCAGTCCAGAATGTTCCTAGAATGTATGGAGGACAGCTTCTTGACACAGCTGTTATGTGAGCCTACCAGCGGTGAGGCTCTGCTTGACCTGCTGTTCTCAAATAGAGAAGGGCTGGTGGGAGATGCAATGGTAGGAGGCTGTCTAGGATATAGCTATTATGAAATATGCAGGGAAACAAGAAAAAACAACAACAAAACTCTTACTTTGGACTTCCAGAGGGCAGACATCAGCTTATTTAAGCAGCTAACCCAGAGAATGCCTTAGGAAGCAGCCCTTAAGAACAGAGGAGTCCAGGATTGCTGGACCTACTTCAAACAGGAGCTCTTGAAGGCACAGGAACAGGCTGTGACCATCTGCTGAAAGATGAGCTGTCAGGGAAGGGGACTGGCCTGGATGGGCAAGTATCTTTTGAAGGACTTAAGGGCAAAGAAAGAGAGTGTATTGCCTTTGGAAAGGGGGGGAGGTAACTCAAGACATGTTTAAGGATTTTGTTAGATGATGTTGGAGAAAAATTAGAGAGGCAAAAGCCCAGTTAGAACTTAAGCTGGCCACTGCTGTGGAAGACAATGAAAAGCATTTTTAGAACTATATTAACGCTAAAAAGAGAGGCGAGAAGAACCTCCACTCTTTATTGGACCTGGAGGGAAACATTGTAACTAAAGATGAGGAAAAGGCTGAGGTACTAAATACCTTCTTTGCCTCCATTTTGAACAGTAAAAGGCAGGAGGGCTTCAGGATAACCCCGGGAGATGGGGTCAGGGAGCAGTGTAGTTCCACTATAATCCATGAGGAAGCAGTTAGAGACTTGCTTGAGCTACTTGGATCCCCACAAATTGTGGGACAGGATGGGATCCATTGTAAGGTGCAGATGGAGCTGGCAGATGAGCTGGCCAAGCCACTCTCCATCAGTTTTCAACAGTCCTGGCTCACTGGAGAGGTCCCAGATGACTGGGAGCTGGCCAATGTGATGCCCATCCATAAGAAGGGCATGTGGGGATGACTGTGGATGTAGTCTACCTAGACTTCAGCAAGGCCTTTGACACCGTCCCCCATGGCAGACTCCGGGCCAAGCTGTCAGCCCGTGGCTTGGATGGGAGCACACTGCATTGGGTTAGGAACTGGCTGGAGGGCCGAGCCCAGAGAGTGGGAGTGAATGGTGCCACACCCAGATGGCAGCCAGTCACTAGTGGTATCCCCCAGGGATCAGTACTGGGCCCCATCCTATTTAATATCTTTACTGATGATCTGGATGAGGAGATGAGTAAATTAGTAAATTAGTAAATTTGCAGATGACACCAAGCTGGGACCAGATGTTGATCGGTTAGAGGGTGGAAGGGCTCTCCAGACGGACCTTGACAGGCTGGAGAGATGGGCAGAGTCCAACAGGATGACATTTAACACGTCCCAGTGCTGGGTGCTGCACTTTGGTCACAACACCCCCATGCAGCACCACAGGCTGGGGTCAGAGTGGCTAGACAGCAGCCAGGCAGAAAGGGACCTGGGGGTACTGGTTGATAGTAGGCTGACCATGAGCCAGCAGTGTGCCCAGGTGGCCAAGAAAGCCAATGGCATCCCGGCCTGCATCAGAAATAGTGTGGCCAGCAGGAGCAGGGAAGTCATTGTGCCCCTGTACTCAGCGCTGGTTAGGCCACACCTTGAGTCCTGTGTCCAGTTCTGGGCTCCTTAGTTTTAGAAGGACATTGAGATACTTGAATGTGTCCAAAGAAGGGCAAAGTAAGGAAATGCCTACCAAGCAATAAACTGCAGTCCTGTGTGGTTCTCCAGCTGACTTAAAATCTAGCATTTCTTTACAGTTCACCTTGGAGATTATGCTGAGCACTCTGCTTCAGCCTTGAGCCTTAGGAGAGATTGCCAATCTATATCACAGTGGGATTTTTCCCCACACCTTAAAAATCCCTAAATACTTAGACCCATATAGGTATGTATGCCCCTGTACACTGCACTGGTTAGGCCGCACCTCGAGTACTGTGTCCAGTTCTGGGCCCCTCAGTTTAGGAAGGAGGTTGACTTGCTGGAACGAGTCCAGAGAAGAGCAACAAAGTTGGTGAGGGGTTTGGAACACAAGCCCTACGAGGAGAGGCTGAGGGAGCTGGGGTTGCTTAGCCTGGAGAAGAGGAGACTCCAGGGTGACCTTATTACTCTCTACAACTACCTGAAGGGAGGTTGTAGACAGACGGATGTTGGTCTCTTCTCCCAGGCAGCCAGTACCAGAACAAGAGGACACAGTCTCAGGCTGCACCAGGGGAGGTTCAGGCTGGATGTTAGGAAAAAGTTCTATACAGAAAGAGTGATTGCACATTGGAATGGGCTGCCTGGGGAGGTGGTAGAGTCGCCATCATTGGAGGTTTTCAGGAGAAGACTTGATGGGGTGCTTGGTGCCATGGGTTAGTTGTTTGGGTGGTGTTGGATTGGTTGATGGGTTGGACGCGATGATCTTGAAGGTCTCTTCCAACCTGGTTTATTCTATGTATTCTATGTATTCTATTCTATGTCTGCTAATGTTTTAGAAACTATTTGGGTTTATGGAACTTGCTATCTGTGACTGAAAAAAGTTTGTTAACCAGTAGGAAAATGCTTGTTACCTCATAAAAGAACCTGGTTAAGTGTGAATTGTGAGACAAACATGCTTGATTCAAGTTGTGTTTGTCAACTGTCGTAGATGTATGCTTTATATACACACACACACATGGTTTTCTTGTAATAACACAGTGCTTTGCAGTATAACAGTGGCCAGGAACTGTGCTCCTTAACACAATACCTCTGCTTACCAGAATTTCAAAATGGTGGCCATGCTTTCTTACAGCAGAGAACTTTTAAATGCTGTGGAGTTTTAGATGATCGATACCCGTTAAAGCAAATGTTTCCAACTTTTATATTTTGAGGATGAGAAAGTGTTGAGGTTTTAAAACCTTCCTTGCCTATATGTGTGTTTTACTCTTTCTTTAGTACTATTACAGAAAAATACATACCTTTCACAGCTATGGGCTAGAGCTCCTCTTTTCGGGTGTTTGAAAAGTGCTGGAAAAGCATCGATTTCTGAAAAAAAATAATAAAGAGCATGCTAAGCATTTTACAATGGCTTTGACATCTTGTTAAAACAACAGACCCAAGATTTAGAAACTTTTGTTTCTTCTCTGGTGATGCTCCATCTTCCTTTCCCTTTTGAGATGGCACTGTCCTTGGAATGCTCCCAAAGTTTTGATTGTGATTGAAAATGCTCTTTATCATAACACGAGTTTTGCTATTTGGCGTGGCTTTCCTAGAAGCTTATAGGAAGTATTTTCTCCTTGACGTGAATGAAGTGTCTTCAGCTACAGTACCTTTTCTGAAAGCCATTCAGAAGGGTGGTTTCCTGCTTTTTCTCTCAAAAAGCCCCCACTTTGTATCCAATGTCAGTCTTCCTTGTACACTTGTACAGATGATGAAATCCGTATGATAGCTTCATTAGAATGACAAGCTCTTCTGATTCAGCCATACTGAATTCTCCTTTCCTTGGTAGATGATCCTTATTCTGCAGAATACTCTAGATCTCTGTGTTCTTGGCTATGTAATACTTCCTCATGGATTAACTGCTATTGAGCATGCTCTTTTATGTACGCTATTTAAGCACAACATGTTCACCTTCCCACATTTTCCTTTGATGACAGCTTGTCCTTCATTAAGCATTTATTTTGGCTTTTGTATAGAGGTTACCAGTCTCTGTTTACATTCATATTTTATGTGTCCTATTGCAACATACCCACTCAAAGACAGAGCAATGACTTTTACTCTATTCCTTTCTCGTAGAGTAAGTTTTCTGATTTCAAGAACATGTTGCTGAAGAAAGCTTAGTTTGGTTTGTGGCCAGGTAACTGTTTAATTACAGAAAATAACTGAACAAGTATAACTGAGGGCAGAACTGGATCCATTATGTTTTTCTTCAAGCTTAGAAATCTGAAATGAGATTTGAACATGGCAAGATATTCTCCTAGTTTGATTTTTAAAATGAGACATCCAATAAATGCACTGTAAGACTGTTTCCTGGCACAATTAGTTGTACTAGTGCCAAGCTTTTTTGGACACTTACCCCAAATTTTTCTGTTGCTTACTCTGATCTCATTCTGTAGTTCTACCTTTGGCCGCTATAACTGTTCTTCCTCACCCTTACCATTCACACTTAAAACATTTGTTGACCATTATATTTTTTCCACTTCAGCTTTATGAGTTTGATCTTTATTGTTTTTGCATATATTGAATGTGTAAATAATCTGTATGTAGGCACATTTCTAATACTAAGTTGTCAAAACCTAGAGTTTTGAGATTGGGTGCAATGTCAATGGTGCCATTAAGATCCTCAGTGTTGTGAGTAGTTAAGCACAGCTTGTGTCCATTAAATTTGTAGGATTTTCTGTGTGATTAGGATTAGTTATGGATATGTATGCTGATAACATTTAATGCCATGCATGTTTACCTCTTTCATCAATGACTTGCTAGTAAAATATCCTGCCTATCAATTAAACTTTTTCCAACCATCTTTTTTAATGTATAGAATCATAGAATCAATAAGGTTGGAAGAGACCTCAAAGATCACCAAGTCCAACCTGTCACCTCATGACTACTAAGCCATGGCACCAAGTGCCACATCCAGTCCCCTTTTGAACACCTCCAGGGATGGTGACTCCACCACCTCCCTGGGCATCCCATTCCAATGGCTAACAGCTCTCTATGAGAAGAATTTTCTCCTCACCTCAAGCCTAAACTTCCCCTGGTGCAGCTTGAGACTATGTCCGCTTGTTCTAGTGCTGGTTGCCTAGGAGAAGAGACCAAACCCCTCCTGGCTACAACCACCTTTCAGGTAGTTGTAGACAGCAATAAGGTCTCCCCTGAGCCTCCTCTTCTCCGGGCTAAACAACCTCAGCTCCCTCAGCCTCTCCTCATAGGCCTTGTGCTCAAGACCTCTCATCAGCCTCATTGCCCTTCTTTGGACACATTCAAGTATCTCAATGTCCTTCTAAAACTAAGGAGCCCAGAACTGGACACAGGACTCAAGGTGTGGCCTAACCAGTGCTGAGTACAGGGGCACAATGACTTCCCTGCTCCCGCTGGCCACACTATTTCTGATGCAGGCTGGGATGCCATTGGCTTTCTTGGCCACCTGGGCACACTGCTGGCTCATGGTCAGCCTACTATCAACCAGTACCCCCAGGTCCCTTTCTGCCTGGCTGCTGTCTAGCCACTCTGACCCCAGCCTGTGGTGCTGCATGGGGGTGTTGTGACCAAAGTGCAGCACCCAGCACTGGGACTTGTTAAATGTCATCCTGTTGGACTCTGCCCATCTCTCCAGCCTGTCAAGGTCCGTCTGGAGAGCCCTTCCACCCTCTAACCGATCAACATCTGGTCCCAGCTTGGTGTCATCTGCAAATTTACTAATGGTGGACTCATCTCCTCATCCAGATCATCAGTAAAGATATTAAATAGGATGGGGCCCAGTACTGATCCTTGGGGGACACCACTAATGACTGGCTGCCATCTGGGTGTGGCACCATTCACCACCACTCTCTGGGCTTGGCCCTCCAGCCACTTCCCAACCCAGTGCAGAGTGTTGCTGTCCAAGCCATGGGCTGACAGCTTAGCCAGGAGTTTTCTGTGGGGAACAGTGTCAAAGGCCTTGCTGAGGTCCAGGTAGACTACATCCACAGCCTGCCCCACATCCACCAGGTGGGTCACCTGATCATAGGAGGAGATCAGATTGGTCAGGCAGGACCTGCCCTTCCTAAATCCATGCTGGCTGGGCCTGATCCCTTGGCCATCCTGTAAGTGCTGTGTGACTGCACTCAAGATGACCTGTTCCATAATCTTGCCTGGCACTGAGGTCAGGCTGACAGGCCTATAATTCCCTGGCTTATCCAACCAGCCCTTCTTGTGGATGGGCACTATGTTGGTGAGCTTCCAGTCCTCTGGGATGTCTCCAGTGAGCCAGGACTGCTGAAAAATGATGGAGAGCGGCTTGTCCAGCACATCTGCCAGCTCTCTCAGAGCCCTAGGATGGATCCCATCTGGTCCCATGGACTTGTGGGGATTCAAGTGGCTAAGCAGATCACCAACTACCCCATTCTGGAACAGAGGAAAACTGTGCTGCTCCCTGGCTCCTTCTGCCAGCTCTGCAGGCCAGCTGTCTGGAAGACATTCTGTCCTGCTAGAAAATAGATAAATTCAACCCATGAAGGTCCAGCAGGTCTGGTGCAGTAAAAGTTGCCCTTTGATCAGAGAACCCAAAATTCTGTTGCTGGCACTGTCCCTTGACCCAATTGTTGATGGCAGGGGTTCTCCTGTTCCTCTCAGTGTATACCCCTGCCAGTGAGGGAACTGAGCAGAACACCACTTGCACTTCTGCCCCATCAATCAATTGTCCAAGGGCCTTGAATTCCTTTTTAATCATCCTGGTGCCCTTCTTATCAATCTCATTGCTTCCAGCTTGGATTACCAGCAATGGGTAATAGTCAGTGTGCTGGATTAGCTTAGGGAGACTTCTTGTGATGTCCCTTATCTGGGCCCCAGGTAGGCAGCAGACTTCCCTATGGGATGTGTCAGGATGACATATGGGTCCCTCTCTTCCCCTCAGGAGAGAGTCTCCAACAACTGCAACCCATCTCTTTTTCTTTACGGTGCTGGTCCTTATAGTTGTTGGGGACTGCTTTGCCTTAGGCATCTCCCTAGATGGTTCCTCTTCCACCCTCTCATCCACATTGCCCTCGGCCTGCAGGGTCTCATACTTATTGTGCAAGGACAACAGGAGAGAGGGAGAGGGCTGGGATGGATTCCCCAGGCTTACCCTACCAAGGACCTGTATCCATCCCTCCCTTTTTCTGGGGATGCCTCCCTCAACAGGGGAGATTTGCAAAGCCTGCTCCCACATATCTAACTCCCTTTCACATTCCCATATAGTCCTGAGCCTTGCCACTTCATCCTTAAGCTCAGCAACTTCATCCTTAAGCTCAGCCACCAGGTTGAGGAGACAATTCACCTGGTCACACCTGACACAGGTGTTGTCTCCTTCCCCCTCTGTTCCAAGTGCCAGGCTCCAACACTCTCTGCAGCTAGCAGCCTGGACCTCTGTGTGGTTGTGCACCAGCTCTGTCTGGGTACCTACTGATTTTCTAATAGCCTGTGGCCGAGTTGTTATCATGGTTCAGGGGGTTTATTGTTAGTTGTTAAAAATATATATTCCACCTAAATACTGTAATTTATCTGAGCTCCCACAGAGGCTTCTGGACTCTGTCAACTGCCCCGGCACATGCAGTCGGGCAAGAAGCCTAGCTCTCCAGCCAAGACGGCGTCGCACGCGCAGCCCCGACAGGTTGTAAAATTCCCGTGGCTGATGTCACGATCCCGAGCAGACGTGCGAGAAGATGACCCTGCCAGTCCTTGCCGTCTGCCAGGGGTCCTTCCGACCCGCAAAGCCCCGAAAAGAAGCCAAAAGAGAAAGATCTCAATTCGAGCACACCGGTGCGGGTGCCAGTCCCGATCAGCTCTCCAGCCAAAATGGCCACATATGTAGCCACAATGTAGCTACATATAGATGCATTCCTGTTCTCTGCACTTCACCTGCTTTTCAAGATAATGGATTTCTAGGCATCTTCTTCCCAATTCAGCTCTGTATTTTGGATTTTTTTCTTTTCTTGAATGGTTGGCAACCAGCACCAGAACAAGGGGACACAGTCTCAAGCTGTGCCAGGGGAGGTTTAGACGCGAAGTGAGGAAAAAGTTCTTCACTGAGCGAGTCATTCGTCATTGGAATGGGCTGCCCAGGGAGGTGGTGGAGTCACTGTCCCTGGAGGTGTTCAAGGGGAGATTGGATGTGGCACTTGGTGCCATGGTCTAGTTGTGAGGTCTGTTGGGACAGGTTTGACTCGATGATACTTGGGGTCTCTTCCAACCTTGGTTATACTGTGATACTGTGATTTGTGTTTTCTCATTTGATTTCTGTCCTATTTGCCTGGTTCATTACAGCTGTCTATTCCTTAAGTCTTGTGTTGTTGATTGCACTTTTTCAGATTATTAAGGTCTGTATGAAATGAAACCCAGTGCTGATCAGTGTGGCAGCCTCCAGACTTCTTTCATGCAGTCTGGCTTTCCAATTCAAGGAAACCCCAACCTCCATTTATTTCTATCTGTGCTTTCTGAAGATTGGGTTTTTTTCAATAACAAAAAATGTGGATTTAGGAACTCTATTAAATGCTTCACTGATATTCAGATGCATTGCCCTTCCTCTGTACTTAGTAATTTGATCAAGCTGACTGACTAGTATGCGTATTTCCCCTTGCTGATCTTTGAAAAAGTTGCTAAAATACAGGAGTTGCTGGCAACTTCCCCTTGTGCTGCGTAAATGGTGGTTGGTACATAGATATTTTAAAGTATCTGCAGATCCTAACCTGAGGCCTGTCTTTTCTGTTCCCAGTGGTTTTTCTTTAAAATAGAGCAGCACTGACATTCCTGGGGTAAATTCCAGTAACCCAGTTTTAGGGTTGTAGCTTTTTCAGTCTGGGCTAACATACCATATTCTCTCCTCCTGATGACTTAGACATTAGAGAATGTTGCTTGGACAATGCAGTCCTATCCATCCTGGTTTACAAAACTGAATACAGACAGAAATTCCAGACACACCACCAATATGGTAATAGCACCCATGTCTGGAAAGATGTACAGGTTTCAGCCTCACTTCCCAAATCACTTGGATGCAAATGCTTCAAGTGTTATCAGAGTGGCTCTGGTGCATTGTGTCCCACTCAGTGTGAATTTTATGTAAGTTCTTTGTTCTGAACCTCTCTGCTGGCTCACAAAGCTAGATAGCATCAAGAAGCTAATGGGTACCCAGTGTCAAGAGACACATAGGGGGTATATGCATCCTACTCTACACTGTGCACAAAAATGTTAATACCCAATGAGCTGTAAATTGCAGTGCTGGTTTATGAAATAGAATTCACAGTGGGGCATATTGTACAGACCTCTCAGAGGATTATAAAATATCTGCTTTACTTTGTTGTGAGAGGACTGCTCAGTTGTTATATGGGATTACAGTGAATGTGATTAATGCTACAGATTGCATTGAAATAGACTTGATTTTGCTGTCAGATAGAATACTAATGAAATTCTGTGTTGTTTGATGGGAGATATGAGGTGCCAGTTAATTGTTGTTTTGGGTTTGTTGGGGGTTTTTTGCTTTTTTTGTTTGCTTATTTTCTTTACCTTAATAACATCTCTTGGCATGATTGTGCCTTCTTGTTATATTACAACTCAGTGGATAACAGCATGGGTAAACAAACACAAGGCTCTATTAATATTGCAAGTATATGGAAAAAATTGTTTAAGATCCACTCATCCAAACCTGTTGACTGCTTACAAGCAAATGTACATTTTAACTGTCAGACAAAATGTCCACAAATTTTAAGAGGCAAGCAAAGACTGGTGTTAAAATTATGAGACTGAAGTTCTAAGAAAAGTGTGCAGATAGTGGTTCTTTCTGCTATGAATTGTGCCTCTCTTGTCTGTTCTCTGCCCAGAGGACTGGAAGGTTCCTGGCGGCAGGCTAGGTAGACCTGGGGAAAATCAAGCACCAATCAAAGAGCTGTGCATACAGTTTACCTACTGAAATAAGCAGGGCAAAGTTTAGATCAAGCAGTTGTGTTGAGAAGTTTAGAGGGCTAGCTTTACTTTTAAATTTCCTCCGGACAACAACACTGCTAGGCTTATCCTGGATCTGCTTATCCTGGATCTCTGCAGACGGAACTGAACTGGTGAAAAAGCTGCTAAAAGAAGCTCGGGCCTGCTTTGAACATTCACTTATCTTATCTTGTGCTTGGCACAATGCTGAAGGTGTTGTGTGAGCAGGGGTTTGTTTACATCTTCAAGCTGGTGAGCTGGCAAGCTCCCAGGGACCCACAAGCATTTCCACATGCAGAACAACATGCAGGTCATGCTGGCACACCAAAGGGGTTGGGAAGGCAGGAACTTGTCAAGGTGCCTGTGTGTCATTAAGCAGCAGGAGAAGGATTGTTCTGTCAAAAGCAGCCCGTGCTATTGTTAGCCCTGGAAACTAAGAAGAATTTTACATGGAGATGTTACCTATGTCTGCACTTGCACAGGAAACTGCAAAGTGGCTGGCCCACCACAAGGACTGTCACAGAGCCTGATGAGAAAAATGTGCAAGGTTCTCTAGGTCTAGTGAAAGAGGATTATGAAGAGCCTTTTGCTAACACAGTAAGCCTTCAAATAGAGAAGCCCCTGAGAAGTTTATTCACAAAGTACAGTCTTAGCCTATAAACCGGTTCTACTGACTATTTGGAATTCCTTTTCCATGGAAAATTTGCAAGCACTCTCCCAGGAATGGGAATATTCCAGGTCTCACAAGCTGCAGAAGAGAGCATTTTGATTGATTAATGTTGACAATATCTAAGAAGTCCAGCAGAGAAGATTCCCTTCATTATCTGTATATATTTTGTGAATTTTTAATAGGTCCTTTGCCAGCAACATGCCACCTGCCTGAAGACGGCTTCCAAGAAAAAGAATTTGGGATGACAAAAATTACTTCTGTTGGAACTGACAAATGTTGACCACAAAGGAGCCCTGTTTCCAATGGGCAAAGTAACAGTTGCATTTTTATGTGCTTTTCTTTAAACTGTCATCCAGGAACATTTATGTCTTTGATCCAATGTAATAGGTCTTGAGCAGTATGGAATCATGTAGCTGTAATTATATGGAGACTGTGAACTACTCAGAACTTGCCACGGTTTTTTTTTTCTCCCTGTAACTCTATTGGAGCAATCAGGTGGAGCCAGGGATGCAGAAAAAGATCAAGCTGCTGCACAACCACTCACCATGTTTCATATAATGAAGCTGAACACAGCCTGAGAAATTCAACAGAATCTCTCATCATCTCCTTTAAATACATTACTCTTGTAGTGGGAAATTACTTCTTCCTAACAAATGTTACTGGAAAAAAAAAATATAAATCAGATTTGGTCAACTTCACTTGACTGTCAACCTAGTGGTGGCTCTTTGATGTCTGCATGAATTTCACCACCAATCAGGTTGTATGGAGCAGCTGTTCAAGGTGTCCTGTGGAACCTCTTGCTTATGGACTGCTTCACACTTTGCTGCAGGTGAAACACTGAATGCCGTGGGGCATTTTTTTGGCTCCTGTATAGGCTTTCTCTTATTTTTTGCAAGAAACAATAATGGAGGTCATTTGGAGGCAGCAGGTGAAACAATTGCTAACAAACTCCCTGGCAAGCAACTGGCAGATGAGATTCGGCTTCCAAATTGAAAGTGAGGGTGGAGAAGTGGATTGTGGCACACTGCAAAAGGCCTGCTGGCAAACACACCAGATTGCAAGGAGGACTTAAATCCACTATGCAGAAAAGTAGCTGGGGGTAAAAAGCCAGAACCTGATTCAAATAGGTCTCATCTGAGTTCGGACTAGATTTGTCTTACGAAAAGATGGGAGCTTCACAGAGTGAATAACAGTTAGCATGGGCAAATGAGCAGTCCTGACTGTGAGGGTACTTTGCCATGCAAGGTAAGGATAGGTAATGAGTGAAATGGAAGATAATGGGTGAAGTGTTCAGGAGACATGAAGGCATCAAGGCCCCTTTTGTGTAAAAGCTTCTTTTCCCTTGGGATAAATTATTTTGGAAGTTATGTAGATGTATAAATTTGGAGAGAGGTACGTAAAGGCATTTCCAGGCTTTCCATTGCCTCTGGAAGTTTTTAATTCAGGTATGTTTTTAGATTTCCATAACAATTTATATTATTCATAATTTACAGACGAGTGTTCAGCTGCACATATATAATTGTGAGACATTGGGAGTATCTGTAATTAAGAACACATTAGATGCTTTCGTTCTTTCTCCTTGGTGTGATACTGTGATACTGTATCTGCTTGTTTCTTTTACAGACCAGTTTCCTTACATAACAAAAACATTAACATTGATCTGCTACTTATTTTGCTTGCACAAAACTTTTGCCATTTGCTTATGTGCGCTTTGACAATCAAATACCGTGCAGCTGACATTCATCACAAATTTCTTCAGTCCAGAGAAGGGGGAAAAATACCCATGTTAATCATCAAATACAGCATCTACGCATCTTTTGTTCGGTGCAGGAGCTGGGTGGATTTGACAAACTTCGTAAGTCATCCAGCTGTGCTTCATTATGCAGTCTCCCCTTGGGGAGAGGTGCTGAGGCAGCACTTGCCCTGCGACCAGAAGTGGGTTTGCATTGAGCTGAAAACAGAACAATTGATTAGAATTTCCTTCATTTTCCCTTGCACGCTGAATTGCCTGTTGGTGCCCAAGCACTGGCAGTGGGGCCTGTGAGGCCTCGGTGAGCAGAAGCCAGGGCCGGTTCCGGCCAGTTCTGCATGGCTCTGGCAACCCTGCCACAGGGCACACCCCCCAGCACCTTGAGGGAGTGGGGTTTAAGAAAGGGCAAAAAGGGAATGATGGGAAAGGTGTGAGGGGAAAAAGTGTGAGGAGCAGTCCTGTGAGCCCTCAAGGGAGAGGGGGAAAGCTGTAGGCCCTGCTGAGCAGGAGGTGTTCCTGTAGCACTGTGGGGAAGAGTTAAATGCTGTTTAAGTGTGACTCCATAGGGAAATTCTAATTAATCAGATAAATTGGAGAAGAAATACTTGAGGAGAAAAAAAAGGTAAATAAATTTCTTGTGCTGGTAAACTCCAAACCACACAGAGGAAAAGATCTTCACCCAGTAGATGTTGATACAGTTTCTGTTATGGTTACATCTGTGTTTGCTTTTCTCAATGTGACTTTGCCAGCATAGTTAAGAGAGAGTCATCCAGAGTCATGTCTTCCTTTGCATTTCACTTAAGATTATTTAATAATGTTTTAAACCAAATATTATTGAAGTTGATAGTAGTATTTCAACAAACACTCATGAGCTTTGGATCTGTCTCTGTCCTAATAAATGGCACCAGGTCAAAATTAACACAGCAATGGTAAGTGAAAAATACAAACCCTCACAATTTTAAGTATATAAATCACACTGATTATTTTGAAAGTTTCATAAAAGGCCTAGGGTTCAGATGATTTTAAGGTAATTATGTGTAAGCATAACAAAAAGAAAAACCTTGTGAATCTGGTTTTTCCTGGTGTGTTTTTCTCCTGTTTTATATCTAATCATATAGTTAAATCTTCCTAATACATATCTGAGAAGGTGACAGCTATAATGGAAAGTACTTAACACAGGTGTCTTTTCTTGGCAACATCTGTGGTAAATGTGCAATATGCATAAGAAAATAAAGAACAAAGCATACTAATAAATTGAGGCTATTTCATTTTGGATCACTGTCCACTGAGGATTGTCCTCTCTGCAGTTGGCCTCAGAATAGCTTTGGTATTCGTCACAATCAATCTACTCTTTAATATCCAAGATAGAAAGACCCTTCAATATCTGCCATCTCCATTCCACAGTCAAACTCTCACTGGTGCAATATTGTCTGTAATTGAACTTGCAAATTGCTTCACTTTGTGAAATGCTAACTGCTTAATTATGATGGGGAAAACAACATTCTGCAGCCATATCCTCAGATAACTGTGTAACTTAGGAACTATGTAATTATACATGTGAACAATATTTGCTGTGATTTATGTTAATATCAGTGGCAAAATGTACGACCGCTCTGCAGACCTTGTCTTCAGTGTGAAAAAGAGCAAAGAAGCAGAATGAACCACAAAATAGGGAGAAGGAGGCAGGGAGGAAGGAGGCAGAGCCCTGAGCCTTGCTTTTTTGTGTTCCCAAAAGTGTTCAAGTTCACCCAAACAGGCCTCATGAGATTGTGCAGTTCAACTCCCAGCTTAACCTACAGGTTTTCCATGGGGTATCGTTCAGCCAATTAATTTATCCTCAGCTTCAGGTGTCCATCTGAAAGACAAGGCCTGCAACAACCCAGTATTAAACACAGACATCACGTTGAGATGTTTGAATATTATGTCTACATGAATCAGCCCGAGTTTCTGTACAAGAAAAGGGAAGCCTTTCTTTTGGAACAGTGTGTAATTATGATGTCATGAGATTTTTTTAGGAACTATATGTATGAAAACTACTAGGTTTCTGTGAATCTGGAATAGGAATGATGAAGTATAGTGTTGGGTGATAGGTTGGACTCGATGATCTTGAAGGTCTTTTCCAACCTGATTAATTCTATTTCAAAGTCGCTTTCAGCCTTCTAGAATGACTGAAAGGAGTACATTCAAAACCACACTGAGATACTGAAGATGACTCTGGATGAGCTATTTATAATGTCTCTTAGGTAGATTCTCGCAGCAGATAGGTTCTTCAAAAACCTTTAGTTTCTGAAAAAAACCTCAGTGGTGGGTTTTTTCTGCTTTTTCTCCATCCTGCATTTTTCCTCTCACTGTGGATGATTAGTTAATCTGTAAAAAGCAGTTGTAGAGCCTTGCAATATTGCACCCGGATTACAGTCTTAAAATAGTGGGTGGACTTGATGTTGTTCACAATTATTGTCCTAAGAATGAGAGACAATTGCATTGCTCTGTATTGTTACATTTCTTGCAATATGAATAGGATCATTTAGAGCCACTCTCTGGGGTTGTTATGAAAATGAGGGATCTGAACTTAAGACTTTTCTCTCTGATCAAGGGCCAAATCCTAGGTCCAACAACAAATTTTAAGTAAACACTTTGCATGCCATATTTGCATCATATGATTACAGACTTCACAACAGTTATGCAGGATTTTCCATTACTTTTTTCATATGCTAGAAAAATGCATGTAAGTTTGTGTGTTTTAGATAAAACCAAGTTGACTCTAAAAGGAGTGTGTAATAGAGTTAAGAGAAGAACTGAAATCTTACATTTTTCAGCGTCATAGTCAATCAACTAAGTTTAATTTAGACAGTTATGGTATTTTAGGCTGGGGACAAGAGGTAAAACATTCTCACTGTTGAAAGTCATCAGGTAAGTAGCTATTTCCAGGATCTTCAGAGATAAAGAAGATCTGTTTTACTCTAGGCAGTAACTGAATTAACTAAAACTGTGTGGTTGAGCAAGTCTACAGTTAAATTGAAAACAGAGTAGCAAAACTACCAGGCAGAATAAAATGTCTCAAATTCATTTGGTTAAGCATTAATCTTCAGATACAGACTACTGAATTTTTAATGTTTTGTTCAAAATGTACAAATTTACACTCTAAAATCAACTTTATGCAGGAGGCTTGACAGAGAAATTAATCCTGATGTAATAAGTACAGCTCTACTAAGATCAGTGGTGACATTTAAGTTGACGATAGGACTCAGCTTTCTGATTTGCCAACAGCATATGAAATGGTCATTTATGCTGGCACTCCAGTGAGATACGATTTGGAAGACATACAAAAATTATGTAGCAAATCTTAGTTTTCACTTGAAAAGCGGTTCATCCAGTTTGCTTTGCACTTTGGTTGAGTTTGTATACATGCACTAAATCATATCCAAAAGAGGTCAGTTACCTGTTTGTTTGTTCTTGGTTTCCCCTAGAAAGCATGCTTTCTTTTGACCCCATAAGGCCCCTTGATAGGCTTTGATTAATTTTTTTTCCATTCTTATCACTCACTGTAACTCTGATTCCCTTGTGCCCTTGATTATCTCTAGATGCTGGTTATGAAATTATTTATTGTTAGTACAGGTAAAAAGATCGCAGAATCACGTGGGGTTGGAAAGGACCTCCAGAAATCATTGAGTCCAATCCCCCTGCCAAAACACAATCACCTAGGGCAGGCCACAGAGGAATTCATCCAGAGAGTGAGACTCTACAGCCTCTCTGGGCAATGTGTTCCAGTGCTCCATCACCCTCACTATAATGAAGCACTTCCTTGTGTTGAGGTGGAATTTCTTGTGTTCTAGCTTGTACCAGTTGTTCCCGGTCCTGTCACTGGACACCACCGAAAAGAGAATGGCACCTTTGTCTTGACACCCACCCCTCAGATATTTATAGACATTGATAAGATCCCTTCTCAGCCTCCTCTTCTCAAGACTAAACAGCCCCAGTTCTCTCAGTCTTTCTTCGTAGAAGAGATGTTCAAGTCCTGCTGTCATCCTCATAGCTCTCCGTTAGACTGTCTCCAACTATATTATAAAAATATGGTTATCTTTATTTTCCAAAACAAACCTGCCCCCAAATGAGGTATAAAAACTTATTAAATTATTTACAGGTTCTATTCGGTCACAAATTCTACCAGGATGCTTATGGGCAACTTTAGTACAATTTAGAGGATTCAGAAAATGGAGAAGGCTAAGCCACAAAAACAGCTTCATACCACTTATAATCAGAGGCAAGCCAGGAACCTTAGGGAAAGACAATGAGAATGCCAGGTTGTACTCACAAGGACAGAGCAGGAATTTGGCAACGGTCCCTAGGTATCTCGTTGGTGGCAGGCTGCAGGAACTGCAGGTTTTATAATCCAGTTTGTGGATAATGCAGCACAATCCAAAGGAGAAGGAGCCACCAGAATCAAAGTGTCCGTAGACACAGCTGCTACGAGGCAAAAGTCATAAGCAGCAGCACTGCAAGAAAGCCGCAGGTTTCATGGCAGGCAGGGTCGCTGCACAGCAGTCTGAGAATAAGCCAGGTGCAAGTGGAGCGAGCAAGATGAAGGCGGGAGCCAGAGCAGGAGAGCAAGAGCAAGGGCAGGAGCAGGATGATGGCGAGAGCCCCGATCGCTTTCTGGCCATTCTATTTAACGTGTTTCTAGACAATGTGTCCAAGGCCATTGTATAATGCACCCTGCTTGATCGTAACTCCCAAACCCAGTGGACTTCCCCACCAGTACATACCAGTGAGGGACCTCCACCCTGGAGGGAAGAATGGGTGCTAATTACCAGTCCCCAGGTGAAGGGGGAGGCAGTTTTGCACCTTGGAAGGCAATTTGGTGCCTTTGTCTTTCTCCATTCAAACCTCAGCTGATGGAGATGGGGGAAGGGCGGTTTGGAGCACACCATAACAAGAATATACAAATAACTAGGTGAAGGTAGGTCTGGTGATTATATGGTCTTTCAGACACACAGTTGTGTAAGTGTATATTGAAGATAACACCTGTATGTCACCAAATCTGCTTGAAATTAATTGGTGCTTTCGCTGGATCTGTGTTTTTCTCAGGACAGATATCAGTGGATGGATTTATGCGATATCTGAGCGGAGAAGAAAATGGTGTTGTTCCACCTGAGAAATTGGACTTAAATGAAGATATGTCTCAACCACTGTCACACTATTTCATCAATTCTTCACACAACACCTACCTCACAGGTACAGTGTTGGAGAGATGTGGTTTCTTATCTTACAAAAATTCATAACATATTTTCAGGGATACCAGGAAATATACTAGAAGTATCAGCAATAAATGACAGTAGAGCATAGTCTTCAGGGAAGCAAGGGTAGCACTTGGTTGTTGTTCTACTACATCAAGTATACTTTAATTAACAGGTAAGTAGCAGTTGTGCCATTCGGATAAGGGCTAGTCTGAAGCCCAGTGTAGTCCCTGGAAAGTTTCCCTCCATTTAGAAAGGATTCCTGGTTAAGGTCCTTATTTAGGGAGGAGGGGGAACAATTTACTTTTCATGACAGCCAAGGATAGTCAAACAAGTGCACAAAGCAGTAGCTCCGTAGCTAATAAATTTGCCCCCATACATTAAATTGGACAGCTCATTGGACTCTCTGAAATTTGCGTTGATTGAGAGGTTAGAGATATTCTAACATGGAACACAGCTTTCTGACCGTCCTTTCCTATCTGCACAGAATCAAAATCTGGTCTCTGACTCTGTTTCATGTCTGAGCCAAAATTTTTAGGTGCCATCATGTTTTCAAAGAGGCTGAGCACCCAGAAGCTCCTGTTAATCTGAACCAGAATTAATGAGCCTGTTTGCACAACAGAGTCAACAATGCTTCAAGTTTAAAAAAAAATAATAAAAAGAATAAGGCAGTTCAATAATGCAACCTTTGGCACTCACTTTCAGGTCTAAGACGCTATTAACTTGTGAGGAACTCATGGTAAATTCTCTCTTTTAGTTTATTTTATGTAGGAAGAAACATTTTTGACAAGCATATTGCACAGGAAGTTCTTTGGTATTTGATTTGACGTTTGCTTTGTCTTACCATGTTTGCTAAGGATTTAGCTTTATGTTAGTTAAAAAAAAAAAGTAATGCTACAGCATGTGCTAAAAATGTGGCTCATGGATAACATTGTTTTTTAATGTTATTAACAGACTTGCCTTAATGGACCAAGTTCTTAGATTCCCAATATGCTAGAACATAAGCAAAAAATTTTGTGATACCAAATTTAAACAGACCATGTGGCAGTTACTTTCTTCTGTTTAGTGTTTGTTACAGCACTTTCTGCAGCACCTTCTAGTGCTTTCATAAAGTGAATGAACTGTCATTCTTTCCATTAGAAACTGTTTTTCAGTGGCTTATGTCTTGGCTGCAAATTGTATTTTGTGCTAAAGCTTGTCATATAAAGTATTTGGCTTGACAGCTCTTTTGTTTCTTTGAATTAAATGACAATCACTGTGGCCACTTTCAAGTAGTGATTCCCGTTGTGCATTAATTTATGCTCTTTGCAAGAGTACAGGCAAGTCCAAAGCAAAAGCAGTTTTTAATTATGATATTTTGCAGGCCTCTTACCTCCAGTATGGACTTTGTTCTCTCAGTGAAGATTATGACTCACTTAAGCCAATTGCTGCAGCTTTACAGATTTTCTGGAAGAAAACAGTAAACCTGTTTTACAAATGTAGGAAACACAGGCCCAAAGGGAGGACAGACAGTGCAGTATGAAGTTGGTCTGAAGAGATAAAATACTGCTCTCCCCAATACCAGCATGAATTTATAGTCAGTGCCATACCACAGGTTCTCATCAAGGCTGACCAGGACAGAGTCATGTTCTGAAGGTCTAGAAGCACAAAAGCCAAAGAACAGAGGATGGAAGTTCATGATTGGTCCAACCTACTCTGATTTTTTTCTATTTCCCCACAAGTAGCCTAACATACTGAATTATTTTTGGAGAATGAAAGTTTACCTTGAAACTTTCCAAGTTTACTTTCACTCGTGTGAAACTTTCCAAATTTGCTTTGGCTTATGTGTGAAAATCTGCAAATCATCTTAGACTGCATCTACGTATTTCTTTGCCTGCATTTCTAAAGAATTTCAGAAGCTGCATTTAAAGGTATAGATCCTCAGTCTTAGTGTAACATAATACTCCTGTCTAAGGCAACTGGGGGAGTAAATCAGGGTACACTCTGGGGATAAGTGCAAAATACTTTGGAATCTCTAAAAGTTCCAATTCAGAGTGTGCATTTTCACATTTACAGGCACAAAATACATACCCTTCCTTTTTAGTAGGTTCATTATGTTCAGTAATGTGTGGCAGCTGGCTGACAATGGGATTAATGATTTGATTTTTATCTGTGTATTAAAGGAACTGACAGCCTTGAATTTTGCTCCGAGGCTAAACCAGATACAGCAGTCACGTTGCCATTTGCTTTCTTCCAACAAGGATTTAGCAAAATTAATAAAATTAATGGTGGCAGACTACTCTTTTTCCCAAGAAGATTTTAAAGGGTACCCTCAAGTGTTCACGGCTTTGGAAAGGAAACTTTGGTAGCACCTCTGCCCTCTCGGAGCTGTGAAATAGCAACTAGTCATGTAATAATTACTAGGACAATAAGAAGATGATTTGGTCTAGCAATACCTTATGATTACTGTGCTTTATGCCCTACCAATTATCTCTCCTTTTGTTCATTTTTAAGCCCAGAAAAAGCATGCACAAAGAAAAAAACATGGTAACGTAAAAAGAGACATGTACACTCTGAATTTATTTTTAATTACACTGATCCTTTTCCTAGCCTTCAGTAGAAACCCTTGGCAGTACATCAAGTCCTGATTATTTATTTAGAAGTGTTACTGCTTTCTTTTTCTGAAGGAAAAGTAATTTTTAAGAACAAAGGTAAAAGTTCATGAAGAAAGAAGTGATTTAGAGTGAACCTAGGCTAGATTAAAGAAATGTCATCTTTTGGTCTTCTTTTTTTTTTTTACTGGTTTTTTTTCTTTCTTTCTCAGTGGCATTATATTTATTTATTTACTCATTTGAACCTTTAATGTGCAACCCTCATTTTTTCTGGTTTCTCACCAGTTTCACCTCTTGTCACGATGGAGAGTGACTTTGCAGCATTTCTATCTGCAGAACCCAAAGTCAAAGACAAATGATTCTGTATCACTATCAGCGCTGCACACTTCGAAGGCTGTCCAGCTCACTGTTGTGTATGTGAAAGCAAGATATGAAAATCACAAGCCTTTAACATGTGTTTTGTCTTTGGCTAAAAGAAAAACTAATAGCATGAGTAAGTTGCAGAGCTATCACACATAATGTGTGTAGCTGACGTGGGACTATCCCATTCACCTTCAGCATCTGCTTCCCAGCTTACAGTACAGTACTTTCAGCTGTTTCTAGAAAAATGTCTCATAAGGGGCATGTTCCTTTCTTTATTGCTGCTCTGGCCTCCCCACTACTGTCCTCTGGCTTCTCTGTTTTCAGTGATTCCTCAGTCCTGACTGTTGTTACTTATTATCTACATTCAACACTTCCTTGAGTCCTCCTTCTCCTTCATAGCCTCCAAAACAGTGCCTTGACTGTTTCCAAGATGACACCACAATATGGAAAGCAAGGAAGGCTGGGTGATGGCTGTTCTGTGCATGAGTTTATCAAACCCCCAAGAACAGTTCATGACTGGCTGCTGTGTTGAGCTTGGTTGATTGGCTAGCAAGACCCAAGGCTCTGCTCTTTTTCAGCCCCACCATTTCCCTCTTGATAGACTAGAGGGTGGGGAAGCTCAAAGAGCAAATGCCTGAGAGAGCAGTTGAGCTGAAGAGGAGCTGCAGCTGTCTTCTCACCAGCAGACCAGCTAAATATGTCCAGCAATTTAAGGCAGCTAAATGAGGTCCTTCCTGTCACTGGGGTCACACATTATCTTAGAATGAGGGCTAATGAGTAAAAAGAAATGGTTGTTGTGCATCTCTTCCATTTGTCAGCAGTTTATGGGGGTATGTTTTTACCTTCCAGCTGTCATTCTATTTCATGGTACCACTTCAGAATATCATAAAACCTTTTGTAACACTGAATAAAAGGGCTGAGTTTTCAGAGATTAATACGAACATGATGGCTAAATCTCACAGAAAGGAAGCTACAGACCATTATCTGGACCCTGTGGCCTGTTCAGTGCAAACTTGGAAGATGCTTTCGCAGTTAAATTGTTGAGTTAACTATAGCCATTAAAAAATCAGCAAAGGGAAGGATGTTGCTTCACAATGAGGAAAGATAGTCTTGGGTGGAATTTTCTGAGGCACTAGTCTGATGCCCTGTTCTCAAAAAAAAAAAAAAAGTCCTGTGTGTGAAAAATCCTTTCAATAAGATGATGATTCCCATCTGCCTGACTTCCTTGCATCTTTGTCTGAGGCAGTTTGGCTTTTGTAAGGAGTCAGCTACTCAAGTTAAGCAGACTGTGAGCAAAAATTCCTTTGGTCTCCGGTTCTGTCATGTTTTTACATGACTACTCTAATTTTGACAGTTGACTGTTCATGTTTTTTCTTGTCTTACATGGTACCTGCCCTCCCTTAACAGCTTCACCCATGCCAGTTCCCTCTTTCTTAAGCCATACTCTAAATGAGAGAATTTCTACTTTTAAAAGTGAGTGGAAAACTTGGAAAAGGGAGAGAAATAAATTGTATCGATTGTATCCTCAAGGCAAAATAAGTTATTCTAATACATATCAAACCAGACACTAAAATTTCTAGAGAAAGCTTGCCCCAAGTATCAGAAGAGTTGAAGGTAAAGAGTTTGTAAAAGATATTCATATAATCATTAAGGTTGGCAAAGACATTTAAGTCCAACTGTAACGCAGCTACCATGACCACTAAACTATATCCTGAAGCACCACACCTACACGCGCCTTGAACACTTCCAGGGATGGTGACTCCACCACCTCCCTGACCACTGTTCCAATGTCTGACCACTCTTCCATTAAAGAAATTTTTCCGAATATCCAATCTAAATCTTCTCTGGCACAACTTAAGCCCATATTGTTTGGCCTGATTTGAGATAACTGGATTCTCAACAAGAGGAAAAGATCATGAAACTGTTTTGTTTCCTTTCAGTGTTACTTCATTCACTACTTCTTAGGGAGTTTTCAGGATCCTCTTATTTTCCTTTTTAGGCCAACCAGTGGAAGCATGCTGAAGTAAATGATAAGTTATGTTATAAAATCCCTTCTTGAAAGAGGATAAAACTGTATTGAGAATTGGGTAGCTTCTGACTCCAATAGCAGCATTTGAATACCTTCAAATAGCTGAAATCTGAAAGCCAGCAGCAGAGGAAGAGTTCCTTAAGTAGGTCGCACTTCCTCACTGCAATTGGAGAGACTTAGCTGGTCATGCAGTGTGTCTTTCCCAAGTGTGTTCCACAGCTAGGATAAAGGTTACCTCATGCACTGTATTGCCAGGTGGTGTCTCGGCATGGCCCCTCTGCAACACTGGTAGTGGCTGAATCAAAACGCAAACTTAGAGGCTGGTGAGCCCCTGCCCTCCTGTTGTATGCAAGCGTTGCACCTTGTGCTTGGATGGGCCTCAGTCAGTACTGACAGCAAGTATATTCCTGCTGCTGGCCAGAGCAAGCCCAGCCACACATCTTTCTATGGTCCAATGTTAAGTGTTAAAAACAACAGCCATACCATGAAAGCCTTAGTTTGATTTACATACAAGCAGTAGCAGAATATGTCACAGTGTGAAGTTCAATGTGCTTGGTCTGTGCATGGCAAAGTACCTTGGAAGACAAATACATTCATATGAATGTATTGTCTCTAAAAAAACTTATCTGCCAGCCCCTTCTGTTGCTGCTGGAGTCAACAGCCAGACTTGCAGAGGTATAGGTCTCCAAATTTGCATGCTACAATCTGCAGCACGTGATCCAGAGCACTGATTGCTTTCCCAGGACTTGCCTGAAAAGAGGAGGTTTAGGAACTCATTTGTGCCCAGCAAAGGGTGTATACAGGTGCTGCCATGGATAGGGGAAGTGGAAGAAGCAGCAAAGAGTAAGGAAACTCCAAATACTTGGATCCAGATATCTTCCAGTTTGGGAAGACTAAATATGTATAAATGGTAACCAAATTTTAAGCCCATGTATTACCAGTAACTTGCATGTGATAAATGAGTGATGAATTAACCCAACAGCGATGCATTTGCTGAGAAACTTGTAGAAGTATGGAACTGATCCGTAAGGGAAAACATGGGTCATATATCATGCTTATGTCATTTAGCACAGGCTTGTTTTGCTTAGCGTCCCATCAGGGATGATTTGACCAATCATATTCTTTAGAAAAGCGAGATTTTGTGAAAATCTGTTTCTTCTTATCCAATACCAGGTGAGGGGGTACAAATACTATGGAATTATGATAGATGCTGTGTGTGTTATAGAAAGGAATACATAATGGTTTTAGTTACCAATATTGAAAAGCCGTCTGTGTTCAAGACATTAAAAAGATCTCACCTGAAGCATTCCTGTTAGTGTCTGTGTTAGCACATTTCAGAATGCATCTATTAAAGGGATGGTTGGAAACAGATGCAAATAGAGACTCACAAAATAGAAATGTATTAATAATATATACAGAAAACGTGAAGAAACATTCCTAACGTTCCATATTTCAGAAAAATAAGCTGTTGAGACTATTAAACTGCTTGCTACCATTTTGCACTCTGAATGGGAGTCTTTCTGAAGACTGAGTGTTTTGGAGATTGAGTATCCTCTTACCCTTAGCAGAAATCCTTCCAAAACATCTGAGCCTTATTAATAAGATAGTGTGGAGAAATGTCATACAGCAAGCGATGCATGTCATGTTTTACTTAAGCACTTCTGAAGGTTAAGGATCTTGTAGTCCAAAATGCTTAGCAATAATAACAGCCAGCGTCTCTCAGGAAATACAGGTTGCTAATCATAAAACAGGTTGTTAATCCAGATTCGGTATGCTTTGAGGGAAAAGAAAGACAACATGAGAAGTTTTCTAAGTGAATGTACCTTGTTAGGAAGTAGAGTTCAGTGGATCCGTAGGACAGCAAAGTTTTCATAAGCAGATGCTTAGGGATGAGTACACAGAAATGTGTACCCTGACACATGCTCACAGTTGTTTGCATCCTGCAAACAAAGAGAGCTGCTCCTTACTCCAGACACTGGAAATGCAGCAGAAAAGCGTTTGAGTAAAGATAATGTGCCGTAATCACAGGAGAAGCACAGGAAAAAGCTACATTAAAAAAAAACTACAAACAACCAGACTGTCACTTTACTGACTCCATTTGAATTTTGAGAACCATCCAGCACTGGCCAAGTTCATGTTATAAACTTTTATTTCCCATTGTTTCAAACAGGAGCTGAGAAATCTTGTGGATTTCAGTAGGAGTGACGTTGATACCATATGGAGTATTTATAACTGCTCCAGCTCATATAGCAGACCCGAATGGTAAACAGGAATATTCAAACAGAAGAGGTTTCCCATTACAGTTTTTAGTGAAATGAAAAAAGATAAAACAGACAGTACTCTTTACAGTAGTTGCCAGTATAAACCTAGACACAGAACCAGAGACAATGAAATTGTGATTAATCTGCATTACGTTATATGCCAGTCTTGATGAATTATTTGTATGTCCCTCATCAGTGAAGAATGTTTAATGTAAATGAATTCACTCCCTCCTTACAAAGCAAGTGAATTCCCTTCAAGAAATCCAGGAAGGCTTTCTCAGGAAGTCTGGTACAAAGCAAGAAATTGCACCCACTTTCTTCATGTCTAAAACAAACATTAAGGCATTCTTCCATTATTTTTACCTCTCTGCTACAAGAAATTTGTATTCATGTGGCTGGAATCACAGGAGATTCAGGAGAATGCAGGAGATGAAGACTGTGGCTGGATATCCTTCCCTGAATACAACTGAATGTCTTTGTGGATTTCATTTTGGTTGTTTTAGAGTTCTTTTTTATGCTTAACAAGTTTGGGGAAAGGGGCATTTTCCTTTAGTTTTAGATTTATATTATGCAATTGTTGGAAACTGGTAGTTTAATTAAATTTCTCCCCACATCAAGTAGTATCACATCAGGAAATTTAGCTGACTGATGCAGTGTGCTGATTAGTGTATTAAATATTGATGTGAGATGGAGGAATGGTACCATTAGTGATTTTGCAGGAGGTTTGTTTTCTCTTGGTCTTGCTGTCCTGAGGCCCTCCTCTCAGTTTCACAGTGCTTATCAAAGAATAACAAAGTCTTTTAGAACTAATCCATTCTATTGTATTCATTTGATGCTGTCTATCAGAAGTTTTTGAATTTGGCTATTTCTCCTCACTCACAGCAGTTTAACTGATGGCAGAATACAAGCCATGACATTGACTCTGCCTGAGTTATTTCCATTACTTTCTTGTGCTTTTTGTATGCCTTTGAGTGTTATTCTTCTCAGCCAAGGGTAAAAGACATTGTTAACTCGAACTTTTATTAGATTATTTGTATTTATTCCTGAGGCTCAAAATTACTTCCCTTTTTTCATGTTCTTTTGCTGTCACAGCTGGACAGCTGGCCGGTAACTCATCGGTGGAGATGTACCGGCAAGTACTTCTGTCAGGCTGCCGCTGTGTGGAGCTGGACTGTTGGAAAGGACGCACAGCTGAGGAAGAGCCCGTCATTACCCACGGATTCACTATGACAACCGAAATATCCTTCAAGGTACAGCAACACAGCACACTGCTCTAGTTTTGTTTACCTGGGGCAGTTCCCTTCAAGTAAAGTGCATCATAAATACATTGTTAGAACATTACTGCATTAAGTCAAAGAGAAGAGAAATGTGAGGGCAAAAAGCTCTTTTAAGAAAAGAAAGAATCATTGGAAGGGAAGAGTTGCAGTGTTTGGACCTTTCAGAGGAAAAGTTTGTTGGTCATCATGGTGATAAGAGGAGAAGGGATGATATGATGTGATAGTCTCTGCCATTTGGGGTCTGGACTTGGTCCCCAAATCTGTGCTCTTGTGCCTGTCCCTGCAACTAATCTCACGGGTAGTGAAATAGAGTAGACTACAGACAGGTCTGAAAGATAAGGTATTGCTGCCACAGCTGTCTCGACACAGTGTTAAACAGGGCTGAATGCATCTGGAGGCAAGAGGATGGAGAGAAAGGACTGATTTGTGTTACAGCTCCCCAGCTCATGGCAGGGGAGGGGAGCTGGGTCAAAGGTCACAAGGATTTGAATTGCAGTAAGCAGTGTACTCTTTTTCTCTCCTCTGCCTGCTAAGTAGGAGTAGGAGACAAAAGTGCTGAACTGAGGCAGGAAACAGCAGCTAAAAAATGAGTGACACTATGTGCTGATACAGATACTTGGGATCAAATCCAGAGCACTGGAGGATGAAAAAGAAAAATCAGTATCTTTGGAGATTGTGCAGGGAGTATTTATGACATTGAAAACCTAAACTTATATTCTTTATTTCTCAATTTCATCTTCCATTTCCATTTCCTATGATAAAAGGTAGATACTATGCCCTTAAATCGTTATTTTCTTTTCATTCTTAAAGGTGTGTTTAATCTAGAGGGGCAGAATGGAGGTGTTTCCCTATAGTATTCATACTGGTAGTCAGCACAGCTTGTGATACATCAGAACATCATTTGTGAAGCGTGGAGAAATAATTGTTGTTCATCTGAGACACTAACTCACCATGGAAATAAGTTTCCAGACTTACCTGTCCATCAGAAGTTTGGAAAAATGTCTATTACTGAACTTGGGTTATGTTAGAGGTGATAGGTGTAGCTTCTCTTCTAGCTACAGCTTTGAAGCATCTCATACTTATGAGTTGTTGGGATGGGTTTGGGTTTTTTTATTCTTCTGATGCCTTCTTTTCGGAAAAAAGAAAACACCACCGACACAGAGACAAACCACCAAGTTTCACTTGCACCAGAGCACCCCTTTCTTTTTTCAGTTTGCTTTCTCTAATCATTCACTGATTAAGTTAATCACAGAAAAACGTAAAAGAGTCTTCTTGCATGTTTGTTATTAACTTTACAATTATGTTTATGTGAAGCCAATTATGTTTATAGGCATAGAGTTTGATTGCTGGATGTCCTTTAATTAAGGGTGATAGCTCTCAACTTCTTTGGTCGTGAGCAGGAATTTAAACAAAGTTGATCTGGTTCTTAAAGGAATCATTAACAGGAATGAGAATTATCGCTGGCTGTTTAGATGTTCAACCTAGGCACTGTGTTTGCAGGAAAGGTATTGGAAGGTATTTTAAGCTTACTCAGGAATTTCAGAGCAAGTATGTTTTTTCTCCATACAGAAAAATGTATCAACTGCTTGTTTCTTTTCAGCATTCATAGTGTGCTGGCTGAGGAGAAGCAGGATGATAGCGAAACAGTGTGTCAGAAGTGTGTGAATCAATTCAGAGTGATTGCTGCTCTTGCATGCTGAATTACCAGCTCATGCTTTTGGCATGACCATGGCCCACAGTGCTTCTATTCAGGCTGTCAGTTTTCACTGTTTCAGACAGGCTTCCTGAAGTACAAAGACAGAAGCAGTATATACTCACCATCCTTACGTTGCTTGGGGGGGGCAGGGGGTAGAGGGGGTTTTGATTGGTCTTTGCCTTGCTTAATGATGTACAGACATCAGTAAGATTTTTGACCTGTGTATTATGAGCTGCTGCCAGAGTGAGATTTTACAGGGAACCACAGTATTTTTCATATCATAACCAGGGATCTCTGCATGTGTACTTTGTACATACATAGATCTTGGAGATTTGTTTCAACTGAAGTATGGAACTTACCATGAGGTTCCTCTCTGACCACAGAAAATTTGCAATTACGTTTAAAGGCAGTGCAAGACTGAATCACCGGCATACTTAGTTTTTCACTGAACCAATACCTGAGCCTCTCATCTTCAGATTTCATCTGTGTAATCCTGACTTTACTCTTTCAGGTTATTTTTCCCATGCATGCTTTATTTCATCCCTTTGCAGTTGAAAATAAATGTATGGATGTACTCCACAGCTTGAGCAGTGTGTAGGAGAAAGGCCTTAGAACTGCTTTTGGCTGTACCTCTTATATCCAGCCTCAAGTGTTTTTAAGCCCTGCATGATGATCTGTAACCAATGGGAGGGTGCAGGTGGGTGGAGACAAAGCCAGCACTAATTTCCTGAGTGGAGAACATCTAGATTGATAGGACTCCAAGTTTATAACCCAATTCTTGTCGCTGCTGTTCAATTGCAATGGCAAAATTGCCTTGGTTGGTTTTGAGAATCCTACTGTTTCTGAACAGCATCAAGGTGGTACCAGCACTTGGTGATTTTCTGGAGCTGGAAAGAAAGTATGCAGTAGAAATCACCCTGTTACATACTCCCCTGTGGGAGAACTGCTGCTGTGAAACTGCAGCTTTCTACCTACATTCTCCCAGTGTTCTACACCATTTACTATTCTTCCAATAAATGCTTTGCCTTTTTGCTATCTTTAAAGCATAAAAGTCTGAATGGTTAGCAGCACATGGAGCATTTTAGTATTTGGTGTTTGCACTTTATTAAACAGTCATTCAGCACCTGTGTGCCAAGACATCATAGAAGAGATACAACAATTTGTCCATGAGCTACGCTTTTTCCTGTCTACATGGAGACTGTAAATTCTGTTTGTACCTTAGCTTATATCAGCAAACCTTGAGCTGACTTGTACTTTCATTTCAGCCCTGAATTCTGCAACCCAGCATCAGAGGAACGTACCAGAATCTCAGTTTTCATTTTAGAAAGTGGATTTCTTACTGTTACGCTTCTCAACCGAGCCTTTAGAAGTGCGATAAATGAACAAAAGAAACAATCAGAGGAGTCCTTTAAAATAGTTTTAAAATAAATAAATAATTTAGGGTTTAGACATCCTTTGGGATGGAGCAGGCTTGTGGGTTCTTACAAACTCCAGATTTTGACAGCTATGTGTATGGAAGGTTCTTTTGGAAAAAGATTTGTGTTCCAATAAGGAAGCAGTGAAAGTTTGCAACACGGGAGTGCATTTCCGTGTGGTGCAACCCACTAAAATCTCCATTATCAAACAATTCCTCTATTAGATTTTAGAATACATAGAATACATAGAATAAACCAGGTTGGAAGAGACCTTCAAGATCATCGCGTCCAACCCATCAACCAATCAAACACCACCCAAACAACTAACCCACGGCACCAAGCACCCCATCAAGTCTCCTCCTAAAAACCTCCAGTGATGGCGACTCCACCACCTCCCCAGGCAGCCCATTCCAATGTGCAATCACTCTTTCTGTATAGAACTTTTTTCCACAGGCCTCCCCACATCCACCAGGCGGGTCAACTTTCAGTGGTAATTTATCTCAAAATGTGCACAGGTGCTCATCAACTACAGTTGATGTACATGATGTACATGAGTACAATGTAACACATTAGGAGAACTTCCCCCAGGGATCAGTTCTGGATCCCATCCTGTTCAATGTCTTTATTGATGATTTTCAGTTGCTATTTTCAATCACAGATGAAAAGAAACTCTACAGAAGTTTCAGTTTCTGAGCCCTCTGTTCAATGATTACTAAGCAGCCCACTGTTTTAACTGAGTAATGCTTTTTCTTTTCTTTGTCTTTAATTTCTTTTGCCTTAAAGGCATCTCTTTCATACAAAAAATAACTAAAACTTTTAAGTCAGTGACTAAGGATTTTATGGATACATGCTTGTGCTGATGATGTTTAGAAGATATTAATTTGTCAGAGCATGTTTATTATTATGCAGAATGGTTCATGAAAGTCATAGCTTTAGGCATGGAACGACTCCATACAAAGGCCAAGGTTTACATTTAAACTATTGGTTTAGGCAGACATAAGCATTAAGAAATGCTGTGCTTGAGGTTCATTGGGCACTTGGGAGATTTGATTACAGTTCAGGCTGAAAAACTCAGCTGCTGCAAAAACACATCCAGAGCTTTTTGGGATGCTTAGAATGGAAGGTCTGATTTCAGTCAGTTTGGGTATCATTTAAAACCACTTCAGGTCTTTTCTGTCTTCAAATGCTGTTTCTTTGGAGACATAAATTTGTAACTGCATGTATCTTGATTCCTTAGGAAGTAATAGAAGCTATTGCTGAATGTGCATTTAAGACGTCGCCATTTCCAATACTCCTTTCCTTTGAAAATCACGTGGATTCGTAAGTAATTACCAAGTTTTCCTGTATGGTGTTAGATACTTTAATAAGGTCTGAGCATAGAATTAGATATGTCCTTGTGGCAGTTTTATTGTATGATACAATCAACAGCTCTTGCCCAAAAACTCCTTGTATCAGCCCAAGTAACCCAGATGATCAGACTGAATTGAGCTTGTTCTTAAAAACCTTCATGAAAGCTTTTGCATGAAAGAGAAAGTATGAATAATTGTAGGACAAGTTGTGTTAGCCTACAGTCTCAGTATGTCCTGCTGAAATGTAGTGGCAGTTCATCAAAAAGAAATAATATTGGACCCACTTGTGATCCTTCTGCACTATAAGCATGTTCGGTGCACAGAATTTGGTCTGTCTCTTGTGATCATTTCTATGGCCAAAATCGTAGACCAGCTAGGACTGCAAAATAGGTGATATGGATGGCCAGGAACTGTTCAGTTCCTTCCAATAAAATACCAGTTTGCCTGAGCTGTTTTCTTTTCCTTTTATATTTTTGTTACATAAAAAGTACATTTTTCTGTGCAAGAGAACAAAAAAATGAAGTGAGAACACTTCTAAATATGTCCCAGTGTTCTATATTATTACTGTTATAGTTTTAGTTATGATTTTTCTTTTTTTGAGTTTGACATTTACTTCATTTACTTTGGTTTTGAATACAGACACCACATGGTTCAAAGTGGGGTGACAGTAACACCTAACTTCAGTTTACCTTTTTTTGTTGTTGGTTGGTTGGTTGGTTGGTTTTTGTTAATGTGAAAGAACAAGTTTGGGGCAGCTATGAATGATTTCATACAAATCAGAAAACATGTTGGCATTTCTGCTTCTTGAAGAGGGAAAGGGTGAGGGCTAACTGCTTTTCCATTGTTTTAGGAAGAACAGTCTCATCATAAGGGAAGCAACTGGTAGAAGAAGCTATGTAAGAATGTTCTCAAGAACACATGACAATACTGATCAAAAATGATGTAGGCAGAAAAATGTAAAATCTGAGACCTGCCCTACACTACCTGTGTACCTTACAGTATGAGTTTGCACTGCCTCTTGTGGGCAAATATGTGCTTGCCCTGAGAACTGTTAAAGGCCACGATCCAGTGACCTGTAAATCCCACACAGTTAGTTCAGTCTTCCTCTGAGAGACCACACGGGCACTGTGTTTAATTTCTTTCTCTAATCATTACCCTCACACCTTTCTTTTTAATGTAATTTATTTCACTTTGGACTTGTTTATTCTCACCTACTGCTGTAGGGTTTAACTCACAATGCTTTACTCAATGCTTCCAAGTGCAACCTCTCATCTTTAGAAAACACCTCAACCATCATTCTGCAGGGTGTTATATTTTGTATTCATTCTTCTGTATTTGTTAAAATATACATTCACTGTGTTAGTATAAAGCAGAGAAAAATAACATCCAATTTATTTTAACTAGAAGAGTTACATTTTTCTTCCTTTAAAGTCATTGAGACTTAAATCTTAGACTAATCCAGGAATTTTCTATTTTAGGAAAATAAAGAAGTAAGCAATTCTATAATATAAATTCCTGTCAGATGTAAGTTACATAAAAAAGGTTGCTTACAAACTACAAAACATTGCCAAAATGAAAGGTGGTGTGATGTCTAAGAGTTGCTGCTGTGTTACTTCAGTCTTTAGAATTTTCCCCCTGGAAACCATTGGATCTTTCTCTTTAGAAAACTCCAATCATGCAGTAATAAACCATCCCTATGTGTGTTATTTGATGTCCTTTTCCATGCATTGCTATGTCATAGGTTTGTAGCAGAGCAAGTCAGCAAAACCAATATAAAATACCTTCTCATTCTGAGGCTTTATTGATTTGGTTTTTTTCCTGCAGTAAATCATCAGACTTAGTATGTGTGATTTCAAAGTTTGCTTTGGCTGAAAATAATTCCTAGTTATTTTACTGACACAATTATCTCTTCATTTCTTCACTACTTACTAGAGAAATCTGAAATTAGTCATGCCACTCACAGAAAACCTCACCTAATTTCATGGAATGCTCCTTTTGTCTTTTCATTTACTTGGAAAGTTCTTTTTCTCCCAGATCTTAAACAACGAGCTTTGCCCTGAGTATTACCAAAAAAATGCTCAGTGTTTATATAAAACTACTGTCAAACAAATTATTTGATGGTAATTCCTACTTTTCAGTGACCAAAATACATTACATAGTACATTTCTTCTTGCCTCTTTTTATACAATGAATAATTTTAAAAAAAGAGGTGAGCATATGGATTTTATAATATATACAACACTCCATATACCTTAGTTTATATAGAAGTGAAAACACGCAGACTGGAAAAAGTATTAAGAAAAGCTGTGATTATATCAAAAAATAGAAAAGTGCCCTGAAAATGTTGAAAAGACCTCGGGAAGACCTTGATGTTTGAAGCTGGGCTTGCAAGAAGATAAGCAATCTGCAAGTCTGAAAGCAGACACTCCATAATTAGAAATGTACTGATGACATAGCAAAAAGGTTAAGTGATCCTTGAGCAGTATCCATATAAGATTGCTTCCAAGATTAAATTTAATTACAGTTATTCATATTGCTAGTTTCTTGCAGGAATTGTTATTTCAAATATTAACAGGATTTTTATCACTTTTCCTTCCTGCACTTTAAATTATTTTAGACTTTTCTGGGAAGCAGCTGTGTCTTTGTCTTTGCAGAAGAACGATCTCTGCAAAAGTGATAATAAAACCACGTTAGGAGACATAGTCATGCAGTAGTGCCAAAGAGCCTCTGTGACTGACCTTCATAACAGGCATAATGTGAGCACAGTAAAACAAAGTGCAAGCAATACAGTCAAAGTAATGAACAAAATTCTTAATAATCTTTGTATTTCCATATCTCCAGGTATCGTGTTCTCACTTTAACTTCCCTTGCCCTGGCACATTTGGGGGGGCATACATAATTAGTGTGTGCGCTACCTGTGCATGTCTGCACAGAGAAAATCATAAAGCACATAAAGTCAGCTCTTTCCAGGCAGTCAGTTTTCATTACAATACACGACTGCTGACTGAGTTTCCAATAACAGTAGCGGTAGGTTGGGAAGTACCTGCTTTTTTGTTTCATAACACAAAAGGGGAAAAACACTGAAGCAGAGAAGTTGATATTTCAGCCTGTTGCTCTGGTTCATAATTTTAAAGAAGGGAAAATAAAAAGAAACTGATGTTCCAACTTTTTTAATACTACAGTTGTAATACATAATCTATATTACTGATGATCTATCTCTTAAACCATGTATACATACACGCACACACATACATATATATATGAAAAAGAGAGAACACAAGGAAGCTATCACTCAGTTAAATGATTGTGATCCTAAATATTTTTTTATTCCTTCTTAGGAGATTTTAAAAATACCTGTACATATAGTCCGGTTTACAAAGACAGTGATTTTTTTTTTTTCATGTCAAGATTTTCCTATTTTGGCCTTGTCAATTATTGCAAAACTTTTTTTATACTATGAAAACCCATTAATTCTTCACAGAATTTTTCTTTTCCTTCCTTTCTGCCTCTGGGGTACAGTGACATTGGAATTTATACTATTAAATAATGCCACATTACTGTTTTCTCTTTTGCAAAACTGAAAGTTCTCACTGTGCTCTCTTTGAGGTAAACATGTAATTAAACACAGATGATCAGAAGAATTTGTTCTAGCTGTGGTGATAGTTTGAAATTTGTTAGATTTAACTCCTGCTTTTTTTTTTTTTCTGGTCTTTTTTTAATTATTACTATTATTCCTATCAAGTTCTTTGTGCCCACTTAAAAATGCTGCTGAGTTTTGGTTTTTTTGTTTGTTTGTTTTTTAAATTATCATTAAGGGAGATGTCCCTTGAACTTTCTGGGGGTTTTGAGTATGGGTCTATTCAAATTATACACTGGTATCAACAGTAATGACCCCCAGAGCTATAGCAAATATGTGGGCTGCTTCTTGCAATAGTGAGATGCCTTCCCTTCCCTTGGTAGCTGCTGGTTGGAAAAAGCTACCACGTTGGTTGTAGCCTCCCATTGCTCTCTCCATTGTGGGTTCTTAGTTCCACTGCTTTGCTTGTCTACATCTGAATTTTCCATCCTCAGCTAAAAGTGACTTCTAGCTTTTTTTGCAGAATTGGCTGGATGCAACAAAAGCATTAATGTAATTTTGCAGTGATTTAAATTGCATGCAGCAGCTACGAAGCTCTGTGAAATAATTCAAAGCCTCCTCACAATGTATTTTGTCAGTGAACCTGTATCTACTTCAAGGGACATCCAAGAATGCTGATCTGTAGGAAATGACATTTTCTGATTCAAATGCCACCCAGCCTTTATCAGAGCTCTGCTTTGGCTTTGCTGGCCCCAGGAAGAGCTGCAGTGCCAGGTGCTCACTTGGTAGCTAATGACAAGCTAGCCACAGAGGTGGTTGTATTCATAGTTTGGAAGAGAAAAATGAGCACTCGTTTCTATACTCAGCACTATTTTGTCATGAAAAATAGCTCCATGGTAACATAACCACTTACAGCATTTGTGTATCTTCCATGATACACAGATTATAATGATAGTAGTTAAGCAAGTGATACTGAGCAATATAAACTTGTCCTTTAGCTGAGACTTCTCAACAAAGTATCAAAAAAAGGAAACTTTTAAAGATACCTAAGCTCAGATGTTACAGAATTTAAACAGGCACATAAACCAAAAATACAGTTGTCTAAAATTAGAAAGAGAGCAACTGTTGCACTGAGGTGCATTCTAAGAGGATTTGAGCAGTATAACCTATCTTCAGTCCTAAAACTCCCATCACTGACATGCAGGAATTATTTCATTCTTTGGTTACACTTTAGGAAGTAGTTTACAGAGAATTGGAATAGAATTAGAATAGAATTAACCAGGTTGGAAAAGACCTTCGAGATCATTGTGTCCAACCTATCATCCAACACCATCTAATCAAGTAAACCATGGCACCAAGCGCCCCATCCAGTCTGTTCCTAAACACCTCCAGTGATGAAATTACATTTACTTCTGCAAGATACCATGAAAACACCTGAAGTAATTTACTATGGTAAAATTTGAAACTGTATCGGAATCTGACCACACACCCAAACAAGCTTCTTATTATTACACCCTGATCCTCGCCAAGGTAGCTGTCCTGATATGTTGGTCCCGGTTATACACATGTAGCAAGCATGCACTATGTAATCATATGCTTATAAAATGTTATATCAGCGCTTATTACAGCACTTCACCTAACTGATATAATACATCTTATCAGCAGCACAATTATATCTATGCTATGACTTCTACCAGTGAGGATATGGCAGGTGATTGCTTCTGTGTGAGGAGAGCAGTACAGAATTTTAGTGCAAAACCAGCCCAGGAGGTCTGTGGATGAATCAGTGCTTTGTGAAGTGCAGTGCAGAGGGGCAGCTGCAGCTCCAGGCAGGGCTGTGCCTGAACAGACTGTCAGGCTGCACAGGCACATCACCCACATTGCATGGGCTCACAAACAGGGTAAGAAAATGAGCTGCATTTTAGCAGAAAAGCTGCAGTAAAACTAACTAACTGCATTTTAGAAGTCTGCACTAAAATTAGCTACGTCTTTACTAGCGCATATAAATGGTTTTGAGACCCAGGCAATGTCTTCTTGGTGTGGCTGTGCCATGTAGACATGCTGAGTAAGGTGACAGGTACCCTTGGCTTGAGAATAGAGACACCCGCACAGGCAACTGCTTTCTGTGTAACTGGTCTCTGTGCCTTAGGTCAGATATGACAAAAGGAGAGAAAACTCCAAACGGAGTTGGAGGGGGGGTGTGAGAAGAATGACAAGCATGGCTTCAAGTTACAAAAGGAGAAAAATATTGAAACAAAAATATTGCCTGAAAGAGACAAATTCGTGTAATGATTATTTCCCTGAAGGTAACAACTGACAGCCTCAAGTTTTCTTTGTTGTCTCAGTGCACGGGAGTGTTAGAAGATCAATTTCACTGTTATTCAATTGGCTAGGGCCTTTACTTCATGTATGATCCTTTTGATAAGCTCTATCACAGAAATCAGAGTAATTGCATGATATATCTAGGTCTCTGAAAAATTCACAGCAATTGGATCAGGAAATTATACCTAGTTTAGGGATATTAGATACTCCATTACTGCTGCTTTTATTCTGTAGCATTAGTAGGACTCATATCTTTCTTTCTTTTCTCCCCTTTAGCCCTAAACAACAGGCAAAAATGGCAGAGTACTGCAGATTAATATTTGGAGATGCATTGCTTATGGATCCTTTGGAAAAATACCCGGTAATATGGTTTGGTATTTATCAGATCACAAATGTCTGTGTGAATTTTTGTTTAAGTGTTTCAGCCCTCCATCTCCACAGACAGCCTTTCAAAACAATGTCTAAAGGAGGGGGTTAAATAATGTGAGCTGTTTGTGATGTAAGCCTATAATTTCTGATGCAGAGATTCTCCTGGTACAGTGAGTTGTAATCTCCTAAATGCAATTGATTCTTGTAGCTGCCATTTTGTAATGTAGGCTTTCATATTTGAACTAATACTTAAATTAGGAGTGTAGACAATTCATTTTAACAGGGCTTATAGAGGTCACAAAATTATCTCACATCATATGGGCCCTAAGAAATTCCCATAAGCTCATTTCTCTTGTTGTAACAAATTTCTCATCCTTTTCATCAAGCTTGAACCTGGGGTTCCTCTCCCAAGCCCTATGGATTTAATGTACAAAATTCTGGTGAAGAATAAAAAGAAGTCACATAAGTCTGCAGATGGAAGTGCAAAAAAGAAGCTCTCAGAGCAAGCTTCCAACACATGCAGTGATACATCTAGTATGTTTGAACCTTCCTCCCCTGGTGCAGGTATGAATTGAATTTACAAATATATTTCTTCCTAAAACATGAATGCTGAACTACAACTGTAATTCATTTATGTTGCTCTGGCAAGGTAAAGATAAACTAGTGGGGCCTGCTCGGTAAGACACAACATAAGTGTTGTTGATCCAGGCATCTTTGAAGGCTCGTGGCTGAGGATCACTGATTACTGAGTCACAAAACTCAGTGATGTGTACTGACATTTCTCATTTACCTTGGGAAGCAGTGCGAGCTGCCAACTCCTCCACCCTTGTGTACCTTTTCTATCTGCTCGAGCCCAATGCCAAATATAAATGGGTTTACTCTATTGCCTCTGAGATGTGCCAGCATTTGGTGCCCTTTTGGACTTAACCCACTGCACAAGAGAATTACAGTGGTTCTGCAGTGTCTTAAAGTTTAGGGTATCTGTGAATGAGGTGTCAGTTCCTTCATGCAGGCAAGGGTCAACCCACTGCTGTCCTGCCTTAAGTGGGAACACCTCACAGATCTCTGTGCAATGTCCTATAAGACGCTTTTCTGTTCCAAAGATAGAAACAGGCAAAAATAATACTGCAAACAAATATTGGTTACCATCAGGAATTGTAGGGAATGTAGCCAATGGAAATTTGTTCATTACTAGCAGATTTTTTTTAATCAGAAATTAAGTAGAAAAGTTCCTATAATGTAATGCATATATTTTGGTAATGCCTAGAGGAGCTGCAGGGGACCATTGGGAGTGTTGGTATGCAAAAATGAGTAAGAGATGGTCTTTGTCCTGAAGAGCTTAAAGCCTAACTAGAAAAGACAAAGGGAAATGAAGATAAATATGACAAAGTAAGGATTTGCTTAAACCACAGGATCAGATTAGCAGCAGGACAAACAACAAAATGTGTGTATCCTTATTTCCAGACCAGTGTCTGTTCCCTGCACTGGTCTTCTTTCCATTAGGTCTGAGATTTTTGATTGCTAAAAGCATAGACTTTTATGCCCCACTGGTAGAATACTTACAGAGCAAATTGAAAGCTCCACTGGAATATAAGTTCATTACCACTTGCCATTAAAAAACATTTCCATTGTTTGTAATTTTTTTCTATACTTGGATTAATTGAGCTGAAAATTTTCATCTGGCAGCTTGCCTCAAGCCATATTAAAAATATCCTGCTGTATTTGTGGATAATATTGCCTATCCTATTAGAAGGAAAGAAAGTTTTCAACTGTTGTGTGAAGAAACTTTGAAAAGGGCATGCTTTGGAGCAGGGCTTGTATTTCAAAGGAGGATTCACACTGTTGTCAGAGTTATTTGATGCTGTTTCTTAATTTGCTATAGACAAATGCTGGACAACAGAAAAATAAGTGTGCATATGCCATCTGACTCCTTTCCAACACTTGAAATCAACCCTAGGTTCCTAACTACATTTTTGTGCTATCACAGAGTAAGCACCCATTTTGCTATGTGATTTCTTTGGAGTGTCTGATGTTCCTGGAGGGGAACAGCTTTGTCTCTTAGGAACCTCTCTATCAGCTTTTGTAGGAAGAGACCTGTAAATCTAGATGTTGACAATGGTAAAAGGCAGGGGGTTCAGTCCCTTAAGAGGGTGTGTAATTTTACAAATTAACTGTGAATATTATGCCTGTATTACCTATATAACATCCTCTTTTAACTGCAGTTTATGAAGATGCATGCTTACAAATTTAAAAAAGCTATTACTGAGATTGCAAAATTGATGTGGTCATTTGGTTCATCTCTGACTGCCAAAACATATTACATTTAATCCTTCTGTCAGCCACTGTTTCTCCTTTAGGAGCTCTGCCTCTTTTGGAGAATGCAGTTAGTCAATATGTTTTCTCTCTCTTTCAATATTTGATCCTAAAGGTATCCTAAAGCATCCTCATCTTGTAGTGAAGTTCTGTGGGGGTTGCCAGCCTGCTTATGAGAACTGAATTTATTCAAACAATACCTGTTGGAACTGAGATACATTAAGCCACTTCTAGGGTCAGCTGAGTCTGAGAGCACTTAAGAACAGTTTAGGGGTGACTGACAAAGAATACATAGAACAGAATACATAGAATAAACCAGGTTGGAAGAGACCTTCAAGATCATCGCGTCCAACCCATCAACCAATCCAACACCACCTAAACAACTAACCCATGGCACCAAGCACCCCATCAAGTCTTCTCCTGAAAACCTCCAATGATGGCGACTCCACCAGCTCCCCAGGCAGCCCATTCCAATGGGCAATCACTCTCTCTGTATAGAACTTTTTCCTAACATCCAGCCTGAACCTCCCCTGGCGCAGCCTGAGACTGTGTCCTCTTGTTCTGGTACTGGCTGCCTGAGAGAAGAGACCAACATCCGTCTGTCTACAACCTCCCTTCAGGTAGTTGTAGAGAGTAATAAGGTCACCCCTGAGTCTCCTCTTCTCCAGGCTAAGCAACCCCAGCTCCCTCAGCCTCTCCTCGTAGGGCTTGTGTTCCAAACCCCTCACCAACTTTGTTGCTCTTCTCTGGACTCATTCCAGCAAGTCAACCTCCTTCCTAAACTGAGGGGCCCAGAACTGGACACAGGACTCGAGGTGCGGCCTAACCAGTGCAGTGTACAGGGGCAGGATGCCCTCCCTGCTCCTGCTGGCCACACTGTTCCTGATGCAGGCCAGGATGCCACTGGCCCTCTTGGCTGCCTGGGCACACTGCAGGCTAAAGAATATCCAAGAATATCCAAAAATATCCAAAGAATATCCAAGATCTTACTTTTCAAGAATACTTTGAATTTTTAAGTATTCAGAACACAGCTCTATAAATTTCAGCTACAGCTTTTGGCTATGAGCATGCAGCAATGCTGTAAATCAGAAATCATCACTATTTTATAAGACCTCTGTGGCAAGACCCAGTGAAGAGTGGGGTTGCATGGGGCAGTGATCAGAAAGTGACCATGACACCCTTCTTTCACTGCCTCCTTTTCTTTGTGCATCTCATTATTATCAGTGTGCAGTCCAGAGCATTGCAACCATTACATTCTTCTGAACCAATACCAATTTCTTCCAAGAGCAAGGAGTAATGCAATTAAAGACTCACTAAAGGAGGACCAGTCCTTAACATTTCTTAACACAAAGTGTTTCAGTCCTCAAACGCTAATGTAATCTTTACAATTAGCTAGTTGGGCATATTATTCAAAGAACTTGTATTGTATCATATAGCTCCTATCAGAATTACTGCTGATCTGTAAGTGGAAGTTCTGCTGATTTAGCCTTCCTGAGAGTCCAAATGAGCTTTTTCACAAGCAGTGCAAAAAATATGGAGATTCGTACTTCAGCTGATAGCAAACTTCACTATATCTTACACTGCTTGAGGTAACATTTAAAGTGAAATAAACAACTCTTTCAGTATGTTTATGAAACATACCATGTAAAAGCAAGGTGGTGGTGACATAGTAGCAATAATTAGAAAAGAAATACCTGAAATGAGCTTTGCAGAATGACTTGCAAGATGTTGATGAAACTGATGTAAAAAGTAATTTCAGTAGGGTGTAGTATCTGTCAGTGGGAAAAGCTTTGCCTAAAGGTACAGCAACGCCGGAAAAGCAGAAAAAGAATTTCTGAGAGAACACTCATGAGATAGATTGTAATTTTGGTAAACAAATATCTTAGACCTCGCTGTTCCAGCACAAGGAACAGAAGTAAACAAGCAAGACTTTAAAAGAGGTTAGATTACACTGCAAAAAGAACAGTGATGGTTCTGCAGGTACCTACATTTTGCTGAAAGCAGACTTATATTGGAAGCAGTCAAAATTTGCTAATGGAACAGTATTTAAATATTTGAGCAAATTTGCTAATTTCTCACTGATATGATGACAATTTTGTCTGAGTAGTGGATACTGCAAGGAAAGAGTCACAGAGGAAGATAAATGGCTCCATCTTTTCATGGTGACTACATAGAGAGCAGGAGTTTTGGGCTCAGTGTATGTAAATGCATTGGTAGGTTGCTGCTGTGTGCCAGCTACGGCCATGGACTAATATTATGAAGTAAAATGTTGTAGCAAACCGAATTTTCCTTTTTAAAACTCAACAAGTGATGACATACAGCCTGGGGGTGTGGGGAGAGGGGAGGATAGTGAATGTCTTCCTCCTCAAGAAGCTGGTGGCTGCTTAAACATTCTAGAGCTAACAAGCTGCACCAGTAAGTACCATACTCGTAGTCCATTCTGGCTGTAATTGTAAAGGGGTCTGAAAAAGCAGATCACTGTGTTTCAGGCAATGTATAACCTTTCATTTTATTAGGCTCTCAGTTCTGCCACACTCCTGAGGCATGGTGAAAATGGGCAATATTTAGCACTCTGCTTCTTCAACCTTTGGTAATAGGGATTTGACTTGTGATTCCAAGCTCTCCTCTCCTAATCATCTTCCATTCAGTATTACTATGTTGAATCCCTCTACCCATCATCTGGGATTCAGCCTCTGTTATCTACTTGTTAATATTGCCCAATGAGCAGTGTTGTGCCTTCTTCATGCTGCACCACGCTAATATTAGGGGCAGCTCCCTGAATGCATCCTTGAAACTGCCCCATTATTCTACAGAGACTGTTCCTGGGCCCTTCAGCCTGTGAGCAGTTGACAGTACCTGCATTCTAACTTCATCTGAGAGAGAACATCTTATTTCTTGATATTTTTCTGTCTGCCTCTGTCCATGGGCAGGCTTTTGTCTTGTACTTGGAGGGAAAGGCCTTGGAGCAGCACTCTCTGTTTTCACTATATTTGTATACCACATAGCACGGAGAGGTCCTGTCCAGACATGGGTTGGTAGTCCCATCTAAATGCAAGTAATAATGATACTGTTAGAGCTAGTTGGACCTTGGATAAGCTCACATGTACATACTATGTACCTGCAGCACAACTTCTTATGCCAATCCAGTATGTTTATGCTGTACAGTGTCTGTGACCTTCTGGGAGGAGATAGGAGTGGTGGCTTGGAGCTGACCCCACCACAACTGTGGTAGAGTGATCAGGAAGGCATCTGCAGCATAGACATCTCAGTCTGGTCAAAGCTTGCTCTCATTTTACGTCCCAGCAGCATAACAAGAAAAGAAAGTTGGGTTTGTGGGGTACAACCATGCTGCTGGGTGAAAAACAATGCAGATGTAGTTATACTTTCTAAAACACTCATTTTTATTCTGTCTTTGCAATTCTGCATTCCTGTCCTGGGTTTGGTGTCTCACACAGAACATGAAGATGAGATCTGATCTCCTTGGGAGTATTCCTGTTAAATATTTTAAAATAATAAAGCTTTGCATATTTTTCTCCCTGGACACTTCCAGCAAGAGCAAGCTATCATCTACCTGATATCTCAGCAGTGCAAGTTGGCTGAGTTTTGCTCATTTTGTGGGCTGTGTGAAGTGTTATTTTGCCAGTCTGGTTAAATCAATTGAGAGCTTCCCATCCAAAGTTTGTCTCCCATCCAAAGTTTGCCACTGCAAATCCTGAGAGACCTCGGCTGGCTCTTTGTGTAAAGGTTCCCTGAGCCATCCCTTGAGCCTGTTGAGCAATCATGTTGTTTTCTTCAATGAAATGTTCAGGAAGAAATGTGTTCTTGAATAAAAGCCTGACATTTCAACATCTGCATCTGGAAGGAAATGCAGCCTGGGTAGTCATCATTTGGTTGTGAAAGGCGCTCTCATTATTTAATTCATCTGTGCTTTCCATGTTCAGAGGGGGCCCACTGGGCATGATTCAAGGTCTGCTGAACAAAGAGGAGTTTTATTTATTGACTCAGTGGGCTTTGGATTCGACCCTACATTGACAGGAGGAACTGGGTCTGAATTACCATTCTCTGGAGACTTTAGGAATGCTGCACAGTGGTTAGACTTCTGTGCTGCCAAAATGAAATTGCCACTGATGAAGAAAGCTTGAAAAGATTTGTTGAATTAAATCTTTAGGAAGACTTGTCAGTCTTAAAGGTGTGAATAGATGAGTGCAGTGTAAGTTAAACATTCTTGTCCAGAGTCTTCCTAAGATACATGGTGTATACTTCATAGCATCCAAACCCATGTGAGGAGTGAAGAGAAAGTTAAGATTTGATGTTCCTCAATAATTTAATTTCTGGTGCAACCAAATCAAAACATTTTGGAGGCAGGGGAAGGCATCTTTTAATTAACAATAAAGATTCTGCATTTTGCCCATAGGTGGTTAAACAATGAGTGCTCTGCAACTGCGAGCAAGGCATTTAATGTGTTGTATGTGGTCCCTTTTACTCCATCAGGGAGTTATCAGGTAAAGGATGAGGCTTATCTTCTTAGCATTATTTGATTTGCACTGCCCTCAGCCGGTGCATTTGAGCTATGACACTGGAGTCCTGACAATGAGGCACACCAAAGCATTCCATAAAGGCAATTGAAGTCAAGCTATTGCTGTTATGCTCCTGTGCCAGATCGTCTCAGTTGTGCTACCTCAGCAGATGGGTTTTGCTGACCAGCCCTTGATAGCACAGCACATGAGAATATTATCAATGCTCATGCATGATCTCTTCACCCCGTGCATGCTCTTATGTGTGTGCTTCCCAGAGGGGCTAAGGCATCACTGAATGTCCTTCAGGGACTCTGCAACAGAAGGGGAGTTTAAACTCACGTCTTCCAATCACCAAGACTGTGCCCCAAGTATAAGAGCATCTTTTCAGAGTATGTGGATGTTCCTACACCCACACACTGCACACACTCCACATTGTGCTTTTCTCAGTGCTACCTCATGGTGTCCAAACGTGAGCATCCAGGAGCTGCAAAGGAAGAGTTTTTGTTTGGTTGTGCAATAAGAACTTATCAGTGCTGAAGATGGATGAATCCCTTGAAGTATTTGATTACAGCTGTGACTAAAAGCACATGTGTAATATAGTCTCCTTGGAGCAGTGCCACTTGCACATCTTTCTCCACTTTATCAGTGGTAATTATAACTCTTGTTTCAGCTAATAATTATCTTCTGCTTAAAACTTTTCAGGAGAAGCAGACATTGAGAGCGATGATGATGATGACTATGATGATGACTGTAAAAAGTCGTCGATGGATGAAGTAAGGGTGTAGATATGTTTTATGGTGATGGGTCGGTTTCAGCACTTGTGGGTTGGTTTCTGTTACCAGGAATGGGACTACCATCTAGTGGAGAAAGGGAGGCAGAGCACTCGGAAACACCGACTTGCTGAAGTTCGTTGTTAATCAGTAGGGAAGCACATCTTTACTTTGTTTATTTGTATTTATTGATGAATAATAATTAATAGCACCACACCTGATTCATTTTATGCAGCAGCTTGTGGTGTATTTAGCATTGTTGTAATTAAAACTTGACATAAACTCAAAGCTAAATGTACTACTTACCCAAAGTACTGATAAATGTGCTCAGCACTGTGCATATGTAAAGGTAATGCAGTCCCTTCCCTAGGAGCCATGTAAAGAGAATGAATGCAGCAGCAGTTTAAACATTTACATTTTACTGCAAATTTTGTTCTCTACTATGTGAAGTTCCTTATGTGAGGCATTGACTTCACTAAGCTAGGATTAGCAAAAGATATTACAGTTGATACAAAAATGGGCTTTAGTTTTTGTGGTCTCTGTTGGCTGCCATATACAGGTCAAAACTGCAACACTTCCCCTTCTCTGTCCTAGGGTACTGCTGGAAGTGAGGCTATGGCAACAGAAGAGATGTCTAACCTAGTGAACTATATTCAGCCTGTGAAGTTTGAGTCATTTGAAGTATCAAAAAGTAAGTAAGCCAAGCATGAACAAAATCTTGTACATCTTACCTAACAGGTGGCTGGAAGAAAGTTCTGGAGACATGCTACTTGTTTTTCTCTCTGTTAGATACAGGCACGTGGACAGAGAATGCTCCCTTGGTATCCAGCCAAAGAAATCCATACTTATTCTGAAATCTGTTGTATTCTGAATATCAAACCTCATAAACAGTAAATGTCCTGCCATTTCAAAAACATTTTTGAAAATGTGTTATTCACATTTTGTTTGTTGTCTATGACCAAAGAGTAACTTAAGCAATTTGAGAAAGGTGGTCATAAATATTCCTACAAATGGAGTTTATCTACTGCACTTCTTAGTGATGAGATAGCACAGTGTAGTGTCTCTCCTGCACAATTTTTTTTCTTCAAAGGCCAGGTTTCTTAATCCTCTTCTGATAATACAAGGAAATAATTGTTCTTATTTTAATTAGGGGTTTGATTAAGCCCTGGACATTTAGTAACCAAATCATTTAACAACTACCAGATGTGGTTTCCTGCAGACACTTTAAGATAAGGGTGAGAGGTACCACATATTATTACAATAGTTTCTATCATCTATATTCTAGAGCAGCAGGAATCTTTCACCATTAGGAGATAATAGCTATGAATAATGGCAGGTGCTTGATGATTGCTAATTTGAAATGGGGACGACAATAAAGCCTGAGTCCCAGCTCTCCTAAAGGGAGGGAATCGCTTTTGGTACACCATGGTCATCCTCTGGCTCTTTAGCATTCACTGAGAATAGTTTGTAGGCTGGCAGCACATTTTGCTCTCATGTTGGCCAAAACAACCTAGCTCCTAATTTCTTTGGATTCACTGCTTCCTTTTTGGCTTCCTGTAAGGAAAGTGCCTACCTGTTTCTGTCCTGCTTCTCTCTGCAAGACAACTGCTCTTATTCAGTTTTATTCCTCTCCTGCAGCTTCACAGTTTGATTTCAAGGAGCTGGCCAGACTGGCCTCTTGGCCATCGCTGGGTTACTGCAGCACAATTATTTCTAAAACCAGATGAGGCCAAGTCTTTTCTTTGCCTTATTGTTTGCTTTCAATAAAGTGGTGAGGCTAGAGAGTTCGTATTTTAAAACAAGCACTGTTTCCCCTCATTTTTAAAGGCAGCAGTGCTGAGATTCCTAGTGGATATGACCTCCCAGGACTGGTCACTTCTAAGCAATCTGCACAGCTGAATGTGATGAAATAGGAAGCCGTTACTTTGCAGGAGTTTCTACTCTCTGTAAAAGAGTTTAAAGGAAAAAATAATGAAGCCAGAAGGGTCTTGATTTAGGTTCTCTCTGTTCCAGTATGTTGCATGGGCACATTGAAAGGCATGCACACATCAGGCAAAGGTGAATAACAAATGATACACATATTAATGTTTCATCCTACTGAATTAAAAGCTTAGGAGGAGCCTTTCACCACTGTTAGGTCAGAAAAGCTGACCAAATTAAAGAGGCTGTAGAAGCTCCATATTATGTCAGAGTTAGGTCCGAAGACCTGCTGGACACAGGAGTGTACCTTCAGGCTTGATTAGGTAGCAGTGTGCCATGGTTGTTTAAGACAGATGTGACCTTACCCTGACATACTGAAGATAACGAGAAGCACTGCAGGCACAGCTGGCACTTATCTGATATGGACATTAGTCATTATAGCTACAGATTGGCTCAAAGCCATTGCATCTGTCTGCAAAGACAATCTAGAGACCCAGCAGGGCCCTTCACATTCCCCACTAAACTGTTACAATACCTCTGTGTTACACCTATCAGCTTTGGGCTCTACCCCTCAAATACATGAACGTGGTATTTTGCAAGCAGATACAAGAGATCTTTGCCCATGTACAGACCTTCTGTTGCCTGCATCTGGTACAGCAGCAATCTCAGACAGTACCAACACCCTTAATTTGGGCAGTCCTAGAGGGAGTTCAGATAGAATTCTTGAGTATGTAGCACTGAGCTCACTGTTGTCAGCAAATGGTTGAATATGTAAATTGTTTAAGATGAAGGTGAAAATGAGCTGGTGAACAGTTGATGTGATAAGGGGACTGAGACTAAACCAGGTGTTTGCAGCTCCTGTATCACATGGGGTTTCGTACTCTAATGTGTCACTGTTTTTATTTCCCCTTTAAACTTTCAGAACGCAACAAAAGCTTTGAAATGTCTTCCTTTGTGGAAACCAAAGGACTTGAGCAACTTACAAAGTCTCCTGTGGAATTCGTGGAGTATCCTTGATGCTTTCTTAACCTTTCTATACCTGAGATCTATTACAAGGCTTTATCAAAAGTTTGAGACAGGAGCAGTGGAAATAGGGAACCCAAATGAAATTTGTAGACTTGACTGTCTTCTTAGATGAATTAATTGGCCTGATGAGCTAATTTAAAAGTTGTCATGAGTCTCCATGCTGAGGGCTAGGGGGAATATGCATAAACTACATACTGAAGACACCAGACTTTGTATTCTCATTGTTAAATTTGCCACCCCATATGAGGTGGTAGGGGTTAAGATGAGCAAATTGTCAGAATGTCCTGGCTGGTTTTTTGCATGTGAAACACATCAGAAAGTTGGCTTTCCCATCATACCTTGGATTCTAAGAGCACTGATCTGTTTTATTGCCACATAATTCTTTTTTTCTCTCCCTCTCTCTGTTTTTTTATATAGCTTATGGAAAGCTAAAGAACATTGTGTTTAGACCTTTGGTAGTTTCTCAATATCTCTCATAATAGCTGCAGTTAAGAATGAATGGTCAAGATAAAATAGTGCCTTAAAGGAGATTAATGGAAGTTATTTCCACAGATAACCTGCAGCATGTTCTCCTCTCTAAGATCTGTAGTCTCAACTGTAAGAAGTGCCCACTCATCATTTCTGTCTGCATGTAGAGGCCAATTCTAAGGCTTATTCCAGAAGAGCACTATTTAGCTGAGCACCTCTTCCACTGCACAGGAAGAATTGCTGTTTATAGCTCATTGGCTTCTACAAATGCAATCTTAGAAAAATCCCAACTTAGTAACCATAATGATAAATGACATTTTATGAAAGCTCTCTTCTTTCTGTGCATATGTTTGTTCTGAGTGCTCCATACAGGAACAAACCAACACTTTCAATTACCCCATATTTATCATATCTCCTACAAATTTGTGGATGTCTGGAAGCTGCCATTCTTTAAAGAACACCTGCATTTAAATATTGCAGTTGCATCTCTCTGCAGAGTGAGTTTTGTCACAGGTACTGTATCTTAACTACTTGTCATTTAGATACAACAAAATGCAGCTAAGCCGTATTTACCCAAAGGGAACACGTGTGGATTCTTCAAACTACATGCCACAGGTCTTCTGGAATGCTGGCTGCCAAATGGTTGCTCTTAACTTCCAGACTGTAGGTAAGTTCTCCTGGTCTCTGGATTTTGTAACCTGTACAGTTAACTTCTCTAGTACAGTTTCTGGAAGACTTTATGCATCAAAAGATGTCTAGTGATTAAATAGTACTACGTAGCTGGTAATTAGCATTTTTAACAGTGTTGGTTGTTGGTTAGTTGGTTTTTTTTAACTGGGAATATTCATAATTGCCATGCAGTAGCTAGTATAATATGTATACATAATGCTCTCCATGTTGTCATCATTTCTAGATGGTTACTGTTGGAGCAGCATTTCAGATCTGGCAGGAATTTTTTTCCTGTGTCTTCCAAAACCTAATTATATCAATATATAAGGGACATAGCAAATTTCACTTTAAAAGTGAGGCTTTTTAGAAAAAAAGACAAGTCCCTTTTGTGTACAAGTCTTCTAAGGCTATGTCTGTGTGGTGTGTTGAAGTTTCCCCTCAGCATTAACTTTTAAGCCAGACCAACTCCGTTAGAAGCAAATGAAGCTGTATTTACAAGTAAAAACTCCACTCTGCAATGGAATTCAATGGCTATGTGCAAAATATACAATATTTACAATATTATACAGATATTTACAATTAGAAAACAACATGAAACACACCCCCTCCAGTCAGAAAACCAGAAAAGTCTGTTCCACTGCCTCCCCAAACCCCCCTGTCCCAAAAGAAAGAGGAGTTGAGAGAAAGCAGTGGGTTAGACTTATCTCAAGGTCAGACAGAAAGCACATTATCTCCCAAGCGAAGCAATAACAGCCACGGTCAGAGGAGAAGAGGAAAGGAATGGGAATGGAAATGAAATGGGAAGAATTGTTATGATACAGCTTCTCTTATCCCAGACATTTATCCAATTAATTTGTTTAGAATAATCTTTTGTTTTCCTTTTTACACCCAATGGTGATTTATTTGTATTTTTCTAATTTTCTGCTCAGAATCCGCAGCTAAATTTTGAAGGCATAGCCTAAAACTACCACAGTCTGTTCTGCCATATGCAAATATTTCCATCTACTGCATCTCAGGACATATCCTTGTCCATTTTCTGTCTCTGGGCATGTAGCACCAAGAAATGAAACCTTTTTCCTTTCAAGTTGTTCTCATGTACACACTGCCTTTCCATGGAAAGCGAAACCCCACATAGGCTCAGAGCCTACAGAGTAATTAGAAACCTCTTTGGACCAGTTTCACCCAAGTATCAGGCATCCAGTGTCAGATATTAGAAGAGGTTAGAGACATAAATAAGCTGCTGGGTTGGGTACAACAGTACAATCTCTACAACACTGAGGGACTCCAAATCTCTCTGTCAAGGCGTCTTTTAAAATATGAAAACATTATCTATTGAGCGGTCTCTGAAAGGTGTCTTACAGATGTCTTTTTCTTGTCAAAACAATTTGGAAAGGTGGCCACAACCACATCTGGAGCCTCTAAGACAGCAGTGAGCCATAAATAGCTGTTTGCAGTATAGGCAGATGGAAATTACATCATTGCTATTATTTGATTGATTTTTTTGCTGTCTCTCCAGAACATAAATCTCATCAGTATGTTTTTAACACCTAGATTTGTCTATGCAAATAAACATGGGAATGTACGAGTACAATGGCAAAAGTGGATACAGGTTAAAGCCAGAATTCATGAGAAGACCAGACAAACACTTTGACCCATTTACAGAAGGTATAGTGGATGGAATAGTGGCTAACACCTTGTCTGTCAAGGTACGTGTGCAGCTGGTGAAAATGATCTTGTGACAACACCAGAGCATGGATGCGTTTCTCTTGTGTGGTGGCCTAGCAAATGACTTTACCAAGTCGAGAAGATAAAACGCATTGCGTTTCATTGAGTGATGCTTCATTTTTAACTTCTGCCCAACATTTCTTACTGTAAGATAAATACATTTATTGTTATGGTGTGTATTCGTTTCCATAAAAGTAATTTGGAAGTGAATATATTTATGAGTAGTTTGGCTGTAATTTTAGTAACAAAGGGCTGAATTTAAAACATACTGTTCTGAAGCAGTAGATTGGAATAGCTAGAGGACTACAAAATTTAGTGTAAATAAATTTTCTGGTTCCCTGTAAGTTCCCTATAAGCTGAACTGTGGAACCATAAATGTCAGCTACAATTCATTACCACCTTGTCCTTTTTTGTTGCCTTTTAACGACCTCTAATGAAGTTCAAGGACTGCCGGGAACCTGCAAATTGAGAATCTACTTGTATGAAGGTTTGGAGGGATAGATTGCAGTGGCTATAACAGAATCAGAAACTTATACTTGATATGTCTCTAGCTATAAAAACAAACTTGCTGAAATCCTGTTGGTCCTTTAATAGACTTGTCCATTAAACCAGCATCTGTATTATAGAATACACCTAGAAAATATTCTTCTGTTTTCATTGAGAGGACACAAGTAGAATAGAATAGAATAGAATAGAATAGAATAGAATAGAATAGACCAGACCAGGTTGGAAGAGACCTTCAAGATCATTGTGTCCAACCTATCATCCAACACCACCTAATTAACTAAACCATGCAACCAAGCACCCCATCAAGTCTCCTCCTGAACACCTCCAGTGATGTCGACTCCACCACCTCCTCGGGCAGCCCATTCCAATCTCTTCCTCCTAACCTCCAGCCTAAACCTCCCCTGGCACAGCCTGAGACTGTGTCCTCTTGTTCTGGTGCTGGTTGCCTGGGAGAAGAGACCAACCTCTGCCTGTCTACAACCTCCCTTCAGGTAGTTGTAGAGAGCAATAAGGTCTTCTTCTCAGACTGAAGACACAAGGGTAGCAGAGTTGTAATGGGAGGGGTGTGAATAAAGTAATAATCTAGATGCATGGTGAAAAAAGATGACTCTGTGAGGGAAAGATCTTTTATGGTAATCATGGAAGCTGTCAGTTCATCCTGTGGGTTTAGAAGCACTTTGTCCTGCAATTTTAGTAAATGAAGGTGGAAGGCATTCAACAGCTATTAGGAGATGCACAGCATTTTTAACAGGAATGAGCATCCAGTAGTCCTGAGACAGCTGTCAGAAGTCAGCTGTTTCTCCCTGCTTGGTGAAGACTCTGCTGGTTATGATGTCAATGTCAATAATATCAGTACAAGATACAGCTGAGAAGGGATTAAGATTTGCTTTAAGCAAGGCTCAGTTTGATAGGGTACAGTGACACTGCTACATGTTCCTGTGTCTCTTCAGTTTTCTGAAATAATTGCAGACATTTTTCGACTTTTTAAAACTGTGTTGTGTTTCCTGTTAAAAATAAGCACTAGAAGAGACCAGATACTTTATCATCAGCTCGCTTCCATAGGGAAACCGCTCACTCTTAGTGAAGACCTTTTACCAACATTTTACCTTTTCTCCCTTGCAGTTAAAGGAGTATTTTAAGCATCATTTCTCTGCTTATGCCTCTTTGCTTCCAGCTTTGTTTTTATATAACCTGTTGTTGAAACTGACCAGAGGTTAGAGTTCCACATGTTGTGGAAATAGGCAGCCAGACTAAGGATGAGACCTAAATGAGTATTCATGCTGAGGGAAGCATGGCAGCATGATCTCAACCACATTATCACTCACAGGGGAATACAGGGTCACAGGAAAGCAGGCCTCCTAAGCTGTTTTTCCATGTCTGCAATATTAAACAGTGATTTCTTGTTTATCGTGGTTTGGGGTTTGTTTTGTTTTTATTTTAAATGCATACTATCTGGCTCTTAATGAGAATTATCCATCTGCATTTCAGCCACTCATTTCCTAGTCCACCAGAGCAGTCTCGAGTCATTCTTCTTTGTTTTGATTTTAGATAATTTCAGGTCAGTTTCTTTCTGATAAAAAAGTTGGTACCTATGTAGAAGTTGACATGTTTGGCCTGCCTGTGGATACAAGAAGAAAGGCTTTGAAGACAAAGACCTCTCAAGGAAATGCAGTTAATCCTGTCTGGGAAGAGGAAGCTATAGTGTTTAAGAAGGTTGGTGTAACACTTGCTTCCCAAATGGGTGTTGTGTTTTATCACTGCCCAGCAGAGTAATTCTGTGTTTTACTGAAACTTTGCATTTATTAAAAGGAAGAAAAAGAGATTCTGAATAGTTATTCATTGAACTGATTATTTTTATCTGGTTTTGCTGTAATTTTGCTACTCAAATCATGCCAGCTTCTACTAAAATAATTGAGTTTAAAGTCACCTTGATTGTTTCACTGACCCAGCTGGAAGCAGCAGACATGTTTATAGACTCATCTGCATGTCACAGTGTAATCATGAATGAGCAAGAACAGGTCCCAGCAGCAAGCTGAGCTGAATTACCACGCCATTCTGCCTTGGTTGGACAGCCCGCCTGCTAGCCTATGAGAAAGACAATGTGAATACAGTTGTAACAGCCTGGCTGTCCAAGCTAGCACATTCAGAACAATCTCTTCTCTCTGCTTAATGCTAGATTGTGCTATATGAATACAGCTTGGGTGATGAAGCTACATAAATCCCATCCACTTGAAATGAGACATGGGCTTATGAGTTAACTTGTGCAATTTGAACAATATAAATCAGACTCAGTTCTCTAAAGTTTGGGGGAGCAGAAAATATGGAGGATGTTTTAGTATTGTGCAACATGAAAGTCTTACTGCTCTTCATGATATACAACTTGCTTTATAACAGAATCTCTGGGGTTTGCTGAATGGGCATTGCAGGTAATTTGATCCAGAGTCAAGTTATCTGTAAAACAATTTCATGTTTCTTTCAGCAAATGTAATTCAGAGATGTGTACACAGTTGGTACTGACAGCCCTGCTTTCAAAGGAGCACAGCCCTTTTCCCTGAATATTTGGCCTTCTGAATGACTTTCCTTTGGCAGCCCACCAGAGCTTATGTTTGGAAACATCACCAGCATTTTTCTTCTGTAATGAACTTCTAATTAGTGTACTTCATTTCTCTATTTAGTTAACAATTGTGCCTGGCTGCCTTTGTGCTCAGGGAAGCATAGGTTGCTATATTTAGTAATGTAGAAAATAAATTAAAGCAGCTCCTAGGTTTGGATTGTTGTCATTATCTAGATACATTTGAGCATATGTTCTGAAAAAAGGGCCTATCTGTGCCCTGGTTAAAAATACATGTGTGTATGTTTGCATTAAGTATGGAAATTAAATGAATTATGCTACACTTATTTTCAAAGTAACATCAATGATTTTTTTTTTCTTAGGAGGGTAGTTTAGCCTTTCTCAATTCTGTGTTCTTCTGGTTTTTTTTCCACTGTTTGGCCTTCTTTCTCATGTAGTGCCAAGACAGTGTCCAATGCTAGTAAACATCCTGCTTGATTAGACATCTTTAACCTAGACAGTGAGTATGCTCCCACAATGGGAAATTGTGCTGGGTTTAACATTGTTCATGTAATTCACATATTCACATCCTGCAAAACAGGTTGTATTGCTTGCCGGATTTTTAACACTAGTATGGCTATCAGTGAGTTTTCTTAGAAGTAAGTAATCTCATTGGCACAAACACAAAGGGGAAAAAATACCTACGGCCGTGAGAAATAAGCAGGCAACTAAGTGGCATTCATGTGTGGGATGAGTTGAGCTGCTATATTAATTTGTGCCATATTCAAAATATGTATCACATTGCTGGGCTCAGCATACTAGTCCCACCTCAAGTTTCTTGATTGAAGAATATTTCTATGAGAGTTCTTTTGACACACAGGTGCATATACCCTGACCTCTTACATGGTAAGACCTTCCGATGGTTATGTTACTCTCTGCTAGACTGAACTTATTCTGTCTGGAAGGGGCTGTTCCATACTGAGATGAAGTTAATAATTCCAAATTATTGCCTTGTAGGTTGTTTTACCTTCCCTGGCATGCTTGAGGCTAGCAGTGTATGAAGAAGGAGGGAAATTTATTGGACATCGGATATTACCAGTCTCAGCAATTCGACCAGGTAAACGTTTGTCTCTAGCAAGTGGGATTTGAATAGTCTGTCTCAACTTTGAAATTTAAAATATCATATTTCACCAGAAATTTACATTTGTAATGACCCAGGGAAACCAATAGAATTAAGCATCAGAGGCATGGTTGGCACTTACTGGTCTCCAGTAGTTCAACTGCATGTTCACAAATCCATACTAAACAGGGCAGTTGTACAGTTGTAAGGGGAAAGAAGGCAGGGCAGCAACAGCCAATTCTGATGTCATCTTTTTGAAGATGGGAGATTGCTGGGAATTAAAGTAAAATACGCTCCTCTAATGTAATTTTTACAAGCATGCAAGGACTGACCTATAGTGCGCCCAGGCAGCCAGGAGGGCCAATGGCATCCTGGCCTGCATCAGGAACAGTGTGGCCAGCAGGAGCAGGGAGGTCATTCTGCCCCTGTACACTGCACTGGTTAGGCCGCACCTCGAGTCCTGTGTCCAGTTCTGGGCCCCTCAGTTTAGGAAGGAGGTTGACTTGCTGGAGCGTGTCCAGAAAAGGGCAAAAAGGTTGGTGAGGGGCTTGGAGCACAAGCCCTATGAGGAGAGACTGAGGGAGCTGGGGTTGCTTAGTCTGGAGAAGAGGAGACTCAGGGGTGACCTTATTGCTCTCTACAACTACCTGAAAGGGGGTTGTAGTGAGGCGGAGGTTGGTCTCTTCTCCCAGGCAACCAGTACCAGAACAAGAGGGCACAGTCTCAGGCTGTGTCAGGGGAGGTTTAGGCTGGAGGTTAGGAGGAAGTTTTACACAGAGAGAGTGATTGCCCACTGGAATGGGCTGCCTGAGGAGGTGGTGGGGTCGCCATCGCTGGGGGTGTTCAGGGCGAGGCTTGACAGGATGCTTGGTTGCATGGTTTAGTTGATTGGGTAGTGTTGGATGATAGGTTGGACACGATGATCTCGAAGGTCTCTTCCAACCTGGTTAATTCTATTCTATTCTATTCTATTCTATTCTATTCTATTCTATTCTATTCTATTCTATTCTATTCTATGTGTGAATATATATGCAAATCTTTATATCTCTGCTAAAGCTTTAAACCATCCCCAAAATACTTTTTCTTTATTAGTGAAACTCTAAAAATAAAAAAGAAAAATCATTACTGTTCTCTTCCAAATCATACAGTTATTTCTGTTATAATTAGTGGGCACTTAACTAAAAATTGTTTTCTGTGACAACTCGGCCGTAGTGTTCCAGGCCAGAGACTTGTTTGACCATGTTTCAGAAAGATGTGGTAACACTGGCATCTTGAGCAGGAGTCAGAATTTAATGCCAGCTTTGCCAGTGAGGGGAAGGTACAAAATTACGGCAAGCATATAGGCCATAAAATGCTCCCAGCTTCACTCACAGTGGAAAAGGGATGATATCTATGTCTACCTTGTGGCCTATCTAGCTAGTCCCAGTCCTGTCACATATCCCTGCATCTAGCAGTTGTTGTCCATGTTATTCCTGCTCGTGACTTGTGTCTTGACACTGTCCATGTGTGCTGCTTTGTAATCATGCCTCAGAAGGAAAACTTCACCCACAGTACAAGAGGCACCAATTTGTGAGGCTGAGGATGCAGCTTTGCAGCACTGCAATGATGTAAGAGTTTGTGGCTCTGGAAGTCCCTTTTTCCTGTTTTTCCTGTTCCTATCCTTGTCTTTAAACTGGCCTTAATATGTGTGACCTTATGGAGAGGTATTTTGGTGAGCTAAATTGATGAAAGGCTTTTTGCAGTTTCTGAAAGTTGCTCTTTCTGGACTTCAGCTTACTGAGATGCCTATCAAGTCCAGAAAAGTGTCAGTGAACAAGAGGAAGAGCAGGAGATGGTGGTAGCTAGCGAGGAGAAACGGTTTGGAGCTACCCCATTTGTGGTGTCTTGCCATTAACTTAGCTAAGCTGCCCTGTGACGTGTGCCCCAATTCTTACAAGACAGCCAGCTTTCAAGAGTCTTTGGTCAGATCTGTTTCCAAGGTTGCTCGTGTGATGGGATCCGTATACATGCACACAGGCTTTGTAAACATGGTGCCACATAGTCAACATTTTCAATCCTGTTGTAGGTGGGCTATGGCATCTCAGCTTTGGTTGGTGTTCAGGTTCCTGAGTACTACAAGGGTCACTTTTGAAAATGAAGTAAGAGCTACAAAATTTAAAAATAAAAAAAATCCAGCCAAAGATAATAAATGAGAATGCATCAAGAATTATATAAGTGACAAATTTTAGCATTATTCACAAAGGTGAAAATAAAGGAAATTTATTTTTAAGCAGCAGTGTCATGTGTCTTTCCAACAGTGCCTTGTCTGTGTATGTATCTCTGAACACTTCAGGTGAATCTTTCTCTACCAGAAGTTCCTTGGGTTGCCTGCTCAGTTGGGGTCACACTATAAATACGAAATGACAACACAATTGCATTGAAAATGCCCATGGAAGAGTTTGTGCTCTGAACTGGTTGTTTATATTTTTGCAGGTTATCACTACATCTGTTTGAGGAATGAGAGGAACCAACCTTTGACACTGCCAGCTCTCTTTGTGTACATAGAGGTCAAAGACTATGTACCTGATACTTATGCAGGTAATTCTGTGACATTTTCCTATTGGAAAATATAAAGGTTAATTGAAACACAAAATGAGTGTCTGTAGATGATTTGCCATATCAGGATAGCAGTCCTGTGTACAAACCTCTGCATCTGATGAATCATTATGTCTTGTCACTCCTACAGGATGGCCTGATTTACAGCAGCATGCCTGAGATTTAGGATCAGGGCCAACTCTTTATTTTCAGCAGACCTTGTAGGACTCTGAAGGAGGGAACACCCCAGGCATTTGCCATTGAAGCATAAATGAAACTTTGCTTACAGTCGTAACAGTATGCAATTGTTTCCTAAGCAATGTGCCATGCTTAATTAGAACATTGTGGGGCTGTAATTGGTTCAAAGACAATACTATGCATCTTTAGTGAAAAACAGCATATAACCCCCCAGATTTTTTAAAAAACCAAGATTTTTACTAATGCTCCTCTGTGCCTCACGTGAGGCAAGATCCTAGCTGGTTAATGCTGTAAGCTTTGAAATTCCATCATAAAACACTGCAGAAAATGCACAGTTGTTTCTAGGACCTAGCAGAACCTATCAGCAGCAGATCTGTCAAACATAACCTCAACTATCTCTTTATTAAAACATGAGGAGCACTGGAACCATAAGATAATGGGTTTGAAACTGATGTATTGGCATTATTTCTAGATGTGATTGAGGCCTTATCCAATCCAATCAGATACGTAAACTTGATGGAGCAGAGAGCTAAGCAGCTGGCTGCACTGACTCTGGAAGATGAAGAAGAAGTAAAGAAAGAGGTAAGGGAGGTTTTGGAGTCTCTACAAATTGTATTACAGTATTTAAATGCACCTACTTTGCTTAGAAATACAAATATTGGAAGTCCCTGGGAATTGCATGTTTTATTTACTTGGGCACCTATAAACATCTCCCCCAAAGTGAGACTAGGGTATATTACAGCTGAGAGGGAATACACTCTGTGGTTTCACTGAAGGCAGCATGCTTTGCATGGAGCAAGTCACTGTTCAGAGGTAAAGAGACACTGAAAGATGAATGAAAAACCATGTTACATGTATACTGATTTCCAGCTTTGCTATGTAATAAATGAAAGGAGAGGTTGTTGTGTTCAGAAACATTTATGTATCTCAGTTATGACGTCTTTACACATTCTTCACAAACAAATATGCCCTAAAGAGACCTACTCTAATCACACAGTAATTTAGATGGGGAAAAAGGCATCTGGAGGTCAGCCCATTCAAGCCATCACAAGAGAGATAAAAAGTGAAAAGACCATAGATTAAACAAATATTCAGACTTTTTCTAGCTTATCTGAAAGGTCTGGGAGCCACATTCACAGTAAGCAATTGCCTGTTTGTATGTATATGGTTGAGTGGGGGCTAACCCATAAACCCCCTTCTTCTGCATAATTGGAGGTCTGCGTAGGAATGCAGTGCTGTTATTTGGAGCATAATGGAGAGTTCAGCTTTGTTTCCTGAAAAACCCTATGCACATGCAAACATTCAATCTCTGTTTCAGACATTGGCATTGGGACATCTTCTAGCTGTATTTGAAAATATCAACCTCATCTTTTAAAGATGGCTTGTGTCAGTTAGGCATATCATGTGGATCAAAAGGCACTCAGTACGGGTCTCTAGCAAAGACAGAGAAATGCTTTATAATCCTAAACTGTCCTCAGCTCTAGTGCCTCTCTTCTTCAATTCTCAGATGTGCAAAACCTCACTGAACTAGATTTTGTAACCAAGAATACATCCCCAAAGCAGACCAAATGCGTGAAAGTCATTACAATTCAGTGGCCAGCAATTTACTCTTTGTGCAGTGTCACAAGTTTGGCTGAATGAGGACACTGTGAAATGCTCTATAGTATCTTAGACATTTATCTAGGACGCTCCACACATGAGATTCTATTTTAATAGCAAAGCTTTTTTTTTTTTTTTTTTAACATAATCCTTTAAATACCTTAGAGGTCATTTTTACTTCTGAAAAAGTACAGATTTTCCTGGTCTACGCAGGCTTATTTATTTGTTAGAACAATTCTGTCACAGAACATCTTCTAAAACAAATGGAAAGAAGGAAAGATGAATTGCAGTGCTCAGGTAGTGCTACCCCTTGTCATGGAGCTTGAAAGCTCATAGGATTAAAGGAGTTTGGTTTTGAGTAGCAGCAACATATGTTGTGAAAGAAAACCACAACGATTGCAGTGATGAATTTGTTAGCAATGTACAAGCATTCAGTTAGACACACAAGCAAGAGACAAGTACAGAATTAACGCTTTAGGTGGCAATCTAAATACAACATTGCCACCTTCTATTTATAAACTCCCATTCTAGGTAAAATATTTGGCAGATGGACTGTACTTAGAAATCTTCAATTGCCCGAGCATGCTATGCGATGCTAAAGTTTCTTCGTCGGCTTGTTCAATTACATTGGCCCTCAAAAATCACATCAGTTAATACTTGTAAGTATGTTCACTGGCAACGCAGATAAATAGACCCAAGTATGTTTGCCAGAACTGTGCACATAAGTGCACCTGGGTTCAATTTTCCTACATACAATTTCAAATTTACACATTCTAAAGGTTTTTGTGAAAAGCTGGGCTGTTTCCTAGCACAGACTCCACCTCCCCACTCCTCTCTCCCTCTCCTCACACATACCTATTTATCTGAGCAGGGTGCTTGCAGCCATCACAGGAAAAGTGGGAGTTTTTTCCCTTTGCTATTTAGCGGTTTAAACTGTATCTTGGTGAGAAGTTTCCCAGGCTTCTTGCAAAACAGCAGTCAAATAAGCTACCTAATAGTGAATTAAAACAGGCTTATTTATCTGTTTTGATCAAGTTAATTAACCTTTCTTTAGGCTTCAACTTACACACATAACGTAATGAAGAATGCTGAAGAACTGACAGAATTTACAGTTCCTTTTCTGTATTTAGTGGCAATGTTCCCTTCAGGAGAGAAAGATGATTTCCTACCCTTAGCTTTCTGGACAGTTCTTGCTTTCCAGCCTAGCCTTAGAGCAGCTGTTCTAGCATAACAAAGTATTGCAATGCCTGCCATGTGGGTTTTGCACCTTGTAAACCTTGATAAGCATACTGGTAGTGAAGATTGCGTTCTCTTCCCCTGCCTGGTGTCCTTCACGGACTGGAGGAATAAGCCATAGAAATTTCCTGAGAGTTCCTTTGAATGAATTAATTCCAGCTTTAAGTAGATGGATCTAACTAATTTGTACATTTTGAGCTCCCCAGTTATGGGATGGGAAGTGTTGTAGGGGTCTAGGAAAAGCCATCCAAACCAAAATGCATTTTGGCTGTACTTGCTGCTGTACTGTTCCTGGTGCTGCAAGTTAATTCCTGCTGCAGCGTCAGTAAGGAGGCCTTACTGGCCTCTTGTTCTGTTCACATGGAAGCAGCAAATCATCCAACCTGTTCTTTCTACCCATAAATCAGTGTTAAAATGGCAACAATTGTTTTGCATGCCTAGATATAAATCAGATTAAGCCAGTTGGCTTCTTTCATGAAATAAAATTATTTTGATAGGGAAAGCAAACAAAAGCATCTCTGGGAAAGCAGCTGCAATTAACATGTCTGATGCCATTATTTAAAGTGAAAATGCAGGCATGAATTTGCAAACCATAATGATCACACCAAGTTACTGTAATGGACATTGAGTTGATCTGACACTTCCTATAGGGAGACCTTGCTTACACTTATTTGCCAAGGAGGATAGAGGCAAAGTGACTTAAGAACTGTCCAACTAGTCTAAAAGTACAGCACAGAGGAGATTTCCCCACACCAAGACACTGCAGCTCCCCTTCTGTGTGGAACTATAAATAGACAAAATATATTTATGTACCTGTATGGGTAAGTATCTTTCTACTTAGTAAAAATACTGTCTTGCAAAAGACATGGCAACATGTGGAATGTAAACCATTTTTTGGTGAACATTAAAACTCTAAATTATAAGGCTGGATTGCATCATGTTTTCAAAACAGCCTAAAATATTCTCCATTAAAGAAAAATCATGTTTCCTTTCTCATTCTATGTGATGAATTAAGAGAAAGTGCTTTTTAATGAGATTAGACTACTTGATGGAGTGAAAATTAGTCTTTATTCACTTCCTGATCCTCTCTCATGTTTCTGCTTCAGTTTCTGAAAACACATGTTTTATGTCCAGAGCTGACAGGCTATATTAATAGTTTCTGAAAAAGCTGAGATGCAGCACTTCCTACCACACACAAACCTAGTCCCCCCTAAAAAAGCAGGTAATGCCCGCTGTGTCACTGTGACCTTTGGAGCACAGACTTGCTAGAAGTTAGGAATTCTAGCTTTATTTGTGTTCAATATTGAATAAGCTATGTCTTAAGGAAGACTGAGGGGTTAACCATGCAGCATTTGACAGTCACATTGTTCTACTGTCATAAATGTTGTCTGGGTCATATTTTTCCTTATTTTATTGCAGTCAGTCCTGCTTGATATAAATTAAATTCTTGGCATGAGTTTTCAGTTGAATCTCATTTCTGACTACAGTATCTCTCTCCTATAATTTTGGTAGAAATAGTCTGCTGAGAAGGAAATTTCCTGAGAAGGAAATCAGCAGCAGGAGCAGCACAAAACAGTGAGATCAAAATGTATTTTGCCTCTATTGATGCAGTGCAGGCTGATATTTTGCAAACATGGAGTAATCAAGGGGGAAAAAACCCAACATCTGTGGTACTCTGCCTGTGTGTGTAACATGAAATGGAAGCAGCTGAAGGGACAGATCCAAAACTACCCTGAGACACCATGGCAACTGGCCCCTCACAGGGACAGCAGGAAGTAGGGCTTGGCCATTTCAAAATAAAAATTGCTCTGAATGACCTTCTGTTTGCTAAGTGCTGGGTGTTTGCTTAAAACCTGATGGTCACAAGCAAAATGCTAAAATGTGCAGTGCATAGTACAATCTACATTGTAAGTGTAAGCCTGAGCCTGTAGGAAACTGGAGAGAAAGAAAAGATTGTGGAAAATGCTTAAATATTTGGATACCACAGATGTATTTATGCAGCAGGATGGAGGTAATGTTTGTATATTATCCTTGGAGTGTAATTGCAGGAATGCAAGAAGACCTTGGGAATCAGAAGCATGTCTCTGTTCTGTTAGAACAGTGAATAATGATAGTGCTGCATGTATCTATGACATTTAAAAGCAATTTTGTCTACATCTTTTGTTCACAGCAGGGACTTGAGCAGGATTTTCATGCCTGCTTATTTCTCAAAAGCTGTTATGGCAGACAACAATGCTTTCCAATAAAATACAGATTTCACATCTGGTGCAGCTAATACATGCTGTACTGGAAAATGTGATGAGTTATATCCACTTAAAATAAAAATATTTTTTCAGAATGCTACATGCTCTATTTCTGCTTGAATTTTACTCTGCAAAAATTAACTACCTGAATTGCCATGGCTCTTAAGGATATATTTTTGGTTGCTTGTTTTTCTTTTAAAATGATTTATATATAATACTTGCAGAATTTGACATCTTTAAAAAAGAGGCTGAAGTAGATTAGCAAGCAAATAATTTTAAGCCTGTTAGCAAAGAAGTGCAATATAACTCGTTGTGTATTTTCAGATTGACCATGGAGATGCACCATCTGAAGCTAAGAGTGAACCTAGGCCAACACCAGCAGAAAATGGAGTAAATTACACTGCCTCTCTTACACCAAAACCAGCAACTCAAGTTGTCCATAGCCAGCCAGCACCAGGTGACAAAAAAACAGCAAAGGGAACAAAAGAGTCCCATCTTCTAAAAGTCATGTGCTTTGCATTTAAAGAACAAAGCAGGAAAGGGGGGAGAAGAGACTTTTTTTTTATTTTGTCCTCATAGAAGAGGTATAAATTTCTCCAATCCTTTTGTCTTTTATTGAGCAGTTGCTTTTGTAGAGGAACTTTAGTTCATTACAAGCAAGAAAATTTGCTGGGTTCCTTTTTTTTTGTTGTTGCAAGTGCAGGAGTATCTTTAGACTGTTTTTACAACTAAATTCATGCATATAATTAAATGTTATTCCACACACAAACTACATGCTTAGATACCTACATGTTTTGTATTGACATATCTCCTCTAACATACCCATATTAAACCCTAGTGTTTGTAATTTTATGACTGCAGTCTTCATCAGCTTGAGTGAACTAACATCCAAGGAACTGGATTCATCTTCTCTACAGAAACTTTGCATAACATAGGGCAGTTTTACTGTCAGCCTGATGCCACTTCAATGATTCATATGGGTGGTATCAGTTCAATAACATCCTTCTCATAAGTAGGACAACAAAGCTTAGGTGGGTTTTTGTAAGGTTACCTTTCCATGCTGGCTCATGTTTTCCATATTGCCACTCTATTGCTCCAGAGATGTGTTTTCTCAAATTATTAATAAATGACTATGTCAGTGTATGTCCTGTCTCACCTGTCATGTTTTAATATGCAATCAAGCAGCACAATAATTGCTGTTATTTTAAAAGAATTAGAATTACTGATCTCTTTTACCTCTAGGTTCAGTGAAGGCACCTGCAAAGACAGAAGATCTTATCCAGAGTGTCCTCACAGGTAATAAATAGTTTAGGCTGCATTTTTGTCAAGAGAAATGTATTTTTTATGAAACAGGCTATCTGGCTTAGGCATTTCTGTGAGTGATTAGAGCTGCAGTAACTCACAGAAAACGTACATACTGTGTTTTCTTCCTGAGCTTTGTACTTACTAAATGTTTGAACACTTTTCATGAGATTGGTATTGGGCATCAATAGGGAATTTTTGAACAATATCCCACTGTTGTAGTTTCACAAGCATAATGTTACCATCTAATGCAGTCAAAAGACCAGCATTATTATGAGAACAGAAGCTAAATTTGCTCTGAATTTTGGGAATAGTAGTGAAAATGTTTTACTTTTGTTACCCTTTTATTGTTCCCATTGCTCCTTCATAAGTGAAATTACCAGTACATTAAGCAAACTGACCTGTCAGATAATGCCCAGCTATTCACTTGGTAGTTGTGTCCTACAGCTCACAGTTAGTTTACATTGCAAATCTCATAACTCAGTTTATTTTGTAGTCATTCTGCTGGAATGACTACAAATGTTAGAATCCACAGAATATCCAAACCTCGTGTAGGCCTACATTTAAGTATGGAAAGCAGATAAGACACATTAAATTCTGTATGTTAATTGTCTCTTATTCACTCTTCCTCAGCTGCAGGAGAAAGAGGCTGGCCTACATTATGGGACTATCTTCTGGCCTCATATGATCTCTCTGTTGTCTGGGAAGGGGTCTTCAATCTGGCTTTTCCAGTGCTGTGACCCCTGGTCAGATAGTGCAAGTCATCATTCCTTCCAGATGGTTTGTTGGGTTTGGGGGTCTTGAAGTGTTCCTACAGTGGGCACAAAAAAACATCTGTGTTCACGTCTGTGTAAGATCTGAGAATGGAAGAGGTTGGAAGGGACCTTTAGGGGTCATCCAGTTCACAACCCCTGCTAAGGCAGCTATGCCCAGATCAGGTTGCACAAGAATGTGTCCAAGCAGGTTTTGAAAGTCTCCAGACACTTCACAGCCTTTCTGGACAGCCTTTTCCAGTGTTCCAGTCACCCTCAAAATAAAGAAGTTATTTGAGCTGATGGGAATCTTTTACATCTGAAAGGGGCTGAGGGAAGAAAAGTACATGTTTTTTGCTTGACTACACATCTTAATGTTCTACATTTTCATCTTGCTTATTACTCCTTTATAAATTAAGGTTGTCACAGTATTTTCAGTCTGGTTAGCTTATTTCCAGATAAGTCTACTCAGTTCCTTTAAGCCAGAACACTTCATTTACCTGCAGTAAACAAGTATGCTTTGTTTCATTCCTGCCATTGGCAATTCCTGGGTTATCTGATTGAAGTCATGCGTTATTAGAAAACTGAAGTGGCTTTTGTTACTATCGTTACAGAAGTGGAAGCACAGACTATTGAAGAGCTAAAACAACAGAAGTCTTTTGTTAAGCTTCAGAAGAAGCACTACAAGGAAATGAAAGACCTTGTAAAGAGGCACCACAAGAAAACCACTGACCTTATCAAAGAGCACACTGCAAAGTACAATGAAATCCAAAATGACTATCTGAGACGAAGAGCAGTTTTAGAGAAAACAGCAAAAAGAGACAGTAAGAAAAGGTATGTTGAACATAGTTTTAATTTTCTTGGTATTGGAGATCTTTTCTCAAGTCATCTTTCGTAGTAGACTTTTAATATGGAGGTGACATTAGAACACAGGGGAAAAAAGATCAAAAGCTGCAAGATTTCTAGGTAAAACTGTCAGACTTCTGATAAGAAAATAACCTCCACAAGTTGCTAGTTCTCTGCTCGAAGCCAGGTAAGTTCCCTCTTCTGTAAATGAGAGCAGGCAGTATTTATTTTGTGACTTTCCCTAGACCACTGGTATGAGTAGGTGACTCAGCTGGACTGCCAACTGCAGCCAGTGGTCAGCGGTCAGGTAGTGAGCTTAACCACAAACCAGGAGAGGGAGCGTCCTCTACATGCTGGGACAGTTTGGGAACCAGACTGGTGTGAAAGAACTACAAACCTATCTGTATAAAGTGTTTTTCTTTCCTACTCAGGCCAAACACAGCATGTTTTATCAGAGCACTCCATCCTCTCCCATGCTGACCTCCTCCAGGAGGAGGAGTATCAGTCTGATGGGAAATTCTGCCTTGCATTTAATAATACAACTTTATAGTTTGGTTTCATTTTCAACCGGTGAGAAGGTTTTGCAGCCAGCACAAATGGTCACCATTGGTTTACGCTGGGCTACCAGAATATGCTGTGGTGGTGGAATCACAGAATCTTAGGGATTTGAAGGGACCTTGAAAGATCATCTAGTCCAATCTCCCTTGCCAGAGCAGGATCACTGAGAGTATGTCACATAGGAATATTTTTTTTTTGCTTTAGAATTTAAAAAAAAAATAAATTATTTAAAGAAATAATAGAGAAAAAATAAAATGTTTGCTTTAGAATTAAAAAAAATACTGTGTAGGTATCCAGTGAGCAATTAAGATTTCAAAATAGGGACTGCAACTGTTGACAGTCTATGCAAATATAGTATATAAAACATATGCCTGCTATTATAATGACAAATTTGATTATTTGGTGAGCTCAACAGTGTTCTACTGTAAGGATTTGATTTTTAATTTTAAAGCTGCTTGGGATCTGCTTTGTTTTACACAGAAAAGATGCAACTGGCTTTATGCACTCCTTTTTTGACTGTTTTTCAAGCCTGCCTTCCCTCTCTTGTGCTTTATTAAGTAGGAAGAAAGTCAAAGCCAATGAAAGTTGCCCTCAAAAATGTGATAGAGAATTGACTGGAATTGGAGTTTTAATGTTTAAGTTGCCTTTAAAAATATGAATGTAGATTTTTCATACCTTGGGCTAAGAAACAAGGATGGTAACCTGCCCCTTGCCAAATGCCAAATCCCTATTATTTAGAATCATAGCATCATTAAGGTTGGAAAAGACCTCTAAACTCATCATGTCAAACCTTCTTCCCAATACCTCCATGCCCACTGGACCAGAGGGCCCTCTTGTTAGTATAGGTTAATTCAGGAGTACAAGAGTCCCTGTTTTCACCTGCTGATCTAGTTGCCATACCAAAAATATGAATGGATGCTCTGGAGTGAAAAAACCCACATCCTTTTAATTTTGCTGGATGGTAGCTAAGTCCTATATGATTTTGCAACATTAGTAGGATAGGATACAACCATATAGATGAATTAAAATTACTGGTTTGGGTTTTTTCCTTTTAGTCTGCTTCAAATAAAGTAGTAAACATTTAGGAATAGCTGGCGTTAAGTTCACATGCTATTTACTAAAGAATATGATGTGAATCTTCTTGACATCCTGAATTGCTTGGCAGGTTTAGAGCACTGGTTTTCATAGCTTGTTGTATTTTTGCACTAACTTTCCAAATAAACTCTGTTCTTAATACTGCTTTAGCATTGTGTCATGCTTCACAGGTAACATCTTTAAAGATTTAAAGACCTAAATCTCTCAATTCACTTCTTTCTCCAAAACTAACATACTTTGGAGAATTCTAGCAACTTCAACTAGGTCTAAAATGTAAATTTGCTCAAAGGATCCTGACAAGGAAATAAGTTTAGTGCAATAATGGAATCACAGAATCACAGAATGTGAAGAGAGCCAGCTGGCAAAACAGGAACAGAACTTGGTCCTCTTTTCTGCTGTTTATGGGTAAAACAGGTACTCTGAATTTGAGGATGAAGAACATTGTCTCCAAGTTAGAGCCCTGGTAAAAACTCATGCCAGAGTAGAAGGCACCAGATGTATAATTGAAAGAAACACCTGAAAGTTACTGACATCTGACTACTGGTTAAGTTATGATTGATCCAGACCACTTGGGGATCTCTTAATGATTGCTTGGCTTTGCCTGGACATGCACACCCCTTCTGTGCTATGTCCCTTTCTAAATCTTTCATTCCCCTATCTCTTTGTGCATGCTGGTACAGTTCATATGTTATTTCTCCAGGGAGCAATGAAAAAAGAGAGTCATATTTATCATTATCAGTTTGAAATGCAAAGACTATTAAGACGTTAATCTTTCCACAATTGCTGCCTGGTCCATATCTTAGTAAAGATCAATTCTTAACTTCTGGTAAGACATAAAAACATCTAGGTACAATCAGTGTCTGATTGTACAGTGCCAGATATTTCTCTAATTGGCGCAGCATTCTTGTTTTAACAAAACTTTTCTTTCAAAGTGGTTAGATAAGCACAAAAGTCTTACCTAAAATTGATGTAGCTGCAGTTCTTAACTATTAAGACATTGGATGAACATTAAAAAAAAACAACAATAAAACTTCATACTTTTTGGTAGGAGATCATCAGAGGTAAAACGTGCAAGCATGCTCTGGCTGCCAACCTTACTGATAGTGCCTCTAAATTGGTGATTGGAACTAGGCCAGAACTTGTCTGTATGAAGGAGCTTAGTCATTAACGCTTGAATGACAGAACGTCATTTGCCTTAATAAGAGCTTAACACTCATAATACATCTATGTTCATCTGTCCTTAACTGTTGCCAGTTTTCAGGATTCAGGGCTCTACGATTGTAACAAACTGTTTTAATGACTGGTTGTCAGTTGCACACACAGTGATATTTAATCTGATATATTTTCCTTCATATGTGTGTGTGCCAGTGTCAGGCAAAGCAATGTTGTGTTTCTTTATAGCATAGCCTATTAAAATTTAAGCAGAAAATCAAACTGAATTAATAAAATTACTGATTTATGAGTAAAAAGGGGGGGGTGTTGTTGTTGTTTCCCTTTTTCTTATGACCTGGCCATAAATCATTCATGATACCAGGCAATAAAGCTTTGCAGTCTATTACATGAAGCTGTCACTGTAATTTTGGGGATGTGAAGATTTATAGGAAGTTATATAGAAATCTGAAGATTAAAAAGAATCTGGGTTTGTCTTTTTAAAAAACAGGAATATATTTTTAGGGATTTTCAAACTTACTGCTGGAGGGTAGAGAGGCTCTGCAGAGGGACCTCGACAGGCTGGACAGATGGGCAGAGTCCAACGGCATGAGATTGAACACATCCAAGTGCCGGGTTCTGCACATTGGCCACAGCAACCCCATGCAGAGCTACAGGCTGGGGTCAGAGTGGCTGGAGAGCAGTCAGGCTGAGAGGGACCTGGGGGTGCTGGTTGATGGTAGGCTGAACATGAGCCTGCAGTGTGCCCAGGCAGCCAGGAGGGCCAATGGCATCCTGGCCTGCATCAGGAACAGTGTGGCCAGCAGGAGCAGGGAGGTCATTGTGCCCCTGTACACTGCACTGGTTAGGCCGCACCTCGAGTCCTGTGTCCAGTTCTGGGCCCCTCAGTTTAGGAAGGAGGTTGACTTGCTGGAACGAGTCCAGAGAAGGGCAACAAGGTTGGTGAGGGGTTTGGAGCACAAGCCCCATGAGGAGAGACTGAGGGAGCTGGGGTTGCTTAGCCTGGAGAGGAGGAGACTCAGGGGTGACCTTATTGCTCTCTACAACTACCTGAAGGGGAGTTGTAGTGAGGCAGAGTTTGATCTCTTCTCCCAGGCAATCAGTACCAGAACAAGAGGGCACAGTCTCAAGCTGCGTCAGGGGAGGTTTAGGCTGGAGGTTAGGAGGAAGTTTTACACAGAGAGAGTGATTGCCCACTGGAATGGGCTGCCCGAGGAGGTGGTGGGGTCGCCGTCGCTGGGGGTGTTCAGGGCAAGGCTTGACAGGATGCTTGGTTGTATGGTTTAGTTGATTGGGTAGTGTTGGATGATAGGTTGGACACGATGATCTCGAAGGTCTCTTCCAACCTGGTTTATTCTATTCTATTCTATTCTACAAGAACATACTGTCTTGTGTGCAGACTTCTAGTGGTATACCTCATTGCAAAGGAAAAGGCAATTTTTATAATTTAAAAGTGTTACAGAATTTTTTTGCCTATATTGCAAAGTATAAATCACTGCTTTGTCAGGAGTCCCTGTATTAGATTGCCATAAAAATGTGTTGTTTCTGATCAGAAGCAATCCATGTTTCATACCTATGTGTAAAACTGGGCAAGGATTCAGCAAAGCCATTTTCTATAAGAAGTCTGAAGTAATTTTTTATACACAGACACAAGTGTTTTGCTGGTGGTGTACTGAAATTTCTTTGATGCTCATGCCCTTTGAAAGACAGTATTTTAACCAGCATTTAGAAATAGGCCTTATTACTGTTTCACAAAAATACAAGAGGAATACCAGGTTTGAAATGTATAGTGTAACGGCATGACTTTAGTATTCATTAATGCTGTCTTCTGGCACTGTGTTTAAGTTATCCTCACCTATCATACTGTACCATTTAACCTCTTAGCCGAATGTTCAAATACAATACAAACACAAGAAACAGAGGCTACTTGGGGTTAGTATCCTCAGACCAATGAAAACAGCTTCAAATTGTTTTAGTTGAAGTAACTATGAGGGACAGCAGCAGCAAACTTGAACCTGGGACAGAAGACAGGCAACCAGTGTAGCAACTTCTCTGCATTGTAATCTTCACAAATTTCTGAGTAGCCAACGTATTTTTCTCACAGTGTCAGCTTTCTCTGTTCAAGGCTTTACTGTTTTTGTCCATCTCAAGCACTGTTCTGAGGTTTCCCAGGCAACTGATTTAACACTGGAGTACAGCAGTAAACACAGCAGCAGAGCAGAGATGCAGCTTTCTTTTTTTTTAACTTGTTTTTAGTTTAGTGCTGGCTTGAGAGTGATACTGCTTTAGCTGCCTGTATTTTTTTCTTGAGCAGCTTAGTGTCGTGATGTCTCATTTCACAATGATATCTGTCCTTCCCTTTGTCTTCAGGAAGTAAAAAATAAATACATCCAACCTGTTCCTTAATGTTGCATTTTAGCTTCCTCATCGTACTTTTCCTTTGCTTCCATGTGCTGTCTTTCTGAGTTTCACTCCCCACTGGGGTGCTAACTTTCCTTCTAAAGGCAGCAGTCCAAAGAGCATGTTCCTCTGTGTGTGCTATGCGTGGCATTTCCTGAAGGGGAAAGAAAATACCAAATAAAAGGATTTTCCTACCATTTAAAGCATTTTATAAGTGCATGTGTAAAGTTATGCCCTTAGATTTATTGCTAAGTGTGTGCAAGGATGACTTGGTTTTCAAAATACTTAGCATTCACCATTTCTGCTGAGGACAGTACAGCTTTGAAGTTCAAGTTACACGTCTGGAAGTGGATAAAAAAGTTGCATGAGCATCTGTTTATGGGAAATCTTGGTAGTTGCATTTATGGCTCATTTATACTAAGTCTGGTTCATAGCACCATGATGACAGTAAAGTGAGGTTGAAACTCAAAATCCCTTCCATTAATAAACTGTTAACAGGTGGTTTTTTTCTAAAAGGTTAAATTATTTGACTTAATAGTGCAAAAATCATCTTCTGGCCCTGTATGTGTTGCTGAGAAACTTCTTAATGGAATACATATATGTAATTGCCTTAAAAACATGAGGCAGAGAATGCACACCTAGTGACATAGAACTTGGTGGTGTGTCTGTGTCTTTACAGATCTGATACAGGCAGCCCAGACCACAGTTCTTCAACTATTGAGCAGGAATTAGCTGCACTTGACTCTGAAATGACCCAGAAGCTAGTCGAGCTGAAGGAGAAGCAACAACAGCAGCTGCTAAATCTCCGGCAGGAGCAGTATTACAGTGAGAAGTACCAGAAAAGAGAGCACATTAAGCTGGTACGTTTGTTATGTTGTCTGCTTTTCTTTAGCAGCCTCAAGGTGAGTAATGAAAGCATAATGACAATATAAAGTGGGTCTTCCTCTCACTTAAAGTCCATGTCAGAGCTTGATCTGGTCTTCTGCAACTTCAAGAGGTTTTTGTGTCACTGTCACTAGCACGTCTAACATCTTGGAAGGCTTTGGATGGAAGGCAGGAAGGCAACAGGAGTATTACTACTGCTAATATAGAGTCCTTACCTCTAGTTACATAAGCCTCAGTTTACTGCAGCTTTTGGATGATCCCATTTTGTTATGCCACTTTTTAAAATGTACAACACTCCGGGAAGTGGGATTTAGCTGGATAATAAAAATAAATTAAAATATATTCAAACATTCTCCAGGGCACAGAGTTGTTTGAAACAGTGTTCCTGTTGCAGAGAGGTGTTTTAAGGGGATGCAGGACATGGTTTGTATACGGCAAAGAAATATTTTGCATCCATCAGTCTAAGCTAGCCTGTGTTTTTACAGCTAGAGTTTGGCTGACAGCTGCAGCAGGGTCATAGGCCATAGGCTGAAACAGGGGAGCTTGAGCAGACAGCAGCCGATGCTGATGAATATTCTCAGGAAGAAAAGAAAAATCATTTTTAAAGGGTGTTATGGGAATGCAAACTTTCATAGCTCCAGACCATCCTCTCTCACTATTTTATTCTATTATGTGATGTTGCGTTTCATTACTGTTGGGTGAAGTGATTTGCCTACTCTTCCTTGGCCATCTAAAATGCCACGACCTTGCAGGTCAGAGGTGTACTGTGTGTGGATGTCGCCCAGCAAGGTCTTTTCACAAATTCACAACCATGGATCACAGCAGAGAACTGTGGTCCAGTTAAGTAATGTCAAGATAAATTCATTTTTAGGCAGAGACCCTTCAGTTTTCCCCCTGAGTTGTGCAGGAGTTAAAATCCCAATTAAAATCTGCATTGCAGCTGAGAGATTTTTTTTCTGTCTTTCTTTGAGAGGAGAGCCTATTGTTAGTACATGTCTTCTTTTATCTAAGGAATAAAAAGCTGCAACACACTAGGCATTATTGTACATTCTCTAGTTCATCATCCTCAGAGGATTATTTTACAGAATTAAACTAGAGTGAATGATCAAACCAAGCTGGTCCCATTTCCCACTTCCATTCACCATTCATTGAACTTGCATTCACGCCCTGGCCATGTGTCCTCTCCTGTCAGCATCACTGCCACAATAAGTTTCAGTAGGAATGAGATTGGACCTAGTGCTGCACAGCAGATTGCAAACCAATGATCAAATATTCTGAATCCATGATCCTGCAACCACAATGTAGGCTATGCTCATCTATGCTTAGCTTTGTTAGCTATGATGCATGAATTCTCAGTACCCACCTGACCACTCTGAAATCCAAGCTGTTCCAGGTAATAATGCTCAAAGCAAGAGGAATGTTCAGTGCTTGCAGAAAACTTGAATATTCAGTGCCACAGGAATTCAGTTTGTAATTTATATTGTGTAAATTTAGTTTGTGACCGTCTCTGACTTATCATAAGCATTTTAATTCCTAGCAAAGCTAAAACATGCAAAATGCATTTGGATTTTACGTGTAATAGTCTCAAACCGTATCACCTTGGAGTACAGAGAAGTTGCAATTTCTGTGTAAGTTGGACATACACTAGTCTGGCTCAACTCTGAAAGTTAAGAATGAATTTACACTGATCAGAATATTTACTTGCTTTTGATTGTTGCCATTTAATCAGGGAATGGTCTGCCTGCTGCAGACTTTTGAGGGAACTTAGTAAGCATGTATGATGTTTAGCTGTAAATACCTATTTTTGTTTCTTGGGATTTTTTGTGGTTTTTTAGCTTATCCAGAAGCTGACAGATGTTGCAGAGGAGTGTCAGAACAGCCAGCTAAAGAAACTGAAAGAAACATGTGAAAAGTAAGGCTCTATTCCATTTATCATTGATAGCTACTCATTGTAGGCTTTGTTTAGACATATTTTGAATGTGCCTTTATATTTTATGCTTTAGAGAAAAGAAAGAATTGAAGAAAAAAATGGACAAGAAGAGGCAGGAGAAGATCACAGAAGCAAAGTCCAAGGATAAAAATCAAATGGAAGAGTAAGTATATCCCTAGATCCATATCCTGACACATCATGTGGAGACAGGATTTTTCACAACCGGAAAAATCAAAGGAAGGTTTCAACCATAAAGAAGGTATCTCACAGTCAGACTGTAATGCCTCACCAGAGCAGTGGAGTCCTTCTTACTTCTGCTGATACTAATGTAATTTCCCGGGACGAATCTAATCTCCTGTTCTGTGAGCACTGAGAGTCTGGGTCAGCTGCAAAGATGGGGACATGCATGACAGAGTGATTCCCCAAAATGCTGTTAATCCAGACACTCTCTGAGTATAAACAGACTTCTTGTGGCTTTGGTTCCTGCAGCGTTTGATTTCACCTTAACTTAGGTTTTAATTTGTGAATTATCTTCTTCACTCTGTCAAAGCTCTGCAGAAGAAATAGCAATGCACTGCAAGGGTTGCTCTGCTTTTGCTACAAACTCCTCTCAGAATCTGTGCTAGTAGTCTCCTCCAGAAACAGCATGATGCTGTGTGAAGTCACTTTGGCTGGAAGAAAGAGGAGGCTGAGTTTTGGTGAACAGGGACAGGAACGTTCATTTCATTTATGCACCACCAGACAATACAAGCTATAGTTGGCAGGTTGGTTATATTCTCTTCCCAAGGGCAGAGTATCTAGATTTGTCTTTCTTCATTTGTTTTGGCAAGCATCTAAAAAAGAAAAGAGAGCATTTTAATCTTGCATTGTCTGAAGGGATATTCTTATTACCAGTCCTTAGTAACATTTTAGGACACTTAGAAATACAGGAGGAACAATAAAAAAAGAAAAATCTAGAATATATGAGTTTCACCAAGTAACAAAGACACAAATGTGTTTGGTTTTCTACAGGTAGTAAGGTTATGCAGGTTTTGGAGCTTTTCAACATAGAACCTGTGTGTTCAGTAACAATGAAAGAAGGTCACACACAGACAATGAACTGCATCAGCTAATGTAAGAGTTGATATTATAGGATTTTAATAAACCTTCTAGAAAAAGAGATAACAAAATGAGAATAATTGGTTATGAAAAACTAAAGGGAGAAATAATATTGTTAGAGCTGGTCAGAGAGCACGGAAGTCACATTAGAAAAAGTAGTCATTACAAAAATGCTATAGCAGTAAAAAATCAATTGCAGTAAGAAATTATTTGCTGAGAGCTTAACAAGATGCTAGTGAGAATGGCTCAGAAAAAGACAAGTAGGAATTTGGTGTTGTTGTCCTTTTACTCTTTCTCGTTCTTCCCAAGGGCTCTCCTTTGCCAGGCTTTTCCAAGAGTGCTTGGGAAATGTGAGATGGGGTTTACATGGGAAACTAATTTTTCTTCTGTCAAGGGACACAGTTTGTCCTCACTGTCACAGTAGGGCAGAGAATAGCAAGACTTTCTCCTGAATTGCATCTGACTCTCCTAGGTTAGGCTGTTGTTTATTTAAACCTTTAATACAAATTTGGGAGAGAATATTACACAGATAATACATTGTATTATTTTTTTCTTTACTTAATTTTTCTAATTCCTATGTGCACCCAGGATTTGTGTAACTATCTAAAACCATCAGATTTTGGGGCCACCTGAACAGTGATTTACTGCTCTTGACTTGGGTTTTACTGCCTGAATCTGGTCAATTCAAGTATCCACAGCTTGTTGTTTTATAGGTGTTAATCACTTTGGATCTTACCTTTGGCCTTAGACAAGTGGTTGCCTATCTGACAGAGTCACATAAAGTTCAAGTGTTTCCTCAGGTTCAGCTTCATGTGGTTTACATAGCAAAGCTGGGGACTGAAGTCAAGCCTTCCTGCTCTTTGTGGGAACTGCTGTTATATCTGAGATTTCACCAGCAGTAGCTGCTTCCCAACTGAGACTATTTCTCTGCTATACAATGTGCCACAAAGTGGCAATGTGCATCTGCTCATGCAGTGTGCCCCCCCGAGACTGACGTTTGGGCCTTAAGGAACACCACCACCACTTTGAAGATGTGGCAGCACCCTATGAGAAAAGCCTGATGTTAAAGAGGAGGGATTTTGATATAGTAAGCCATAGGGAAGTCTGAGCCCTTTGTATAATACAGATACAGCCTGTTATGAAAGGCACCTTCAGGAAGTGGATAAAAATTAAGTAGGCAGATCCCCACATCCAAAATACAGTCTTCCTTATTTTGTAAGGAGTTCTGGGGGATTGAAATCCGCTGATGTGATCTTACTGACTACCATAACTTGTTGATTACTTCTTCCCAGAGAGAAGACCGAAATGATCCGATCATATATCCAGGAGGTGGTGCAGTACATAAAACGGGTATGTTGGGTCATGCCTTTATTTTTCCTTTTTGGGGTAAAATGTCAGCTTTCATATTTTAGGCCATATTAAACAGCAGATTGTAAGTTTTGGTATAAAGATTCTGCAAGTGCCTTTTTCTAGCAGATGTCATGTGCACTTCTGTTCACATCCCAGTTAAAGGAAAACTGGAATTTCAGACAGATCTTCGTTAATTGTTAATCATTGTTTGGGGATGGTGCTGAGAGGGGCAAATTTTAACACAGTTATGATTTAATATTTGAATACACCGTGTTTATTCATGGAAAATGTACCAGTGTTTTTAATTGTCTTGCTGCAAACGTTTCATTGCAGAGTATATTTTCACCTTAATTACAGTTGTACAGTTACTCAAATGCAAAAACCACTCTGTGAGCTCTGTAGATACAAGTCAAGCTATTGCATTACAGGTGGTAGCTTTTCTGAAGCTATAGTGGTTTACACTCTTCCAACCTTGGTGATACTGTGATAAGTATAATATGCCCTGCATATTAAGAAAGTATGTACTGCAGCATTCTGATATATGAAGTCTCCATGAAACATTGCTGAATCTTCTCTGCATTTCAGTGCGGAGATATGCAGTTCAAAGGCTGGCCCATTTTTGTTCAGAGGCCTTGTTTCAGGAAGCAACTTAAAGAATTAGCAAATTAAGCATGCTTAGTTCCTGTGGGAGGCAGGCACATATCCAAGCACTTTATTAATGAGGCCCAGTATTTATTAATTTAGGACTCTAGGATGCAAATCCTCCTCTTCTGGGAACAGGGTCCACCTCGCACACTTGTACAATAAAAACTAAAGCAAAATGGTAGAATTTTTAACTTAAAAACGCACTAGAAGTCATTGTACAATAACTCCTTTAGGCATTTTTGGTTCTAAATCCTATGACTGAAATCTGAGATACACTGTCCACACAAAACCACTAGAACAGTTGTGTTCAGGGGTGCTTGTGACAATGGTGTGTACATTTATGTTAGAATTATTTGTAGTTTCGATGACAACGTTTTAATTTTGATGAATGAAGTATGTGTTGGGGGAGAGGTGGGGAAGTGAGGATGTACAATCTCTGAAAAAAAATCTGTTATTTTCCTACAGCTAGAAGATGCTCAGAGTAAAAGACAGGAGAAACTGGTAGAAAAACACAAGGAGATCCGTCAGCAAATACTGGATGAGAAGCCTAAGGTAAAGAGTTTTTGAACATAGATTACACTGCTAAAAAATGTCCTTCAGGAAAGAAGGTGTTCTTACAGCAGGTAGGCTGATGTTTAAACATGAGAAAGTCCATTCATAAACATTGTCTCTAATATTCACGATGAAAAAAAGTCAAGAAGCAGCCTAATATGGAGCACCACGTGAAAACCAGGTCTGAAGTAATGGGGTTTATTTTTCAGTACTCACACTGTTAAAAAGCTGTTGGTGTAAGTGGTGCTTCTGGCCAGCAGAGTGTGCCCTTCGCTCCATTGTGCTGTATCAGTATGACGACAAAACACAGTTTACAACAAAAAGAAAAAGAGATATCTTTTTAGCATGCTTGCCGCAGATCTTTGTGATAATTTATGAGGATACGTTTTTGTGGACAACAATTAGTATTCTTTGTAGTAATAGTGCTTAATATTCTACACTGCTTGCTGGATTTCCTCTGTTTTAATTTGGACACTGCATGTACATTTAATTTTCTAAAATACAGTTTTCAATCCTAAAGATTACAGACTGACTCTTGCTTCTAGTGAAGCTGGTGGTAGTTTTGCCATTGATTTCAGTGGAGAAGGTTCACAGTCCTCTACTGGTACACAATTTTCCTGTAGGAAGACCCTAGGTAACTATATAATCAGATTTCTGTACAAAGGGAGGCTTGTTTTCAGCAGAGTTCGTGTCCAGGTATGATTCTTCACAGCCTATCGTGTCATGTCTGCTTTCATTTTTTCTGCACTTGCTCAAATGTGTGTTCTAGGCTTTACTTATTTCTTATCTATGTCCATGGCCCTGACGTTTCCATGCTTGTGTTACAACTTTGGGTGTCAGCTAACTAGTGCTGTCATGTCTTTTCTGTGAAATACCCAGAGAATACATTAGGCTAAGGTCCAAATAGGAAGAAGTTTACAGTGGTTTGGGAACATAAAAATGTTTGCATTTCCGATTCTCTACTCATCTTTTTAAAATCATGTTTATGAATTAGCTGGAACTTTTTTCATGCCTTGGGCATCTGGGTGTAAAGGCCATACATAGTATTATGTTTAATATTTGGTGCTGTGGGATCTTGAGCTTCTTGGGCATGTAAACTAAAAAGACTGCAATTTAAATGGTGAAAATATACATTTCAAAGAATAATCTGCTAGTACTTCTAACAATGGCTGTTCACAAATACTTGGGCACTTGATTACTTCTCTTTTATTGTGTCTGCTTTTTTCTTGATTTTTTTTTTTTTTTAATGTATTGATTTACTGAGAAGTAGCATAAAGCACTGGAAATTTGTCACTAAGCACTCGGGCTGCATTCTGAAAGGCTGTGCTGAATCAGTGCTGTTCCACTCTTTTTTTCAGCTGTCCCTGTTAGGTCATAGCACAGAGCAGCTCCATATCCCTTGTCTTCCCCTGCATCTGGCCATCAGTTAAAGAGCTGTGGTAATTAGCACTCCTCCAACAGTGCTCTCCATTTCTCCTGAGAAAACCCTCTGCAGTAACATTCCTCACAGGCCCTGGCTGCAGGATTTTTTTGCTTTCCCACATACTGAAATGGGCAGACTTCACTGAATTTATGGTGGTATGTGCCTCTTGCTGGCATGAGAGGATTTAGACGAAACTTAATTACTCATTTTATTAAGTCTTTTTATATGTTTTGCTTCGTGGTCATATTTCATATACATATTTGCTTCCTTAGTGACAGGGCTTATGATATAAAATAGATGAAATGATTTCCCAGCTGAAAACCACCGATGTGTTTTATGCAAACAGCAGCCTTTCTAGCGACAGCTTTTTTAACAGGCTGGTCTCTCGTGCTTCGGTATTCAAACGCCCACTAAAATTTCTGCTAGCTGTGTTAAAAGCTGTTTTCTGGCAGTATCAACTCAACCACTAAATAAAGAGCTCAATACATTTAGAGGGAAAGAATTTTTAGTATTCTTACCAACAGAGACGGATCCATACTGACTGGAGACAAATTTGCCATCATCAATCACTGGTTATTTATGACTGACTCACAGTTTGCTGTGTTATGACTGTGCACAGAGCTCTGCCATAGCCAGGGAGAGGATTGCCAACACACTGCCACACCAGTGAGTTCTGCTGGGTTTTTTTTTTAAGTATGAGTTTGCAGTTTCCTGTGTTGCAGAAGAAATTTGCCTTAGAGTGCTGACATTTTAGACAACAGCTTTTAGAAGATGCATAAACTGAATGCAAATTAGTTCCCTGCTCTGGAAGCAGAAGTCTTGCTTTGCATTTAAAGTGCCATGTTTAGATCAAAATACTTATTAACTCAGGACTGATTTACACCCTTCAGCTCTGCCTTTTCTTCAGGTATGTAATTTCTTTTTAATTTTGGGGTGTGAGACTGTTTGAAGCTTTTGTTTGCGGGGCTATTGTATACCAAAAAGATGTAAGAGTTGAGAACTTTATTTCCTGAACTGATACTTTTAGGCAAAATATTTGAAATAGTTCTTCAGTTTACTGTGGTCCTGCTGAAGTCAGATGCAGGTATTGGCTGGTATTGGCTTGCAGAAAATGTCAGACTGTACAACTGTAAGTAATGAGGATGTGTTTATGAAAAATGAATCTCTGAAGCTGCAGAAACTAGAAACTGAGCGTTACCATTAAATTTCTGCATGTGTATGGAAACACACCAGCCACTCCCATAGCGTGTTTTGAAAAGGAGAGCATCACCTCATTAAGAAGTCAAATACTGATGGACTCGAGGTTAAAAAAATTCCAACTTGATGTTTTAGTGAAAGCACAGTGGAAACAAAAGTGCAAGTGTTCTCCTGCCACTATCTTTTTCCTAACAGCAGCATTAGTGAGGAAGGCCATATGTGTTTTCTTTTCTCTCTCTCTTTTTTTTTCCATACTTTATTATCAGCAACAGCTTGTGTTTTTTTTTCTCCCCAATTCTATTTCTTTGTCTCCTCCTCTTAGTCATTGATACATGTAAGCTTGTCCTGTCCTTATCATCTTCCCCTTGAGCATCTCTTCTGCGTGCCTTGGAGGCTATTGTAAAACGATAGCTCTTTACAGCACAGAACTGAATTCTGTGCATTAGAGCAGTGTGTGATTTTAGATTCTCTGCTACAGCGTATGTCTGGCACTATAAGCACAGAGCAGCGCATTGAGGATGGGCATGGTCATTGCATCTTAGTTTCTTTGTCCTTGACAGCTTGCCCGTCGCAATAAATACAAATCAGGGCATTTCCTTTCTCCCTACCCTTGCTTCCAATTTTATCGTAATTACAAAAAGCAATACACGTGAGACATGACAAGACATTAATTATTGTTCTGACAATTGACTGGGTTACAGTAAATAGACACAATCCTCCTCTAACTGAAATCAATTAGACTTTTGTTACTCATGTTTATGTGTCAGAGTTACACTTGCATCTCAATGTAATAGCTGAGACTCCTGTGCTCTTGCAGTCATCTGCTCTCAGCCATGGTAACTGGACTCTTTTGGCTTCAGTGGGCCATATTCATACAGCCTCAGCTGTCCTGGAAGATGTAATTCCTGTGGTTCATCATTTTGTAAGCTGTGTTAATGTTTCTGCTCATGCCTCTTCTGCTGTTCACCACCTCAGCTTATCCAAGGCCTGCCAGATGGTTTGGCCGCCTGCAGAGTTGTGGAAAATGGTGCTGTTCGGGGTGAGGCTTTATCTGTGGGAAAATATCCAAGAGATCTAAATAGGCACTGCAAGCGAAGCAATCTTTCTTCTAAGTGTTGCTTTGTAGTCTGTCAAATAAATTAAGAATATAAAAGATATAAAATTACTCTTTCTTCTCAGGAAGTAAAATGAAAGCCTTCGTTTAAAATTATAATTCACTTCTTGATAATGGAAAATAGAAGTGTCTGATGCATGCCAGCTCACTTTCAAAGAAAATACATTTATGATCTCCCAATTTGACATGTGTTAGTAATTGCACCCAATGGGAGTTGACACTTCTACATTTAATCAATAATTAATACTAGCACTGTACCTGAGAAATTTAAGGGGACATAAAACAATACATATTCAAATAACAGAACAAATTAACAGGAAACCGATCCTTTCCAGCAGTAAACCTCTCATAACTCAGTGTCTTCTTTCCATTATGTAGGGCTGTAAGTGACCTCCACGATCTCTCTTCTTGGAGCCAGCTGCTCTCACAACCAACCACAATAACTCAGTCAAATGAGTGAATGTTAGTTAAATGAAAAATTTGAAAATCCAGTGAATGGTTTCTCTCTTAAAAGAGCTAAAAACATTGATCTTTGTGAAGGTTATAGCTTGTCATGTGTGCTTTAGGTAAGGCTTTGTGGTTATCTTCACGCAGATAAGGTTGAGTTAAATGGAGCAGTTACTGACAAGCAGTCAGCACTATCACTGCTCTCACTTTAGAAAGAAGTCAAATTCAGCAAATGTATTTTACAGCGCTTTTTAGATTTTATTTCGGTTAGCCTCAGAGCCACTCTATTAGCTCATCTGGAAGAGAGCACCTCTTAGGAGCTTTGATGACTATTCCAGTGTCCTTTCAGCTCACTGCCTAATTCACAACAACAGTGCATTGTGCACCACAATCCTTTTTTTATCCTTTGCACCTCTGTAGGAAGCCAAACTGTCTTTTGGGCTAGCTGCACTTAGTTCAAACACTTCCAAATGCATTCCAGTACAGCAACAGGCAACTCTCCAAGAATTTTGGAGAGGTTTGGAGGAAAAGGTTATTTCAGTTTACTGAGTTTCATGGGATTTTGTATTGCATGGATTTGAATTGAATGGGGGTAAGTTCCCTTCCTGAAGTGAAGTTCAAACTTATTGGAAAAAAAAAAGCCAGTGTAGTATTTGAAAAGGTCTCATTTTATTTTCTTCTTGATTATGTAAAAAATACTGCTTTTGTTAGTTCATTTAGTTGAAACTTTTCCATAGTTTAAAAAGAAGTCTCTTTTTAATGTGTTACTGCCAAGCTAAAAGGACTTATGGCTTTATCTGTCAAAAAAAAAGAAAAAAAGCAGAGACTTAAGAGGATTGAAATAATTTACTGTTTGTTTGGATTTGTACTGCTTGGGGGTTTGTGCTTGTATATTCATCAGAGGGGAACAACAAAATGCTTCTCTACCTCATTAAATAGGCAGCAGCATGGAGAAATTAATGCCATTTTCTTAGCCCCAGTGAACAACAAATATTTTAAAGCAATGTTTAAAAAAAATATATAAACCAATATTTTAGACTTAGATTTCCAAACCTGCCTGCAATTTAATCTGACATCTTCCCACTTCTGGACCAGGGCATGCATTTAGATTGAAGGATGCATTTTCCTGGACTATTCACTTGAGGATCTTGGCACTTCGCTCAGCATCTCTCAGCATCAAGTCCTAAGTGGAAATTAGCCTTATTATCTAATAAGCTTTGAGTATCTTAAGCCCTGATGTTTCTTTAAATGTTTTATTAGTGCAATTGCTAAGCAGTCCCTAGTTGGAGAGTATTTTTTTGGAAACTAGGATTGTCTTTTTTTTGTTTCCTTTTGTCATGTTTCTCCCAATGGATAAACTCCGCAGAATGCACTTTCAGGCTGTATAGTGACTAGTAAATAATCTCACTGCACTCATTAAAATTAAATAGCTTGACCTTTATTCTATGGCAGCTTTATAGCAATAAAACTCCCTTAAATTCCATTAGGTAACAAACCCATCACTAAGTCTGAGATTAAAAGACTTCAGTCCAAATAGCAGGATTCTCAAGATTTATTTTGATTAAGATTGTGCTTGCTTGCTTGTTTATGTTTTTTCTTCACAAGTCCACATTTTAAATGATTGTGTATTTTCCCAGCAGAATAAATACTACTGTGAGAAATGAGTATCAGGTCACAAAAGATACATCTAACAATTTGAGGTTATATTTATTACGTTAATTAAATGTCTTCCAGTGTTGATCTTGCCCATGTTTTGGGAGCACTAAACATGAAATCAACTGCATAACATTTCTAGTGTGAAGATACAAAATGCTCTTGAAATTAATTTTAATGAATTCTGATATCATTTACTTTAAATAAAGATGTCACAAACCCTTTGTAGGAAGAATGTATACATAAAGAAATACCTTGTGAATGGGACCTGAGGGAAAACACAGGCAATTTAGATTGGAGTTTATTGATAGAGGTTGATATTTTCTGTGCATGGATCAGTCTACTGGAAGTCAGAGAAAATACTTGGTTTAATCAGGAGCTGCAAAAAAAAAAGGGGGAAATAAATAATTTGAAAGGGCAACCTTTTTTTTCTTTCAGTTTTGCAGTGGTGTAAATCAAAAGGAACATTATGAAGTTAGCACAATCACTGGTGATTTAAAGTGGTATTAGTGAAAGCAAGAATATGGTCTATAATGGACATCATGTGGAAGATAGATTTGATTTGTGAAAGTTAGTGAGTTTGTTCTGGATAACATGATAATAAATAAGAGCTATGAGAGGGGAGTGAGTTAAGAAAGGTGATTTCAGAATCCAGCTACTATCTGAGGGCAAAAGAGTTTGCACAAAATTAGGATTTTTTTTTTTTAATAAAAGCACAAATTTGAGAATTGTTCCAGGGGGGGAAGGGAAGAGAGAGAGAAACGTTGCTGATTTATTTTTCCCTAGCTTGCACAAGTGAATCTGTTCCTTATTTTACCCCTGTCAGATAAGCACAGTTTATGTCTTAGCCCAGTGTAGTTAATTATTTAATTCCCTTTCCTGGTACATGTAAGAAAGACAAAATCTAAAGCAGAATTCAGGCTATCCTATGTTCCCAGCTGTTCCTCACTGATGTCCAGCTTCCTGTGATACAGCCCAACACTGAGAGAGGTCCCCACCAATCAGAAATTCCCACTAAGATACCTAAAGTCAGAGGCAATGTCTTCCCAATTCCATCCTTTCCTCACAGAAGCAAATGCAGCTGCACTGCCATGAAGGGACAAAACCCAAAACATGCCCTAACCCAGGCAATGAGTTAAGCATCTGTGAATGTGCAAACCTGAACACTTCCTGGGGTCCAGATAAACATGTAACATGTGCAATTAACCTTGTAACACACCTGTGAACTGTGTGTGCCCCTGGCCATGTTTGGACATGTCCCATCCTATAGGTTCAGTTAGCAGGTTTCTTTGTTACCAAAGGGCATTAATTGTCTTTGGACAGTATTTAAACCAACTGAGAAGGTAGGCAATTTGCCTTGTTCTCACCAAGCAACAAGAGCCAAATGCTGCTGCAGTTGCAGCTGAAGAGCTCATCCTAACAGGCAAACCACACCTGGGCCTTGAACCTGGACCATAGCATCTATACTGCTCATACAGCTTTCACCACCCTCCTTGGCTTCTGCAGTATAATGGAGGTGTTGGGAGGACAGATTAGCCCAAGTGGGTATGAAGAATAAGCAATAAATGTGTCATCATTTACCATTATGCAGATAAAAATGCACGTGTCCCAAATTCATACTGAATCACTGCCATGACCTATCAAAATGACAGACCATGTTTTTTCTAAGTTGTGGCTGTTGGTTTAGAACACCATCATCATGTGCAAACAAACTCACTTGTTAAAAGCAAGAAAATTAGTTGCATTTGCATGGTGATTGATTTTACAGTACTTCATTGTTACTCTAATTCTCTTACATGCTTAATTTGACATAGAAAACAGTTCAGTTAAAGGGAGAAAAAGAAAGCAGTAAATTACCATGTAAGTGATCGGTCATGTAATAAGCATAGAAACTGAAAACTACCTTTTCTTCCTTTTTAGCATAATTACTAAAGCGTACCTAAATTCTATCTTTAACATTTGTGAGTAGTTAACCCTTCTCAAAATAAATGAGCTTCCTATGCCAAGAAGTGTGTTTTACCGTAAAGAGAAAAATGGGAATGGTATGTGAATATATAGCTTCTTTCTGTGAAGTTGAGTTCAGGATAACAGCCTACACAGAGTACATTGCCTCTGCAGAAGATACTCCTCTGTGTTCTGTAGGTGGCTAAGGATGACAAGAATATACCAACTGGAGCGAGTAGTCTAATGTTGTAGGTCCCCTTTATCTGTTCTCTGTAGCTTCTTAAAGCACTTTGATCTACACTATCCCATTCTCTGCTCAACTGTAGAGCAGATCACTTGGGGTTAAAGCGAAGAGCCGCTGGTCATCCAGTAACCTGTGACACGCTCCTGCACTGTGGTTCAGCAGTTGCAGCCTTGCACAGCTAAAATTTCCCAAAGCGTGGACAGATGGCCAGCAAGCCACAAGGCAGCAACTGCCCCTGAGAAGAGGGGGAAAAAAAAAAAGAGCACAGAAGTAACTGGTGTGTTTACATGGTTACCTCTAAAGAACTGAAAGTGACCTGGAAAAGTGTAAGAGGCAAATTTTTGTTTCAGGATATTTAGCTTAGGCTATGCAATATTTAAACCTGATGGAAGAAGTCTCTGCTAGGAAATCAATTCTGCAAAGGGAAGTGCTCTGTATGCTAAATCTTCAAGAGAGCAACAGGGTATCAACAACCTGTTGACTCTCCTTCACCTTTTCATGAATTAGTATAATACTGTATGAAAAGACACCATAAAACATAAGCTAAATTATGCATGGTGTGTACTCACTGTGTGAGAGGTGCGTAGTAGCACACACAGACACTTCAAATATAGTGCATATACAGCAACTTATATACACGTTCATCTAAGTCAGATTGAGTAAGAAACACCAAAAAGGCAGGAGCACGTGCTCATACACAACTGCATTCATCATTGAGCAACAGCAGCAACATATTTGCTCATTATCAGAGCCTCAGTGCAACATGACCAATAACAAGAGATTTGGTGTGACACAGCTAATAGAAAAATGTTAAAAGAAATATTAATGTTGAGTATGTGAACTCATTAGAGAGATGTTTTTAAATGCATGAAATTGAGAAAAAAAATCATTCTTTAATGAGCAGAGAAATAATGTCAGGGGTTCTGCAAAGACTGTGGTGTATGAACAGCTTTGACTATGCAAGTCATTTGTTAAGATAGTGCTTATGTCTTTGTGCATAATCAGTCTGCAAAGCAGAGCCCCTAGTGAAAACCATACTGCATTTCTGGGCATGAGGTAGTAGTACATATTGCAGTATAACTTAACAATGCAGGGTGCTTTCGTCAGTACACTCATGACAAGGTGGGCACTGAGTTCATCTTCATTACAGGGAGACACTTCAGAATGATAAATATAATAGCAGAAAGGGTAACAGAAATAACAAAAGTAGTGTGAGAGTTTCAAAAGCACACCTGGATTAGAAAGTATGTTTTGAATAACGGAGAAAATCCTGTCTCTGTGTGTGCATGTGTTTTTAGAAACAAGAAAAATTTCTGCAGCAAGAAAAGGTTGTTCTGATGTGCAGGATTTTTCCCAGCAGTTTAAGTGTAGTGGTAGGGGAAGAAAGTCCTATACACCCAGAAGGGAGAGAAAGTGCGCTCCCATCTGTGGTGACAGGAGGACCAGCATCTGAACCACATGTGCTTCCTGTGTGATGTAGGTGCAGCTTTCAAGGTTCTCTTCAGTCAGTAGCAGACTAGCTGGGAAAAGATGACTTTTCATTAAATTTCTCTCATATTTCATTTCTGACAGATCAGCATTTTCTGGCAGTAGTTGCGTGTAATTGCAGTAGTTGCACAGGGTGGTGATAGTGCATGTGTTTGACTATAATGACTCGGTAAGTTTCTTCTTACTCAGCCATTGTCTTGAAGAAGGTTCTTGCCAAGAGATTGTGGAGTGTGACTAAGCTCATAAACTGCCGTTATGCACCTGCAAATTATCTCATTTATGGACTCCTGGAGATTTGTAAGCTTTGTGTGAAACAAGTGGATGTGCCCAGGGAGAGGAAGCCTAGTCCAGATACAGTTGGATACAGAACTCAACTCAAGGTTTAAAACACTTATAAGATTGACCTTTCCAAGTGACTAATGGATCCAGAGATTAGTTGCAGCAAAAAGGCTGATGACGGTGAAAATTCACAATTTTTGCTTCTTTTTCTCCCCCTAGAAAAATTAAAGAAAAGTAGAGTTTTTATGTTAAACTGGTAGAAATTCTTTATGTTTAAAAGTGCTGAGTATCAAACGCCCCACTTAGCAGGGGGTTGGCCTCTGCCTTATACAAATGAATTAAGACATTCACTAAAGAGCCAAGGGGTATCAGGCATACCATGCCATCCTGAGAATGGAAGGTGTTTTCTCAGCCTTTTTCCCACCCCTCCCATCCTTTTATTTCTCCATTTTACCCACTCTCCTGCTTCTCCTTCTGCAAAAGCACATTTGGAGCTTAAATTGGCCTCTGCTGTGAAGGACAACAAAAAGTCCTTCTATAAATATATTAATAGCAAGAGGAAGGGTAGGGACAACCTCCACTCCTTGGTTGACATGGAAGGAAATGTTGTATCACAGGATGAGGAAAAGGCAGAGTTACTTAACTCCTTCTTTGCCTCAATTTTTACTAGCAGGACAGAATGTCTACCAGACAGCTGGCCTGCAGAGCTGGCAGAAGGAGCAAGGGAGCTGCATAGTTTCCCTGTGTTCCATGAGCAAGTGATTGGAGCTCTCCTCAGCCGCTTGGATCCCCACAAGTCCATGGGACCAGATGGGATCCATCCTAGGGTACTAAGAGAGCTGGCAGATGAGCTGGCCAAGCCACTCTCCATCATTTTTCAGCAGTCCTGGCTCACTGGAGAGGTCCCAGATGACTGGAAGCTGGCCAACGTGGTACCCATCCACAAGAAGGGCCGGTTGGATGAGCCAGGGAATTACAGACCTGTCAGCCTGACCTCAGTGCCAGGCAAGATTATGGAACAGGTCATCTTGAGTGCAATCAAACAGCACTTACAGGATGGCCAAGGGATCAGACCCAGCCAGCATGGGTTTAGGAAGGGCAGGTCGTGCCTGACCAACTTGATCTCCTTCTATGATCAGGTGACCCGCCTGGGGGATGTGGGGAGGCCTGTGGATGTAGTCTACCTGGACCTCAGCAAGGCCTTTGACACCATTCCCCACAGCAAACTCCTGGCCAAGCTGTCAGCCCATGGCTTGGATGGGAGCACACTGCGATGGGTTAGGAACTGGCTGGAGGGTCGAGCCCAGAGAGTGGTGGTGAATGGTGCCACATCCAGCTGGCAGCCAGTCACCAGTGGTGTGCCCCAGGGATCAGTGCTGGGCCCCATGCTCTTTAACATCTTTATTGATGATCTGGATGAGGGCATTGAGTCCATCATCAGTAAATTTGCTGACGACACCAAGCTGGGGGCAGGAGTTGATCTGCTGGAGGGTAGAGAGGCTCTGCAGAGGGACCTCGACAGGCTGGGCAGATGGGCAGAGTCCAAGGGCATGAGATTGAACACATCCAAGTGCCGGGTTCTGCACATTGGCCACAACAACCCCATGCAGAGCTACAGGCTGGGGGCAGAGTGGCTGGAGAGCAGTCAGGTGGAAAGGGACCTGGGTGTGCTGGTTGACGGTAGACTGAACATGAGCCTGCAGTGTGCCCAGGCAGCTATGAGGGCCAATGGCATCCTGGCCTGCATCAGGAACAGTGTGGCCAGCAGGAGCAGGGAGGTCATTCTGCCCCTGTACACTGCACTGGTTAGGCCGCACCTCGAGTCCTGTGTCCAGTTCTGGGCCCCTCAGTTTAGGAAGGAGGTTGACTTGCTGGAGCGTGTCCAGAGAAGGGCAACAAAGTTGGTGAGGGGTTTGGAACATAAGCCCTACGAGGAGAGGCTGAGGGAGCTGGGGTTGCTTAGCCTGGAGAAGAGGAGACTCAGAGGTGACCTTATTACTCTCTACAACTACCTGAAGGGAGGTTGTAGACAGACGGATGTTGGTCTCTTCTCCCAGGCGGCCAGTACCAGAACAAGAGGACACAGTCTCAGGCTGTGCCAGGGGAGGTTCAGGCTGGATGTTAGGAAAAAGTTCTATACAGAGAGAGTGATTGCCCATTGGAATGGGCTGCCTGGGGAGGTGATGGAGTCGCCGTCATTGGAGGTTTTCAGAAGAAGACTTGATGGGGTGCTTGGTGCCATGGGTTAGTTGTTTGGGTGGTGTTGGATTGGTTGATGGGTTGGACACGATGATCTTGAAGGTCTCTTCCAACCTGGTTTATTCTATGTATTCTATGTATCTTGCAGTGAGATTCTTTTCTCATTATGCCATTTCTTTGTAATAGTCTTTCCATAGAGTTTCTTTCTTTATATGCTTTCTTCCCTCTCTTCCTCTTTCCCATCACTTGCTCCTGTTGAATTACAGAGGGTATCTACAAGTACTTGTAGGAATAGTGTTTGTCTCAGACTAAGACGCATTTAAAGAAACAGCCTGGATTTAAGGAAGCACTCTGAGGGGAAGAGATGTTAAAAAGCATGTCTTTGAGTGCGACTGTGTATGTGGAATGTGTCACACAACCTTCAATGAGATGAAAGATACGAGACTCAAGTTCCAAAGATGCATGCAAGAAATAATTGTTCATGAGCATGCCAAACTGAATGAAATAGGAATAACAATATTTAAAGTGAAAACAATGAACATTGTAAAAAAATCAACTGAAACTCGAATACAACAAGAGAAAAAAATGTGATGATGAGCCTAAAGGTTCAAGATTGAGAACTAGTGAAGACTTCAGAAAGAAAATGAGAAACAGATGAAAGCATCTTCACTAGGAAGTGGAGTATAGATTCTTGGCTTGTTTAGTCTAGCACATTAGAAATGCAACAGAATTGCATCTATCCAAGTGCCATTCTTGAGTAGAGGAAATCTTGAATGAATCTTGGCAGCCTGATAAGCTTTATTCTGACAAGCAATTTAATGATTGTAAGTTCATGCAACAGTTTTCACCAGCACATTGCTACAACCTATACACTGCTGCACCTTATAGCTGCTTCTGGAGTTGTGACTGATGGTGTTCCCCTGGTTGTGTGGTGAAGAGGTAGGCAGTTACAGTCTTACTTTGGAGATCAAGGCCAAGGATGGGTGGAGGATTACATGTGGATTGCTTAGCAGTTGTGATAATTGCTGTCCCTGACATGGAGATTAGTGACAGGGTTTGTATAAGGAGAGGGATTGCCAGAATGTGCAGTGTGTAGGTGGGCCTCAGCACCACAGGAATAATAACAACAGGGAGCTGAGCAGTGATGCACTCAGTGTGCTTTGCACGACAAACTCTGTTGCAGTTTGAGCTGGGTGCCCCCTGATGTGTTCACTTCCTGTGCCCAGAAGTCCAGCCCAGAGGGATGGACACAGGAAATTGTGTGTATTTCCTACCATGATTCTTTGCACCACTATAAGATCCAGTGCGGGGTCTAGCTCTCTCTCTTTTCTTCCTCCTCCGCCAGCCGGTAACTGGGGGAGATGTCTGCTGGCTTTGGGCCTGGCTAGGCCCAAGGCCACGGGGGGATGGGCAGTCTCAGGCCTGGCCAGCTGAGACTAGCCCAGCAGAGGGAGTGGGAAGAAGGAGCCCTGGGGGTCTTGGGTGTACCCTCAGGTGGGAATGGGATGCCTCTGGGTTTGCTTTGGGATCTCTTTTTGTCGCTGCGCTTTGGGTTGTCTGTAAACATTCACTGCTTCCTATTTAAACTTTCATCACTTTTGCAATCCGTTTGTCTGAGTGTTTTATTCCTGCCTGTGGTGGGGAGAGGGGCTGCCTCAACCCAGCACATTCTTGGTAGCAGAGGATGGTTGTCAAACTCGTGTGAGGAATTACCAATAATTTGTTGGTTGTTCAGGATTCTCTCTTGTGTTCAGCTCACCTTTATGTGCATGCATCGTTAGGCATTTCCAGTGCTGGAGCAAATGCAAAGGAAAATATTAGTTACCTAAAAAGGTATTTCTAGAACAAGAGTTGAAAGGACAGGTACATTCTGGTTTGCCATGCAACCAAGTGGCGTGGAAATAAATTATTAGGTAAATTATGTGTTCCCTGTCTAGATGATGTGTACAATACATCCAGAAGTTGAATTTGCAAAATAGTGTCTCATGGTGCAGAGGAAAGTGACCCACTTACATCCATGCTCTTATATTTTTCCTCTTTGGTCTTTTAAATAATCTAGTTCAGAGGAACAGTACTAGCTCCAGAGATACTGAGCTACCAAATCACACTATGTCAGAGGGGTAGGACGGTTTCCCAGTGCGTTAGGCAAAGCACAAGCTGCATGCCCTGAGCACGGTGGTACTGGTAAAAGGCTCATAGCATGGATTTTCCTCTTTGCCTTGTGAACAGTCCAACCCACATCTCCATTTCTGTGCTTGCATTTGAAAGGGCCAAACAGACACAAAGGTTTGAGGTTAAAAATTTAATTTCATTGAATAAAAAATGACAACTTTTAAAGGTAAATTTTCAGCATGAACAAATACAAGCAGTTTTAATATTGAAATCCTTCCCTATGTGTTTGGTTGGTTTGGGTTTTTTGGGGTTTTTTCTTTCTTCTTTGGATCCTGATCAGCTATTCACACAGTCCTATTCATTGTTTAAAGAGTTTCTAGTAATGTTTTGCATTTCCTTTGATTTCTTTCACTCCTTTCTTAAAGCAAAGGCAACTGCTGACAAGCAATTATGCAGCAGCTTTAGCGAGGCAAACACCCTTGATTTACAAATCAAGAAAGCCTCCTAAACCTTGCTTGGTGACAGAAACAGACCTCAGTTACTGTAAGATAAAACCAGGAAAGCTGCCTGCTTTCTTTTTTTGCAAAATAAACCCTGCAAATGCAAAATACATGTAGGCAATGGACACATACCTTACAGCAGAATATTACAATGGTATTTTACAATTAAGCTGATAGCCAGTCGCATTAAGATTCATATCTTTAAAGCCCTGGGCACAAGGAGATATTACCATAACCATAGGTAGCTGACATACAGTTTAAATGTATGTAAATTCTCCCAAGTGATGATTTGGTTGGAGCAGACTGTGTCCCAGCCCTGCTGTCCTGAAGTACTGAGAGGGCCCATGGATTTCTGATCAGAGACTGTGACTCCTGTGATTGTCTGCACAGAGAAGATCAGATTGGTTGGAGATGAATAAATTAAGCATTGCTTGTGAGTGATCTCACTAGTTCCCTCCCAGGTAGTATGAATTTTAGTCGTAGGAAATTTTGCAGAGAGTCCATTTTTTGTACTGATAAATATATATGTTCATGTATATCTAAAAGCCAATATTCCATTATGTAGGCATGCACATGCATGCTCACTCTATATGTTAAGGACATGTAAATGCCCTGTTTGTAGAGATTAGTTTGATCTATACATTTTGGATACATCTGTTAAGTTACAGGTGTTCACCACCTTGCACACTGTAAAATTTATTCTTATAAAATTATATTAGTGATTACTGATTTGATCACATTTCTGTAAAGCACACTCTGAATCACCCCCTATGTTTTTTTTGTCCCTGTCCTGAAACATTACCTTCTTAATACTCTGTTTCACTTCTGGAAAGACAAAAAATGCAGTGGGAGCCTTCCTTGGCAGCAACTACAGCAAAATGGCATGGAAAAGGGGACCTCAGGCAGTAAGTTGATGGCAGTTAAAGGTGTAATGCTACACTGATCTGCTTCAATCAAACCACACACAGCACTGAACATCACTGCCTACTTTTCATAACTTAGGAAGGAGCCTGTGATTGAATGTGTCCAGAGTAGCAGCTGATTAGCAATTCAGAGGATCCATCTCCTTCTTTCCATTCTATAGAAAACAGAATTCTAACCTTCTAGCTCCAGGGCCTGTTAGACACCATAAATTACTGCAATCCCTGCTTATCTACTGAAAACGTCCCTAATGTTCCCGAATTATATTAGAGATTTGTTAGGTTAAGCACATTTGAGACTATGAAGTGTTTAGATAATACAGGGCATATAAATGCAAATTAGATAGTAAATATAAGAGAAAGTCATGAACAGAGGATTTCACTGAGAATTAGCTGCGAGATAAATTCTCTTTTCAGCAATCTGTGTTTAAGCTGCAGTGACTGTGCACTCCAAGGAGAGAGTGTTTGCAGGGCTTAAGCAAGTACCCGTTTCTGAATGCTGTCATACAGAAAGAGCTAAAACATGTTTAGATCCTCACCCCAAAGATGAACACGTTGTGAATAATGGCAGACTGCAAACCAAAGAGATGGATTGGCAGGGGAGAAGACAAATGAGGCATCAAAATGTCATCATGCATTCATTATGTGCATGACTTCCCTATTAATGTGCAGACTCTCCTGTTAATGGAATAAATCTGTACCTCTAGAGCTGCATAAACCATACTGCCTAACACTAGCTCTTTTCACTCCTGTTTATTGTGGATGCCTGGTTCGACAGCTTGAAAACAAATGTTCCCTTTCTTCCAATCACTTTCTTTTCTCATTTTTCAAATTGGAAATGGTATTTTTCATTCCTTGCATGTTTATTAATCTGGCATTCTTGCTTCCAGGGATTATCTAGATGCTTTGACCTCTCTATCTGCCACATCTGGTGTGGGAGATAGGGAAAGCTCTTTCACTGAGAACTTCTTGTAACAAAATTCAGATTAATAGTGATAATTTCATAGTTTATCAGTCTTCATTATGTAGATTTTTACACTAATGAAATATATTTTCTATTTCTACATGGACATTTTTTCTGCTGTATTCTGATAGTCCATTTTTGTTCATGCAGACCAGGTAATTATCTTGTAATTACTATAATTCCACCACAGCTTACTTGGTCACCTAGTTGTGTAAGTACACTCACAGACCACTTGAGATCCTTCAGTAATCTGAACTCCTGCTTTTTAGTTTTATTTTTCAGCTTTTGCTGAGGAGCTATGTCCTAACATTTTAAAATCAACTTTACACACAAAGTACAAAAGCTTAGTAATGATTACCTTGACTGCTAATGCTGTTGTCGTCAGTGCTTGCCCAGTTAGCTCCTTCCCAAACCCATTTCAGTCAGATTTATTCGTAGATTGTTGTAATATAAAAAAAATGTTACTTTCTAGCTCATGGAAACAGAAAATTATTATATTTGGAGTTGATAACATATTGTGAAAAAATTCTCCAGCATCTCATGTTGGTTTGCTGAATTTATTGTCTGCAGAATTACTGTGTGGAGGCCACTTAAAAATGTCCTTTCTGTGGTGACTTACTGATTGTTTTCCTGATGGTAAATGGCTTTGCACAACCTCCACTGAAAGCAGTGTTCTCCAATAAGTTTTATGGTGGCTTCTCAGGTCAAGGCTTCTATTTCTCCTTCAGATATCTGTGCAGTTATTATCTGATGTATGAGCCTGTGACAACATGCGGTATTAATAATACAGCCTGTAGAATTCTAAGTGTATTGTTAACATTATGTGAATAGTAACAATTTAGCCTTCAGTTTTATATGAAAATCTGCCTTCAGAGCATTAATTGATCCCCCTTTATCTATAGCCTTACTAGATTTATGTTACCCAGAGGAAGTATCTCAGTCAGGATCATCTGTACTAGCCTATATTCTCTGCAATACACCATTCTTCTCACATTGGAATCACAAATTGCCCTTATTTAATATTCCAGCTTCCCCTTGTATGAGCTTCCTATCGGTAGACACAAGAGTCCTCAGTATTCCTTAGCTGGCCCTCTCAAACCTGTTTGCAGGTATTAATGCTCTTCCTTCCTATCCTGTCACTCACTTGAGCCGTTTGTATATAAAACTTAACATAATTTTGTAAGAGTGCATGTACAGGCTGCAGTACCAGATCATTAGTTACTACAAGCGTAGCTCTTGAGACACCAGCTATCAGGGGAGCCTTCCCACAGCACAGACCATATTGCTCTTGTCAGGATTCTTGTCACAGCTTATAAGGAAGGCAAGCAATATCTGGCAGCAGTTACACATTATATATTTCTTGCTCATTTCACCTAATAGCTTTTAAAAATGTTTTGAATACCTAGCAGCTATCAGTTTAGTTCTGTGTACTTTTAATATGCAGTTTGATACAGGCTTTTGAGGCATTCTTTTCTCTCATGAACATGCTAATCTGTAAAGAAACAAATTGTCTAACTATCTTTTAGCTGCCTCTTAACAAACTTTTAATGCATCATTTAATCATATGCCCCCCACTTTCTTCCCCTACGTGTCTGCTGCACTTCCCTCTCTGGTGCAGAATCCTATACAGGAAGACACACCAAAACGTCCTTGATCTCTCTGTGACTCCTTAATTCCACTGAAATTGCTTACTTGTTATTGGGAGTGGGTTGTTTTGTGGTTTTTTTTTTTATTCTTGTTATCCACCTGTAAAAAAAATAGGATTCAGTTTCTTGTAACTGACATTTGGGAGTTTTTTCTGTGGAGTTATGTTCAGTTACGGCCTTAATCCATTAAACTGTTGTATGTTAATATTTGGATCAGTTTGTGACCTGAATAGAAAGCAGGCTTTTAGGGGAGATACCAACTGAACACACTGAGCAGCTCTGTTTATCCTTGCTTTACCTACTCCACAGACATTTCCTTTCCAATGCATTTGCTTCGAGGATTTTCTGTCCCTGGCTCACACTTTCTCGGAACATTCAGTGAGAGGCATCAGACAGTCATGGCACAGCAGTGAAGCTCAGCATTGCTCTTTGTATCGCTCCATCTGGTTCATAGGGCTTGAATCAGTCTGAGCTTTACCTGGATCTTAGCCCATCAGATGAAATAATTTCTCTTCTCTGCTGCCAGAAGTCAGGCTTTCCCAGTTTCCACTTTTTCCTTGTTCTTCCCCAATTTGTACTTCTGCCTTGACAAATTCTCTTGGCAACTCAAGACTGTACAGTTGTGTGATGGTTTAACCCACACACATTAAACAAAAGCTCAGCTGAAGTCAGTCAGAGAAGCAAATGAAGCTGTATTTTACAAGCAATAATGGAATGCAATGAATATGTACAAAAATATACAGTATTTACAATATTATACAGGTATTTACAAAAAGACAACAGCACAGAAACCCTCCTTGGGCAGGAGGACACTGCCCCACCACCCCCAACCTCTCCCCTCCCTTTTCCCTCTGGTTAATTAGAAGAAAAGAGAAAAGAAGAGATGTTAGGGAAATATTCAGTTAGTTCAAAAGTGTTGTTAGAAAGCTAGTAATGCTTATCTCAAGGTTGTTAGATGATAAGCAGTCTCTCTGTCCAGAACAGCATGCATGCCAGCAGAAAGAGGCAGAGACAAGCATGTAAGATCGTACAACTACATCCCACTCACCTACCAATGAAAATTCATTTAGAACAATCTTTGTTTTCCTTTTTACATCAACTGTAGCTCCTAGCTTAAAGGCACTGCCTAAACTGTCACAAGTTGAATAACCTTTCTCTGCTGTTGCAAAAGACAGGCTCTATTGAGTCATTTGGTTTTGCTTCCATCACAGTTTAGCAGACTCAATGATCATTCATCCAACCAAAACAATTATTTGATTCTAACTGAGAAATTCCTCAAAGGCAATAGGTACAAAACTGCAGATAAGATTATTCTCAACTGAATTCAGGTCACCACAAGCAACCTGTGTACCTGTGCAAATCCTCAAGTCCTTTGAAAGAACAAAACTGTGCTAGGAAGCAATTCACATAAACTATTTTATATGCCTGCTCTACAAGAAAAATTAACATAGTACTCACGGAGATTCCAATAGGACCTATGATGTGTATTTTGATTGAAAATTGTGTTGAGTGTATGGGTTTTAAATGGTGTCAGCAAAATCAGCTCAAACTTCTCTAATTAAGGAGACAGACATTACATTTCTAATGCAAAGGATTAATTGAGATTAACTGCTCTGACACATGTGAAAGTTCATTGATATATGTCAAGATAAATATGGGATGTCCTCAAAATCAGTGCACCTAATTTTTCACTGCAAAATGAATCTTTTTAGCAGAACAGTTCTTAGGTTTTAGGTTAGCTATTAAAGAAGATTTTTTAATGGCTTTTTTAAATGGGGAAGCAATTTCTCTTAGCTGTTTGTTTATCTCTAAATGAATTCAGCAACACTACATTGCTTTTCTAGAAAACCCACTAAAGTCTTGTACAAAGGTTTTCTGTTCCCAGCTATCCTCTTCCAAAATGGCTACCTATACCTACACCCAGACTTTGAATGAGGCACTATGTGTGTCCACAGAGAATTTCCCTTCTTTCCAAATAGATGTACAGCAAGCGAAACAACAGCTTCTAGCTTCTTTGCACAGGCATTTTAAGGTTCCTGCATAAGAAATGAAGGAAGGTACACATTTAAAAAACTATTTAAGTAGTGCTGTTAGAACATACACTTCACCTTCCAGAGAAAATGATACATCAAGAATAGAAGGAAGAAATTGTTGGAAGAGTCCCAGAGAGCAAAGATACAGTTTGTAGGTGGTAGTGTGGAAAGGAATGCTTAGAGATGCAGGAGGAAGATAAAATTTGGGAGGTGTCTTTAAGATATTTTATTGCCTGGCAATACAAAGCAGTGCTAATGTGCTCTGGGTATTCTATGCTATTCAAGAGCAGCTTTGGTTACCCCTAACCTACTAGTGAATCCTAACACTTACATAAGATTTAAGACTTACATTGCATGCCTTCAGATCAAAAGGAATCATCATTAAAACCACTGTGTTTGAATTTCTCATTTTATGCTATATACAACATATTTAATATCAAGAAATAAGGAAGAATGGTAAAAGTTAAGATTAAATGTTTTACACTTGAATTTCATTAAGTTTGGACTGTTGTCTAGAAAAAGGAAAATTTTTAAAGAGATATCCAGACCTTAAGCATGATCTTAAAGTCATTCATCTATAGAAACACAAAGTGACTTTTGCATTGCATACCATCAGCTGAAAATATTTTATTTTCTAAGACTTACTATGGGAAGAACTATTCCATTGCACAGAAGTTCTTTTGATACATTGATAATGGCATGGCATTTAACAAGTCCAAGTGCCGGGTGCTGCACTTTGGCCACAGCAACCCCATGCAGAGCTACAGGCTGGGGTCAGAGTGGCTGGAGAGCTGCCAAACAGAGAGGGACCTGGGGGTGCTTATTGACAGCCGCCTAAACATGAGCCAGCAGTGTGCCCAGGTGGCCAAGAGGGCCAATGGCATCCTGGCCTGTATTAGGAATAGTGTGGCCAGCAGGAGCAGGGAGGTCATTGTGCCCCTGTACTCTGCATTGGTTAGGCCACACCTTGAGTCCTGTGTCCAGTTCTGGGCCCCTCAGTTTAAGAAGGACATCGAGACACTTGAACGTGTCCAGAGAAGGGCAACAAGGCTGGGGAGAGGCCTTGAGCACAAGCCCTATGAGGAGAGGCTGAGGGAGCTGGGGTTGTTTAGTCTAGAGAAGAGAAGGATCAGGGGTGACCTCATTGCCCTCTACAACTACCTGAAAGGTGTTTGTAGACAGGAAGGGGTTGGTCTCTTCTTCCAGGCAACCAGCACCAGAACAAGGGGACACAGTCTCAAGCTGTGCCAGGGGAGGTTTAGACTCGAGGTGAGGAAAAGGTTCTTCACTGAGCGAGTCATTCGTCATTGGAATGTGCTGCCCAGGGAGGTGGTGGAGTCACCGTCCCTGGAGGTGTTCAAGGGGAGATTGGACGTGGCACTTGGTGCTATGATCTAGTTGTGAGATCTGTTGGGACAGGTTGGACTTGATGATCCTTGGGGTCTCTTCCAACCTTAGTTATACTGTGATACTGTGATAATTTATCTTGATGGACAGCCAGAGGCTTGTGCTACAGATGTACAATTTGTCCACATCTGAGTTGTTCTGTCAGTTCTGTTAGATACCTTTAGCAGTTAAGAGTTTTGATCAGTCAGATAACTCATTGCCTTCCAAAAAAATAACTAAATCTGTCTATGAAATTTGAAGAGTGACTCTTTAAGTAAGAAAGTGTGTGTGGAGTTGGTTGTCAAGAAGAAAGTTATGTGGCATTTAATCTTTTTCTTCTGTGAACAACTTAAAGTAGGTATATGTCTGAGTTTTTCTTTCCAGCTTTTAAAGCAATAAGTATAAAGGAGCAGTTTCTGGAATCTGCTTAGCCACCAAAACCAGCTGAAGAAGTGTTTACTTGGAAAAAAGAAACTCAGAAATGTCAGCTGCCACTGCTGCTCATCCATGGAAAATTAGGCAGCACTGCTTTACTGACAAAGCAAAGAAAAACACTGGGGTATAGAAGTGTCAAATGGTATGGTCTCTACAAACTTGGTTACAGCCTTCAGAAAGTAATGGGAGTTTCAGTTTCCTGGCAGAATAAAGCCACCCGTGGGAAAAGCTGACAGTTAGATACTCAGTGAGGAGCCACATGGAGACTCACAGTGCTGGGACCTGGTGCAGGTGTCTCCCATTATCTGTTCCTGGCCATGTGTTAGGGCACAAATTAAGGTCATTCTTCTTTGCTTACAATGAGGAATGTTAACTGCTTCCCTGAGTAGAGTTAGACAGAGGTGGTGCCTCACCCCAGCTCACAGCTGATGGTAAATGACAAGGTATGAAAGGGGAGGGAAGTGTTTTGTAGCTGACTGATTCGAGTGGAACCTGACTGGCACTTGAACTTCTAGGAACACAATCACAGTGCTTTCAAGACCCCAGGAACAGCTTCTGAGGCAGTGGAAGAGACAAAGTGAGAAACCTTAAAGTAGTGCTTATGACTTAAAAATCTTACAAAGAGGAAAATACGTGGTAGACAGACCATGGTTTTTAATTCTGGGATTTATTCTGTGACCATATGCCTTCATCCTTTACTAGCTTTTAGTTTTTGAGGGGGTTTTGTAGACTCACCGAACTGCACTTTTCTCCAAACACATGCTTCCAAAGGATGGTTTTCACTGCGTTCTTGTTTTGCCCTCAACTATTTCAGATTGGGAACTGTTTGAAATTCCTGCTCGTGGCTAAGGGACTTTGGACACCTCTTTTTTTTTTCCCCCCCCCTCCCCATTTTGGCTTACTTTTCATTCTAAATGCGAATAGAATAGAATAGAATAGAATAGAATAGAATAGAATAGAATAGAATAGAATAGAACAGAATAGAACAGAATAGACCAGGTTGGAAGAGACCTTCAAGATCATCGCGTCCAACCCATCAACCAATCCAACACCACCTAAACAACTAACCCATGGCACCAAGCACCCCATCAAGTCTCCTCCTGAAAACCTCCAATGATGGCGACTCCACCACCTCCCCAGGCAGCCCATTCCAAATCTAACCTTGTGGTCAAGAGTGCAGTTCTGAAAAGAGCTGATATCAGGCTTGACAGCTTTGAAGCAGATGATTGAGTTAACAACTGGTGAACAGTTGTGTTAATCTCCAGTATGATTAACAAGGTGATGCCATGGAGTATATGCCCAAGCTAAAGTTTTGGATACCACAAATATTTGCGGTCCTGTGGCTTAATTTAGACATGCCATTTGGCACTTTAAAGAATTCTCCAGTGCACCATTACAAAAGCAGAGTTTCTTTCAATCTTTGCCCAATATTATTTCAAGTGATCACTTTTAAGGATGTCTATTGTAGCCACTGCCTAGAAAAAGGAGATCAGGCATAAGAGATTTGGTTGTTTACACTTTCAACTTTAAATATTTATAATTTCTAATTTATGTTGTGAGTTCTGTTCCTTAAATAAAGAATATGGTCAATTTAGCTCTTTCAAAAAAAAACCCAAACTAAACAAACAAAAAAACCCAACAACAACACCAAAACAGAGCACTGACCCTAATTAAACTGTTCTGTTGTGTTACTGTGGCATATTACTATTCCTTGTTTATTACAGTTCCATGCTATTTAAGACATGTCCCCCTTTTGTGATTGTTTAGTGATTGTCTCAAACCCCAGATGAGTGGTAAAACGAAGGATATTTTCTAACATGCTCTGTGCCTCTAAGAGCATCATTAAAATATGTCTATGTCCACCAAGTAACTTCAAATTTTCACTGCTATATTTATTCTGAACTCAAATATAGACAAACAGGACATAAACCCTCAAAACTTCAATGTTGAATACTAAATTCAGATGGGGTTGCAAGAATAAAATATTGGGTTTTGCATCAGGTCTACAGCCAACAGTTTCCCATAGCTTTGTTAAAGATCATTAGGAAGTATTCAAATCTGCTGCTTCAGTTTTGCTGGGACAAAATTAAAACATTTTGAAATATTGATTCCATTCCTTTCAATTCAATAATTGTTTCTCTAATCTCCTTCCTTTATTTTCTCCATGATTAAAAGGGAAATATTCCATGACTGCAAAATGTGTGAAGAACATAAAGAGCATGTTTATGCTGGGGAAACATGACAGGGTTTTCTTTCTCCTCTGTGTTCTCTAAACCAAGGCACCACACCAACAGATGCTTTGTGCATTAGTGGTAATTGGAGTGAGGGAGTAACTGAACTTTGTTCATAATTCCTTCATACTTTGTAGGCTTCCTTTTTCATGGTGCTGGGCACCTGCAACATCTACGCATATTCATGAGTCCCTTACTGCTGCATCTTGTCAACAGGTGGCAGAAACTGCTGAAAGCTGTGGTACTGTACTTAGCTCTTGTTCCCTGCAAATGTGTCAGCATAGCCCATATATAAACATAAAGCTACAGTGCACAAAAACTAGTTGCAAACTACCATCTGAAGGATCTAAAGGGCAAACAAGTATGACTTTTACTAAGTTTATCTATTGTCTCAAAGACAGACTTGCCCAAAGAACCCCCTTTTCTTCAAAGTATCGTTACCATAACAACTTGCATTTTCAAAGATAGAGAATTAATTTTTAGGTTGAGCCATAGAGAAAAAAATAATCAGTGGACTTCATAGCAAAATCAGGATCAGGGGATGTAACTTCCAATGAAGCATCCCTCTTTACTTTGTTCTCAGTCAAGGAATCATCTCAATTTGGGTTTTGTGCCATGTTGCTTTAAAAACTGCAGGCTATACCAAGAGCAAACAATTTCCTAGCATAACATATTGTCACAGACACCTTTGCCTCTCTCCCATACAACAGCAAATTAAGCAGACACTTTGCCCCCTTCACAGACCTTTAAAATATCAAAACAATCAAACCCAGCAAAGGAGGAGGATGCTCTCTGCTAAGCATCCCAGAGAAAGACCTGGTTTGACTCACGTAGTGTGTGCAGTGAGGGCTATGATGTTTGTTATTCCACCGCTCAGTCCTTATGGACACAAGACTCCAGAAGTTTTAATCAGATGTGGCAAAGTATTATCCAGGTTATATTACTATATTTGGTGTCCAGCAACTAGAAAAACAGTAACATGCTTATAACTAGCTCTGTTGTTGCATGAAGATCAGGTCATCTCCTGGTTCTTTGGACAGATCTCTGACTGCACAGCTGTGAGAGCTTTCCTGTGGGTTGAGGGCAATATGCAACCTTAAACTGGTAACAGACTCACTGGCTAAAACAGTCTCTCTGCTATGTTTTTGGTGCCTGTAATAGAATATGTTCTGTATAAAAAATGTTTATGCAGAACACAAGCCGAGAATCAGGTCTACCAGATGGACACAGTAACAGGACCTACTCCTGTGCCCTCTTGGTTCCGTATTTTTGTTGATCTGCTGGAGGGTAGAGAGGCTCTGCAGAGGGACCTCGACAGGCTGGGCAGATGGGCAGAGTCCAACGGCATGAGATTGAACACATCCAAGTGCCGGGTTCTGCACATTGGCCACAACAACCCCATGCAGAGCTACAGGCTGGGGTCAGAGTGGCTGGAGAGCAGTCAGGCAGAGAGGGACCTGGGGGTGCTGGTTGACGGTAGACTGAACATGAGCCTGCAGTGTGCCCAGGCAGCTAAGAGGGCCAATGGCATCCTGGCCTGCATCAGGAACAGTGTGGCCAGCAGGAGCAGGGAGGTCATTCTGCCCCTGGACACTGCACTGGTTAGGCCGCACCTCGAGTCCTGTGTCCAGTTCTGGGCCCCTCAGTTTAGGAAGGAGGTTGACTTGCTGGAATGAGTCCAGAGAAGAGCAACAAAGTTGGTGAGGGGCTTGGAACACAAGCCCTACGAGGAGAGGCTGAGGGAGCTGGGGTTGCTTAGCCTGGAGAGGAGGAGACTCAGGGGTGACCTTATTGCTCTCTACAACTACCTGAAGGGAGGTTGTAGACAGACGGATGTTGGTCTCTTCTCCCAGGCAGCCAGTACCAGAACAAGAGGACACAGTCTCAGGCTGCACCAGGGGAGGTTCAGGCTGGATGTTAGGAAAAAGTTCTATACAGAGGGAGTGATTGCACATTGGAAATGGCTGCCTGGGGAGGTGATGGAGTCGCCATCATTGGAGGTTTTCAGGAGAAGACTTGATGGGGTGCTTGGTGCCATGGGTTAGTTGTTTGGGTGGTGTTGGATTGGTTGATGGGTTGGACGCGATGATCTTGAAGGTCTCTTCCAATCTGGTTTATTCTATGTATGTATGTATTCTATGAGGATATGCTTTTACTGGGGTCTGAGTGCAATGTACACCTCTGGACAAAGATGCTTATGCTTTGTATGATAGAGTAATCATAATAATGATATTATACTTTCTGCAAATACTTAGTAAGTTTGGGTTTTTTTAAAAACAAGTTATTGTCCTATGGCTACTAAAAGTTACAAATTGAAGATTTTACTTAAAATTTAGGTTTGGGTTTTCTTTGATTTATAAGGGAAAAGGGATTTCTCTGATTTTTCTTTTTAAAAGGGGGTGCTTGACATTTTTTCCAGAACTGTTGTTCTTTCCTGGATAATAACATAAATGGTAATTTTTTGCTACTTCTTTTGGATTCTGGATGTGTGCATTAATTTCTCTTCAAAACTTCATTTATGGCAACTTATTCAAAGTGACAGAATTTCAAGACACCACTCCTTCCGAGGTAAATCTTTTTTGTTAAGGCGTAAATGTAGAGAAAACAGTAGCTACAAACTCAAAAGTATATTTTCTGTTTGTTTTGCTTTGTAAAGTATTTATGTTGTCTCTCATACGCACCTGGATTGTCCTTCCTAAGCACCTTGGAAATCTTAGAGGAGGAGGGAACTTCTCGGTAAAAATAAACACGTCTGCCTTTGTGGCAAAGGCCATGTGCACAGCAGGGTCAAAGTGTTCCTATATGTGCTCTCCTGTGATTCTGCTGGTAAGATAACCTTGCAGAGCTATGGAGAGAGGAAAAAAAACTTTTGGTCTAGACAAAATTAGGCTCATAAGACATATAAGTTGGAGAGAAATTGTCAGAGTGGTCCCTTCTGCATTTAGCACACTCCAGCCTGATACAGTGTCTACCTTTAAACTGTATTCAGCAGGAGAACTTGAGAATGCTAAATGCTGTACTGCTATATCCTGAGTGTAACTCTTCACATCTTTATTCAATAATGAAATATTTGGTTCACTGATAGAGTTTTATTTTATTCAATATTACTCCCAATTATTCTCATTTACTCTGTTATCTGTAATCACCTCCTTAGTGAGTTATGATACAACTGCTTTTCCCTCTGTGTGGCTTTCTCTTCTCATTTCCCTCCAAATATAGACATTAATAGGTGATGGAAAAATTTCCAACTAGGATCTCCTGCCTTATCCTCAGTCTATAATGTAACATTAGACTTGCTCCTCTACCAGATTTTTGGTTTCTGCTTTCCTTTCTCATAGTGTGGAGGATTTGTGTTTTTAAAAGCATTCTGTTTTCACTTAGATTAATTAACTGAGTTATACATACCAAGCTTCATACACCACGCTAAACTTGCTTGATGGTCTGGCCATGAACTTTTACAAGAGGAGCTGCTGAATGCTGAGGACTTTTAACAATCTGACTTCATTTATAGGTGCCAAGCCCTTGAAAAATCTGTCAAAGCTAAATAGATTGGAAACCATTTCTCAAATGAAGTATTTTCAGAGTTGAAATTCTTATCAACCAGTACTTTGACAGGAAGTAAAGCCAGTCTTTACTAAAGATAGGTACCAGGAAGACATACTCGAAGCTGTGAATTATTTTATCTACACCTGCTTTGCTACCTTTGTACAGCATCTGGTACTAGGCAAGGGCAGAGGCAGAGTGCAGGTCTTAAGTCAGCCTTGGATCTGATTCACTCTAGTAATTACTATGTTTTAAAGCCATGAGCAATGTGGGGAATCTGGCCTTCAATGACCAAATGTCACTTCTACTATTCTTGCATATCTTCAGATTGTAGTTTAGGCAGAAATTATGTTGTCCCACATATCCAGTATGTGAGACTCTGAGAACAGATGGAGGGTTTCTCCATGACTTTCATCTATTTGATTAGAAACCTTACATGACTTTTGTGTATAGAATGTCTTATTTCTTCTTTTCTAGAGTTGACCTATTACCGTCATCATTATTTGTTTACTTGGTGCCAGCGTGAGAGTGTTTGGGTCTTCATTAGTTTTACATATGTAAATCAATACCTTGTAATTACTTTTGAGAGTGACTTTAGGAAATAAGGAAATGACACTCACAGATTCAGATGCCCTGTTTTAGAAATAAGTTGGAAGGCATCATGCTATGGCCCTGTTGGAACAGAGGTATCTGGTATGCAAAATGTACATGCCACATGTGGGCTATCTATGGAACAGCAATATTAAAATTTTAATCAAAGTCTCCATGCATTTCCAAAGTATTAAAGAGCAGATTGTTAGGCGTGTAAGTAGGTCACACGTTTTGTTGAGCGATTGTGCTTTGTCCTTAGCCATCTGGCAACATGAATCAACGTCAGCTGGATGCAAATATAACCCTGCAAAGGTGACCTTGGTAACAGGATTGGTGCACTGAGCAGAGACTACAGGAGAGTTACCTGCAAGCACAGGAATACTTAAGGGAAAAGCTAAAAGTAAGGTTTCTTGACTGTAAGAAATCTTACTGATCACCACTGCCACTTCAGTAATCTGCTGTTTGTCAGTGGCAGCTACATTTAGTTTCAAACAAGGAATTACTGCAATCACTTTAACGTGTGTTTACATTTCAGTGAATGAGAATTCACTGAAATTCAAAGCAGGTATAAATGAGGTGGAAGACACCAAATAAAATGAAAATGGTTCATAATGGTCAATTGCTGCTAAAACAGAAAGTCTAGGTATTATCTGAGAAAGTCTTTTTTTGAGGAAACTTAGTTTTTAAAGCAGTGGTTTTAAAAGTCTCTGAAGCTTAACCCAGAATAGCTCAGTTGCAATGCCACTATCAAGACAAATTTGGCCATGAGTTTTTAATCTGTGGGTCTGAAATCTAAAATGAATAGAAAACTCCAAAAGGAAAACAACATTTAGTAAAACTTCCCTCTGTGTGGCCAACTCAAACCAGTACAGCGTTGTTCATGTATTAAAGGCTTTGCTGGAGTGCACAGTTAACTTTGCATTTTGCTGCCTTACTTTAGGTGTCAGTATTCAAAATTTTTGGCTTAAGCATCTTTCAGATTGGCATGTCTCATGACAGAATTCACTTCTGATGGTTCCCAGTTCTGTTTTGAAACCACTAATCCCACAGAGAAGTTTTGTGGTCTGCTCAAGTTTTCCTAGTTGACTGCATTAACAATGAAGTCAGTTTCCCTTTTACAGAAAACAAAAAAGGGCAAAGGCAGATTTATGGATTTGCAGGTTCTGCACTATCTACAAAATAGATTTAATGTGCCAAACCTACAGCAAAGTTCACTCTTACATTGTCCTGAATGGAACAAACATTTTTCTTCTTAAACAGAGGAAATACTGTGAAGTGTGGAAGCCATAAGGTTTCTTCAGCCTGCGTACCCTGCATTATGACTCATGCAGTTAAAAACACCACTACAGAATAAGAATACAATGCTCTTGTCTGCACACAGGCACGCCAATTTAAAATGTGTGTTTACATACTGTGAACTAATTGTCTTCAAAATTCAGAGGTATTTGGTTTCTTCAGTTAGAGCCAGTACCTGTTGTAGTTTCACGCTTTTTATCATCATTATTACTACCACTGTTGTTATTCTGAATGCTGAAAACACTTTATGGGAATATAGAATCTATTCTTGCATAGTAAATGTATTAAACCACATTTCCATTTCTCTAGTACTAAAGCAAAGAAAAGTTGTGTGAACCTGTTGTAAGAGTGTCAGCATGAGAGTTAGCTATAAGTTTATGCCTCCCTGTAATACAGGATGTCAGAGGTCAGCATTTAGGTGAGGGTGTAAGAAGTTGTGTTACATTCAACTGACTAACCTGCATGTGTTTGAGGATGAGAATTCATCTTCTGAAAGCCAGCTGGCATTACAAAAAGAGAAACAGCAAATGCTGAAGCACAACACGCATTCTGATCGTCTGAAGCTATTAAGGTCCTCTGAGGATCACTTTTTCAACATATGGGAAAAAGTCTGGTTTAGTACCAAAACCATTCAGCTAAACTACCGTGTCTCAGAGAGTTTGCAACTCACAGCCTATGCCCACAATGGATGTGTAAAAAGTACAATCTCTGATTTTGCTTTAAGCTAATTTTCTTTATTTTACATAAGTATTATAAATTGACCTATGACTACAGGCTGCCTTGGGTATATAGAGATTCACAATAGGTGTACAGCATCCCCTTTCAAAGGGGGAAGGGGCTGAAACTAGTCCCCTCAGGCAAGAGTCTGGGGGTGATAAGCTAGAGTCAGAGGTGAAACCAGCAGCCCAGCTGCAGTGCATGTACACTAATGCACGAAGCATGGGTAACAAACAAGAGGAGCTGGAAGCCTTGCTGCAGCAGGTAAGTCATGATGTAGTTGCCATCACAGAAACGTGGTGGGACGACTCACATGACTGGAGTGCTGCAATTGACGGCTACAGGCTCTTCAGGAGAGACAGGCAAGGAAGAAGGGGTGGAGGGGTGGCCCTGTACATCAGGGAGGCTCTAGATGCCATTGAGATGGAGATTAGGGACGATCGGGTTGAGTGCTTGTGGGTAAGAATTAGAGGGAAGACTGGCAGGGCAGGCATCCTGGTTGGAGCATGTTATAGACCACCCAACCAGGAAGAAGATGTTGATGAAGCATTCTATAGGCAGCTTAAGGCTGTCTCAAGATCGCCTGACCTTGTTCTCATGGCTGACTTCAACCTGCCTGATATCTGCTGGGATCTCAACACAGCAGAGAGGAGGCAGTCTAGGAGGTTCTTAGAGTGCATGGAGGATAGCTTCTTAACCCAGGTGTTGCGCAAGCCTACCAGGGGCACGGCTATGCTTGACCTCCTCTTCACCAACAGGGAAGGGCTGGTGGGGATGTGGTGGTCGGAGGCTGTTCAGGGGCCAGTGACCACGAGACAATTGAATTCTCAGTATTCAGTCAAGCTAAGAGGGGCAGCAAGAAGACCTCCACTCTGGACTTCCGGAGGGCAGACTTCAGGTTACTCAAGGAACTAACTCAGAGGGTTCCTTGGGATAAAGCCCTTAAAAATAAAGGGGTCCAGGAGAGCTGGGCCTGCTTCAAGGAAGAACTCTTGAAGGCGCAGGAACAGGCTGTGCCAATGTGCCGGAAGATGAGCCGCCGGGGCAGACGGCCAGCCTGGATGGGTGATGAACTTTTAATAGAGCTAAGGGAAAAAAAGAGGGTGTACCATCTTTGGAAGAAAGGTCAGGCAACCCACAGAATGTTTAAAGATGTTACTAGATCATGTAGGAAGAAAATTAGGGAGGCAAAAGCACATTTGGAGCTTAAACTGGCCTCTGCTGTGAAGGACAACAAAAAGTCCTTCTATAAATATGTGAATAGCAAGAGGAAGGGCAGGGACAACCTCCACTCCTTGGTGGACATGGAGGGAAACGTTGTATCAAAGGATGAGGAAAAGGCAGAGGTACTTAACACCTTCTTTGCCTCAATTTTTACTAGCAGGACAGAATGTCTTCCAGACAGCTGGCCTGCAGAGCTGGCAGAAAGAGCCAGGGAGCTGCATAGTTTCCCTATGTTCTATGAGCAGGTGATTGGAGCTATCCTCAGCCGCTTGGATCCCCACAAGTCCATGGGACCTGATGGGATCCATCCCAGGGTACTAAGAGAGCTGGCAGATGAGCTGGCCAAGCCACTCTCCATGATTTTTCAGCAATCCTGGCTCACTGGAGAGGTCCCAGATGACTGGAAGCTGGCCAACGTGGTGCCCATCCACAAGAAGGGCCGGTTGGATGAGCCAGGGAATTACAGGCCTGTCAGCCTGACCTCAGTGCCAGGCAAGATTATGGAACAGGTAATCTTGAGTGCAGTCACACAGAACTTGGAGGATGGCCAAGGGATCAGGCCCAGCCAGCATGGGTTTAGGAAGGACAGGTCCTGCCTGACCAACCTGATCTCCTTCTATGATCAGGTGACCGCCTGGTGGATGTGGGGAGGCCTGTGGATGTAGTCTACCTGGACTTCAGCAAGGCCTTTGACACCGTCGCCCATGGCAAACTCCTGGCCAAGCTGTCAGCCCATGGCTTGGATGGGAGCACACTGAGCTGGGTTAGGAACTGGCTGGAGGGCCGAGCCCAGAAATCGGTGGTGAATGGTGCCACACCCAGCTGGCAGCCAGTCACTAGTGGTGTCCCCCAGGGATCAGTGCTGGGCCCCATGCTCTTTAACATCTTTATTGATGATCTGGATGAGGGCATTGAGTCCATCATCATTAAATATGCGGACGACGCCAAGCTGAGGGCAGGAGTTGATCTGCTGGAGGGTAGAGAGGCTCTGCAGAGGGACCTCGACAGGCTGGGCAGATGGGCAGAGTCCAAGGGCATGAGACTGAACACATCCAAGTGCCGGGTTCTGCACATTGGCCACAACAACCCCATGCAGAGCTACAGGCTGGGGTCAGAGTGGCTGGAGAGCGGCTAGGTAGAGAGGGACCTGGGGGTGCTGGTTGATGGTAGGCTGAACATGAGCCTGCAGTGTGCCTAGGCAGCGAAGAGGGCCAATGGCATCCTGGCCTGCATCAGGAACAGTGTGGCCAGCAGGAGCAGGGAGGTCATTCTGCCCCTGTACGCTGCACTGGTTAGGCCGCACCTCGAGTCCTGTGTCCAGTTCTGGGCCCCTCAGTTTAGGAAGGAGGTTGACTTGCTGGAACGAGTCCAGAGAAGGGCAACAAAGTTGGTGAGGGGTTTGGAACATAAGCCCTATGAGGAGAGGCTGAGGGAGCAGGGGTTGCTTAGCCTGGAGAAGAGGAGACTCAGGGGTGACCTTATTACTCTCTACAACTACCTGAAGGGAGGTTGTAGACAGACGGATGTTGGTCTCTTCTCCCAGGCAGCCAGTACCAGGACAAGAGGACACAGTCTCAGGCTGCGCCAGGGGAGGTTCAGGCTGGATGTTAGGAAAAAGTTCTATACAGAGAGAGTGATTGCACATTGGAATGGGCTGCCTGGGGAGGTGGTGGAGTCGCCATCATTGGAGGTTTTCAGGAGGAGACTTGACGGGGTGCTTGGTGCCATGGGTTAGTTGTTTGGGTGGTGTTGGATTGGTTGATGGATTGGACGTGATGATCTTGAAGGTCTCTTCCAACCTGGTTTATTCTATGTATTCTATGTATCTTGCAGTGAGATTCTTTTCTCATTATGCCATTTCTTTGTAATACTCTTTCCATAGACTTACTTTCTTTATATGCTTTCTTCCCTCTCTTCTTTCTTCCCTCTCTTTCCTCTTTCTTTTGTGATCACGCTTGTGTAGATGTATTCTCAATCATCTATGAATCTATGAATTTGATGGGTTTAGACAATCCTATTTACAAGCCAATTGAGTCACACTTTTTAATTAAGAAAGTTAATTGGAAAATGTCCTTAGATATTAAGTTCCTCCCTTGACATACTGTAAATAATAAGTTGTACCAGTAAACAAGTTGAAGATAAACAAAGGACTGCTTCAAGTGTTCAAAGAACAGGAACTGTTTA